>NW_028085119.1:2400000-3000000 GCF_014824575.4 Sturnira hondurensis | reverse complement strand
AAATACGTTTTTGACTCTTTGCTTTTCTTCTTTGTTGACTCATCCATAGAGCTAACTTTTCAAGTCCTTATTTTTCTAGGCTGGCAAGGAAATGGGTATGTTTGCCAAGATATCAATGAATGTGAGATCAATAATGGAGGTTGTTCAGTGGCTCCACCTGTTCAATGTGTGAATACACCTGGGTCTTACCACTGCCAGGCCTGTCCACCAGGTACTATGCTAAATAGAGGCAATTCCATTACAGGCAGACCATACTTTTGAAAGCAGAACCTTTTCTTCTATTTTAAATATGACTTCTGTCTAAGGAGAGAAGCTGAATAGTTAGGAAACTTTTACTTAACTTATGGATTCTGGGCACATTAGTATAACTATATTATAAGAAAGAAATAAAAAAAGTTAAATATCCGAGGAAAACAACAAAGATTTAAAAACTGTGAAAAAGCCAAGATAATGTAGAATTTGAAACATTTTTTGTGAATCACAGACCTACAGCTCCATTGCCCCCACAAATAATTTATTAGTATAATGTATACATGAGGTGTTTTACATACAAAGTTTACTAAATAACAGGCAACATAGTAGTCATGTGTTATGCGTTAGTTTTCTTTCTCTTCTGGAAATAACTCTTTACAGCTGTTCTATAATCTAAGTTGAGTTATTCTCCAGGAAGTTCAAGGAGTTCAAAGGGATTAACTGAAACACTGTATGTTTCATTAACACAAAACAACAGTACTTTGGACTTCTACAGTAATTTAGCTTTAAGATCATCAAGTCACTGTAATGTAAAAATGTCTACTTTTTTACTGTCGGCACTTTCTAAGTCTCCAAGTAGTTTCATACACCTTTTATTATTATTTTTTGTAATTAGAAACAACCAACGACATTGTTTCTGAAATCAGGTTCCTAATTCTTGTCGTCCTTTTTCTTAATTATGGAATTTTGTGTATGACACTTTAAATTTACATTTCCTGTCGGCATGTAGAGGGTCTCTGTGGGTCTGGTTCATGATACTTGATTCTCAGATTGGGGTTGGGATTCTCCCTCTTGAACAACCTTAACGCTGTTCGCCATGCTCCGCTCTCCTGCGATCAGGGTACCAGGGCGACGGAAGAGTGTGCACCCTCGTAGACCTCTGCTCCGTCCACAACGGCGGCTGCCACCCGCACGCGTCATGCTCCTCCGTCCTAGGTAATGGCCCCTCGCTCCCTCTGCTTTGGGGCACTTGAATATGACCTTAGAAAACAAATAAGCATTTTAAAAACAAATTCCTCTATCCTCAAAAGTCTCGTTATGATCTTCAAATCAAAAATTAATTAATGTTATAAAACTACACATTGGGATTTTTAAAAATGCAACAGACTGCTCACTTATGATATGTTCTAATTTGACAATTACTTTCCAAGATAACTAGTCAGCTAAAATTCATAATTGTATTTCAGCAAGCAGGAAGGAGGAAAGTGGATATGTCCACTTCCTTTAAAGATACTTTTATTTCTGTGCCATTGGCCAGGACTGAGCCTGGTGGCTAACCCTGGCTGCAAGGGAGACTGGGATATGTAGTCTTTATTTCAGGTGCCCATACCCCCAATTAAAAAAAGAAGCTTCAACTCCTATAATTTTAGAAATGTATATCATTAAACTTTCTCTCAGAATTGTATCGATTTATATACTCACAACATTATATGAAAATATACATTTACTTTACCCTTAACTATAATGAATACTATTGTTATTTTTCATTTTAGTCAATTTTATAGGCAGAATTTTGACTAAATCAAAATTAAGATTTTTGATTACTGACAATTTTTTTCTATTTGTTCATGTCTTTGCTCATCTGCTTTCTTACTGGTTTGTAAAACTTCATTATGAAATTATCTGTTTTATATTTCACATCTATTTTTCCTGGCGTGTTGTTTTTATTTTTTCATTTTGTGGTGGTATTTTCTGTTTAGAAGTTAAGTATTTTAATGCCTTCAAAAGGTAACTATTTTCTTCCCTTTAGTTAGGCCTTCCCTACCAAACAAACCCTTTAAAAAGTTTCAAGTATTGATACATGTTCTTTTATATTTCTTTGTTTTATTTTATAAATTAACGTCTTTTATCCTTTTAGGACTTACTTTTATCTGTAACATCAAATAGAGATCTAGCTTGTTAGGTTTGTCCAAATGGGTGGCTGGTCCCAACTCCATTTATTGAATAATGTATCATATATTTTGTTACTTCAAGATACCTCTTTCATTTTTACTAACACGTTTTATATACCTGCATGCATATATATAGAAGAATATATATATGCACACACACTTGTGATTATTTAAATGTTTATGAAAATGATTAATTAACAGCATACTATAGTAGTTAAGAGCATGAACTCTGGAAAAAGACTACTGGGATTTTCATTTTTCCCTCTGCTCCACCATATTCTATCTTTGTCTGCATCTGTGAGTGACGACGATGAAGTACCTGCTTGAAAGGATTAAGTTAGTTAGTGTGTGCACGGTGTTTGCAACCGATGCGATCATCATACTAAATCCTCTTTTCTGTTGTCAGCCCCTCTGGGACGAGAGACTCCCCTTTTCCTTGGTGTACCTCACATGTGTGCACAACTCAGGACCACGGCATATGGGCCGGTGTCAGTTTGTATGTAAAGTGTCGAAGGCATGCTATGCCTTTCTTATTTTTAATATAAAAATAGAAAAATAAAGATTCTGGTACATTCTCCTTATACCTTGTCTTGCCTGCCACAAGAGATTTTGACAGTTTCTGGTCTAGACAAGAAACCCTGAGTTATGTTACTGGGTTTGAATCAAGGAGACCTTGTATTTACACGTTCATTGTTATTTCTGAACAGGTTCCTTACCTCTCTGTACTTGTCTCCCGGGATATACTGGAAATGGTTTTGGCCCAAATGGATGTGTGCAACTCAGTAATATTTGCCTGAGTCGCCCCTGTTTGAATGGACAGTGCATCGTGAGTCCTTTATTCTTTCTGAGGAGATAGAGTACTTGAGAATACTTTTAGGTTCACATCTATGCAATACATTTTTATGATTTATTAATTTTAAGGTAATGATTATGCTTAAGGTAAGGAACTGTCGATAGCTTTCAGATGAAAGGCAGATAATAACTTTAGTGCCCAGGAAAAAATATTGAGTTAATTTTTTCTCTCGATGATTTACAAAGTAGTAAAACAAAGCCTACAGTTTGCTCCGAATAGATCCAGCTCGTTCTTCAGTATTTAGCGATCACCAGTAAAATGAATTAATACAAGTTAGGCTACTGGAAGCTGCTTGTGGCTCAGCACCTGCTGCCTGTATCACGTAGCATCACTTGCCTTTACTGCTTGGGCAGACTGGAATTTATTGTCTATCCAACTGTTTTATGGCATTATGTTTTTTTTCTCCTTAGGAGACAGTATCCGGGTATCTTTGTAAGTGTGTCTCAGGTTGGGCTGGCATCAATTGCACAGAAAACATCAACGAGTGTCTGAGCAACCCATGTTTGAATGGGGGGACATGTGTCGATGGCGTTAATGCCTTCAGTTGTGAATGCACACGTTTCTGGACTGGGTTTCTCTGTCAGATTCCCCAGCAAGGTATGCTCAGCATTTCCTCTACCACAGGTGCTCACAGCTTAGAATTATCAACATTTAATGTGCTGTACTGCAGATTTCTCTGCTGAACCTACTTTCTTATCTAGCTGGTCAAATGCTTAGAACTAAGTGTTTCCTTGCAAAAAGTGTATAGAATTCATGAGATCAATGTATATCTCCATTTAAGCCAGAGGTGCCTTTACCTCAAAGAAAAAAATTGCTGTTTTCATTATGTCCATTCTGAAAACAAAATATGCTAAGGTATTGTAGTTCTCTAAGTTTGAGTTTTCTCTAGAGCAGCCATTTAATTTTCTTTACAATATTCCACTTAGTCATGTTACTCCTCTGCTTTAGAATCCACTGTGCTCCCCTTTACCTGTGAAATAAAGATTGGAACTGTTTTCAGTCATCTTCTATAACCAGGCCTCGTCTATTCCCCTTACTTTATTTTTCATCAGTTCTTTAAATATACTTTCTTTTAACCCAGACATCTTTCCTTACTACCTGACCCCATGTGCTGCTGTGAATGTTTCTGCCTTGTTTTTTTGTTCCAAATATTTCTCCCTCCAAACCTCTCCAAAAATATCTGTCCCTCAGGAGTGTGTCACATTCAATCTCTACCATAAAACCTCTTAACTTCTCCACATCTCACTTACTATTCCTGATTCTGAATCAGCACATTGACTGAGAATTCACTGTGTGTTTAGGACTGTGGTAGACCCTGTGGAGAAATAAGAAAGCATAAAATACTGTCTCCACATGTTAGCTGCTTATGTTCCAGTTGAGGAGACAAGACTAATACAAAATGGCAGAGAAGAGACAGGAACTAAAGATAAGAACAAATGGTGTGGGGTCAAGTATCACAGGGGTCGAGAGAAAGAACACAAAGAGGCCAGGAGTTCATGACAGAGCTGAGAAGACATGAACAGGACTTTGAATAAGAGGCAGGATTTGGGCGGATGTCCAAGGAGAAAGGGGACGGGGGAGGAGAAAGAATGGCGGGGCTTTGTATCTAATGTTAATTACTCAGACTTGTCTGGATATTTCCTCAGCAGGGTTAGCATTGCCCAGACTCTTCCTCTATGCAGTCTGGAAAGCCCTGTTCATCTTCTTTTCCTTTGCAGTCTGTGGAGGGTCCCTCTC
This sequence comes from Sturnira hondurensis, assembly GCF_014824575.4. Classification (NCBI taxonomy): domain Eukaryota; kingdom Metazoa; phylum Chordata; class Mammalia; order Chiroptera; family Phyllostomidae; genus Sturnira; species Sturnira hondurensis. The sequence goes on along the minus strand of NW_028085119.1, from coordinate 2,995,266 downwards.
AGGGATGAACGGAAGCTTCAGCTACAAGAGCTCTGATGTTGGTTATGTTCATGATGTTAACTGCTTCTGGGTAGTTCGAACTGAAGAGAGAAAGGTAAATGTAGTGTCTTCTGTCTAGTGTAGGTTTCATTTGTAAATATGTATCTGTAATATACAGATATCACACAAAATACATATAGTGATAATTCTTCCATTTATTGAGGATTTACTAAATGTCAAGCTTTGGGCTAGGCAATTTAAATGCCTTTCTCTAATCATACGGTAACTCTTTGAAATAAGAAATAGTATCCTCATTTTATAGATGAGAATGGAAATTAAAAGAAGTGTACTGATTTTTAAAAAAACACTCCTTAGCTGGTAATTGGACTAGTCAGATTTCAGTTGTTTGTTTCTGAAGTTCTTGCTTTGTCCAGTGTGGATGACTCTCTGCATGGGTGGCTCAGCTGCAAGCCAGTGATTTGCAAAGATGTGTTCTTACTGAGACAGTAGTGTTTGAAGATGATCACCCCATGTTGGTTATTGTGCAAAAATGGGAATAGCTATTAAGAAGATTTTCTTATCAGTGTCTTCTCTGGGCCACTGCCTGTGCCAAAGTCCTATGCTAATTATTCCACAGATTATATCATTGTATTTTTAACCCTCAAAGGTAGGAATTATCTATATATTGTCAGTTTACATATAAGGAAGTAGAGCCAAGGACAGTGGAGAACTTCATCCAGAGGTATGTGGTTTGTAACTGGCACATGGTCACCTGAACTTGGACCATTCAACGTCAGTGATTCTGAACCTGAACTGCTGCACAATCTCCAAATTAAGATCCAAGCCTGAGGTTTTTAGTGCTTTTATCCCCAATATTTATTATTCAACTTCCCCAAATATTTATTTTTCAGCTAGCTCTTAGGCTCATTGTAATAAAGATGTACTTTTGAACAGATAAGATTTTCCCTTGAAATCCTGTTAATTTTTTCCAGCAATACTGCAGAGGTCATTGTACAAGGTCAGGAAACATTTTTCTTCTGTTGAGGAGGGAGAACTCTTTGGAGTTGGTAACCCACAATAGAATAAGCTCCAAAATCAATTTCCCAGTGATTATGTTATGTGAATTTCCTTCCTTCCATTTAGTTTTCATGAGTTCTATTTCCTGACATTGAAAACAACTTTCCTTCAAAAAATTTTTGTGAAAAATTTTGATATTTTTATCAATTTTTAAAGAAAATTTATGCTGTCTTTCTTGATTATTGTGATTTTATATCTTTCTATCCCCAAACACAATTTATATATTATAGTGAAGATTATGTAGAAATCAGGATAGCTCAATTCATGAACATTTGTTTTATTTTTATTAAAAGTACTTCAAGGGCAAACATGATGTAATGTTGGGTAACAGATATTAAAAATACCCTATTATGAATTTCAAAACTATTCTGACTATTCATCCATTTTCACTAGTCGAATGCTGTTGTGGTTTTAGATCATAATGGAAAATAAATTGAACAGCCTTCTTCTGGTTGTTTGGTCTAAGTGAAGTCAGTACAAAACCTTTTACATGTAATTAACTATAGTACTGTATTTTTCTGTGCACTCTAACATTTTAACTTATAAACACACTTTTGTGTTTATTCTCTCCTACTTATATGCTCAGAACTCTTCAGTACTTTTGCCCATTCTCTGCTCTCATTACTCATCTCTTCTGATACGCAACACCGAAGACAGCAGACTTTACACATGCCTACACCAGCCTACTCAGTCTGTGCTTGAGGTTGTCAGTCTGCTCTGAGCATCAGTGTCTGGTTGAAAGATTCAGAGGCCCCCAAGGGATCAGTATCTCTGGGGTCAGTGATGAACATCTGGTGTGGGCACATGTTATTCAGGCGATCAAGAAATCAACTCTTGTGAATGGTAATATTAATCAGTTAAATTTAATTCAAGGTAGATTGTTCAAATGTCCAATGTATTTCACTGATTGGGAAGCATTTGTTTAATGGACTTAACAGTTTAAAGAAATCTAGGACGCTGGGTGGTGTGGTTCAGTGGATTGAGCGCTGGCCTGTGAACCAAAGGGTTGATGGTTCAATTCCCAGTCAGGGCATGTACCTGGGTTTCAGGCCAAGTTCTCCACTGGGAGGGCCTATGAGGAAACCACACATTGATGTTTCTCCCCTCTCTTTCTCCTTCCCTTCCCTCCTCTCTAACAATGAAATAAAATCTTAGAAAAAAAGAAATCTAGGTAAATCGATTTTATGAACCCATTGGAATTTAAAATTTCAGTTGTGCTAGAATGAATCACTTCTTAGAGATCTGCTGTGCAACATAGTGTCTATAGTTAATAATAAAGTATTTTGCACTTCAATATTTGTTAAGAGGATAGATTATGTTCTTACTATAATAAATTGAGAGACAGAAATGGAGAGAGAGAAGGAAACTGGGAGTGCTGGATATATCTATCACATTGATTGTTGTGATGGTTTCACAGGTCTTCATGTATGTCCAAACTCGTGAAATTTTACACATTAAATATGTGCCATTCTTGGTGTATTGATTTTACCTCAATATAGCTGTAAAATCTATTTAATTAACATTAAGATTTTTGCATAATTGGTTATGTATCTGGAGGGAAAATAGATGGAATTTTACCTCCCACATTTTGATATATGTTGATATTAGTTGAAGATAAGTCCAAGTAATTTTTAACCTAAGTCATTTAACCAATGGAATCCTCATATGTATGTGTGGATACTTATGAAGTTTTAGATACATCTTTTAAAAGTGACTCACTATAAATGCTTCCTAACTAGTGGGAGACATGCTTTAGAATTAACACCAACTTGAAAAATAATCTCTTGTTATGACCTTTATACTTTTAGGTGCTGCGTATCACTTTCACTTTTTTCCAGTTGGAATCGGTGAGCAACTGTCCACATGAGTTTCTTCAGATTCATGACGGAGATTCCTCCGCAGCGTTTCAGCTTGGAAGGTTCTGTGGCTCCGGTCCCCCCCATGAACTCCTCAGTAGTGACAATGCTCTCTATTTTCATTTCTATTCTGAACATTTAAGAAGCGAGAGAGGCTTTACAATAAGATGGGAAACACAGCAACCAGGTAGGTATAAACATGGAGAAAAATGAAGCAATGTCTTGAGGTTATTAAATTTCTTGATCAATATTTTACTTTTGGATACATTAGATGTTTGAAGATCCAGTGTTATATAATGTCTTTATATCAAACAAATCTACAGTGAATATGTATTTGATTTTGTGTTCAGAAATAATAAAATGTGGATGAAATTGAAGGGATTAAAAGACATGAGTTTTAATGGGTCTCTTATGAAATTATCCAACAGCATTTTAAAAAATGTTCTTCCTTTTTTAAAAAAACTATTTATTTATTTTTAGAGAGTGGAAGGGAGGGAGAAAAAGAGGGAGAGAAACATTAATGTGGGGTTGCTTCTCATGCGCTCCCTCCTGGGGGCCTGGCCTGCATCCCAGGTATGTGCCCTAAACTGGGATTCAAACCTGTGACTGTTTGGTTCACAGGCTGGCACTGAGCCATACCAGCCAGGGCCCCAACAGCATTTTTATAAGCTCAACCAGTAATTTACTGCAGGGTGTTACTGAGGACACTGACCACTCCTTCAATTAGTATTTCTTATCTTAATGGCTATCTAATAATTTGTTTTTTGATTTTGGTGGTCTATTTAAAACATTTTTTTTTACTATGAAATTTTTAAACATATAAAAAATAGAAAAAACAGTATACCAAAACTCCAATTCGTTTATAAATAAATCTGTGAAACTGTTTCTCAAATTTCCCATTTTTTTCTGTTGGTCTATTTATCTATCCTCATGCCACATTGGCTTAATTAATGGAGCTTGAAGTCTGGTTGTATGAATCCTCTAACTTTGTTCTTTTAAAACATGCTAGCTCCTTTACATTTCCGTATAAATGTTAGAATCAACTTGTTGATTTCCTCCAACAGTCTGCTGGGATTTTGTTAGCATTGCATTGTGTCCATAATCAACTTTTAAAGAAATGACTTCTTAAAAATTTTGACTCTATCAATCCATGAACTTGGACGATCTCTGTATGGATTTAGGTCTCTCTTAATTTATCTTAGCAGTGGTTTATGATGTCAGTGTTTACTTATTCCACATCTTTTGTTACTTTTATCTAGATATTTGATATTTTGTTATTGTTAAATGACATTATTTTTTAAGATTTATTTTTATATTTGTATCCTTATTATAAATGAGGTTGAACATCTTTTCGTATGTATTTTAAAGGCCATTTGAATTTTTTCAGTGAACTCTGTTTATATCCCTATTTTTAAAAAAGCTTCATATGTTAGGAATCTAATTCTTTGTAGTGTATATTGCATTTTTCCCACTTTGCCATTAACATTTTACTGTACTTATGGTGCTAAATATTTTTTACCTATCTGATAATTTTTTAAGTACTAAGTTTTGAAAAACTCTCTTCTTCTGAGCAACTGAGATGTTTTCTCGTTATTAACAGTGAGAATCATGTATCTAATTCATTTTACTTTTTGCCTTGGCAGCAAAAATTTTGTCTAAATAACCCGCATAACTATGTAAATCTCCTACCTTGTGTATTTGAAATGTCGTAGTATTTTATTATTTTCTAATTTATATTTATGGCTGTCTAGATTTTTATTTAGTGTTTTTATTTTTTGATTTTGCAGTAGCACTGCTAATAAGCCACCACTGGTTGTTGTTAAATAAGTGTAGGTATTAATAAAGAAAAGATTCTTCTAGTCATTGATAAGCAACTCTGCGGGGCTGGTGGGGTGTACTGGAGATGGCGGGGAAGTTGGTGTCGGAAAGCCCCGCCCAGTCCTGCCCTCGCCCCATCCTTGGTGAGTGGCTCAAGCACCAGAGGCAGTTGAATTTCCTCCCCTGTAAAATGAAAGTGTTAACTATATCAGTGTTAAGAAACCTCAAATGAAAGTTGATCAGGTTTGTAGAAAGACAAAGGAACTGACAGAATTTGTAGAATTTTTAAAGAATTAATGTACAGCCCTGACTGGTATGGCTCAGTGGATTACGAGTCATCCCACAAACTGAAAGGTGGGTCAGGTACCCAGCTGGGGGCATGCAAGGAGCAGCTGGTCAATTGGTGTTTCCCTCACACATCAATGTTTCTTTTCCTCTCTTTCTCCTCTTTAAGAATAAATAAAATCTTTAAAAAATTAATGTACAGAATGACTCTTCCTCAAAGTTTAAAAAGTGAATCTATCATCCTATTAGCACCGAATTTTAAATCACATAATCATGTGATAGCTGATAAGAATAAAGCTCAATGCATAGGTGGTTTATTTATTAATGTTTATAACTTTATCAAACAAGAAAACTGAAAGTCTTGTTTAAAACTACAGTTATTTAAGTAAAGCGGGTCTTCTCACAGCAAGGGCTATGATAATTCCACACAAATTGTAGCCTGTACAAAATGTAAAGTTATCGTTCTTTCTTCTTTTAGAATGTGGAGGTATACTGACTGGTACTTATGGGTCTATTAAGTCTCCCGGGTACCCTGGAAACTACCCGCCCGGGAGAGACTGTGTCTGGAACGTCATAACCAACCCTGGCCTTCTGATAACGTTTACTTTTGGGACCTTGAGTCTGGAGCACGATAACAACTGCAGCAAAGATTATCTCGAGGTAAACGATTGCATTTACATAGAACATACGATGATATGATTAGAACTCAGGGAACTATGCTATGGTGACACCTATGGATGGCCACAATTTATTAGCAAAAATTGGATGTATTCTTCAACAGGCAGCTAATGTCTAAACCTTACTAAGTCCTTTTTCTTAATTGTGCCAGATTGTTACTTCTTCTGAGTTCCATTTGAATCTTGCTTCATTTCCTGGAAGCTCAGTGCTCAGGGAATCGGATAGTTACTGAAATAATCACTTGGTAATGGCTATCTTTTCCAATGCAGATTTAAATCTCCAGTTGTGTGTGGCCAACTGCTGAGGTATTTCACGAAATGACCTTAGTGCTCCATGAACAAAGATAGTAGTGATTGTGTTGAAATGAATTGATAAACGAGGAGCCTTGCTGGAATGTATTGAGTGATTGTCCTTGGGAAGAGTGGAGTCAGTCTGTGTCCTGCCTGCTTACCACTAATAAACAATTAAAATATGGGAAAAGAAGAGTCTGTTAGAGTCGAATGCCATGGGCATACAGGCATATAAAAATATGTGCTCCGCATTATAAGCGGGGAGATCATTGAGAAGATTGAGTTCTTACGTTGTTCCTGTCTTATCACCATCAATCTCAGTACCCTTTGTAGTAGTGACAGGAGTCAATATGCTTTTCCAAGTCCATTAGAGAAGAGTGTAATTCTGTGGAATTATTCATAAAGGACGGAAGGGTGGGAGTGTCTAACAGGGGTCTCCACAAGTTAAAGTCTCTGTAATGTGGCGGCGGTAATGGATTTGAGACCTCTGGGGAAGGCTGTCTGGAAGAGCTTCCTCTCCCTGGAAAATTTCGTGAAGATAACCTTTCGAATGTTGACATTAAAGTGAACTTTCTTGAAACTAACTCTCAATAAATTTTATCAAATTAAAATTAGGGGCATCTTTTCAATTCTACAGATTAATTCAGATATTCATAATAGAAAGTATCAATCACTCTGACAATAGTTAAAGGCCTCTCATTTCTCAATAAGCTTTAATATTTCAAGGAATGAGTTAAATAGAATGATGCTGCCTTATAACTTTGCTGACAATGGTAAAAGTAATTTGAATGGACAAAATTGGCCACATTAGAACACTATTCAGTTCTTTGCTGCCTTGGTGTTCTATGTGATACCAAATTTGCAATTGTGACACAATTATAGAGAAGTTAACATGATTATTTCGTAGGTTAAAAACCAACAATTAAAAAGGGATTTGATTTCTAAGGTCGCGTCATTATCGTTGTGCTACTTGGTTACTATCGAAGTTGTGTTGTTCAAATTTCATTCAAACATCCTTCTGTTGTTTCTAACCTGACTTCACTTCCTTTCCACCTCTGGTCCTCCCTAAAGCAAGCTCTGAATCCGCTGATGTTGCTGGCATTCCTTCTTCTGTTTTCTTTGTATATATTCATTTTCTTCTTTTAGATAACTAAGTACTCATATTTTTTTGAAAAATAGCTGGGAAGAAAACCTAGGAAAGAAAACATTGAGATTAGTACCATTGTGAGAAAAATTCAAAGTCTATGTCCAGCCTCTGAACTGGAATTCAGACAGAAGATAAGGCATCAGGGATGGGGGGAGATGGTGATAAAGGAGAATAAACTACCCTTTATTGAGCCCCTCGGCTTATGGTAGACACCTGTGAGAATGGAAAACCTCCCAGAGCCATTACTTCTAAATGACAGGTTTTCTGAAATTAATGTACAAAATCATTCCATTTGTAAAATTTTGTCCATTAGAGCTTAATGATTCATTTTTTTGGTGGTTGTTTTAGATTCGAGATGGTCCTTTGAGTCAGGATCCTGTTCTCGGGAAGTTCTGCACCACGCTGTCTGCCCCACCACTCCGGAGCTCAGGTCCCTTCGCCAGAGTTCATTTTCATTCTGACAACCAGGTTACTGGCCAGGGCTTCTATATCACCTATTTAACATCACCATGTAAGTAACCTGACAGTGGGGGGCCTGATATGAATGTGAAGGATAGTGCTTTGCTTATAGCTGGTTTATTTTTAGTGTGATAGTGCAGATGACTTACTTTCCTAGATTAATAACATGTGTTCATAAGCATTTCTGTCATAGTTCTAGAAGTTGTTTTCCTTTATCTTCCCAATGTTCCATTTTCAAAGCTGTAATACCCCTCTGTTCCTAAATTACGGGATCCATTTTACAGTAAGTATATGTGAGGCACCGAAAATTATACAATTCACACATTGGTTTCCTAGCTGTTATTTAGTGTTTTGTTGAGAGAGATGTTGTTCATGAGAGATATATAGTCTGTTTTGAAATACGTCAGATTTTATAGCTAGCATGCCTTTAATTTGCATTGATACCTTAAAACAAACCAACATCCCAACAAAAAAAATCCAATGAAATGCTGTATGATTTTTATTTTAGGGCTATAGAAGATTTTGTTCTTAACATACCTCATTGTGCTTCTATAAGAATTCACAGGAAAAACATCATTCAAGTCTCAGCACTAGGAAATAAACAGTGACATCTTTTTACTGGTCTCCTTTCTCTATTTAGTTTGGCTTTAGGCTGAATCAGTGACTGACCTTCTGTAATTTCTGCAGTCCACCCCTGTTTCCTGTGTGTATCAACTTTCCCTGGACTGCATCTTGCTATTCTCTATCCATTATTCTTTTGATCTGATTCATTTGTCTAGTTATATATTTTATGTTGTTACATGTATATTATCAGACTCAGATCTTTTGGGAATGAAGGAGATTATAAGTGTATTTAAAAAGCAATTTGTAGAAGAAGATGTTAGATTAGAATTTAGATTATACATCTCTACCTCCGTTTCTTTAGGTACTACATGGCCATCCCACAAACATGTCAAACCGAAAATCTTATAGTCAGATATGGTATATAAATATGTAAGCCTATATAGGGTGAATAAAGTGGGCATACAATCATGTGTATTTGTGTATAAGTTTTTCAAAATTGTATCTAATACCTGGGAGCCAGAGGAATGTCCATCCACACGACCTTCTCCTTTTCCCTTCTCTTCAGCGGATCTGCCTTGTGGAGGGAACTACACAGACCCAGAGGGTCTTCTCTCTCTTGATTTGTCCGGACCTCTTACTCACAACAGACATTGCATCTATGTCATAAACCAGCCCCTGGGAGAACAAATACAGATCAACTTCACCCATGTGGAGCTGGAAGGCCAGAGCGGCTGCTCTCAGAGTTACATCGAGGTAAGTGTTTACTGCTTACTAGGTGGCTCTTCAATGGTGTTTTCCGGTGTTTTTATGTTCTAAAGAGCACTGGTTTTCAAATGGTAGCTGGGCCCGCAGTGCCCAGATCACCGGGATGATCTGGGTGTTAGAAAAGCGATTCTCTACCCTATTTCAGATAGACTGAGTCAGCACCTTGGGGGTGAGCTGGCTGTCTGTCTTTTAACTGACCCTCCAGGTAATTCTGAGGCAGGTGGGAGTCTGAGAACAACAGTTCTAGAGAGGATGGAAGAATTTGCCAAAAAGAGATTTATGGATGGTGAAAGAGAACATTGGTGATGGAATACCAAAGGACAAAAATGAAAGCTGACACAAGAAACTGATAAAAATGCTAAATTATAAGCAATTGAATTGAGCTCTAATAACTAAGGTGACTTTGAATAAGTGAGAACAATAGGATTTACTGATGGGATACAGATTTCAGAGATCCTTCAGGACCATTTTATTTATGAGAAAACTCAACCCAGAGAAGTAAAAGCGTTTGTCCAGGTGAGCTAGCTAGTCAGTGGCAGAGAGTTAACTTAAAGCACTGAAAAACTCTTGTTTTAAAGCTTAGATTTTTTCTTCATTCATTCTGCTTACTCTCCTCCAAAAACCTTTAATTCTGATTTAAGTGTGTGATAATTGTAACAAGAATATCTGAAACAAAAAGGCAGTTTCTCTTTACCTGGCTTGGTATTTCTTTTGCTTAATTATTGATCAAGCCACAAATGAAGGTGCTGAGCAAGAGAAACAAAACACTTTTTGCTGCATGCAACTGTTTTGTGTAAACTCAGAGAGGCTGTGACAATTTTGTTTGCTCATGTAAGTTAAACCAATTCATGTTACTAGGAAAAACCTATATAACCCCTTGCACTCTCTCCTTCACATGTAGAGAAAGGAAACAGGGTTTTAATAGCACACAGTCTGGACTTAGCAGAGGAAAGGAGGTACATTGGCCAAAGCACCACAGCAATATTTTTAATATTGAGATTTTTGTCTCAGATAGTGAGGTGAGTGTGTATATTCCTTCCATTTATGTTTTCTAAAGTCTCTCATATACTGTATTCAAGTTTTATGCTGAGGAACAATTTTAGATATTTTTATGTAAATAAAAATTAAATTTCCAACTTTTCACTTTGACAACAGTAAAAATAGCTCGCACTTAGTTCTTATACAGCAGGTGCTATTTAAGTCTTTAAAATACTGTAATAGATTAAGTAGATAGCAATTACTGGCCTCTTATTGCCTGTTGGGGATGGTATGTGCTTTCCATGAATTAATTCACGGAATCTTCGCAGCAACAGTCAGTCCTACTTATTCCTAATAGGAAACGGAGGCTTAGAGAAGTTGTTACTTGCCCATGGTTACATGTCTGGGGAGTGAGGGAACCAGGAGTTGGAATTTCATAGTTCCAGGCGTGCTGTTCAATAAGAACAGAAATGCAATAGTGTGGCTGTGGCTGCAAGAGGTGGCTCACCTTTCTTGTGGAGGAACCTGTTGTGGATTCCCAATTTCATAATTGGCTCCCTGGTCACAGGACGATACCATGGCACCAAGAACAATGCTTTTCTCAGACAGGCAAAAGTGTAACTAATTTTCAGGGAAATCTGAGTACCTTTCTATTAGGTTCCTTATGATGATTCTAATGGCTCACAGGAGTGGTCAAAGCATCTGAAATGACATACCCTCTCTGACTGTGCAGTACACTTTAATTGAATTTCACTAAGGAGTTACATGAACTCATAATTGTTCAGAAAATTATCAGAAAAAAATCATGAAAGATAAAACTCGGGTAGACATTTTGGCAGAATGTTTTGTAGCCAGAAAGGGATTAGAGTTAATTTCCTACTTTAGTGCAGTCAGTTGATGACCGTATGTATGACCTTGAACAATTCTCTATCTGGACGCTGCACATCCTCCTTTCATAAGATGCCCTACCTGTTCCTCCAGGCTTCGTGAGGATAAATCAAATAAATGAATGATAAAAGAAGCTTAAAGAATTAAAAACATTATGAAATGCAACATTTTCCCAAGCCAAATTCTAACTCTTGCCTTGGACTTATCAGTTTAGAGACAGCCGACGACACCCTTTCCTAGGGAGCCATGGAAGTATCTTATTCTGATGTGCACACACACCTAGTCTCGATCAAATTTCCCTCAATGATTGTTGATGGAAAAAATAAAAGAGTTCTCTTGTTAGAAGGACGGGTCATGTATAGTCATGTGAATAATTGGGTGGACTTTTCCATGTCCTTGACCATCCATCCTAAGGGAATATAGCCAATTGATTTGTAGGATTTTAGCACCATCGGGAGCCTCAGTGGTCATCTAATCTGGAAATTGAGGTCACAAAGTTCGAACTCTATTGTCACAATAGGATTTAGATGTATCTCCCTGGGATTGTAGATAGACATATATTGACTTAAGTCATAGTTAAGTTAATAACTATGTCTTACCATTGAATCATGTCTATCTATGGGGATAATTTGAACTAAGCCCATTTTAGACAAAGTACATCCATTTTTATTTGTGTCCTCCAGACAGTGGGCATGAAAGAAGGTGATATCTAATACAAATGACATTATTGTGACTCAATACATTGTTCCCCAAAATGGTGGCTTTATTTTTTTATTTTTTTTTTAAATATGGAACGCTTCACGAATTTGCGTGTCATCCTTGCGCAGGGGCCATGCCAATCTCTGTATCGTTCCATTTTCAGTATATGTGCTGCTGAAGCAAGCATGGTGGTTTTATTTTTAAAAGGTATACCTGAAAAGTGAAATGTTTAAGCAAAGAAATGAAAAAAATAAGAATAATGGTATTTCAGATACATTGGCAGTTTGGAGGGGAGTTGACTGCGGTTTACTAACTCTGTTTGTGACAGAGGAGGTACACTGAAAACTTTGGGAGGAATGAAGAACAAAGAGGGAATTCTCGAGAGATGTGAATTTTGTTTTGCTGTGACTGGATGCACGTCTAGAAGCCCAGATCTAGCCGAGGTCCGGGTACCTGTTCCCATATGAATATACCCTTTAAATGTGTGGTTTTGAAAGACTGACTTTTTGCTCAGTAAGGGAGCGCCATAATAATTTGAGGATAAAATTTAACTACAAAAGATAATAAATGTGCTATTGTTCAGTTCCATATCTTTTTCCTTTTTAACAAGAAGCACATATTTATGTATTAATTGTTGGGTTTAATATATCTCTTTCAACGAAATTTTCTACTGCTAAAAACACACATTGCCCATGGGTGGTGTGATGTGAGTATAGCAAGAACAGAGCACCCGTTAATTCATCTGTTTTTTGTCTAAGAGAGCTTTTATATTAATGAAAATAGTTTTACATGGAAACATGATAAAGAAAGTCAACTCCGTTTTACTAAAGGGAAGATATTTAACATCAGAAAGCCTCAGTTTCGTCATCTGTAGTAGGAACAGTATTACTCTTCTTAGAAGGATTAAAAGAGCTCATTCATTTATTTATCCATTCTCTATATTTTTGCCAAACAACTTAGACACCAAGAACTGTGCTAGATGGGTGTGTAAAACAGACATGTATTAAGCATGTAAGCACACAGATACGTAATTTTGAGTTGGGAAAAATATCACGAAGGAAAGAAGCAGCACTATGAGAGAATAACAATAGGGCTATTGACTTTAGTTGAATGGGCAGAGGTAGCTTCCCGAAGGATATGGCATTTGGGGCCTGAACTTGTGCCGTATTAGGGTAGACAGCACTGCAAAGAACCCAGCGAAGGCGGAATCCAGGTGAGAGGTGCCAACGCAGGCTTGGAGACTTCACTGAGGGAAAACTTGATAACGTCCAAAAATTGAAAATAGGTTAGTGTGACTGGAATCACGAAGGAAAGGTGGAAACAGACAAGAGTTAGGTCGGAGTTTGATCTTTTATAGCTTTGTAACTGCGGATAGAGAAGTTAGCTTTGCTAAATGAAAAGGGAAACAATTAGAATGTTTTTAGTGCATTGCTTCACATACCAGGAAATAACTATGAAAAATGATGGTGGTGACGACGACGGGGAGGAGAAGGTGACATACCAAAGTTCACAGTCATGTAGGATCAAACATCTATGCAAAACTAGACAAATGTTTCTGGATATATAGAAGAGCAGATTTTTAAAACATCAGATAAAGGATAAGTTTATTCATAGAGATGTTAGAAGGGGTACTGTTTCATGAGGCAAGAGAAGCGTTAAAATTTTAACTATGAAATCGTGGGAAATAATAATAAATACTGAAGGATAATCACCTAAGAAAATAAATTTTAGTGCCGGTGTAGCTTCTCTCTTATCCCTCACCATTCATTCTCTCGTTTTGAGCGGGGTCGCGTTCCCTTGTCTGTGCACCCACATTAACCCAAGGCTCGTCCCCAGAGTCATCCTGATTCTACATAAGGGGCATTTCAACCCAAAGCTCACTTCACGAGAAGCCACAGGTTAAACACTACTGTATGGCAGGGTTCTGTTTTCAACCCTTGGTTGGGTCGAGCCCAGGCGACAGCATATTTGGCTGGCTTTAAATTAAAATTTAATACTAAAATAGATTTTTGAAATTACTCTATAAAAACAATTCTGGGTACATAGCAGATAAGAGCAAATTAGCACATGCATTGGTGGCTTTGGGACTTGATCCATTGCACATGTTAAAGCTTCCCACACTGACTGGGCTCTAGATTTCACTTTTAAAATTTCAGATAAATTGTGCTTTTCTGGCCCAGCTAATTTTAGCTCTTGCTACAGGCTCGAAGTCATGGGTCTCAGGTTATAAATTGGGTCTCTGGGCCTGAAACTATCAGTGTTTACTGGGTGAATAAGGTGATCAGTGGGAAATCTGCATCTGGTCAGCAGAACACCAGAGTATTGAATCCGTCCTTGTCATTTCCTTGCATATGAGATCCGCTATAAAGAATGACTTTGATGTGATACTGCAGGAGACTCTGGCATGGCTTCGCCTGAGTTCTTAAGAAAGACTCTTTGTTATTACATCTTTCTCTAGATGATGCTCTAATAACAAACACTCAATAACAATACAACAAATCAAGAAGAGTAACAAAGATTTCTGTGGCTTAAAACAATGTCCATTTACTCTTTGTTCATGTTAGCCTTGGTTGGGGGTCAGGAGCAGCTCCTTTGATCTGTTCCCTGCCCCACTGGACCCCAGAACCCAGGCTCTTGGTCCTGTGAGCAGGGTCAGTGAGTGATCATTGAATGACGCACTGACTCCCAAAGCTCCTACTCGGAAACTGTCCATCACTGCTGCTCATATTCTGTGGACAAAGCAAGCCCTGTGGCGAAATCAATGGGCAGGATAAGTCTTTATTTTCCATGGGGGAGACATTGCAAGTCGCATGGCCGTGTGAGAATAGGGAAAAATACAGTCTATTCCAGTGTACGGGCACAAAGGGAAGAAGGTTTGGGGGGAGGATAAGGGGTGGGAGGAAGGAGGATTGCAAATTCTTAAATCCTGGAATATTGAATGCAAGATGTGCTACAAAAGTATTTGGGGTCACTTTAGAACATTTAATGAATTTCATTTGAATGTCTCTTTCAAAGGGGTTGTGGTTAGGGTATTGCTATGTCTGGGACCCAGGGAGAATACTGGCTTTCAGAATTAATGAGGTTTCATTTTCATGCGGAGAGGAACCGCAGCCAAAATCAATTGTGCCTGCAGGTTTAGAGCCCCCGAGCACTGTGAGTTCCTCTGCAAACATTTGGACTGCAGCTGCTGTTCTCCTTGCTGGTGCCCTTGAATTTCATTAGTGAGGCCCAGGGGAATGGCCCACTTGAGCTGACTCTGATGATGTTGGCTGTTTTTCTTCTTTCTTGTCATCTTCTAATGGGCAAAATAGAAAAGAGACTACACTCTTAGCAGAAGCCAATGGAACTCTGGAGAATTAGGAAGCAGGAAGATATCTTACTCTGTGTTTCATGCTTTCTGGCTTCTAAAAACTCTCTGCATCGTACCCTGCCTTAAAATTAGTGAATCAGCAAGTATTCGTTAAATACCTGTGTATACAGTTGTGCATCGGGGTGCTAAAGCAGATGCTGAGATTTTCTTCTTTCAGAGACTGGCTGTATGGTTAGAGAGATATTTAGCGTAACTTGATGACAGTGTGCAACGAATTTGTGTCGCAGCTCAGAGAAAGGAGCTGGTGTGGTGTGAGTCAGTGGAGAGGCATGTGGTTTTTAATGTCTCTGAAAGGCTATCATATGGCTGTGCCATAGCTGACTGAATCACCCTTCTATTATTAGACATTTGGAATATTTTAATTCTTGTTACTATAGAACATACTTTGATGTGGATCTTTGCGTATCTGCCTGTATCTCAAACGATTTCCTTATGGGAGTGTGTTAGAGGGTCCAAAACTAGGAACATTTTGAAGACTCCTGGTACACACTGTCCAAGTATTTTCCAGAAATTTGTGCTTCCACCAGCTACGGATAAGAGGAACTGCTGCTACAATCCCTGGTTGCTGAGAGTATCATACATTTAAATATCCCCTCCACTGCCTGTTCCCCTTGGCCTGGATAATCCTTAAATCTGTTTGAAGGTTTTTCTGCTGAGAAGTATCCCATAATCCCCTGTATGAATTCAGAGTTCTTGGTTAAGTCGAGGGTTGTTTACACTTAAAGACCTTTTTATATCACCCTTTCGCTATTGGGAAATGAAACCCATAGGTGATATAACCTCAATATGCACATTTCTATAAAAATGTAAAGTTATAGGTATAAAGTTTAGGATAAATGAATTAAAAACTTTGTATTTATTTTACTATGTTAGAAGCCTGGGCAAGATGCCCCTAACAAAGTGAAAGCAATAAACTGCTCCCTGAGTCACTGTGAATGGCACGCTACAAATCGGGCTGACGTGGCCGGGGTCGGTGACAAACTTTCTGAAAAGGTGACCAGCTCTTGGCAGATTTCCAGGAGAACAACAACAACAACAAAGAACTTCTTTTGATTTACACTTGAGTTGGAATTCTGGAAACTCAGTGTGTATTATAATTGGGCAAATATATTTTGTGTTCACCAAGTAAGATACAGCTAGATTTTGTACTTGGTAGTAGAACTGTCACTTATATGAATGTCACACAGGACATAGGAGAGACCTTGTTGTGTGCGACTGTGTCCCACATTTCAGGGTGTTTGGTATCTTTGGTCCCCAGCCGCTCAACACCAGCAGTGCCCCACCACTGTTGTGTTAATAATTAAAACAAAAACAAAAAATGCCTTCACAGATTTCCAAAATCCCTGATTATGGTTCCTGTTGAGAACCACTGTAGAGCAATAATATAGCACCCTGCATTTTTTCAAACACGGCAGTCATGCTTTAGAACAAATAAAAATGGGCTTGCTTGTCGTAAGTTCCTTGCAAATAGTGACCCTTTCACATGCTCTCCCCAGCAACAGGGGTTGGCATTTATTGATGCCTTGACAGTGCTCATCAAGGGAATGAGTTAATATTTAGATGACTAGATCTTCCAAAATAATTCTGTGTAAGGAGTAGGTTGTGTATCCATGGAATAATTTCAGATTTTGGTGAGGAAGCTCTCGTGTTAGGACTAACAATAATCCACATTTTCTATTAGTAAGCATTTGGCTAGGGGGTTCACACTATTGTCTTATCTGTTTGCTTCAACAACTCCTTGAGCTAGGCTTGGACTCACTACCTTGTTCCAGGATAGTAAGTGAGGGGTTCTGTGACGGAGGTGGGCATGGAGCCCAGGTCCACGTGGCTCCGTAGGTAGTGGTCATGGCCACTGTGCTGTAAGATATTTACTATTGACTAGAACAAGTTGTCTTTATTATATGAACACAATTTTCTTTTGATCCTAGCTTTCTAAGTTTCCTTTGTAGTAAATAAAAATGCTAACAAACTTTCTGACATTTATGGAGGTATATGGTTTATCTTATTGAACCTATTGTTGAGCTGAATTTATAATTTGTCATTTCAAACCATCTTTACATTGCATTTATTCTTGTATTTGATTTGGTATATAAGCCTAGCAATGGTGTGAACTTATTTTTCTACAGCTGAGTTTAAGGTTCTTGTTTCTGTTAATAAGTGAGATAGATACATAGTTTCTATTTGTATTTATTTCAGGACTTGGTAAAATGGTTCTGAGAAAAATTAGTCAGGAATCATTCCATGTTTGAGGGTACCTCAGAACAAATTATATATGAGAATTATCTGTTCCTTAAAAGTTTAACTTACTAAGGAGAGCATCTTCTGTGATAATGTCTTCAATTTTACCTATGGCTTCTTGTCTATTCAGATTTTTGTTTTCTTCTCCTTGAGATAATTTTAGTAATTTATTTTTTTCTGGAAATAACCACTTCAAGCATTCAACAATATTAACATAGAATTACACATAGAATTATCATATTAAACAAATTCCTCAGCATCTGTATTTGTATCATCTTTGTCATTTTTAATTTTGTGTCTCATGCTTCTTTTTTCTTTACTTTCTTTTGTCTGTATTACCAAATATATGTCTTTTATATTCTCACATTCTAACCTTCTTTGAAATCAGTTCTTGAATATATCCATGAATTCTTTTTTATTTTATTATTAGACTTTGATTTTATTTTTACTTAATTATTTCACATTTTAATACTTTTTTCTAATTATTAAGTTGATTCTTTAGACTTTCCCTCTCTCCCTTTTTCCATGTACTGTTGCTTTTCTTTCAATAACAAAAACAGTTTAGTCTATGACTTGTTTTGATTACAGATGTGGCTACAACTTGCATATTTTGATATGCTGTCTTCTCTTATTTTGGGTATTTTCTAATAGCCCAAATTATACATCTATTTTTCTTCTTGATATTGTATAACTTATAAGGAAAACATTTTTGCTTTTGAATCTTATGCTTTTGGATCTTTTTGGCATAAGATTTTGTTATCAATATGTAGTGTTATTCTATTGCTCTAAAAATGACCCACTGACTACTTTTAAATATAATATAAATATGCAACCCAACTTAGATTATAACTGATTTGAAAACTGTCATTTGCCCCGCTCCGTAGAACACCACACTGCCAAGGCAATATTTTTAAGATTAGAATTGCAGCTCTATTTTATTTTTCTATTTAGGTTCGAGATCACAGTACCTTACTTGGAAAAGTCTGCAGCAATGGCACCCTCTCTCACATTAAATCCCTCACTAATAAGATCTGGATCAGGTTTATAATAGATGCTTCTGTTGTAAGAGCTGGTTTCAGAGCCATTTATCAAGTGGGTAAGAAAACTTATGCTGTATTTTTTTCATGTGTAATTTCCATGATTACAACATTTTTAATTTCTTGAAATACTTTTGTCATTTTACATTCTCAAGGGGCAACAAAAAATTCTTGTAGTAATGTCACATGTCATTATATTCTTGCACGTAATCATAATTAGTAATAAAATGAAGGGCAAGGCCATTTTTCTGAGAAATACCGCTCTCATTTCCATGTTTGCAGCTTGTGGAGGTGAAGTGACCGGAGAAGGGGTCATCCACTCACCCTTATATCCCAACGTGTATCCAGGAGAGAGGATCTGCAGGTGGACTATCTACCAGCCCCAAAGCCAAGTGGTTCTTCTCAACTTCACTGGCGTTCAGATGGGAAGTTCTGATCATTGTGATACCGATTATATTGAGGTAGGTGTAGGCCACCTTTGAATATGTGTGTTTGGTGGGATGGTATTGAAATATTGAAGTTATGTTGTCTTCAAATCAGTTACACAAAACAAAACTGGTTTGTACAGACCACTATTTCTTATGAATATACATGTAAAAATCCTCAAAAAAATGTTAGCTAACTGAATCCAGTGTATATAAAAAGAATTATACTCTTGTATACCATGGCCAAATGGGATTTATCTCAGGAATACAAGATTGGTATATATCCAAAAGTCAATTAATGTAAAATGAAATAAAGGAAAAAGCCACATGATTACCTCAATAGAAGCTGAAAAAGCACTTGCAAAATCCAAAATCTTTTCATGATAAAAAAAACACTCAACAAATTAAGAATAGAAGGATACTTCCTTAATCTGATAAAGAGTATTTGTAAAAAAATACCATAGCTAACATCATATTTAATGATGAAATACTAAGTGGCTTGCCCCTGTGGTTAGCAAAAAGACGAAGTTGTCTATTCTTACAACTTCTATCCAACATTATACTTGAAATTCTAGCTAGGAAATTAAGCAGGGAAAGGACATAAAATGCACCCAGAATGAAGAGGAAGGGTTTACATTATCTCTATTCACAGATAACATGATCTTGTACATAAGAAAATCCTAAGGGGTATATGCACACACAAACTGTTAGAACTAATAATAAGCAGATTCGGCCAGTTGCAGAATACATGATCACAGTGTGAAAGTAATTCTTTTTATATATGCTAGTAATGAACAACTGGGAAATAAAATCAAGGAAACAATTCTACTTATAATAGCATAAAAAGAAGGAATATTGAAAAATATATCTTTTAAAAGACATGTAATACTTGTGTTCCAAAACTACAAACCATTGTTGAAGGATATTAAAGACCTAAATGAATGCAGAGGTATCTCATGTTCATGGATCAGAAGATTTAATGGTGTGAAGATGGCAGTACCTCCCAAACTTATCTAAAGCTTCGATCCAATCCTTATCAAAATCCCAGTTGGCCCTTTTGCAAAAATTCACAAGGTGACTATTAAATCCATGTGGGGATATTGTACAAGGGAACGAGAATGACCAAAGCATCCTTGAAAAAGCAGAACAAAGGCGGAAGGCTCAGACATACTGACTTCACTGTATAAATCAAAGCAGTGGTGCTCAAGAAGTGTGTTATCTGAGTAAAGATAAAAACACAAAACAACGGGACTGAAGTGACCATCCAGAAATAAACCTGTACCTTTGTGGTCAATGGATTTTTCAAAAGAGTGCAAAGACATTTCAATGAGAAAAAAATTGTTTTTTGAATAAATGGTGCTGGCTATTTACATGCAAAATTATAAAACTGGACCCCTTTCTTACCCCATTNACAAGGGAACGAGAATGACCAAAGCATCCTTGAAAAAGCAGAACAAAGGCGGAAGGCTCAGACATACTGACTTCACTGTATAAATCAAAGCAGTGGTGCTCAAGAAGTGTGTTATCTGAGTAAAGATAAAAACACGAAACAATGGGACTGAAGTGACCATCCAGAAATAAACCTGTACCTTTGTGGTCAATGGATTTTTCAAAAGAGCGCAAAGACATTTCAATGAGAAAAAATTGTTTTTTGAATAAATGGTGCTGGCTATTTACATGCAAAATTATAAAACTGGACCCCTTTCTTACCCCATTTACAAAGATTAACTCAAGATGAGTCATAGAACTAAATGTGGGAGCTAAAACCCTGAAGTCCTAGAAGAAAACAGTAGTAAGTATCTGTGATTGGTTTAGACAAAGCCTTCTTAGATATGGCACACAAAAACACAACAAAAGAAAATATAGAAAAATAGGACTTTTTCAAAATTTTAAAAAGCCTAATTTTAAAAATTCAGAAAGAATATGAATATATTTCTTGAAAGAAGATATACAAATAACCAATAAGTACATGAAATGTGCTCAGCGAAACCAATCATCAGGGACACACAAGTCGAATCTATTGGATGTGAAGCATTACCTCTTTGTGCTTTGACTTGTTTATAAGGATTAAGAAATCGGAATCCTTTTACGTTTGTGCTCTGCTGGTAAGCATTTAAAATGGTACAGTTGCTTTGGAAAAGAGTTGACAGTTTCTCAAAAAAGTTGAACATAAAGTTATCATTTGATCCAGCAATTTCACTTCTAAGTATATGAGGTCTGGCCAGAAAAAGTCCACCATTGTTAATATAATGAGACCAGTTTGCACGACGTTGATGTAGCTGGGCTGCCAAGGAGACTGGACTGGAATCCATATGTATGAACTGACGACCTCATTGCACTAGTCAGTGGGGGTGTTAGACACCGTTAAGTGAGCATGTGTACTGTGTGGACGTTGCGTTCAAAATGACTGAGTGAGTAGAGCAACAAATCTGCATCAAATTTTGCATTAAGCTTGAACATTCCTCTGTGGAGACTTTTCAAATGATTCAGGAAGCTTTTAAGGATGGTGAAATTAGAGCAGCTCAAATAACAGGGTGGCACAAACTCTTCAAAGGTGGTTGAGAACCTACTGGAAGTGATCCATGTTCTAGAAGGCTTGCAATTACCCAGGTGACTAAGCCTTCCTACAGCCCAGATTTTGTGCACTGTGACTTCTGGCTTTTTCCCAAACTGAAATCACTTTTGAAAGGAAAGAGATTTCAGACCATTGATGAGATTCAGGAAAATATGACAGGGCAGCTGATGGGTGATTCCAGGAATTTTGTAGAGTGTTTTGAACAGCAGAGGAGGTGCTGGGAGAACTGTGTGGGGTTCCAAGGTGCCTTCTTTGAAGGTGCCAGAGGCATCATTGTCTATGTACAATGTTTCTTGTACCTTGTATCTTCTTTAATAAATGTTTCTATTTTTCATATTACATGGCTAGATACTTTCTGGGCAGACCTCTCATATACCCAAGGGAACTAAAACATGTGTCTACACAAAAATTTGTTCCTGCATGACTACAATCATTATTCATAATAGCGAAATAGTATAACAATGTAGGTGTCTATCAACTAATGAAGGAATTAATGAAGTGTGTTTTATCCATGAATTGGAATATTATATGACATTCAAAAGGGATGAAGTAATGGCACATAACTTTGAATGCATTTTGCCAAGTGAAAGAAGCAAGTCACAAAAGGCCACACTTTATATGATGCCATTTATCTGAAATGGAGAAGAGACAATGTATGGAGGATAGAGTGTAAACGAGTGCCTGCCTGGAGCAGGGGCTCGAGGGGCGTGGGGAATGACTAATGGGCATGGGGGTTCTTTGGGGATGACAAAATATTCTGAAATTGACTTTTACTATATTAATAAAAACATTCCAGAAATCATTATCCTTAAAGCAATTTTTCAAAATAAGTATCTAACCATGAATTTGAATATATCTTTTTTTCACCTTAGATTGGTAGCAGTTCCATTTTGGGTTCTACTGAAAATAAAAAATATTGCGGCACAGACATACCTTCATTAATAACATCTACATACAATTTTCTTTATGTCATGTTTGTAAAAAGTTCTTCTTCTGAAAACCACGGTTTCAGTGCAAAGTTCAGTTCTACAGATTTGGGTAAGCAATTACCTCTTTCTTCTGCTTTGTCTCTCATGCTTATATCAGAGTAAGTAAATAATGTAAATAAATTATTATAAAAATTTTATCCATACTGTATGTATATACTCATCTATACTATAAATGTTGAACATGTACTCAAAGGCAAACTATGTATTTCTTTTTTTTTTTTTAGAGGTTAACTTGTTTTTTGTTTTTGTTTTTTTTAAAGATTTTATTTTATTTATTTATTTATCTTTAGAGGGGAAGGAGAGGGAGAGAAACATCAATGTATGGTTGCCTTTCATGCGTCCCCTGCTGGGAGTTGGCCTGCAGGGAACTGGCTTGCAACCCAGGCATGTGCCCTGACTGGGAATCGAACCGCGATCCTCTGGTTTGCAGGCCCGCGCTCAATCCACTGAGCTACACCAGCCAGGGCCAAACTATGTATTTCTTAATCAGTATATATTGATAGCTAATTGATGTCTATTAATAAGAGAAAAACCAAGTTTCTGAAGCAGTGTGTCAGGAAAGTTTTTCTTTTTGAGCTTTTAAGGGGTTATGAACAAATCATTTTATCTTGAATACCAGGTAGCTTGTTCTGACAATTACTATTTTTATTTCAATAGAATGTGGAAAAATTCTTACAGAGCCAACAGGAATTATTCAAAGTCCTGGCCATCCAAATATCTACCCCCATGGTATCAACTGTACCTGGTATATATTAGTCCAGCCAGGCTACCTGATAAATTTGATATTCAGGAGATTTCATCTGGAGTTTCATTACAATTGCACAAACGACTATCTAGAAGTTTATGACACTGGTTCTGGAACATCTCTTGGGAGGTGAGATTGTTTTGTTTTGTTTTCACACAAAACTTTTCTTGCTTCAGTGAAGGGTGTTAAATTCCACCATGTTGTGTTATATAAACCAGGTGTGTTAACGTGCTTCTCAATGACCATTTCTACATCACTACTCTGTCGCCTTGGCCTTTCATAATTAAGTTTTGACATCTGTGTGTAGCCACAAACGCATCACTAAAATCACATCCATTATCCCCTAACCCATCTTCCTGCCCGAGGTCCTTTCTCACTTCCTCTCCTTATCCCCATCCTCAGGAAACCCCTAACTTGTTTTCTACCACTGTGAGGTAGATTGCGTATTCTGGAATTGGAATCATACTGTAAATACTGTATTTTTCTGGCCTTTCCTAGTCAGCATAATGTTTTTGTTGAGCTTCATGGAGCTGAGGGTTATCCTGTTACCAAATTTAAAATATTGTTGGCCATTAGTTCTTGAAATACTTGAACTTCTGTCTCCCCTACAGGGGACTCTGATTACGTGTATCTTAGGCCACTTGATGTTATCCCACGATTCATGGGTCCTCTGTTTATTTGATTTGGAGTCTTTGTTCTCTGTGTATTTCATTTTGGAAAGTTTCTATTGTCACGTGTTCAATCAAGTGCCCTAATCTGTTCTTCTGCATTGTCTGTTCTGCTGTTTACCCTACCCCATGCATTTCTCATCTTAGACATCATAGTTTCCATTTATAGAAGTTTAATTTGGGCCATTTTTCTACCTTCCATGTTTCTACTTTGCACATCAATTTTTTCCTCTGGCTCCCGAAATCTGTGTTACAACCATTAATGTCTTGGACTGCTAATTCAGTCATCTGTGGCGTTTCTTGCTAGGTTTTGGTTGGTCAGTCTTTCTTCTCATGACAGGTTGTATTTTCCTCTTTCTTTTCAATGTCTGGTAATGTTTGATAGGATTCCAGGCATTTTCAATTTTCTGTTTTTGTGCAATGGGCATTATTGTATTTCTTTAGGTATTCTTGAGCCTTTTGTGGAGGTGCACTTAAGTTACTTAGAAACAGTTTGATGGTGTCCAGTTTTGCTTTTAAAGACACCAGTACATGTTTACCTTCACTGCTCCTATTCAGTGTCTCAAAAGCCATTGTTTTATATATTTCCATTGTTTCAGGAGCAAGGTTACATCCAGCCCCTGTTATAATACTTTTGTTGGAAATAAAAGTCTCTTGATTTTTAATTTTTCTTCTATTTCATTTTTTCATCTATTTTAAACATTTTCCCTTTGTTATTATCTTAAGCTTATATTTCTTTAGCTTTTTCCTTCCTCTTCATTTTATCTTATTTATCTCTA
This sequence comes from Sturnira hondurensis, assembly GCF_014824575.4. Classification (NCBI taxonomy): domain Eukaryota; kingdom Metazoa; phylum Chordata; class Mammalia; order Chiroptera; family Phyllostomidae; genus Sturnira; species Sturnira hondurensis. The sequence goes on along the minus strand of NW_028085119.1, from coordinate 2,970,957 downwards.
TCTTTCATTTTTCAAATCATTTTTTATGGTACTTGATTCATAGTCACTGAAAAATACAGTTTTGCTGAATAGCATAAACTACTATAATAGTCTCGCCCAATTTGGCAGACATAGGTAGACATATACAGAGACATTTAAAATATTGGTTAGCAGACTGACAGATCTCAGAGGGGAGGGGTGGGAATGGGGCTGGAAGAGATTAGCCAAAGAACATATTTGCATAGCCATGGACACTGCAACAGTGTGGTGAGGGCCAGGGGGAGGGCTGGGGCTGGTTGGAGGAGGGTAAAGGGGAAGGAAACAGGGGAATGCGTAACAGTGTGAAAAATTACAAATAAATAAATAAATAAAACACTAATGAACTCATCTATATTTCGATCAGGATATCCAATTTATTTTAACATTGAAATTGTATTATTATACACTTCTTTTTTTCTTTTTCTCCCTCAGAAATTAGTTAATCCATTTCCCATATTCAAGATTTTGTCTTATTTTGGTTTCTGTTTCTGTTTTTTGTTCCCCTGTCATTGCATTTGGTTAATTTTGCCAAGTGTGCTTCCATTTGTGATTCCTCTTTTTCAGCTGTTTCTCCTTACAGGTGTTCCTCTAGAAAGTAGTTCTTGTGGTGTGTCTGCGATCACAGCTCTACTGTCAGCATTACTGGAATAGTTCTGTGTATGATTGCTCTTATTCAGCAAAAACGTGACATGGCTTAGGAATCGAACTCTTAACCTTTGCATAGGCTAGCTGTTTAAAGATAATAGAGTCTACCTGTATAGGGCTTACTACTCTAGGCAGTTTTCTAAGTCTTTTGTATACAGTATATTGACTCATAAAATTCTCAAAACAACCCTATAAAGTAGGTCCTATCATCATTCCCAGTTCAATGAGGGGGAAACAGGCACAGAGGCATAGTGATCTGTTCAAAGCCCTAATGACTCGAAGTGCTAGACCTGACATGAGTTTATGCTTCACGCATTTATGATCCATGGGTTCCCTTTGGTGTGAAAGTTATTACCATATTTTTTGGACTATGAGATGCACTCTTCCTCACCACCCCAAATTTGGGAGGAATAATGGTTGTTAATCCTGCTGTTGAGTTCTGCTTACATTTTACATTGGTGAACTATTATGTTATTTATATTATTAAATATTTCACCACATTTTTGCTTCAAAATTTTTTTCTACTTTCCTCTAATAAAACCTAGGTGAGTCTTATGGTCCAAAAATATGGTACATTTCTGTTAATAAGTTTAATAATTTATTACATGGCAACCTAATATAGCTTGTGATTTCTAACTTCACTAAACTTATAAATGACAACTCATGTAGCTAGATAAACATATAAAACTGTTTCAGGGAGCCCTGCCCCGTGTGGCTCAGTTGGTTAGAGCATCTTCCCGTAACCAAAGGGCTGCAGGTTTGATTCCTGGTCAAGGAATAGACCTAGGTTGTGGGTTTGATCCCCATTCTGAGAACATACTAAAGGCAACCAATTGATGCTTCTCTCTTGCATCAATGTTTCTCTCTCTCCATTCCTCTCTCTCTAAAGCAATGAAAAAAATGTCCTCATGTGAGAATGAAAAGCAAAACTGTGTCAGGGAAGCAATCATGACTAAGGTCTTTACAACTTTGTCAATGTTTGTCCCTAAAATATATTTGTAATTTTTAAGGGCAATAAGGGCTATTATTATTATTACTTTTTTTACATATCTTAATTTTGGTTTATCATTTCAAGTGTACTAAAAAATTTAAACTTATGTTCTTTCTTGGTTTCAAATAGATACTGTGGAAAATCAGTGCCACCCTCTCTTACCAGCAGTACCAGCTCATTGAAGATTGTGTTTGTGGCTGACTCTGACCTTGCTTATGAAGGCTTTGTAATAAGCTATGAAGCAGCTAATGCATCCACAGGTAACAAAATGGCACTTGTGTGCTTGGTTACCTTCACTACATTACAAAATAGTACTATGCGAATACTTTGTTCCCAAACCCGTGGCACACAGTGAGGGCTATATTTAGAAAAAAGTAGATTTAGATTTCAGTGTCTTCCCTATTAAAAAAGGGACTAATGATTAGACAAGTGTATTGCAGCAGTGTTAAATTTTCTAATTTTGATCATTGAAAGGTGGTTTTGTAAGGGAATGTTTTTGTTAGGAACTATACACGGATGCCTTCAGGGGTAGAGATAAGCAGTGTCTTCAAATTAATTTCAAGTGGCTCAGAGAAGAAGAGAGTGAGCAAGTCAGAGAGGGGAGGGGAGACAGGGAAAGCAATGGGGCAACATGCAAATATGTAGTAAATCTGGGTAAGAGGAATTCAGGAGCCATCTCTTACCATTTTTCTTTTACAAAATATGACTATGATCTTTTTTTAAAAAAGATTTTATTTATCTTTTAGAAAGAGCAGAAGGGAGGGAGAAAGAGAGGGAGAGAAACATCAGTGTGCTGAAGAAACATTGATTGGCTGCCTCTCCCACACCCCGACCTGGGGACCTGGCCCACGACCCAGACATGAGCCCTGACCAGAAGTCGAACCAGTGACCTTTTGGTTCACAGGCTGGTGCTCAATCCACTGAGCCACACCAGGCAGGGCACAATTTTTCTGTGAGTTTAAAGTTCTACCAAAATAAAACCTCTCTCTTCTACCAAAGAAACCAAACATGGGTTTTGGGAAATTAGAAAAATAACAACAGCAGATAGGAATAAGTGGCTACTGCATGGAATTCTATGGCAGGAAATGGAAGCTTTCTTGAAAAAATATACGTTTCTACATTTGACTTCATAAAATGAAACCTTTTCAGCATTTGTACCTTTTATTATATTTTTCCTATGACTTAATTCTCATCACTGTTTTCCTCTTTGTAAAAGTAGTGTAGGAAACACATATCCTTTGCAAGGAGGGTCTTTGAGGTAATATGCAAACCAGAGATGCCCCAACCCGAGAGCCTACGGGATGTATAAAAGTGTTTCGTTTCTTTAGGATGATGTTCCCACCTGGGATGTGTACCATTGCAGAGAGTCTGAGTTTTCCCCTTGCATCATTTTTGGAGAGAGACCTAGTGCTCCAAAATACTATAGAGGGTAAACCTGTAGGGGACAGGTGCTGACTGAGCGTGGCAGCGGTGGAAGCATGGTGCCCTTCACTGCTGCTCCCTCGAGAAAGCCCTGGGAGCTTTTCGTGTGCCCGATGTGCTCCCCTCGCCTGGTCCTGCGTCTGGAGAGCTCCAGGCCCTCGTCCTTTAAAGTCCTCATTCCCGTGAATTACCAATTAACAAATGAATGAGTTTTAAAAAAACCTCTCATTCAGAATCCCTACCCAATTTCCCATTTATTTCTCCTCAGAGTGGATAGCTACTCATTTTCATTTCAGGCAAAACTGCTGTTCTCTGCAGTTATTCAAGTGCTGTGTTTTGGTAGCACAGCTTCAGATCTCTTCAGAATCCCGAGTGTGAGAGAATCATACTCTTCTCTCTCCCGTGGGATCCTCTCTTGGAAATAGTTCATTATCCAGCTCAAACCCATGGGAAATTAAATCCACAGTGATCCAAACAGGTTATTTTATACGATCGACAACATTTGACAGACTTTTTTCAGGTGTTTAATATCCAGTGACCAAAATTGACTTTTCAAAAAGTTACAGTGTGCACACAATTTTCCATAATTTTATAGTTTTTTTCTGCCTCATGTATTGGGCCTGAATCATGCTGAATATTAGATTATGATTTAGAACAAGCCACTTGAACTCTCTGGGCCACAGTTTTCTCATCTGAAAAATTAAGAGTTTGGATTTGATGATCTTTGAGATGTAGCTTTAATCAACTATATTCATGCAGTTTAATTTGCCGCATGAATAAACTAGCTATGTCTTAGATAACATACAAAGCAGGCAGGGACTCCTGAAAATGTTATGGAAATCTTTGTAACAATATGCAAAGTGAGACATATCTGCACAGTGACTTGCACAGCTCTGCTCACACCACATGAGCTAATAAGGCAATAGCCAGTGCAGGAAGAACCAAGAACAATCAAGAAAATCTGGCAGGATGTTAAATTCTAATTAAATAATTTTTCTTCAAAAAGATAAGGTGCAGGTATAATAAAAGTAAGTCAGTGAAAAGGAAAGAAGCAAGCTGGCCAGAAAGGGAAATTGGTACAGAAAAAGAACCCAAGACAGGTGATAAAAGTGAAGAGGCCCCTTAGGCAGCAGACTGCAAATACCCCCCAGTCTGCCTCCCTGAGTGCTGATCGTTACTTTGGCTTTCCTTTGGTCAGGCAGGGCTGAAACCACAGGCCAGGCAGTGTCTGCTTTCCGCCCCTTGGCTAAGCCAGGCTGGTCACTGGGCGCTTGCCTTTTTGCACAGGGAAGAACTGGCCAGGGCTCCGGAGGCTGCCGTGGGGGTTGGGATGGTGACAGCCAGGCGGTGGGGGCACCCTCCAGGCTGCCTGTGCCCCAGTGAGTTCCCACCTGGAAATAGAGGTGTTAGGACACTTTCTTTTCAGTTGTCATTTTAAAAATACTTTCTGCAGAATAAAACAATATCATGGAAAAGCGTTTATGGAAGCTCAGTCATTGGCTCTCATTCTATTTCATTGCTCTAGCAGAAATTATTTTCAGAGCAATAGTGACAGTTTTGGGTTCTTAATTTCTAGTTCCTCGGTGTAACAGGTGTGAGTTTCTTGGCTGAAGTCTTGCCTGTCTTGATCTGATAAAGGTTAAATCTCCTGACTTGAATCCAGTTACTTTTCCCTCTGTAGTGCAGGCCACAGGGCTGTGATGTCAGCCTCTAAGTATGTGTTTGGGAGGAAGGAGATGGGCTTCTGGTCATTACTTTGACTCAGTCCCTCATCACTGTTTCTGCAGTAGTTCAGATGTGCCTGGGCAAATAGAAACAAAAAGTAACAAGTAAAAAAGAGCTTTTACTTAGTAACTGATCATAACTCAAGCTTTTCCTAGTAACTGATCATAAGACTAGGTTTTAAATGTTTGCTAATCTAAAGTTTGAAATACTTGAATTTTGAGGATTACTTGACTCATTTAATTTGTAAATTAAATCCAGTAATGCAGTGTTCCCAAACTCTACTGTTCGTAAGAAACTTGGGGTGGAATTTTCTTGTTACAAACTTAATTGATTAGTTAACATTACTGATTTAAATGGTGATTTTATAGTCTGTCAACATCTGCTCTCTATATATTAATACAGTCCTGCCAAGAGAGAACTTTGAAAGTATAAAAAAGAATTGAGAGATGTACCTTATGTATTTTCTACTTGAACATTAGATGGAAACCCATGTAATATCTACTTTAATGTTTTCCAAACATTAAAACATCTATGACTCATTAGTGGGCCATGACATTAACTTATTAGGTGACTACCTACATTTGCTAAGATTATGGCATAGTGTAGAAGTACCAGAGTTTATCATACTAAGTGAGGTGTTATTTCATGAAACCTGTTTGCAATATCTATGAGTGTGTGTGATTGATGTCAATGTATTTTTATGGTGTATCAGAAAGTTTGAAACACTAATCTAGTCCAATTACCTGTTTTTTTACATGAGGGAAATTGAAGTCCAGAATTGAATTTATCCTCTGATGAAGACACAGCTCAATGGTTTAGAAGCCAAACCCAGGCAATCCAGTGTTATGGGTCCTGGCCATCAAGATCCATGTGATGTGGCTTCTATGAACAAATTCACACGGACTATAGAAGTCCTGTGGAGAAAAAGGGATGGCATGGCTGCTGTCTGAGAGAGGGGGCCCTGGCCCCTGGCCGAACAACTTTTATTGCTTCTCTGGGTACATTACACTGAGGATGGTCCTCATTTACTATGCACAGGTTCACTGCAGGGGATTGCCTTTTGCAGATAACAAAGGAGAGAATGTTGCTAATTATTTCAAAGGGGAGGATATTGTAGACCAAGAAGAAAAGTGGTTGAACCAGTCACACTCCATACTTAGGAGGTTTAGCGCAGATGTTAGGAAGTTACAGTAATCACTCTGCCTCAATTCAGGGTGAGGAAGTTTTAGCAAAAGCAAGTCTCATAGCAGCCTAGTTACAATGCAGGCCTGGTTCCCCACGGGAAAACCTCTCCTTGGGTGTGGATCCTGTGTGCTACTAGCTTCTTACTGGTTTTTTCTTGTGGGGGCTGAGCTACATTCCCATGCCACGTGAAATGGCCCCCTAAGATCCAGTCCCAACATCCAGTCTATTTTGCCATCTCTAGATTAGCTTTTGGAAATGCTCTAAGGATATCCAACCTTTTGGCATCTCTTGGTCACACTGGAAGAAGAGTTGTCTTGGGCCACCCATTAAATATATTTCAGCATGTAATCACACAAAAAATCTCATAATGTTTTAAGTAAATTTACAGTTTTGTGTTAAGCTGCATTCACAGCCATCCCAGGCCGCATGTGGCCCACAGGCTGCAAGCTGGACACCCCTGCACCCTGTACCTTGTGCCACTGGTAATGTTCAGTTCACAGCTATGGCAGAATTATGGTAGACTTTCCTGTTTTCTTAAAATAGAAGTGCTGTATAGTTGTCTGGTGAAATGGCCAGGAAGTGTCAGAATCACATCAAATAGGGTTAAAAATGGGCCCTAGTGGATTTCCCAGTCTTCTTCCCAGCCAAAGAGCTCCCACCTACCCCACCCCAGTGTGTGCTCAGTGCCGTTTCTTATCGGTCACCTCAGAATGGTGAAGGTGCATCTGAGGTGCATCAAGAAATAACTGCCAGAAGGGCTAAAGAATGTTTCTGCAGAAAAAATGAATATAGAGAGTTCTGATTCTACTTTAAAAGTTAAATCCAGTAGAACAGTGCTCCCAAATTCTATTGTTCATGAGAAACTTAGGGTGGGACTTTCTCGTTTCAGAGTCATGTGTTAGGGGCCCACCCAGGAATTCTGATTCAAATAGGTCTGGAGTGGGGTGGTTGTGCCAAGTAATTCCAGTGATTCTAGTGAAACTTTGCAGTTCCTTAAGACAGTCAAGTCTCAGCACAAAAATTGTGATGTAATTACAAAGGAGATGTAATTGTGGATGGGACTGCAGCCGCTCGTGGTGGAGAGTACTTCCCACACTGTGCAGAAGGAGGGCTGACGGATGAAGTCAGAAGTCTTCGTTCTAGCTCCAGCTCTGGTACCAACCGGGAAGGCTTGGGGCACATCAGAGCCTTGCTGGTTCTTTCCTCCTTCAATTCTGTGTGTTCTGCTATGAGATATTCAGATATTTTTTCCCCTCTGGAAAGGGTTTTTAGTAAGTCTATTGATCTTTTAACAATTTATTTTTTTAATGGTCAGAAGTTTTTCATACTTTTATGTACATGGGTATCCCAGCACTTCCCAGCCCAGACTTATTTATCATTTAACTTCTTAATCCTTGGAAAGAAATGTTAAAGAAAACATCTAATCATGATATTCCTCATCTTCTACTCACTCTCACATATGAACTGACATTTTCTGCCCAAGGAAATCAGGGGTCATTAAACAGCATGGGATTTGGAAAGGGAGGACTTGGGTTTGAATTTGTATCTTTGGCAAGTGCAAACTAAATGATTTTAGAACTTAACCTCCAGGAGTCTCAGATCCCTTATCTGCACCTCTCTAAAAAGCCGAGGTTATAATGACCGCTGTTTCATGAGGTTGGGGAAGATAAAATGGTATATTCTATGACTAGTACATAATAGCTGTAAAGCACAGCAACTGTGCCTGGTTTCAAATATAATGACCGATGTCCAAGTGCAACTGTACAGTAGCTGCTTTGGTGAGTTAGCTGATTTTCCTGTTCATTGGACTTGGCCATCCATGAGGAAGAATAACAAGCCGTGCCTGTGACCACCTAGCAGCAGTTTGTAGAGCGAAATGTCAGATTTTAGTGAGGGAGGCTTCTTCTTTCCTACAGGAGAAATTGCATCTGTAATTTTACCTTCCCTCAACGATTCACTTGGGAAAGTGTTGTATGAAATGTGCCAGTAGAATGTGCCAGCAGGGTGGTTCCTGCTTTGACTATTATTTAACCAATATCTAGAAAATTTGAAGTCATGTGGATTCATGCAGATGCAAAACTACTCACGACTGATTCCAGAAAGTACCACTTAGAGATTGATCCCTAATGTAATCGGATCAGCACATTATTACGTGAGGCAAAGAAGGGAGGTGATGGGGCAGTTACCCACAATCTAGGGTCTCCCTAAGAAATACATTATCCAATGCACAGGATCCCTTTGCCCTACCCCTGTCACCCAAATCGTGTGGGACTGATATCATCATTGCTTTGTGGGGAGGAGGGGCTGTCCGTGCCTTGGAATTGTTCCCTTTTGTAATGAGTTGAATGCTCTTACTAAGACATGCTTAATGGAGGCAAAGATACATTGTGATTTTTAAGAAAGATATAGCTTTGTGATTTTGTAATGGTCCACAGAGGAAATTTGTATGTTTTCTCTCTTCTTTCTTAACATTTTTTGAGGTTGGTAAGAAAGAAAGATATGCAAGGCTTATCAGTCATTGTCTTTGATCTTCAGATCAAAAGTGCTTTTCCATTGCTAGCTCAGTTGAATATAGTGAGTGGAAGAAATAACACTTCTTTTTTTAAGTAATTTTTTTATTTAATTCTTGTTCAAGTACAGCTTTCTGTCCTATATTCCCAACCCTGCCCATCCCCCGCCCCATTGCTCACCGCCTCCCTCCCATTTCCGCCCCCCACCCTTAGTTATTGTCCATGTGTTCTTTATACTTGTTCATGTGAGTCCATCCCCTTTTCCCCTATGATTCTCTCCCTTCTCCCCTCTGGACCCTGTCAGCCTGTTCCGTATTTGAGTGTCATTGGTCATATTTTGCTTGCTTGTTTGTTTTGTTTAGATTCCTGTTAACGGTGATATCATATGGTATTTGTCTTTCACCGCCTGGCTTATTTTGCTCAGCATAATGCTTTCCAGTTCCATCCATGATGTTGCAAAGGGTAGGAGCTCCTTCTTCCTTTCTGCAGCATAGAATTCCATTGCGTAAATGTACCATAGTTTTTTGATCCACTCATTTACTGATGGGCTCCTAGGCTGCTTCCAACTCTTGGCTATCGTGAATTGTGCTGCTATGAACACTGCGGGGCATAGGTTCTTTTGGATTGGTGTTTCAGGGTTCTTAGGATATACTCCTAACAGTGGAATTGCTGGGTCAAAAGGCACGTTCATTTTTAGTTTTCTTAGAAAATTCCATACTATTTTCCATAGTGGTTGTACCAGTCTATAATCCCACCAACAGTGAACTAGGTCCCCTTTTCCCCACAACCTCTCCAGCACTTGTTGTTTGTTTCTTTGTTTATGAAAGCCATTCTGACTGGTGTTAAGTGGTATCTCATTGTGGTTTTAATTTGCATCTCTCTGGTAGCTAGCAATATGGAGCATCTTTTCATGTGTCTCTGGATCCTCTGTATGTCCTCCTTGGAGAAATGTCTGTTCAAGTCCTCTGCCCATTTTTTAATTGGGTTGCTTGTCTTCTTTGAGTGGAGTCGAGTGAGTTCTTTGTATATTTTGGAGACTAAACCTTTGTCTGAGGTATAATTGGCAAATATGTTTTCCCAAGCTGTTGCTTCTCTTTGTATCTTGATACTGTTTTCCTTAGCCATGCAGAAGCGTTTAATTTTGATGAGATCCCATTTGTTTATTCTTTCCTTTATATCCCTTGCTCTAGGGGACGTATCAGTAAAAATATTGCTGCGTGGAATATCTGAGATTTTCTTGCCAATGCTCTCCTCTAGGGCTTTAATGGTTTCACGGCTTATATTTAAGTCTTTTATCCACCTTGAATTTATTTTGGTGTATGGTGTAAGTTGGTGCTCAAGTTTCATTTTTTTGCATGTAGCTGTCCAGTTCTCCCAACACCATTTGTTGAAAAGGCTGTCTTTACTCCATTTTATGTTATTGCCCCCTTTGTCGAATATTAATTGACTGTAGAGAGTTGGGTTTATTTCTGGGCTCTCTGTTCTATTCCATTGGTCTATGTGCCTGTTTTTGTGCCAGTACCAGGCTGTTTTGATTACAGTGGCCTTGTAATACAGTTTGATATCAGGTATTGTGATCCCTCCTACTTTGTTCTTCTTTCTCAAAATTGCAGCAGCTATTCGGGGTCTTTTCTGGTTCCATATAAATTTTTGAAGTGTTTGTTCTATGTCTGTGAAATACGCCATTGGTACTTTAATAGGTATTGCATTGAATCTGTAAATTGCTTTGGGTAGTATGGACATTTTGATGATGTTAATTCTTCCAATCCATGAACACGGTATATGTTTCCATTTATTTGTGTCTTCCTTGATTTCTTTCTTCAGTGTTGTGTAGTTTTCTGCATACAGGTCTTTTACCTCCTTGGTTAGGTTTATTCCCAGATATTTTATTTTTCTTTTTGCTATATCGAATGGGATTTTTTTCCTGATTTCTGCTTCTGCTGCTTCATTGTTGGTATACAAAAATGCCTTTGATTTCTGGATATTAACTTTGTATCCCGCTGTTATGCCAAATTCATTTATTAGTTCCAGCAGTTTTTTGGTAGAGGCTATAGGGTTTTCCATGTACACTATCATGTCATCTGCAAACAATGCCAGTTTTGTTTCCTCCTTTCCGATTTGGATGCCTTTTATTTCCTTTTCTTGTCTGATCGCTGCAGCTAGAACTTCTAATACTATATTGAATAGAAGTGGTGAAAGTGGGCAACCTTGTCTTGTACCTGATCTTAGTGGAAAAGCTTTTAGTTTTTGCCCATTGAGTATGATGTTGGCTGTAGGTCTTTCATATATGGCCTTTATTATATTGAGGAATGTTCCCTCTATTCCCACCTTGCTGAGTACCTTTATCATAAATGGGTGTTGTACCTTATCAAAAGCTTTTTCCGCATCTATTGATATGACCATGTGGTTTTTGTCTTTGCTTTTGTTTATTTCGTGTATTACATTTATTGATTTGCGTATATTGAACCATCCTTGCATCCCCGGGATGAATCCCACTTGGTCGTGGTGTATGATCTTTTTGATATATTGTTGGATGCGATTTGCCAATATTTTGTTGAGGATTTTAGCATCTATGTTCATCAGTGATATTGGTCTGTAATTTTCTTTCTTTGTTGTGTCTCTATCTGGCTTTGGGATTAGGGTGATGCTGGCTTCATAGAAAGAGTTGGGGAGTTTTCCCTCCTTTTGGATTTTTTGGAATAGTCTGTGAAGAATAGGGGTTAGCTCTTCCTTAAAAGCTTTGTAGAATTCTCCTGTGAAACCATCTGGCCCAGGGCTTTTGTGTGATGGGAGTTTTTTGATTACTTCTTCAATTTCATTTGCTGTTATTGGCCTGTTCAGGTTTTCTGCTTCTTTTTCATTGAGTTTTGGAAGATTATATTTTTCTAGAAATTTGTCCATTTCACCCAGGTTTTCAAATTTCTTGGCATACAGTTCCGCATAGTAATTTCTTACAATCCTTTCTATTTCTGTGGTATCAGTTGTAATCTCTCCTCTTTCATTTCTGATTGTGTTTATTTGTGTCCTCTCTCTTCTTTTCTTAATGAGCCTACTTAAAGGTTTGTCTATTTTGTTTATCTTTTCAAAAAACCAACTCCTGGATTCATTGATCTTTAGAATTGTGCTTTTAGTCTCTATGTCATTTAATTCTGCTTTGATCTTGGTTATTTCCTTCCTTCTACTTGCTCTGGGCTGTCTTTGTTGTTGTTCCTCCAGTTCTTGCAGGCGTTGGGTTAGGTTGTTTGTTTGAAATGTTTCTATCCTCTTTAGGTGAGCCTGTATCGCTATGAACTTCCCTCTCAGGACTGCCTTCACTGTGTCCCATAAATTTTGGGTTGTGGTGAGTTCATTTTCATTAGTTTCAAGAAGTTTTTTGATTTCTCCCTTAATTTCAGTCTTGACCCATTTGTTGTTTAATAGCATACCATTCAATCTCCATGCTTTTGGGTGTTTGGGTTTTTTTCCTGTGGGGTTGGTTTCCAATTTCAGTCCCTTGTGATCAGAGAAGATGCTTGGTATGATTTCTATTTTCCTGAATTTGTTGAGACTTGTTTTGTGTCCTATCGTGTGATCTATCTTTGAAAACGTTCCATGTGCATTTGAAAAGAATGTGTATTTAGGTACTTTGGGATGAAGGGCTCTATATATATCTATTAGGTCCATTTCATCTAGGGTGTTGTTTAATACTGCTATATCTTTGTTGATATTTGGTTTGGAAGATCTGTCCATTTTTGACAGTGGGGTGTTAAAATCCCCTACTATAATTGTGTTGCTATCAATATCTTTCTTGAGGTCCTCTAGGATTTTCTTTATATATTTGGGTGCTCCTATGTTGGGTGCATATATATTTATGATGTTAATGTCTTCTTGGTGGATTCTTCCCTTGAGTATTATGAAGTGACCTTCTGGGTCTCTCTTTATAGCCCTTTTTTTGAAGTCTATTTTGTCTGATATGAGGATTGCTACCCTGGCTTTTTTTTCTTATCCATTTGTTTCTATCCTTTCACTTTCAGTCTGTGGAACACTTCTCTTTGCAAATGTTGTTAGAGTATCATAAAAGGCAAACTGCCACTGGATATGAGTTCTCCTTCAGCAATGTAAGTTATAAACTAAAGGCACTTTTTATGTTTGCATTTTGTATTGATGTAGTAAGAATTATGCCAACACATAATTATGGGAATAGATTTGATTTTAATTATTTGTGCTTATTGCAAAGTTTAAAAGGAAACCAAAGCCAAACATTCACATTTTTCTGTATTGGTATTATTCTAAGAAGAGCCATTTATTCCATCAAGGGAAGAAAACATGAACACTGTGTACAGACTTCAGTATTGGGGAGGAGGAGTCACTAGCCTTTTGAGCGATAGACACATTAAGTTCAGTGAACCGGTGTTTTTCTCTGTGTAAAATTAGATATGCAAAACTCATAGCTACAACAAATTTTAATATTAAATATTCTATTGTTAACATTTTTAGCAGGTGTAACTTCAAAAATATTTTGTATTGCTCTATTTTAAATTGATATATTATTGATTAGCTATTTGAATTATTTAGTGGATTTCCTTTAGAGAACTCAACCTGTTTTCACACAGGACTTACACACTTTTAACTCTGAGGAGGTCACAGCTGATCTGAGAGATACAAACTCTTTTTTTAACTATTGTTCCATATATTGAGTACGTATGTTCAAGGTCATGACTAGCTCCATGTTTGTAGGTGACTAATTTCAAGCCATAACATTTAAGCTGTCACTTTAGTTATAACACGTGTTTTGTAAGGGCATGTGGTATTTGATAGTAAATCGTATCTGAGAGTCACCGCGACCTCCAGTCTGTGTTGGTGCCTTGAGTACGGCAATATTGTTGCAGTGACTGTTAGAGATGCTCCTCAAAGCTAACTGTTAAAGGTTCTGATTAATTAATGCTAAAGACGGTTTTTGCTTGCATTTTTAGCAATATCTATGTTTTCACTCTTTGAAAAGCAAAAATTTTATTTTTCATGATTTTATATTTATTTTATATTTTCTAGATTGTAACTGGAAATAAATAAAAATCATGTATTTTATTATATAAATATAATAAATGCAAATTTGTGGTGTTTTTAAAGTTTTTTTCACATTTCAGCACATGCTAGTAATGAATGTATCTCTCTGATACACACTACCTATGCTATAATTTTTTGACTGTGGCCTCCACAGGTTGTAATGTAACATAGATTTTTATTTTGTAATTCTACTAGGTAAAATTCATCTGTAGTTTTAATAAATGGGTGTATCCATGTAATCACTACTCCATTCAAAATATTTGACACTTTTATCATCCCAGAAAGTATCCTAGGGTCTCCTCGATCAATCCCTCTACGTGTTCCATTTCAGCACTTGCAGACCTGGTTATTATCACTATTGATTAGTTCTGCCTGGTGAAAAAACAGGTATAAGTGGAAACACACTGTATGCACTCTTATGTTTGGCTTCTTTCTTTCTTTTTTTAAAACTTTATAAATTGATGTTCTAAGACAGGTGTCTCCATTTTCTCACCACCACTGTCCCCTGCCCCCTGCCCTACCCATGCCCACCCCCCCTTGGCTCTGTCCATGGGTCCCTCATTCCCGTTCACTTATGTCCCTTTCCCTTTTTCCCCACGTTGTTTCCCTCTCCCCTCCCCTCTGGTTACTGTCAGTTTGTTGTCGATTGCAATGTCTCTGGTTATATTTTCCTCCCAATTTGTTTTGTTAATTAGGTTCCACTTATAGGTGAGATCGTATGATATTTGTCTTTCACCGCCTGGCTTACTTCACTGTTTAGCTTCTTACATTTAGCATAATGCTTCTCTAATTTCTTTATATGGTTCTATTTATAACCAGTTTTTTTCTTTTTATTAATGAATAACCTTTGATTGTATGGATATATCATAATTTGATTATTTGTACAGTTGGGTTGTTTCTAGTTTTTAGCTATTATGAAATAAGCTGCCACGAACATTGATGTAAAAGGTTTTTGTGGACTTATGTTATCCTTTCTCTTGGGCAACACCCAAGAGTAGAATTTCTGGGTCACATGGTAATATTCTATTTAATTTTGTGAGAAACTGCTAGACATTTTTCCAAAGTGGTTATGTCATTTTATATTCCTGCCTGCAATGAATGAGAAGCCTACTTTCTCCGCATCTTTGCCAACCCTTGGAAGTATCAGTCTTTTAATTTTCAGCCTCTGGTAGTTGTGTAGTGGTGCCTCACAGTTGCTTTAATGTATATGTCTCTGGTGACTAATAGCGCTGAATACCTTTTCACATGCTTATCAGTAATTTACATGTCTTGTTTTGTGAGGTGTATATTACAATAGTCTTGTTCATTTTTGTTTGTGCTTTTGGTCTTGTTGTGTATTATATATTCTGGATATAAGTGTGTGGTTTCTCAGATAAATGTATGGCAAATATTTTTTCCCAGTGTGTACAGCTAGCCTTTTATTTTTCTTATGGTATCATTTGAAGAGTAGACGTCTAATATGTCCTTTTCTTTTGTGGTTAGTGTGTGTGTGTGTGTGTGTGTGTTGGCTAAGAAGTGTGTGCCTACTGAAGTTGTGAAGATTTTCTCTTGTGCATATTTGTATACATTTTATAGTTTGATTTTTTACATTTATGTTTAGAATCCATTTTGAGTTAGTTTTTCTATATCATATGAGTTATGTACCCAAGTTTGTTTGTTTGCTTATCAAATGATATTTCATTATTTGAACACTATTTTTGAAAGATTCTTGTGCTGTATGCTGTTTCTTGTTAAACTCAGTTATTAGCTCTATTAAACTTTTAATAGATTCTTAGTGTATTCTATAGCCAATCATACCTGTTAATAAGGACAGTTTTATTTTCTCCTTTTTAATATCTCTCTGTCTCTCTCTCTCTGCCTTATTTACCGTGACCTTCTGTATGATATTGACTAGAAAGGATGAGATTGGACACGCTGGTCTTATTCTTAGCCTTGAGGGAAATGCGTTTGGTCCTTTGGTACTGAAGGATGAGTGTTACATTTGGGTTTCCATAGATGCCTTCCTCTTCTGTTGTTACATTTCCACCATGGTTTTGGATTTCCATTCTATTCCCTTCATTGGCTTTTCAGTGATACCTCATTTTTGCAGGTTTGCTCAAAGGCTAACAATATATGTTCTTAATTTATCAGTAAGTTTGCTTAGAGTTAATAAGCTACTACTTCACACTTCACATCTTCTGCTGAACCTGACACTTTATATTTCACACATTCCTCTTGCCATTTCACAAAAAATATTGGGCATAAACAGGAAAAGAACACCTTGTATACAGGGAGACTGTGGTATGAATGACAGCTGAATTCTAAATAGAGACAATGGTGGTAAAAAGAAAATGGAATGCATTATTAAAGGGTTGGGGGGCATTTAATTATCCAGCAAAAAGCATTTTCAATTTGATAGGACAAAAAAGACATTTTTAGACAAACAGAAGTTGAGAGAATTTACCACTAGAATACTTATACTACATGAAATACTAACAATGTCCATCATGCCAAAGGGAAATTATACCCAAGAGAAATATGTATCTACAAAAAGGAATG
This sequence comes from Sturnira hondurensis, assembly GCF_014824575.4. Lineage (NCBI taxonomy): Eukaryota > Metazoa > Chordata > Mammalia > Chiroptera > Phyllostomidae > Sturnira > Sturnira hondurensis. Next base: position 2,954,880 of record NW_028085119.1, on the reverse strand, counting down.
AAGAATACCAGAAATGGTAAATAACTGGAAAGAATATAAAGATTGCTTTTTCTTCTCATTATTTCTTTAAAAGTCAACTAATGATTCAAAGCAAAAATAATACCAAGTTAGAATTTATAATATAAATAGAATGAAATGATATAGCTAAAATTGCATCAAAAGGGGGCAGGTAGAAAGAATTACATTATTATTATGGTTGCTATGCAGAGGGACTAGTCTAGTACCAGTTCCTTGTCATGGCTGGAAGCAGACATTTCTACAATTGAGAATTAATACACATTATAAAAACATTAAAGAATCTCATCTGACTCAGGAGAGAAGATAGGAAGAAGAGAAAAAATGAGGTGAGGAAAGTAGAGGGAGGAATAGGGTGGGAGGAAATTAGATAATTGTTCCACCCCTTTCAGTTTTCAATACATCGTGCAACATAATTTTAACAAGTTCTTACTAGATGTGATCCAGGCCAGGAGTATGATAAGTGGAATTTAATGGTTAATGAGGTGCTGTTTATATTTGAGGGTCTAGTAGAGGAAATATATTCATGTAAGAACAACTGCAACAAAATATGTTTGGGACTGAAATTACTGTTTGCATAAAGTTTTATTGAACAAAAGGAAATTAATTTTACCTGAGTAGGAAAGGCTTCACAAAAAAGGTGGTACTTAAATTTGACCTTAAATGATAGGTAAGAGTTTATTTGTTAAAGAGTGTGTTGAGAGAGGAGAGGAAGTTGTTAGATAAAGCATTTCAGACAAAGAGAAGTGTAAATATCATTTGAATACATTAGAAAATGTGTTTATCTTTGTGCCAGCAACAGAAAAGAAGATTGATACGTAAATCACAATTTCAGCAAGGATTGACAAACACACACCTTGATGCGGCAATAATGACTTGCATTTGGGCAAGGTACAGGAAAACAACTCATCACTACTTCTCAAAAATTTCCTTAAATTAGGTTTCTTTACACAGGAACCCGATTATACATTCCATTCTGCTTCAGACTTATTGCAAGTTGCATTAGAAAAATTCAGTACATTTGTATTTCCCCTCTGGGAGTAGAGTGGGTAAGCAAGAAACATTATCCCTTTAAGTACACGTGACAGGAACAGATAATTTGCTAAATATTTGATTTACTGGCTAAAGCTATCTGAATGTTGGAGTAGTCAGTGAGTCTCAATTCTGCCAGGTCAGCCCAGCTGAAAAAATGTCCATGTGATCCATGAACTTTTATCTTAGTAATTCTTATTACTGGGTCTGACATACTTGATCTATCACCTCTGTTCTCACTGCTCTCTCTGCCCCTTTTCCTCCCTCCCCTGTCTTCTCCTGGTTTTTGTCCTCCCTCCTTCCCTCCCTTGAAGGAATATCTTGACATATTATACAAAAATAAACAAAAGCTGTGATAAATGTGGTGCAGGTGGTTGGGCATTCATTGTCCTGGAAAGCAAAAGATCACTGGTTCGATTCCCAGTCAGGACATATGCATGGGTGGCAGGTTCTCTGTCCCAGGTAGGGGCATGTGTGAGAGGCAACTGGTCAATGTTTCTCTCTCACGTCAATGTTTCTTTCTCTCTCTTTACCCTTCCTTTTCCCTCTCTCTAAAAATAAAATAAATAAAATCTCTTAACAATTACAGAAAAGTATACAGAAATATCACTGTTGATTCCTTTAATACAGTAAAGCCTTGATTGCTTGCTGCTTAAAATAGAGTAAAGTAAATAGTTGGTGAATGCCTGTTACTCCGAGAGCTGTACATAGGCAGCAGAACCTGCTGTAGGTCTCTGTGCACTCAATATCAGAGGTTCCTTTGTTCTTTTCTGAGTACGATTACACAATAGCAGCTGGGGAAATAGCATACCTAAGCATCCTTCTTTTAAAAATAATGATTAAGTTAATAGTTTATTCCCCTACCCCAAACCTTTCAGTAGGAGATCTGTGTCTACTCCTGCACCCGACATTTATATTAGTAGGGTTTAATTAAAGACACATTAACGATGTTTTCAAATGAGATTTTCTTTGAGGAATATCTCAGATTTGGAGAGCATAAAGATTGAGTGGATTGGGTAGTAAACATGGAGTCTGAAGGACTGACTAGGTAAAGTTAAACTCTTAAAGTATTTCAATAGAACAGTTAGTATTTGCTTAGGACAAAGATTGTCCAAGTACTGTGTAAATGTTTTATGTGATCTCATTTATCCCTCATAATTTATGCTCGTTTTTCTTACAACTTTCTGGTCTAGTCTGAAACGAAATGGTGATTAGGACCATTTATTGAGTACAGAACCTGTGCCAAGGCCTTTAATTGCATTGTCTCTGAGTCTCACCTGCACACTCGAAGGTGGTCACTGCCTGCATTTTAGAGGTGGAGCTCAGAGAGGTGAAGCAGCTTGTCCAAGGCTCACAGCTTGTCAGCGTTCGAGCTAGGCATTGATTTGTGGTCACTCTGGTCCCGAGTCTCATCTGTTCCTCGCCTCACGACTGAGGTGCCTGCTTTGCCATTTCGCATAAATCCATACTGTGGTGAAAAGCATTTGAAAGGAAGCTTGTGAGAAGGAGAACAGATTTAAATTATTTCTAGGCCCTGTCTCTAATTTCTGTAGTGGTGCCTCATTTTTAATGTTTATGGTAATTTGCATGAGTTAGAAAAATTATAACACTTTTGAGAACATAAAAATTTGTTCATATATATATATACATATATACATATATGTATATCTATATAACAAATTTCTACTACTTAGCTTAGGTGTACTATTAATAATTGTTTTTGACTTTGAGATTTCAAAAACTTCATTTTGAAATAAAATTATTCTTTGAACATTCCAGAATGGCCTATTAAAAATGAAGCATTTGGCATAAATTAATCAAGTATATATTACTGAATGTAGTGTAATATTTTTTAATTTTCCCTGCCGTGGTCTCTTTGTTTTCTCAGTATGCTTGGAAGACTATACAGAAGACTCAGGTGTGCTTACTTCTCCAAACTTCCCCAACAACTACCCAAACAACTGGCACTGCGTTTACAGGATCACGGTGGGAACCAGCCACCAGATCGAGCTGCACTTCACCGCCTTCAGCTTGGAGGAGGCCATTGGGGGAGACTGTGTAGCAGATTTCGTGGAAATCAGGTAAGCGCCTTTATTTCATCATAATGTTTCTCACTAGTTTTATTCATAATTTTTCCTGGGAAGGTTAATGAAAAAATATAGAAAGTTTCTATAAAACTCCTTGTAGTACTCTTTTTGTAGGATATAAACTTTCTTATTTGGAGTCTGACTTAGGAGAAGAAGAACAGAACATTGTGTAAGATTCTGTGGTTATTTTGAAAGGATTCTTTAACTGGGACTGTGTGAAAATAGACTCCAGATTTTATTCGGGAAGAATAAACAAATGCACTACCACTCTGAAATTAGATACTTGCTATTGTCCAAGAATTACTTTATGTAAAATCAGTTTAAATTTTAAGCTGTCCAGTGTCCATTTAGTCTATATCACAAAATAATGCTTAAACAGCAACTTTATCTTAAGGTTTCCACAGAGTTTATGTGTTCAAGTAATAGAAGCCTACCTAGACTTAACCAATTTCAGTGCAAGACATATTTTCTTGAAATCTTTGCTACTTTGAAAGAAGGTGGTTAGCAAGTTGTATTTGCAGTAAAGGTAAGTTACTGTATCTACTGATATCTCTCCAGATCTTTACATGAGTTAAATTTGGCTGACCGATTTGGTATGCATATGTGTTAAATATTTTATTTAGCATTTTAAAATGCTAAATGGAGACAACGGTGGTAAAAAGAAAATGGAACGCATTAAAGGGTTTGGGGGGCATTTAATTATCCAGCAAAAAGTGTTTTCAATTTGATAGGACAAAATACTGGAATCTTACAGTATTTTATAGTGAATTTTATTCCTGATATAAAGTGGGGAACTAAAAAGAGATCACAATTGTACCATATCATTCTAAAATAACATGATTATCTTAATTTACAAAAATTAATCATTGGGTTTTTAATGTTGAGTGAATCCTTTTTCTAAACGAAGCTACAGATTACAAACTAGAATTAAGACTCCAGAAGTTCTTGAAGACAGAATCATTAAAAAAATTTTGCTATGTAAATCAAATATGATATATTTTAAATATTTTCTTAGAAGAAAAGTTTTTAAAGGAAAACATGCCAGGCTTCCTCTGTAAAATTAAACATTTTTTATACTTTTAATAATTCTGTTTTTTTAAAATCTGGTGTTCTCTGACATTTGCCAGACACTTTACTTGAGAAGGAGAAGACTAAACACTTTGTCTCAGTTTGCAGTTGGCTATGGAAAATGTTATGCCAACCATAAATGATGGTTATTCTTTATTAAATTATTCAATACTACTTAATAAATTGAAAACTTGAAATTATGCTTTTTAATAGTATTTTGGGGAGACATTGATTGGCATAAACTAATCTGTTCGTAATCTCAAAGTTCAAATAATGTTAAATGTTTATACAGTAATATTATCAATAACCTGATGGATGTTCACATCTGTATTTTGTTACAGAAATGGTGGCTATGAAACTTCACCATCCCTGGGAAAATACTGTGGCTCAAATCCACCTCCAAGAATCATCTCTCACAGTAACAAATTATGGTTGCAATTTAAGAGCGACATGCTTGACTCAAGGTCTGGATTCTCAGCTTACTGGGACGGATCATTAACAGGTAAATAGCAAAGAGCTATCTTTTATTGGTGAGTCCAGTTGAGTTGGTTTCTTGGTGCTTGCATTGTCATACTCTTATCCATATTTTTCCATCTGTATTTTGTGACTACTATGTGTAATAAACTTCAACATTGTTAATATTTCCGAATTAATAGCAGCCTTCTGTTTTTGAGAGACAAAGTAAGGGAGAATGCTCTGGCTCCCTGGTATATTTCATTAAGCTGGTCATCTTGGTCAGGAAAGGAAAGCACATTGACACAAATTGAGAGTCTAGGCTAGCTTCTCTCTGGTGATGTAGTTGTTTTGAAATTTTGGTTCAAAGAGGAGAAACAGTAGCACCAGTTTGATGTAGAAAAGAAGGTTCAATTTTACTGGCCAGAAAGGCACTGCATCACTGCATCTCTTTCTCCGACAGGCTGTGGGGGCAATCTCACCACCCCCACGGGCACGTTCACATCCCCCAACTACCCGATGCCCTGTTACCAGAGCTCTGAATGCTACTGGTTGTTGAAGGCCAGCCAGGGCAGCCCGTTTGAACTGGAGTTTGAAGAGTTCCACTTGGAGCATCACCCGAACTGCACTTTAGATTATCTGGCTGTATGTATACGAGTTTCAGTTGTATCATCTGCTGCTTCCTCCTCACCGGACACACATAAGTGCATTTATTTTTTGCTGTTGAGATTTGAGAGAGGGGAACGTTTACACAAAATATCCACATAAACATTTTAAACAGAATAAAAAAATTAAAAGAAAATTTGATGAAAATGACTTGTCTTCTAAGTATAGACTGTAATACCGAATGACTGAGTATTTAGATTCATGTGTTAAAATATATTGAGTGTATATTATATATGCACTAAATATTAAGATATATTAAATATGATTAAAAGCCTACTGAAAGGGGTTATGAGATTTATCACAATTATTATCTATGTACTTTCTATATATGCAGTGCAAAATGATTAGAGGACTACATGGTGAATTAGAAAAGGTAATTGAAGTCATCCATGTATGACTTTTTACAGTGCCAGCAATTCTACCTTTTCAGTTAAAAACAATCTAAATTAAAAAATTTATTAAAGCATTATAAATTGTAAACTATGAACTAAAAAAGCAAGGAGGACCACTGACAACAGGTATGGTCTCAAAAATATGTATTAGTCTTTTATTTTTCAATCTTCAGATTTCAACCTGGGTTCACACCTTTACTACTATGTATTACAGCCATGACTAAGTGGCCCAAGTTCATGGCCCAGATCTGTAGACATTTAAATGTAATTTTAAAAGATATTTTGATTAAGGGCTAGTCTTTTGTTATGTCATACATGTATTTCTTCCCCAGTTCTTAAGGATTGCAGTTGCCTTTGCGTAATATGTAAAGCCATGCCATCTGACATTTACAATGTTTTACTAAAGGTATATGATGGCCCAAGTACCAGCTCTCATCTGCTCACTCAGCTTTGTGGCAACGAGAAACCGCCTCTCATTCGATCTAGTGGAGACAGCATGTTTTTAAAACTGAGGACAGATGAAGGTCAACAAGGGGGTGGTTTCCTGGCCAAATACCAGCAAAGTAAGTATGTATCCTGCCTGCTTGATGCCTGTAGTGGGTCTTCAATCTTTTGATGAATGAAACAAACTAAAATAAGGATGAGCCACTTGTTTGAGCCATTAAAATAAATCTTATTTCTCTATTGAGAACATTTTAACTACTTGAGGGAGAAATGCTCATGCATTAAATTTATCATAGAACTAAACCATGTGGTAAGCTATAAAAACTTAGAAGAATATTTAATATGCTGAATAGTTGCAGTGCAGCTAAAGATTAGTTTAACAGATTAATAGCTAATGAGTTTTTGTTTGTATCAAACATTATGATCTTCTAAGTAGACATCATTCCATTGTACATGCTATCTCCCACACATTTTTTTTTGTCTTGTACTGCCACAGGTACTATGGGCCTTGTGAGTCACACATATAATAGGTACATCCTTTACTGTGAAACAATCTGGTCTTTGTAGAGATGTCATATCAAACTCTGCTTTCCCCTAAGGCTGCCTGGTGGAATTAAAGTTTTTAACAGAAAGGCCAGGGGCTGAGGGTTTTTTTTCCTGTCTGGGAAGGGCACTTTTCTTCCCTGGGGTTCCATGACTTTTTTCTTAAAAAAAAAAAAAAGATTCAGCTAGGTGATTGTGAAAGCCCCTTTCTAGCTCTAGAATTAAATTTTCTAGCCAGGTTTAAAATGAGCATTCAAGAAACAAGGTTTTCTTGATTTGTTACTTAATAAACACTTCTGTTTTTGCAAGTACCATTTCTTCTCCCAGTAAATCTAAGTTTATTCATAATGTTGACACAACTACCTAAACATGGAATTGAAGTCACAAAATTAGAATCTGAATTTATAATAGCCCTTTGGATTAGTTGAGAATATTTATGTTTAACTTTGTGTAAATTTGAAGATTCACATTCACTTATATCTGGGGGTTAGGCTGAATGGTAGAGAGTTTTGAATACTGAGTTTTAATGATATATAGTTTATTCTTTAGAAAATTCATCATTAGTGCATGAAAAGCCCTCCCAAATCTTAGCAAGGGTATGTCTAGTTGAGCATATAATGCTTTCTCTCATTTTATTATTGCTGTGCTAATTAATTTGTTTCTCCATTACTTTTATTTCTATGATATTTTATTTTTCTCCCATAATTTCAGAACACTGAAGGAATAAGTTAGTGCACATCAGTACTTACAGGTAAAAATTGGAGGTAACCAGTGAGACTTTCCATGTAATTTGCCATTTGAAACTAGAGGTTTGCAGATATACACTCTTTGAGCTCTGAGAGCAGCCCCTGTGAGTTAATGGAATATCTTTTCCTCTACCCGGTTTTGTTGTCAGTGGGGCACACGGGACTTCTCTAACAGGTGTGACTTCTCGCAGGCATCTAAAACCGCACGATCATCTTTAGAAGTCCTGTGCAGACAAAAATGTGACCTAAAAATATTCAAAGAGAAACAGTTTGAGTATTCTTCTGCTCTAGCAAAGGAAGGTTTTTTGAAGAGCCACAAGTGTGTACTTTTTCAAACTAAAGTTTAGAAATGGTGCTCCAGGCATCTGCCAGGAAGCTGTATTGTGGGAGAAATGCATGTGAATCACATTCTTCAGAGACAGCTTTTTCAATGTAATATTTATTTTCCTATTACACATCAGGCAGATGATACAAAAATACAAGTCATTAGGTTTAGCTGAATTTGGTACTGACTGTCAGGACAAACCATACCTAGTCCACAGGTACCTAATGTAGTTTGGTTGAAAAATAACCTGAAGAAAATGCCACCATTGGATTGAAGACTGCTGTAAAAGTTCAAGATTTTCATTTTTCTTTAAATCCTGTACATTCCCCTGTTCGCTTGGTACTTCCTAGTGACTAACTAGAGGAATAACGGAGCCTTTATTGTGAATTTCATGCTGACTTTTGAATTCAACAAAGCCATGTTGTTATTCATTTTTAGCATTCACATAGAACTTTGTGTTTTCAAACTGTTGAATTTAAAGGTCAAGATTTCTGTCCCTTCTAAATGTTAAAGTTAGACAAACAGAAGCATAGAATGTTTAATACACTTCTCTAAACAAACAGATCTCTGAGTAGTGCTGAGCTACTCGGCATTCCACCAATTCACAGGAATCGCATGCCCATGTCACAAAGGCGATTTTGTGATCCTTTAAAGTTGGTGAATTCACTAAGCATTATTTCACATTTGTTCTAGTGGAGACCCTTTCACTCTAAAAATACGACACCAAATACACACACACACACACACACACACACACACCTTTTAAACCTAGATCTTTAAAAAGGAAATCTCACACACATCGTGGAGCAATTTTGACATATTTGACAGTGGTTCCTAACAATCATGGTTATTTTTTCCAGCATGTGAGAACGTGGTGATTGTGAATCAAACCTATGGCATCTTAGAGAGTATATATTTTCCAAACCCCTATTCTGAAAATCTGCGTTGCAACTGGACCATCCAAGCAACAACTGGCAACACTGTGAATTACACATTTTTAGACTTTGAGTTGGAAAATTACATAAACTGCTCCACAGACTATTTAGAGGTACGTATTCTGAAGCTAAGTAAATTGCTGTCTTTTCCGATCATGTTTGGCAAGCCAGACTAGGGGTGATAATTCTTTGCGGCACCAAGTCCCTAACCCTATCCTACACACCTGTAATACACCAACTGGCCATGGTGTTTAACAAGAATGTTTCATGCATATTCTCTGCATCATCTTAATATTTAATTTCCTAAATTATATACACAAAGTACTATCTGTGTTCTTAGGTTTCATTATAATTTATGGGCTGACTGGCCTCACATTATTTAAATAATACAGAAGTAGAAGAAAAACTTCTATTTTTCTTGGTTGTTTTTATGTTTTCTCTCTATAAACAAGAGATCAGAAAAATCTCTGGATTTCATGGCTTTGTTTAATTTGCCTGGTACTAAGAATCATGATTTTGATTTTTGTTTTCACTTGAATTTATGCATTTTTAGTTATTTTTTTGTAAAACAGAAGTTTCTTTTTGTTATAATGATGACTACCAATGACTCTCACTCAACTCTCTGTATATGATGCCATGCAGTAAAAGTTGCTTGAAAATTAGGGAACTCAAAATATGAGGTAATCTGCTATTTTTATAAGATATTTTTATTTACAAGATCCTTTTTGCTAACTTTTCTCTTCAACATTTTAGGGCTATAGATTGTAAAGTGAGGTAGCCAATTTATTTTGTTCATGTAATTATGCATCCATGTATAAAATACATGTTTACAAACTACCATATTAATTTAGAAATATTGATTTCCACTCTCACACTTCATAAAGTAATTTTACTCAATTTACATATATGTTGACATCTAGTTTTTGTCATTAATAACATCACTTTTTGAGTCAACAGACATGTCATTTTATATCCATCTTCGTTGTTACTATACAGTACGTTTGAATCCACATGTGATGCTTTCACTAGAAGTCTTTTCTGAAGTCACAAGTACCAGCTCAGATAACACTAGGACTCTCCCCCATCCCATCTGTCCGCTGCACAGTGGTTCAGTGCATTTCTCTCTAAGGTGATCAGCAACTTTCAGGGGTCTTTCGTGTAAAGAATTCCAACACCCAACATTTGTAATTTTGATGACATATTCTCAGGGAAAAAATGCTTTGTCCTTGTAACATTTTTAATCCTCTTTTTATCAATTCTTAAGAAAAACTATTGTTGATTGAGGTTGTTCAAAGTTAGCATATCTCTTCCAAATAGCACTTTTCTCTTTCAAAATGAAAAAGAGAAACTTCCTATACTTTGAGAGGTTTTCTGAGGTCCTGAATACATTAACTGCCTGGTTTGTGAGGGATAATTGTATAGGTTAAAGAAAACCTTGCCTTATATTTTGAAAAGTTCAATATTATAGAAATAGTAGCCATGGTGTTTACCCATTAGAAAGTTATATTTACTAGTATTTAAAGACAACACAATACAACATAAAACAAACAGAATTATGAGCTTGACAACAGTTTTTAAGTCTATTTTCCTTGATCTAGTGTTTAGATGGTCTTCACAAGCTCAATAATGGTGTGCTTTTTTTCAGTTACCTGGAGTGGCCACTTTTTCTTTTTCTAAAAATTTTGAAATTGAATTTTACAGAGAGAGAGATACAGAGAGGGAGAGGGAGAGAGAAAGAGAAAGAAAGACACAGGCAGACATGGATTTGTTGTTGCACTTATTTATCTGTTCATTGAGGATTCTTGTATGTGCCCTGACCAAGGATCAAACCCGCAACCTTGGCATATCGGGACGATGCCCTAACCAGCTGGGCTACCTGGCAGAGGTGCCATTTTTCTCTTTTCTTCACATGGTGAGATCTTGATGATTCTTTACAAAAAAAGTTGCAAAGTTGCTTTCAAAGCCCCCATTCATACCACAAACACAGCAGGTTATATTATAGTTTTACCAGTTGTGATTGTGTCCATATGCCCTACTGGACTCTCAGATTTGTGGGAGCTTCCACTATAAGGTGGAAGCTGTCTTCTACTAACCTTATAACCCAGGGACTCCTTATAGAGTTGGAATCTTATAAGAGCTTAGTAACATCAGGGGAAATTCAATATCACAGCCATATTTTAACATTAGCCTAATGAAAGCTATTAACTAATGAAAAAATGAATTCCAAACTGGCCTTTTGGTTTAAGTCCTACACAGTCATTGCAATTCTGTCACGTTGAGCACAAACTGAAGCAGAACTCAGGGCCTTGCAGAGCTGTGCATGTGTTACAATGTGCTAGGCCCCAGGTTGTGATTTGATAAAACATGATGGAGAAAGCTGCAGTGATGAGGGAGCTTTTGAACTAGACTTTAAAGGAGACTTGGCAGTAAGAATGAGGAGGAAATGAAAGGAAGCCCTTCCAGGACCTGGACTGCCTACAGCTGCACTTACTTGATGAAGGAACAGTGACAAGGCCCATCAGATAGTTTTTGGAGGTGTTTGAAAACTGTCAAATAAAAAAATACTTGTTCTAATAACTGCAGAGCAGCTCGTGAGAGGTCCCTCATGGACCATGGTACAGGCGTACCATCTGTCTTGTGCAACACTGATGGGGAAAGCAGCAAAAATACAGAACGAGAACCAGAAGTTCAGCAAAGCCTTCCAAAGAATGACGCTCTTGACAGAGGGAGGAGATTTTTTCCATTTCTTCAAGCCAACAGGCAATAGCAATCTCTACAATGGCTGGTCTATGATGGAAAATTTAAAAACACAAATAACCGTTAAAGGAGAGCAAGGCCACAAACACAAACTCTAGTGTTCATTATTTTAGTAACTTGGAGTTTAAGGTTCTTTTTTTGCAAGCTACTGAGCCAAGTCTCAATTGAGTGGCTGATACTGCAGCCAGAATTGAATTATTTTGAATTAATAAAACTGAAACTATGAAAGGACTTGATTAGGTGCTGGTTGGACATTGTGTCCAACTTTGCTGAGAGGTGTGGGTTGGTTTAAGCCCATTGGGAATCTAATCCATCCTTCATTATTTTGTCTTCTGGGAAAAAAATAAATGATTAAGATTTGGAAATGAAATATTTAATGAGAGGAAGGGTCATTTGCTTAAGGGAGTAACACCATATTGCTCATATAGTTATGGAAATTCTTCCTGTGTTTTACAACTTAATTTCACTTTTTCATCTTTATTTTTATTTTTTAAAATTTATTTAATTATTGTTCAAGTACAGTTTTCTGTCTTATATTCCCATCCCAGCCCACCCCCCCCACCCCAGTGCTCCCCACCTCCCTTTCATTCCCCCCCAGCCTTAGTTTTTGTCCATGTGTCCTGTGAATCCTTCCCCTTTTCCCCTGAAATTTTCTCCCCTCTCCCCTCTGGTCCCTGTCAGCCTGTTCTCTATTTCAGTGTCTTTGGTCATATTTTGCTTGCTTGTTTGTTTTGTTGTTTAGCTTCCTGTTAAAGGTAAGATCATATAGTATTTGTCTTTCACCACCTGGCTCATTTCGCTCAGTATAATGCTTTCCCATTCCATCCATGCTGTTGCAAAGGGCAGGAGCTCCTTCTTTCTTTCTGCAGCATAGAATTCCATTGTGTAAATGTACCATAGCTTTTTGATCCATTCATTTACTGATGGGCATCTAGGTTGCTTCCAACTCTTGGCTATTGTAAATTGTGCTGCTATGAACATTGGGTGCATAGGTTCTTTTGGATTGGTGTTTCAGGGTTCTTAGGATATACTCCTAACTTCATTTTTATTTTGAGTCTGAGTCTGCAATGGAAGAGGAAATTTTTATAGGTGAGAGCATATACAAACAGAAGTGATGGACTTTGGAGAAATCAGCACAGAGGTGTACAGGAAGACCAGGGCATCTATCAGGTCAACTTGGAGCATGTATGTGGTAAGAAAAGGAAGGGGGAAAACTGGGAGATTTTTATGTCATGGAAACTGAGGGAAGAGATTATACTAGATGGTGACAGCAATCAATCAGGTGAGATTCTCCTACAGGGTCAAGAAAGGTCAGGGTTGAGCAGTGTCCCTTGGAGATCAGTGTGACTCTGGGCAGAGCAGCGTGTGAGGGATGGTGGGAGCAGGAACAAGCCTGTAGAGTGAGGAGGCATGAAGTCGATGTCTGAGTTTGCTCAAGCAAATCATCATGAAGTCTTGGCCTCTGTTCCCCAATCCTGGTCCTTCATTCCCTTCAGTGGTCCACAAGTGGCAAGCTTCCATGGCACACCCCACCTTTGCATGTTCTCTTGTATGTCAGTGTCTCTTAAAATGTGGCCCAGGACCGGATGCAACAGCCCAACTAACCAACCCAGGACTGAGTATGCTGGGACTATATCACCTGGTTCATATACTTCTGGCGTATGTAGGCTGAGGTCAAATGAGTTTATTGTTCGTCACAGTGCTGGACTATATTAAGACCTATAATCTCTAGGTCATTTTTACATGAATTGTAGTGGCTACATAGCCAACCCCAGGATATTATTCCTGGTAAGTTATATTTGACTGCTTTGCTGAGAATTCCATCACTTCATGATTCCTCTAAATCCTGATTCTCCAGTCTTTAGAGCACTTGTCCCTTGTATATAGGCCCTTTGGCCATTGGCCTCCTACTTCTTCAAAAGTAATTGATAAAAAATGTCAGACAAAATGGTGCCTGTTTTCAGTATTCCAAAATGATAGGTTTCTTTGGTTAAAATGAGCTATTATTGAACACTTTTATAATAGCACCATTCAAACAACTTGGTAATAGTAATAGCTCATCTTTATCAAGCACTTACTATTTGCTAGGTAATTATGACAGCAACCTTGTAATATGGGAAATATTATACCCATTTTTCAGGTTAGGCAGTTGAGGTAAATACCCAGGTTGTCCACAATGACAGAGATTATAGATGGCAAAGCCAAGCTTTCTACCAGGCTCGATGGCTCCAGGCCGATGCTCGTAGCTATAATACCACACATCCTCTATTTATACTCTCACAATTTTCTGTCCCCCTCAGAGGTGATATGAAGGAGTCCAAGAAACCCTTGGATCTCCCACTTTAGTGACACTGTCACAAAGAGAAATTATGTTATTTTAGCATGGCTTCTTCCTGGAGAAGCTGTAGTTATTTATTATAATCACCTCTTGGTTATTGCTGACAAATTATTTTTAGCATTCAATTTAGAATTTTTCAAAAAAAATGGCTGTCAATTTTACTCATCTGTGAGGGTCCAAAATAAATCTTTCCTACATTTGGAACTTGAGTAAGTTTTCCTTCAGGCCTCTGGCAGTCCTGCTTTTTCATTGTTCTGCTTCATAGTCTTGGTTGCAGGCACATACTCCAACTGAACCCTGTAGGAAAAATGAACATTTGTGAAAGGACTGCGATTCTGAGCAAAGTGAGAAACCTCGGGACACACAGAATAAACTGGAAGGCTGGGCAAAGGCAGAAACAAAGGCAGCTTAGTGGACGCTCCTGTCTGTCGCATTGCCTTGTTGCTTCTCCCGGCATTGCACACGCCATTCTCACCTCTCTCCCTAAAAACGTCCCGGGTTTCTGCAACCTCAGAATTTTAGCTTCCCTATGGCCACCTCAGCCATGACTGTACATCTTTACATGATCTCTCATCTCAGGCACTTACAACCAACCAGATCTTGCCTGGTCAACAAATGACCAGCACAGGTGGCTCGCCTTTTTGAGTGTGACAGCAAAAGTGTGGGTCTAGCTGGTTTGTGGACAGGTGCCCCTTCAGGCAGCATGGCCAGATCACACACTTGCCTCTGCCCACTGGTCACACGTGTGGGCAGAGGTAGGGTCTCTGTGCAGGGGCATGGATTCTGCTGTCACACTAAATCATTTCTTACACACATTCGGCAAGGTTACAAAGTTAGTTCTGCAGTGACTGTAACTTTCAGTGCTGCAGTATACAACTCATTTTAACCTGAAAAAATTCTTTTAGAAGTTTGATTGTCTTATCTTCTAAACTGGATTTCAGCATCTCTTCTTCCAGTTTCAAAGCCACACGAGGCAAGCTTCTACGCCCCCTTCATCACGCTGTGCCATCTGCTGGTGCTGGCCCAGTCCACACCTCGTCTTTCCTTGCCCTGACAAGGACTTTGAAAGGCAGACATTTCCCCCCTAACTGTGCTGTTTCCTAAGGTTGGCTGACTTACACAAGTATGCTCATGGAATGGTCAGAAAGCTCTTATGTAGCTGTATGAACTCTTCTTAATGGATTTTTTTCAGAAGTTCTTCCTTTTATTGCCATAAAAGTTATTCTTTACTTTGTGGACTCTTTCCTTTTCCTATGGCTTCCTTTGTTTCTTTCATTGGTCTATGAGCACAGATCTCTTTTTGAAGTCGGGCTCCCCCAAACCCAAGGCCTGTGACTAGTGTGGGCAGTGATCACAGGCAGTAAGGAACTCCATCCTGTTCTCCTGATATTTTGGTCACTTCTGCATTAGCAACCACCTCTTTGCTGGGCAGAATTAGCACAGGGCAGCACTTTTCTTCACTGCTTACACTCTGAGAGAAGAACATAGAAAGAATTAATCAGGTATCAGAAAGAGACATCTGAGAGATGTCTAGGTGGTTGAAATTACCTCCCCATGGTCATCTCCTTTATCTCTTTTTGCTTCCCTTTTTCCTTTGTTAAAAATTGTGGTCTCTAGTGAGGAACTGGTTGGTACTAGAGATTAAAGCCCCTACAACCAGCTGCTAAATCTGGCTGCATTCCAGAATCACCTGGGGATCTTGCTGTAAAAACACAATCCTAGATCTCACCCCAACCCAACCCATCAAAATCTCTGGGGATTTCAATAGGGGAGCCCACCCACCCTGAGTCTGTAGCCCACTTCTACTGTGACAGCATGTTGTATCCTTCCTTCAAAGCCCTCTTCTGATAAATTATAAATATTTTTATAGGTATCCTCTTTACATATATCTTTGAATGCTACTAAAGTTTCTTTTTCAACAGGTCTTATTTTCCCATTGCTATAGCTGAATTATATACTTTATCTCATCAATGCCTGGAGATGTTGTTATTATGTTTATCTCATTGTGTAGAAATGTCAGATGTACTTTCAAATAATTGAATTCTGATCCTAAACATTTCCCCCTCTTCCCTCGTTTGGCACCTTGGCCATGACTGTCTCCCATCACATCCTTCCATACCCTTTCCTTTTCCATCATGTCCGTTCCAGGTCCCCTTCATTATGTCCGTGACTTCTGCCAAATGCATTTCCCACTACTCTTTAGAAGACTCATTTCACCTCTTGCCAAATCCTCTTGCTGATGTCATCGTGTTCACCAGAGGTTTATGTCATTGTTTGTCACACTCCCAGTCCTCCTTTCAAGTACAAAAGAATGCATTTAAACTAGAAGAATGGATGAAAAGATCATACGTATCCCTGTTTTCTGAGTCTGCAGCCTGAACAACATTTTCTGGCTGTGACTATGAAACATCAGGCCCTGGTGACGTTGTAGTTAGTGAAGGAAATTCCAGCTGTTGTTGCAGAGAACTATTAAATTCTCTGACACTTAATACGAGTTTACTTCGCAGTCACATCTGAGTTCATTGTAGTATTCCTTGCTTTCTAAATGGTAATTCAGGATCCCAGACAAGGGGAAGTCACAAAGAGCTGTGGGAAAATCCTATAGCTCTTTCTGCAACAAATACTGATAAATGTTTCACCGAGATACCCAAATTCGAATAAATCGGTGAAAGCTGAATTAAACACAAATAGGGTTTGTTCTTTCATTCTGCTTGTGCTGTGGTACTTCCCCAAGCTGCCACTATCATAAATATGCATTACTCATTCTCTTATCCATTCACTCAGTTATTCAAATGTATTTTAGACACATAGGCTATGGAAATATAACTGATTTATCATCAGTTTTTCTTACCTTCACGGAGGAGACAGATGTTAATCAGTTTATCACACAGTACAAATTTAACTACAAGCTGTGTTATATGCTATCAGGGAATATTACTGGGTGCTCTGATGACCTGAAATGGGAGCACCAGGCTCATCTGTGGGTCAGGGAAATTGTCCTGAGCAGGGATAACGGAACAAGATGTGAAGGAAGCTGGAGGTTTTACTCAGGAAAGTTGTGGTTCCAGTGGGAAGGGCAGATTTTGGTTAGTAATATACTACTGCAGTGGGGAAGAGGGCCCAGTAGGAACTGAACACAACTTCACTGTGTACAGATATGAGCAGGACAGGGAGAATGAGGGAGTTGGGAGGGCACTGGTCCGAGTCAGGAGGTGAAAGACTACAAAGGTTTGGACAGTGCAAGTGCGGTCAAGCCAGCCGAGTCTGGTGGAAGTTAGGCAATGACGGGAGTGAGGATTCTTCCTCCATGGAGGATGGGAGATGGGGCCCTTTCCTTCCTGATGATGAAGTTTCAAAGGAATCGTTTTCAGATCCTTGAGAAAGACACTCCTGAACTGTTGGAGATACATATTCTTCTCAAAGAGTCAGTGGAAGACTCCCAATTGTAAGCTCTTGTTAGTAAGTGCTCTAAGAAGGAGTGGTGGGGGCATACCCTCAAACTGTTGGCTGGCCTTGGCCGCCCTGCAAAAGTCACAGGGATTCTGTATCTGAACCTAAGAAGCATGGTAGTTAAAATCCTCTTGGCCAGTTGGAGAACTGCAGAGAAACAGATGAGATTTTCTGCCTTTGCAGCAATGGTCTGAGCTGCCTTTTATCACCATGGCGCCTCCTTAAACACTTCCTGAGCAGATGAGTCATGCTTCCTGAACTGACTGTCAGAGAAAGTTTGCTTCTAAGATGCCTGGCATTTTGCTTAGAATTCAGAGATAAGTTATTTCAGTTCTGAGTACGACTGCTATTCAAAAACTTGCACAGACAGTGACAAGAGTATAGCAAACAACTCTGTCTCTATACCAGGTATGAGTCTGGCATTGCACTAAGCTTGGTCTGGATTCCAAAGGAGTTTTAAATTAAGTAAGTGTATCTATTGGTTAATGAAGCCAAGTACTTTGTAGTGTCATTAAGGGTAACAAGAAGCATTTTATAAGATCTTTTTAAAGTCTAAAGTTGCCCGAGTAAAATGTTATTTAATTATAGAAATTAAAAGGAGACATATTTCAGTGTGATTAACATCCCTCTCTCTAGAGGAAATGCTGTTCATTTTTGACCATCCCTCACAATAAAGAATTTTCACACCATTGCGTTAATTTGCTGCAGTTCATGAGGCAGACATACCAGCCTCCAAAGGAGAGCCTCTGCTCACAGATTCGAAAGAAACTGTGTGTTTCTCCTCAGCAGTCTCTCAAACAGGAAGGACAGAGTCAGGATGAATAATAATCCGATCTACTGATAAGTTCCGCACTACTCAGAAGGCACTAAATTGCTCAAAACTGAGCAATTGCTCTGTCCACCTTCCTTTCCTGGTGGTCTTACTTGGCTCCACTCAGCGCGGCCACTGGGGGCAGGAAAGTGGAAGGTCTCCTCCACCATCTAACAGGCACACGGCATGGGTCAGAACACACTGATCAGAAGGCTAGGTTTTAGCATTGGAGATCGTCATTGGTTCAGTGAATTGTATTGATTGTCTGCTTTAAAATAGGAAAGATTTCCAATTGTAACATTTCAGAAATTTTTTGCTTTTGAACTGTCATCTTTACCCTTTAGGTCTTATATTTAGTATTTCACAGGCGTTCTTCCCCCCCTTCCCTGAGTTGGGGCAGAGTTGGTGTGGCGGCTCTCAGGGCCCGCCCGCTCAGGATGCTGTGATTCCGCACCGGTCTGCAAACCAGATTCCTTCCTGTTGCCAAGTCCATCTGTAGCAGATGGTGAGGCTTTTAGGAGGCAGAATAACTTTTAAAAAATGTTTAGCGTTTCACTGTAACGGTCCAGTTGGCAGAAGGAGGGCTGTGGTTCATGGAATTAAATGTTCGTGTGGCCATGGGAGAGTACGCTTGGCTTTCGGAGCCTTTCACTTACCACTGAGGGAGGGAAATAGGCATTTAGGCCTCATCAGTGACTCTCACAACTTAGGCTTGTGAGGAGTGTTCAGTCCCTCAACATCTGAAAGAATTCTTTTTAAATAAAGAATTAGTCTAGTTAATAATAAAAACCTAGTTACTATAAAAAATGGAAGCACTGGACACAAAATATGGTTTTAAATGAATACTGGGAAAGATGACTTTATATAATGACATTTCAATGGGTTCATTTTCATGCATGATCTTGAGATACATATAAAAGACCATGGAGATGTTTTTATTAGACCAGCTGGATTCTGAGATTGTTATGTCAATTGATTTCCAAAGATAATGCTTTAAAAATAAGCTTATCTGATCACATAGGAATACACATATTGTCATAGCAGGAAATTTGGAAAATCTAGAAAAGCCTAGGTAAAATAAAAATAACCTAAATTACATCACTGCTAATAATATTTGGTTGTATTTATTTCCTGTAGTCTTTCCCTATACATTTACTCTGTGTTCAGAAGGGCATCACCCTGTATATACTATCCTAGAATGACCTTCTCTTCCATGTAGCAAGAGCTTGTAAGCGTTTCTCCAGGTCATTTACTAGACAGACCATGCTATTTACAACATTGCATCTTCCAGCATCGAAATGCAGCTACCAATTCTTGTTGTAGAGCACTTAGAATCTTTTCAGATATCTACTGTTCTAAACAATGCAGGCATATACATCTTTGTAGTTACATCTTTTGCAGCTACAAAATCATGAAGGGGCAATGATTTGAAGCACACAATTATGATTAGGCAATGATTTTTAAAAATGAAAAAAAAAAACCCCAACAAAACCCCAACCCAAATCAGCCTCTGTGGCTTCTAAAATGAGTAATAGAAAAAAAAAGAGAAATAAAAATGTATATGCACTATTAAGAGCAGACAACAACCAGCCACTGCCTGGAAAGGAGACTCTCTGGTCTGCATTTGAGACAGACCTCTAATTCTGGGTGACATAGAGTAACTGCGAATGTGGTCTTTCAGTGGGTTTCATGCTGTCATGCAATGCCCAGCATTCTGAGTAATGGTTTAATTTTAGACGGGTATTTTACATTTCCTGCCCCACCCGGTCAGCACATGGCTGCATGGCTTTTCTGTGCCTGGGGGAAGATGTCTGCCTCCTCATTGGAGTACACTGTGTGTTGCTGTGAACCTGATTGTTAGTGGTGAAACAGCACCATTTGTTACCAGCGATTGGACCTCAGTTCAGCAATCTTGGCTCTTGAGTTCAGCTGAGAGAAGAATTCAGAGCCAAGGAATTCAAATCACAGTGAAAATTTATTAAGAAAGTCACAGAAGTAGGAAAAGTGAGCTAGCTGGGTGTGGGCTCAGTGAACAAGTTACAGAGGCAAGAGGAGGACCCTTGAAGCTTAGGAGAAAGAGAACAAAGTACACTGGGCACTAAGAGTCCAGCAGGAATGGTCTAGAGAGCGAGAGCTTGCCCTGGGCTCTTCTCTTGAGGGTTTTAAAGGCCAAGACTTTAGGGGAGATCTCAGGAGAGGATCTCGGTAGAATATTCATCAGCTGCCCAGGTGTGTCCTTTCAGGGTCGTGGTCTGCACTGATTGGTCAGCACTAGGGCAGGGTGTCATTTAGTCATTGCAGCTGGTTGTGTTGTCAGCCATGGCATCATGCGACTTGGTCTTGCTGCTTTCCTGGGCCTGGAGCTGAAACACAACTGAGACCTAAATGTCATCTCTAGTTTGAGTGAAATGGTCTCTGTGGTCAACAGATGCAAGGCTCTGCTTCTGAGGTCATTCGATGCAGGTCAGAACCTCATTATTCTGAGGGCTTCATGCCTGAGGGAGTGGTGGTGTAGGGGCCTGTCTGGGAGTCCTGTGAGGCTGTTCTCCGGCCCCCTTGCTCCTCCCGTTGGGCAGTCTCATGCAGAACTTGTGGCGTGCTGGGGGAGGAAGGGTCAGGGGAGGGCCCTAACCACATGACCAGTGATAGTAAAGGACAGGGGGTCTAAACTGCACACCCAGTGATGTGGTAGGGGAGGAAAGTCACTCTGGGGGCGAGGTCCTAGTTTTCTCAGTTTTGCCTGTGGCAAAGCACCCGGGGCTTTCTACGTGGTGATGTTCCATGCCTGGCCTGTTGTCCTTGCTCTGCTCACATCTGTCTAACCAATTACTACGTAGTGGACAAGACTACCTCCTGGAGCTACCATGGAACCATCTAGAGTCTGCCATGCTCTGCCCGTTAGCTCCCCTCTGCAACTTTCATCTAATTTATGCTCCACGGTTTGATTAGTTTTTACCCCCTGGGTTTCTCTCCATGATGGGAGCATTTCGCCCTACTCTATGGTTCTTGTTTGACCATTTCTGCTGTTGTTACAGGAACAGTTCAAAGCCCTTCAAATTTAAAGTAAACTCTGGAATGCCAAGTTTGTCCAGGAGATTTGTGAGTAAACTTCGGCAATAACATTCTCAGTAACCGTTCTAATGAGGCAGTTCCCATGTATCCTGTTATGGTTGTTTTTCCGGGTGGGGACATCCGAAGAGATACTCCAGGAATTCACCAATCTCCACCCTGGTGGAGCTCCAGTGACTAAGCAGCGAGTGCGTAGTTGGGCGAGGCAGAAAGGGCAGAGGAGGCTGCAGCAGGGGAAACCAGTGCAGACACTTTCCTCACCCCTGTGTGCCTCACCGGGGCAGCCCTGGCAAACTTTCTGATGTTCCCTTCCCTACCATCTCCCGTCATGAGCCACCATCTCCCTCCACCTGACACACACACCGTGTGTACTTTTTCTCCACGATATGCTTTGGGTTGGGCTCTGCACCCCACCCATCAGGAATGGGCTCGGCCTCCACGTATCAATGAGCAGTCTCAGCCACGAGCTGCAAGCCACAGCTGTCCCTCTCCTCACAAGTGAGTCACCGATTTGTTGCTTCCCTGTCTGCTCGGTCAGGGATGATTTCTGTGAGATGTACATCAGCTCTAGTTCTCTCTAGTCATCATATCTTTTCTCTCAGAGCTATTTTGGGACTGGTTTCTTTGGGAAAAATGCTTTCCTTTGCTTCTAACCAAGAGTAAGAATAACATTTGAGCATATTCCACATGCCAGTCCCTGAACTTAACCTAGTGCATGATTGGTCTCATTTGCTGTTTAAAACAACCATAGAAGAACCATCGCAATGCCAAATTTATAAAGAACTTTTCATTACAGAGGCTCACTAACGTTCACAATGTGATATGTAAGCAAATGTCAGAACTGGACTGAACAATGAACCTGGGCCCTGATCACACTGAATATGCCCTGCTGTGCTCCCACTGTAAAATCTCTTCCCTGCTTCCAGTTCAGTTCCAGTCTTCTTGTTCAAGTACAGTTTTCTGTCTTATGTTCCCAGCCCTGCCTTCCCAGTGCCAGTCTTCTATTAGAGACACCAACTTTCAAAAACTACTGTATGCACTCGTTAAATACAGTTCTTAGAAAATTTAACCATCTTCCTTACCCTGACTAGACTTTTTGTTCTTTACAGTTATTAGGGGATTCCCTACTACACCTAGAGCGCTCCCTCATGGCAGGTGAATTATTTCAATTACACATTAGACTCTGAAGGATAATAATTTTGGAGTTTGTAAAGATGTATAATAGAAAATGTACCAATTTTTTTCCTCAAAGTTTTTCCATATTTTAATGACATTATCTCAAGAAATTCTGGGTTTAATTTATCTACATGAACTGTTTTTAATTCTTAAAATTAATACTTCACTATAGAAAATAATCTTCTCCTAGAAAATTTTCAAGTAAATAAGAAAAGTAATCATTTTAAAAAGTGTGAATTAGATGCCAATCAAAAATAGAAAGGGCTGAGTTTTACTTGTCACTCTGTTTCTAAAATGAAGTTTGAAGTCAATTTATATTTCCAAACTCGTACATATGAGACAGTTAGTTACAATTTTATTCATTCGTCACAAATTTTAAAAATAAAAAACAATTTAGTCATGAAGAGGCACTTAAAAAGCAGGTCTCTGTTCTGAGACCTAATAGCTCATCCACTTGATTCCCACTGAGGGGACATTGGCTGCTTCTGGGTTCCTCCAGAGTTGAGATCCAGTGACCTGTGAAGTACCTATAAAACCCTTAGTCTTGCAAAAATGGTAAAACAGGTTTTCTGTCAGTGATGCACTTTTGGCTTTATGCTCTTCACCCTAATATTTAGTAGGAATCCACAAACCATTTCATACTGCAACTGGAGTCTGAAGTCACTGATGGACGGACAGCTGATGCATGTGTCAAATGATCAAACCCATGTAAAGGAAGTAGATAAAAGTTGTTAAATGTGGCCAGGCAAGAGATTTCCTTCCTCTTTGAATGTCCAAAGAGTGGTTGAGATATTTCAGGGTGGGGGAAGGACCTAAACCACAAAATCCTAAATAAATAGACCCCTTAAAGGACTGCCGAGAACATTTTACAAAAAAGGTTTTATATAAATACAAATCCACATTTGAAGATACAGTTAATGGCTACCTTCAAAATATAAGCATCATTCTGAAATGACAATATTTTAGGGAACCTCTAAACACAGATATACAAATTAGATATGCATATTCAAAGTGAGATTCTCACTCTTTCTCTCCTTGATTTCTACTAGTTGCCTTTATATGGATTTAATTCCAACCTCAAATATTTGTTCTGACCTAGTAGAATCTTTAGGCTTTCCAAAAGCAGGAAAAATCATACCCTTAGAAGGACCAGTGCTTGCCAGTAGTTGCAATGAGTCACAGCTGGAATGTCCTGTGGTTAACATTTTGCTCTGAAAACAGAATCAGAGGGTTCTGACTGGTTGTCATGGTTACCAGTATTTGTATACTTTGAAAATGACTGTTCCTGTTTTGTGTGGTAAATTTACACTGAAATGAATTGTTGAGGTGACGTTAGCCATCTGTGTGAATACAAACAAACAAAAAACCCATTTAATTAAGTGTAAATTTTAGGAGATAAAATTGGCAGTATGGGACTTTTTGTATAGAGCTATTATTTTATACTAATTAATTCATTAATTTATTTGACATTATATTTAAGGATTTTATCAGTGTCTATTAGATGTTTATTTTAGTGTATCGTTCTGTCCCTTCCCAAGGCAAAAAGAAACTAATTGTCACTCACCAGTGCTCCCCCCAAACCCACTCCCTTCACTGCTGACCCCATCCCATTCACAATGTTATTTCAGAACAGCTTTCCTGGCTTCCCTTCAGTGAGGTAATCCCATCCGGAAGGAAGAAAACAATCTCCTCAAAGTGATGTGAAAATGTCCGGTTTGTTAACCTTGCTGAGATGGGAAACAAAAACACTGCTTATGACCGACCTTGAGCAGAAGCTAGTGTATGGCTCTTGCAAATGTCACTGGCGAGTATTTCAGCAGATCCATCAAGTTTATAGCAACTGTGGTTATAGAGAAATCTTACCCTAAGTTCTGTTGGGTAAGAGTGAAACAGTGAAGGTCTGGTCACTGAACTACAATTCAGAGTTAAGAATGAGCCTTTTAGAGTGGAAAACAGGAGAGTGTTTTCTTGCTTGTTATGCCTCTGCTTGGGAACAGTATGTTTATTTTTGTATTAATTAGTTTTGAATTGGAATTCAGACACTGAATCTAATAAAGTGGAGCTAAGTGCCCCACAGTGAAGCGGTAATTTAGCAGTAAACAGATTGCAGCGCGGGCCTCCGCCCCCACCTCCCGCATTAGATGGTGGGGCCTCAGTTCTGAGGCCAAGGGCCTTGGTTGTTTTTACATGTTCTTTTTATGTTGCTCTATTCTTTCTCTTATTTTTGCTCCTCATTATGGCTCCTGCCAAATATCTAGAATATTATGAACTTGATAATAAATATACACTTTGAAGCAGCTGTACTAAAAGAGTAAAAAGGAAGCTGAACTGAAAAACCTGAAAAATAAATCTTATCTTTATTCCTTTGCTTAAAATGCTTAGGTTTAATACTTAAGAGTGAGTGATGTAATGGGTTTCTGAGATTCCTTTTAAATCTCTGCTGACCCCTGCCTCAGTTCTCACGAGAATGTGTGTCTACTGAACAGCCATTTTTGAGAACTGAGAATGAGACAAGCCAAGATTTATAAATCCAAGATTTATTATGATCTTGACCAGGCCCTGCCCCACTTCACAGAATGGCCACAAAGGACCTCGGTGCTTTGCTGCCTAAAAGGAACACGCTGAAATTTAGGACTGCAAGACTCTAATACGTATCTGACTCTGCAGGGCTCAATTCATAGTGCAGATAAGTGCCATTAATGTAAACGCAGCTGTGGGGAAGTTATTATGTTCCTTCATGGAGGATGTGTCGGGAACCTGCCTTGCACTAGTTGTTGAGGGGAATGCAGAGGAGGTCTGGGCTCTGGGGAAGCCCACAGTCTGCAAGGGAGACAAGACAGGCCTGGGTACAGCTAGAATGCAGTGGAGTGTGACCATTCTTATACAGAAGCTCAAGTAAACAGCTGAGGTATTTCAAAGAAAAACTGACATATTATGACCCACTCTAGGGATTAGGGAAGAATTTATGCCTTGTAGAATTTGAAGTTTTTCATGCTCAAATCAGTATGCTTCAAATAGTATTTTCCATCATCACATTTTAGTAAAAAACAGTTTGGTCGATTTGGAATCTGTTGAATGCAGATTATTCATGTCCCTTACAGACACATGCAAACACATACATGGCCCCGCACTCTCATACCTGTGACACTCCCCGAGTCTGTGATTGGACGTCTTCCACTTTGTTGTCTTGAGCTGCGCATCCTGAGGGGAGCTGGGACCAAGTGTTCACAGCGTTAGGAGATCAAAAGGGAACATCGTGGCCTGAGTCATGAGAAAGCCAGTGTTTTGGGATCATCTTCCTTGATTGAGGAGATCTGGTAGAGAGGTTTACTATTATTATTTTTTAGTTTAAAGCTGCGTATCTGATAAAATTATTAAATGAGACAGGTAAAGGGTGGACAACAGGATGTATATATATATCTTAGTGAGAAAATGGGCAAAGACCTAAGCAGAAATGTTCCAAGAGAAGAGATATAATTAACCAATAAACGTGAAAAAAAACTTCAGTTTCAAAGTAACACAAATTAAGACAATTACCAAAAAACCCCATGGGTTTTTACTGTCAGCACCAGCTTTAAAAATAATAATCATAGTTGCCAAAATTCCACTGCACAAAAAATTTCTATTAACTGTTGGTGAGAGGGTAAATTGGCGTAAACTTTCTGGTAAGAAATTAAATAATACACATGAAGAGCAAAAAAAGATTTTGAATCATTTCCCTCATAAAAATCTTTCTTGGGGAAAATTCAAAATATTACACAAATATTTATATTGGCAAAAATATTGGAAATATCCTCGATGAACAAAAATGATTGTAATATAAATAATGTATTACTAACATCTTATGCTATCATTCACAAAGTTTACATGGGCGATTTAATGACATACTTAGTATAAAACAGGTAACACAATAAAATGTGTAGACCAAATTTATACATACACTTATATATGTGCGCACATACATATATTCACATATACAAATGAAAAAATGACGGCCATCTAGTTTCTAGTTTTAAAAAAATATCAACAATAATTATCTTCCATGGGATTAATTTTTTATTTTCCTTTTTCATAATTTTTTAAAATGTCTGATTTTTTACAACTAGTATTTATTGAGAAATTCATATCTTACAATTTTAATAGTGTTATTTATCAAACATCTGTTATGTGTCAATATGTTAACACATCTCATTCAGCCTGCTTGTCCCTTATTCTGTGTCTGGATTATACTTCAAAGGGAATTTGCTAGGCTGATAGAAAACCAACCAGTGTTTTGATTTCTAAATTATTTGTCTTAAAAATCAGCCCTACAACTCTTGCAATATAACCTTCCATTTTGAATTCTTATGTGAAGCATCCTGTAGTCAACCCAGCTCAGCAGATTAAACCTCAACTTCTGAGCCAAAGAACAGCTTTTGCTGTATGAGTAGACTTTGCCTTTTCCATCTGACAAACTATGTGCAGTTTTTTTACATTGGAAAGTTTCCCTTTGATTTTAGCTCTATGACGGCTCACGGAGGATGGGACGCCACTGTGGAACAGATATGCCACCTTCAGGGAGTACCACAGGCTCCATTCTTCAAGTGCTGTTCTACACTGATGGGGTTGGTGTCCATGAGAAAGGATTTCGGATGCAGTGGTTCATTCACGGTAAGCCCAGTACCAGCGTCAGTTGTGTTTTGTAGTTGCTATTTGTACCAGAATTGTCCCTGTTCCAGTTCTGTATTTGGAAACAATTCCATCAATAATACTTGAACCTGGATAGTGATCTGACGCCAGGCCTTAGAAAGTTTACTCAGACATTGGTGATTCTTGGAGAGAGAAATCCTGTTAGGACTAAGAGAGGAAGTGACATCAAAGTGGACAGGATTTAGATAACTGCTTATTAGGTGTGGCAATAGATGGCTTAAATTAAGGGAAAGGGGGAAGCAGAATGTAGTTTTTAAGGATGAAGACCTGTACCTGAGTGTGCCAAGCAAATTGCAAGGTAGGATGGGGTGGTGGAATAGAATGAGATTTAAGGCTCACTCTGACATTAGCGAGAAGGAATGATAGGATAGAAGGGAAAGAATGAGAGTCAATCAGAGAGAGAAAGGGAGTGGTAAGGATTGCACTGAGAGGGAGCAGGAGCAGAGAGCATACGCTAGTGATGCACCAAGTCAGGATGCCTGCCACATAAGCAGGGGCATGCCAGAGCCCACCTATGAAATGGTGGGTGGTTCAGAAAGCACATAACATATCCCTGCCTGGTGTGGCTCAGTGGACTGAGCACCAGCCTATGAACCTAAAAGATGCCAGTTCGATTCCTAGTCAGGGCACATTCCTGGATTGTGGGCATATGAGAGGCAACTGATCTATGTTTTTCTCTTTCTCACATTAATGTTTCTCTCCCTCTTTGTCTCCCTCCCTTCCATTCTCTCTAAAAATAAATAAAGTTTTTAAAAAAGAAAGAAAGCAGGTAACATAATCATTTCTCTGAAGATGAAAATCCATTCTTAAAAGGAGTTCTGCAACTTCTTGACTGACCTAATGACTGATCTAACATGGCTCAGTCTAAAAAGAGCCCTAATCCAATGGTCTCTAAACCTGCTCCCCCCAGAGCAGCATCAGAGTCACCTGGAACTTGTTAGACATGCAAATTCTCAGGCCCCATCCCAGACCTACAAAATCAGAGACTCCAGAAGGAGGCTGAATAAACTGTCTTAACTGGTCTCCCCAGTGATTAATGTTTGACACCCACTATCCTAGAGTGACCCGGACTTGAAAATTACAGTCCTGGTGAAAATTATAGTGGCAGTTCTCAAGGAAAGCTCTAGGGCTCACTGGTCTGTTTCAATCAGTTTGAAAGAGAAGAGGAGTTGCCGTGTTAGGCCGGGAACCACACACAGATGTCTAGGCTCTGGCCTCACTGTCGAAATCGGGGGTGAGCCCAGGTGAGGGAGTGAATGTGTGTCATGGTTCACTCTAGAGGGTGGTTAGCATCATAGTGCATTTATTGTAGGAATTTATAAGTGGTGATTAGCATCATAGTGCATTTATTGTAGGAATTTCAGTGCTATAACTGAGTAGCCCCATTATATATTTAAGTGTTAGACATTCTGATATTATGAACTGGAGACTGAGTATATTCTGTTAAAAAATAAGGAGGTGGTTTTCAGTGTTAAAAGCTATTCAGTGGTTATCCACAGAGCCACTTCTAGCTTGAAATACAGATTATAAATTCCCAAAGCTAATGAACCATAATGATTAAGCTTGTGGAAGTTCTCCCCTATCCTTTTCTCAAGCAGGTAGATTTAACCTTGGAATGTCAATTTCTTGATCTTTTAAATGAAGGCACTGGATTGACTGATCTCTGTAACACAGTACATCTCCAGTACTCTGAAATTTAGAAAGTGTGTAATTCTAAGGAAACTAGAGACAGTGTGAAAAGACCTAGAAGAAACAAGAAAATCTGGGAAAATGATCCATATTTTCAAGGGCTATCAGTATTTTCCAGAGTGGTGTTTCTCAGATTTGCATGTGTGTATGAATCACTTATTAAAATGTAGACTTTGATACGGGGGTCGGGGGGAGGTAAGGCCTATAAATCTGCATTTCTTAGATGCTCCCAGGTAATGCGGACGGCGCGCTTCTGTAGACCACACTTGGGAGGAGCAAGTCAAGAGCAGATATGATGCTGAAGAAATAGCAAAGCATCCACTGACTCTAGAGAAAGCTTTGAGGTGCTCCCAGGGCTCATTATAATAACAGCAGAATAATGTCTTCAGTCTTTCGATGTCAGTGCGATAAGAGTGTGGCCCCTGCAGGGAAAAGAACCTTATTGCTTAAGAGGTCCAAAGGGAAGGGTGGGAAGTGGGGATGGCTGGTGTGTGGGGGGGATTGGTAGGGGGCAAATGGAGACAGACAACTCTACTTGAACAACAAAAATATTGGAAATTAAAAAAAAACACAAAATGGAAATATCTGAATTAAAAAGAGAGAGAGAGAGAGACCCAAAGGGGAGAAAGGTTTCACAGGAGACAGGAGATGGAAAGTTAGAAATGCTGACCAGGAGACTGGGCCTCGGGGCTCCAGGGTGTGACTCTCGGCCCTCTGTAGACACTTGATGGGCCTGGTAGTTTGTGAGGAGCACTGTGCCTGCGTTCCAGTCTCCAGAGTCAGGATTCCATCGGTCTGCAGTGGGACCTTGACTGTTGCTGATTTAAAAACTCCCCTAAGTAATTCAAGGATGGAGAGTTTTAGGGGTTGACTTTGCTGGTTACGTCTTTCTCCTCCATGGGCTGCTTCCCCTCCCCTTCAGGCTGTTCTAGCCAAGGCCACCTGAGGGAGTACGGTGTAGTGGTCATTATTCACTAAACTGATTACTGTATCACTGGGTTCTTCCAGCCAGCATGCTGGACGTGGCTGACTCCTCTTCTGACAGAGCTGTGTTTTTCTTGGGAAAATATTTTTCAGTCAGTTCCATTTGAAATCTGTCTTCATAGGGGAGTCAAAGACACCCTCTGTCTATTGTCTTTTCCTGTTTACCATTTCGAAACTGTGCTGAAAACTTATTAAGCTTGGACACAGAATTATGCAACAAATTTGGCCAGCTGGGACTAGAACTGAAAAAAAAAATTTAACTCTGTGTTACCCACTGTATATGAAATACATGGGAAGAATCTTCTGGAAGAGGATGGTTAATGTTCTACATCTGTGCAAAATTAACTAATTATTATATACTGTACTCATGCCACTGCATGCCACAAGTATACAACGTTTTACTCTGCATCTGAACCTGGTCTTGAACTTGAGATAATAGCTTGAGAAGATTGCCAACAGAATAGATGAAGATGGGGGGAAAGGGTTCAATGGGACACAATGCCCCCCTTCTTACTCATTGGAAGTAAATGGAAGACATAAATCTGATTTCCCAGTTATCCATGTGTTCACCCCACAAATGTTAAGGGACTGTTTTGGGCCATTTGCTGTGTGAGAGATGGGGACAGTGTCTCCTACCAGCCGGCCTGGGTCCTACTCTCCTAGAGCTTATGGGTGGTTGGGAGAAATAGCCGCCAAGTGAAAAGCATAGAAACAAATATAAATGGCATGTCCCTGGAAGCACACAAAAGAGAATTTGCTGGTGAGGAGGTCAGAGGAGTCCTGTATGGAAAGAGGTCCTTTGATCTAAAATTTGAGGGTAGGCAGGAGTTAACTAGGCCAACAGGAGAAGGAAAGGATTCCAAGCAGAAGAATGACCCTGTGGATGGAGCATGTAGGGCGACTATGAGCGACCCCAAAGTCCGGAGTAGCTGGGGTCCAGAGTCAAGGGCAGCAGTGCTGAGCTACATGGTGGCCAGAGCGCTGGGGTCGCACCAGGCTAGGGACTGGCAGGGAGAGGGCCCCATTCTCTCTTTTATGTGAATCTGTCACACTTCAAAGAATTGAGTTTTGAGTAGGATCTTGAAGGACTGAAGTAGCATGGCATCTTGTGGGGCTCAGAATGTAAAAGAGAAAATACGAATAAATACAAAACGAGTATAAAATAAATGTAAACATTAATCTCCATGTTTAAATGTAATAGTAATATGTTTTTTTCAACTAGAGAATGAAATTACTAACACGATTTCAATATGACTGAACTTTTATGATAAATACCTATTACTTTTATAATCAGAAAACAAGATACCAATTTAAAAAACTACAGAATAATATAATACTCTTCAATGTGTTTTTGTGTGCACATGAAGGTGTGAATATGTACGCAATTCAAAGTGATCGTCTCTGCAAAACCTCTCTAATTCTCAGTCTCAGAATCAGGTTCAAGTTGCAGGGTCCACCCAGCCTGACACCTCATTTTCTAAGCATCACCTCTGAGGAAAAATTCATTTTGCCAATTAATAAATAAATCCGTTTGCAAAATGTGCTTCTTTGTTGACCACAGAAACCTTCCATTTGCTTTGAGAAAATGGATCTAGAATTGGGTTTTATTCGTGGGCCCATTTTTAAAGTGGCTCTGTAGACATGAGATTAAAGCGCACTGCCTGGCCTTTATTCCAGCCATCAAAGGGAGTCCCACCCTGGGAAGAAAGAAATGGCCACAGTTGCCCTGCCTGGCTGAACCCTTCACAGTATTCAGTGTTGACAGCATTGTCTGGAGGCTGAATTCAGCCTCAGGGGGCCTCTGCCTGGGGTGCTGAAGGGAATAGAGAACTTTCCACAGGCTGTGTGAATAGGGGCCTCCCTCCCAGCCAGCTGCGCACACCCCTCTTCTGCCCGTCTCCCCGAGGCCCGCCTTCACTTGGCAATGGAATCCCACATACAAACAAGGTCAAGGAGCTTTGTGAGTGAAAGGGGGATGTTTGCAAAGGAAGAGGACCCCTCAGCTGGCAGCAGCAGGGGAAGGGCTGAGTGGCAGTGGATCAGGAGGTGATGTCACCCTGGATTTTCACAAAGGAAAGGGTAGCCTTTTCTGTGGGGAGATGGATGACATCAGCCTCTCAGATGGGGGCTGGTTTCATTTTATTTTCTTTCTAGCTATTAATGAGATTTCTCAAGCCTTGAGGGTTTTCAGCAATTGGCTTGGAGAGAACACTTTAAAAATCAAGATCCTCCATGGCTTGGTTTGAACATGGGCCAGCGCTTGCCGGACTACCCAGGGACATGCAGCACTGTGTCAAAGGCTTCTGTGAAAATGTATCTTTTAGGGCTTTGGCAAAGAGCTTCTATGAGGTCAGCAGTGTTTCTCGTAAACCTGCCCTCCCTTTCTCTTTCCCTTACTCAGACTCTTCAATAGTCTTTGTTCACTGTTGGCCTTTTGGGGGAGATCCTTCTAACTTGTAATTTTTATTCCTTTTAGGACTTAGAGTATGTGTGGGGGGTGAGGTGCAATGGGGTGCAGTTCAGGAAGGTTCACCCTTTGAGGACAAAGGTTTTATCTTTTGTCATTTCATTATCCATTTGCTTTTTATGTGAATACTGGTAATCACCTGGAGAGTGTGAGTGTGAATAGACGGGGCTCTATCAGATCTGCTGGGCCCACCCTCTGGGGGACACGCAGCTTGTCCTTGCCAAGGGGGTTGTAGTGATTGCAAGCACCCTCTGCAAGCAGGTGTTTACTGAGAACATGTTTTGCATTCAATCATTCATTCAACCAACCAACCAACTGACACATACTGACTCACTGCCAGGTTTCTGGGATCGGTAATTCGGATGTAGAGAGCGTATTAGTTAGCTCAGGCAACCATAACAAAAGATCTCACATTGGGAAAATAAACAGCAGAAATTTATCTCTCACTGTTCTGAATGCTGGAAGTCTGAGTTCGGGGTGTGAGTGGGTTTGGTTTTTTCCAGTGTCTCTCTGGTTGGCTTACAGCTGTCTTGCTGTATCTTCACACCGGTGTTTCTCTGTGAGTGCACATGCTGGTGACTCCTGGTGGGTCCAGGTTTCCTCTTCATACGAGAGCATCAGTTAGATTAGATTAGGACCCACCTTGGAGTGGGGGTTCTTATTTTGACTTAATCACCTCTATGTCCAAATACAGTGATGTTCTGAGGTACCAGGGGATAGGGCTTCAATATGTGAATTTGGGGGGGAGCACAATTTAGTCTACAACAGAGAAGAGGAAGACAGCATCCTTGACCTCAAGGAGTTAGTCCTTTAGTACGGGAAATAGACAAATAAACAAGTGGAGGAGTAAGTCCATAATCCATGACTGTGGGGGCAAAAAGGAGATCTGGGAGAGCCTGAGGGAACTCAAGGCCGTCCGGGCGGCTGTTATACAAGAACCGGTGAGTCAGACAAATATCCAAGGCAGGAAGACATTTCTAAGTAGAAGCAGGGAAGCTTAGGATAACACCAAAGTTTTGCAACTGGCAAGTGTTTCAGTTAGAATACAGAGCCTCAGTGTCAACCCCAAGGCGGTGGGAATTGGCTCTTGGAAAGGTGAAGAAAATCGTGTGCTGTATGCATACGTATTATATATCTCTCTATATAATACATAATGTATATATATATAAATACATAACATAATGTATATATATATAAATACATAACAGATACACAGTATATCTGTGTTATTATAATTTCATGGGGGAGAATTTGGGAAAAAATAACTAAGAATGCTTCTTAGAAGGGCAATAATGAACCAGAAATGGCTGAGAAATACTGGGCTAGAGGGAGTGATTGAAGTTGAGCAAGACAGGTTGTCAGAGGTCAGCTGATAAGAGCCGTTGAGAAAACTCGGATTTATTACCGGACTGTCCTGAGCCTTGCTTCTGCACAGCACAGACATTCACAGTCTGGAGGTATGCTGTTCACAGTGAAAGTAAATTTATGAATCGTGGGTGGCGAAGATTCCAGGGCGTGCTCACAAGAGCGGGGTGTGAGTCACACTGTCTGGTCCTAATCTCAGGCAGAGACCTTTCTCTCTGCTGGTGATGAAGCGCCTTCATAGGGTTGCTTCCTGCTACGTGATGATATATAATACCCTAGAGAGAGAAATGGTAAAATACCTGTCCTAGTCTGCCTCTGAAATAACCTTATTTATGATAAAAAATACATCCTTTGTTCAGTGAGTCTGTAAGCCATCTTTTGACCTAGACAAACAGAGACCCTTGGGATTGTTTTATTATATTGTGTGAAATAAGATAAAAGAAATGCTGTTCAGTTTGGGTAGAAATTTAAGGGCAATAGACACTTTTATGAAACAGTTCTGTTATGTCAGAACTGATTTCCCTAAATGCTGACTGTGCTTTCTCTCACACCCCTACACGTGATGTCCCGTTCTGCTCATTCTAGCCTCTTCAGCCTATTTGATATTTTGAAACTTTGTCTTTGTGATACTCTTAGAAAAAGCCAAAACATGGAGACTGCAAATGAATATAGTCTTAATGTAGAACCAAGGCAACAATTTTTGCCTTATGACACTGTGTCTGATTTTTATTTTTGGCAAATGCTCCCTTACATCTTTTTTTGCAAAGACGTGCATTATGGATGATGCTAATTAAAAATGTTGTTTATAAAGTAATTCACATTTGTAAAACTGGGATAATAATTTACTATAAAAAATCTTGCTGTTCTTTTTTGCCTTGGCTTGAGAATTTTTCCAACAAGGCCCTAGCAATCAAAGACAGCATGAATCAAATGCAGACATTTCAGAATGAGTGGAAAAGCTAAATCCTGACATCACTTGCCTCCTTGACAACAGCAGAATATACACATACACATAGTTGACCTTTGTTTAATGTTGGCCCTGAGTCTTGTAACCAGTGGGTTCAATTCCCATGTCACTACTCCTTGAAAAAGTTGTAGTTCAATTTCCATCGCTACTTTTTGAAACCGTTATAAAAAGAAAAAATAACCCTCAAGTTGACCATGACATTCCCAAATCATATGTTGCACAACTTGTAATTGTCCTTGAGATTTGGGCCAAAGGCAGGGCTTTTGGAATCTTCTGTTTGTGTTCTGGTTCCCTAGCAACAGTATCTCTCACATTGCACATACTTTCTAGGGGATTCCACACTTTTTCATACAATGTGAAAAAGAAACCACACATTTTTTTTCACAGTTTCAATTTTTGTCGCAGTCAAAATGACTAAACCCATGCAGAACAAACATGAGGTTCATTGTAGAACTTTAATTTTTGTACCCAGATGTTCCTTTTTTGAGCATTCATTTAAATATTGCCATATTTGTCTCTAACATTACGTATCTGAGGACTTGTGTAACGTGTATGTCACCGAGTGCTCAGGGGAGCTGGTGCTGACCTTCAGTGGCCGTGACTCACAAAGCAGATTGAATCTCGGGTATAGGACATTGATAGCATGCTGGAAGATGCCATCAAATTTTATATTTTCTGTATAAGTAATGACATTAATTTGGTTTGTCCCTGATTTTCCTCCTCCTAGTTATACTTGTAGACTACACTCAGGCTAAAAATATTGTTTTACTATGTAAATATAATTTAAAATTTATTTTAAGACATTAGTTATGATAAAAATAAACCATGTTGCCCTGTACAGAGTGTGTGAAAATATTATTTAAATGTTTAGTGCATTGACTTGATTGACATCTCATTTATTATTATTGGAGTCAGTAATTTTTTAAAAAATATTGAAGCTATTTAACAGTGATGTGATCACTTAAAAGTGTTGATGTCATCATTTTAAAAAGTGCATTTGATTTAAAAAATAATACCATGGACCTGTGGTTAGAGTTTTAAAAATGTTATATCATGTCTCTTCCCAATAATTCTCTGAAATAAGCATCATCACCCCCATATTACAGACAAGAAAACTGAGGAAAGGGTTGTAGAGACATTGAGGGGTGGGGTGGAGCCCTTGAAGATTTGGTTGATTTAGGAGCCCAGCCAGAGAGTGTTGTGTGGCCTGTAGGCTAAGGACATTGGCCGTTTGGATGCCTGCAGCGTTTACCCTTTGAGGGACCCTCACCCTGGTATTGCAGTCACAGAAAACAGTTTCATGGCTCAGGCTCCGACAGGACTCGGAGGACCAGAGGGCATCACAACTGTTGGCAGGTGCTGCCAGCGTCTGTTCATTTGTCCACATGGAGCAACCTCCACGTGGGAACACCGTTAGGAGTCAGGGAAAGGTGAGAGAAGGAATTTGTGGGGCGGGTGGGGCAAGGGGGGAGGTGCAGTGATGCAGAGACCTAGAGGAGAGGCTTCTGACTTCTTTCCTGTGAGAGCGCAGTGTACCAGAGTAATTACATCGACAGAAAGCGGGATTCGAATGAATACTTTTAAATAACAGTATGAGGGTTGAACTTGGAAATCACATAAAGAGAACACATTTCCTCTGTCTTTGCTTGTTTGGGGATTTCATAAAGTAGCCTTAGGCATGACTAATTCTGGGGGACATTAGTCCCGTTGCCTTGGTCTTATTTCATTTCCTTGGAAAATATTTTTATACTTTCTAAAAATATATTTTGTTCAGAAATCTTCAATAATTAAAAAAATATCTAAGAGAGAGAGAGAGAGGGGGAGAGAGAGAGAGAGAGAGATTGATTTCTCCTGAACTGTAAGCAAAGAATTTCTGCTGGGAAATCATTCTTTTTTAATTTGGTTAGAATGAGTAGATTAACAAGAAAAAGATATAGTTAATCAAAATACAAAGATGATGAGGTTGGCTATAATTTTCTGGGTGAAAATGAAAGATTTTTATTCTTTAATATGTAGAAAATGAAAATTTATATTTTATGAAAAGTCCTACAATATGGCTCACTGAGTTACTTCTCTTTAATGGTGTGCTGGGGTACAGCATGGCAATATTAAGATTCAGGACATCTCAGAATGTCAGAAGGCTGTGATAATCTTAACTTTGAATATTCATATGACATCTTATATAGTAATTTCAAGGTCATTTTGCAACTAAGGACAACATTGATATTTAAGTTCCTTGTGTCTATTTTACAAGTCATTGACCTCATGTTATGGCCTTATTCATTCACTTTTTAAAAAAATTGACCCTGCCATGGGCAGCAGATAACTCTATTCTGTATCTACAGCTATATGGCAGCCAGAGAGACAGAACAATCATCACAAAGTCTGGGGCTGGGGTGAGGTCCTTATGGAAGATGAAACTTTCTAAACTCTTACTGACTCCTCAGTGCTACAAATCATTTGCTTGTTTCCTCCTGATGTGGCACCTAGCCCTAAGTTTGTCTCTAGTGTTCTCGACAGTAGACTCACCCGAGTCAGAGTGTTTGTGTCCCCTGAACATTCATGTGTTGAAACCCAACCCCTAAGATGATGTAATGAGGAAGTGGGGCATCTGGGAGGGGATTGGGTGATTGGGATTAGTGCCCCTATAAAAGAGGTTTCAGAGAGAACCCTTGCCCCCTTCTACTATACGCAGTCTTCTGACCCAGAGAAGGGCCCTCACCCAATGTCAATCAATCAATCAATTTCTGCTGTTTATAAGCTACACAGTCTGTGGTATTTTGTTAAAGCAGTGCAAACAGGCTAAAATAGACTATCTTCTAACCTCATCCTCAACCAGCCATCATGTAAACCTCAGTGTGGTAGATGGTAAGTAGTTAATATAAGAGGGAGTAAGGCGAGTTTACAGGCTCACACTCCTTCAGATGTTGCATTCACAGTTGCTAGACTTGTTTGCCTGCCTTGGGGCTGGCTACCTTGTTTATTAGGAAATGGTGGGAGTGTATTAGCTTCCTAGGGCTGCTATAACAAAATACCACAAACTAGATGGCTGCAGACAGAAACTTATTCTTTCCAAGTTCTGGAGGCTTCATGTCCAAAATCAAGATGTCAGCAGGGCCACCCTTGTAAGGCTTTAGGGCAGAATCCTTCTTTACCTCCTGTAGCTTCTGTTGGTAGCTGGCAATCCTTGGCTTTCCTTCATTTGTAGATGGGTAACTCCAGTCTCTGTGTCTGTCTTCCTATGGCCTTCTTCCTTCTATTCATGTCTGTGTCCAAATTTTCCTTTTCTTATAAGGACACCAATCATATTGCGGTTCAGTTCTACTCTAATCCAGTACGACCTCATTTTAACCTGAGAGCATCAACAAAGACCCTACGTCCACATAAGGGCGCATTACAGGTTCCATGTAGACATGATGTGTGAGGACACTACTCAATCCAATGCAAGAGGTTCCAGAGCTTTTGGTAAATTTCTCAGCTCCTGGAGTCACCTTGCTTTGTATTTTTTCTTCTTGTTATCTTCTTTCTTTTTCCTCAGTAGAATTTCACATTCCTTGGTCTTTATATTACTTGGTTTTCTTCTCTGATTTCATTGCATAGTTGCTCCGACTTGTGTCTCTGTCCTCTTGGAACAATTGCTAACCCACAAAGTTCCCCCAGAAAATTGATTTGCAAATCCTTAAGATCAGATGAATTCTAGACCTTCACTTTTGGCTCTGCCTTCAGAGAGGACTAGTGATCTGATTTTAATCTTTTCTCTTTATAGGATAGGTCCTATCTCCAGAGAGTGGCATATACTTTATACTATCAGGGAATTAAGTGGTAAAATCAAACCAAGAATCACTGACTTTTTATGGTTCTTATACATGCCACGGTCACCTTCAGACAACTGTGGTTATTTTAAGGAGTTCGCATTCTTCTTCACCTCCACATCTGTCACAAGCATATTTTCACAATATAGTCTTTCCTGTAAGTCAGCCAGGAAACTGCTGGAATAGCTGCCTACTGAGCCACCTGGCACCAAGGAACAGGCAAGAGTCACACGAGGTAATGATGCTATTTGCTCAGCTTTTACTGAATGTAGCTTTACTCAAAGTAGAACATCCACATACATTAGTATCCTGCTCACACTTGAATAGTCTAAAGGAAATATAACACACACACACACACAGAGCAATTGAAAGGGGGATAACAAACCCGAGTCCCAGAGTCTCAGTCAACAGGTCCGGGAGGCAGGCAGCGTGGTGGGCAGGGGGCTGTCAACGTCTTGTGAGAACGAACCTCCAGAGCGAGGTAGGCGGTGGGGCAGACAAAGTCCGCCATCCTGCAGCAGGGCAGGCAGGAGATCAGCATGGTGTGGAGAGGCTCTCTGGTATGTGGAGCTCAGCTGTCTCAGCGGTGGTCTGGGGCTGCTGCAGTTAGGCCCTTGACATAGAAGGTGCTCCGCCCTTCTGGGTCTCTTGATAAGTGTCTTGGCACCCCGATGCTAAGTGGGGGTATTCCCCAGGGGCCTATGTGCGGGTGGTCCCTCTCTGCAGACTTGGATGTTCTGATTGTGTGTGCAGATATCTTAGTTGTGTCTCCTTGCCAGATGTGTCTAGCATGATTTAGGCAGTTTCCTTCTCGAATCAAAGCATCATGGCTAACTGACAGGATGCTTTGTCTTCACCAATGGCTAAGCCTTGGTTGACAGGAGTGACTCCATTTTTATATACTTTATGTTGTCTTAACCAATGTCATTTTATTGGTCCTGTTCTCCATAGCACCCTACCCCTGACCTGAAAGTTTCTGTTCAAAATCACTTCAGTTGCATTATTTGCATATCTCATTGTATCAGAAGTGAGGCCTGTTTACTCTAGAAAACAGTTCAACTCTGCCTTGATTTGGATCTTCCCCAAATTCTGAGCACTTAGTGGCCATTTCACATCACACCTGCCCCACCAGAAGAGTCCTTATTGATAACTTCTCCCCGCGACACCACACCCTCCACATGCTTCCCTGATAACTTTCAGAAGGAAAGTGGACTAACCAGTGAGGTATTGAAGAAGAGAAAGTTCTTATTTTTAAATTATAGAAAATTACTAAAATATTAATCAGTCATTTTAATGAAGCATAGGAACATTATAATTTAGAGTGTGTAAGATTTATGCTTTTGTTACACTTAGGCTTTTCAACTTCTTTTAAACATTAACCACTGTTTTCTAATTTTTGAGGTGTTTTCCTAAAAAATTAGAGGATAAGGTATGTGAAGAGGTCTTCTTTGGGCTGTCCTCTGTTCCTTTTCTTCTAGCCTAGGCGCGCCCCTCAGTTCCAAGCTGGCAGCCCCACTGCTGCTATTGTTGTATGGAGCGTAGTTTCAGAAAAATGCCAAGTGCAAAAAGTCAACTGCATTCGAGCAACCGTAGGGAAATACGGAATGCACCTCTGAAACTCTGCCCCTGATTCCATGTGGCTGTTTCAGTGCCGATTTACTTTTACTGAAACTCTTTCACTTAAAAACAGCAACAACCCCAAACCCTGAAGATAGAACATGAATTATGTTCTATCGTCATAATATCAGTGTATGCTTATTTTTTTAAAAAAATTATAATTCTTTTCTTGCTGTAGAGCAAAAAGCAAAGTGTTTGCAGAGTCCTGTTATGAAAAAGACTTAAATTATCTTCATGAGTTAAACAGGCTTAAGAACAGTTTCTAACTCTTCCTCCTCCATCTGAGTGCTGCACATCAATGTGCTTCCTGTTGATAAGGTGAGCACTTCCTTTGCTCATGATGGTGTGTTTGGAGGGAAATAGAATCACATAGATTATCAGTCACCAGTACTAAACATTTTGTAAGGATTAACTGATTAAAGTTGAAAAACATATGATTCTCTTCAGGACTTTACTTTATTCCAGTTCAGCTGATGTCTAATGATTTTAATGTATTAGATTTTGTCAGATTCGCCTCAAATTAAATGAAAAGAGTTCTGCTGTATTTATTATTTTCAGGTTGCTATGGTGATGTTTTCCTCAGGAGATGGATAGACAGTGTTCAGCACTGCCATTCCAGCGCTGCGAGGCTGCAGTGCCTGGTAAGGCAGAGTGGAGAGAACTCAGAACTAGGGGTAGGGGCACGGGGGCATATGGGAAAGGGTCGGGGCTTGGCCCCAGATCTTCCCTTCACTTGTAAGCTTCAAGGCCAGGTGTCTTCTTGAGCCTCACTTTGTTCATCTCTAAAATGGGCCCACCTTGGAGAGTGGTTATGAATTTTAAATAAGATAATATGCTTGTTCAAAGCCCTTTGGAAAACTGAATTACCATGCAGATATGAGCTACCTTTATTGTAGCTTCATGAATAATTGATTTCTTACATCTCAGCTATTTGTGATGGTTCTTTACCTGGCATGGTAATTCCTCTTGTAGCTACAAGTAATTCTCTCATATCATCTCATATCTGGATAAACTGTTAAATTACAACATGTACACAGGGATTATCTATCATGTGCAACACTTAGCCAAAATTCCTACTCTGGTTATTTCATTTAATCTATATAACAACCCTATGAGGTTGCATACTAATCCTGTCACAAATGAAGAAAATTGAGAAATTTCTTGTATATATTATCATCCATCCAACCAGACAGAATGATGATGAAGAGGATATTGGGAGTCTAAACATCACCTCCTAGTTTATTTCCTGGTAGCTATTGGTTGATAAAACTTATTTTATGTCCAGCCTTGTCTCTCTTCAATCCTTCTGACCCCCTAGTCACCCACCCAAAGTCAAAAGCATGACTGACAATGACATGATTTTTAAAATTATTGCATAGGTTGCTTGCTAAACTGTGTGTTTTCTCAGCAGTTTCATTTACAGATATGTTTGTACCATTATCTTTACTCTAAATGATGTAGACACCTGAGGTTTTCCAGAAGCCTTGTTGGTTCCATATCCAAAATGGGCAGATGGTTTTAAAAACAGATTTTCTTCTGTGACTCATTCAGGAGAAACTGCATTTTAACAAGAAGTTGTCAAACCCTAAACCTCACACCAAGGGAAATAACACAGTGATCAAAATACTTTTCCCCTTTCCTGGCCCCAAATGAAATTAAATTTAATAGGAAAGGAAAATTAAGATACATTATATAGAAAGTTTTTCATATTAGACATTAGCAACACTGAGAACAACTAATAGGTAAAGCAGCTTACCAGTTTTTTTAATCCACAGTTTTTATTAAAACTAAAACAAAAACAAATCTTGTATCTATCACAGAAAATGGAGAAAGTAAATTAAATAAAATGAACAGCTTTGCTACTCAATTTCAACAAGAAGTTATTGATGAGGAAGCATTAAATTATTTAGCTTATGATTCATTGCAGCATTTAGAACACATCTCTGATCTTCAGAATCACACATAATGGGGTTTGAGATTACCTCGGTATTTCTTTCACTGACAGTGAGTTACTATGTGTTGATA
Source organism: Sturnira hondurensis (assembly GCF_014824575.4). Classification (NCBI taxonomy): domain Eukaryota; kingdom Metazoa; phylum Chordata; class Mammalia; order Chiroptera; family Phyllostomidae; genus Sturnira; species Sturnira hondurensis. The sequence goes on along the minus strand of NW_028085119.1, from coordinate 2,912,958 downwards.
CAGGTTCTAAATCACATTTTCTGTGCTGTAACTGACTCCCTTTTCTGCAGCTAATGAAGTGGAAACAATACATAAGTACAATTCAGAAGACTTACACTATACATTTTAAAAACTCTACCATTTATTGAGTTATAACTATTTGCTTTCATTTATAATTTTAAAAGTTCAACCCTTTGTGTGAATTTATAATTTTTAAATTTTTATCCATAATTATATAATTCCAAATTTGTGTTCTAATGTTTCACAGTGAGCCTAATGATAGCTTGAATTTATGAAACAAGTATCAAATAATTCATTACATATTTACTTTTTTTGTTACTAGAAAGTTTTCTAATTTTCTTGTGAATATGTTTTCCCTTGTCACTACAAAAAAATAGGGAAAACAGACACTTCATTTTTTTCAGTTTTAAAACACATATTTTGGCATATTTTCATTTGCCTAGTGCCAAGTATGCACTTGTCAAGGTGTCCCAAAATCTAGGAAATAATGATGCTACCCAAGGGAGTGAAGCCTAAGGGCCGAGTGCTGACCAGCATCTCTCATCTATGGACCGGAAATCAGTGCCCAAGAGCATCATGCTATAACTTTGTGCTACCAAAGCTAACAAATTAAAGAATCCCTTTTAGTACGTCAGCGGGATGACGTACTCTTATTTGTAACTTACCACCAATGAACATGTGAAGAATGAAATGTAATTCACTGATTTTTTAATTTAAAATCAAAACGTACTGAAATTACTCTTTGAAAACTGAAGGAAAAGCAAAAAGAGTTGAGAGACTTGCAGGAGGCCACTGGCTGCAGCGCTCTGTCTCTATCACAGGAAGTGTCCGACCGAGTCTGTCTCGGAGGCGTCGGCCACACCTGGCGGCTGCAGCTGTGTGTGTGTGCCCGGCAAATATTTATCCAATGAATGAATGGTAATTGGAAATTTACTTTTAACATTTACATATTCAAAGAAAGAGTTTCTACCATAATTATCAGAGTAACTCTATTTTCCAGTATTTTATAGTTTTTAACCGCAGAATATCACTAAATTAACCTACACTTTTTGCATGTGAACTTTTAAATCGAAATTGTGACCTTGTGGTGTGCTAAGCCTTAAAGTAGTGAGAGCATGGGGGAGAAGTAGAAGCTCCAAGAGTTTTTCTCTTCCTCTCACAGCCACACAGTGTTTCCCACCAATAGGGTATCACTGCTAATAGTGTTGGAATTTCTCTGTAGAAGGCACACACACAAGCAGCATTGATGAGAAGAGAAAGTAAAATTTGGTTATGTTTTTATAAACCTTGCTTATGTTTGTTTAAAATCTTAGGATAAGTACACTGTGGGTCTTTAAGAGCTGTAAATGGGTAAATAAAAGAAGTACTGTAATTTTTCAAAGCATTACCAAATGCCAGGAATCTGATATTATCATTCCAGTTTACAGTGACTAGTTAAAGGATATTGGCATCCTGTTATTTGCAAAGGAATTTACAAGGAAACCTAAAACAATTGGAAAAGACAATGGAAAAATGTTGTACAGATTTTTAGATGAATCAGGTATAAGGAAAAAATTGTATTAGATGGTCTGGTGAACTGAGGCTAAATAAAAAAGCAGAAATGAGATACCCGAGCTTCCCTTTCTTGCTCTCTCTTTTACATTATTTGGCCACAGAGTTCTTTTTCTCCAAAGACTTTTCCATGGAATTATTTAATGTGGTACAACCGATACCAAGAACTATAGGAGCTGAAAATGTATGTTAAAAAATACCCGGGTAACAGAATGGCTTTGCTTACCTATAACCTATTTTAGTAAAAGGTTTTATATGTTAAGATAACTTATAGGGGTGACTGCTTTAAACAACTTTAAAAAGTGTCATTTGATGAAATATTCTGTGGCTGGTGCCCCCTGGAGTTGTGCAGTGGTACTGGGGATATATACGACCTGCTGATTTTGGCTTCAGGCATACTTTCCATGTGTTGTTGTAGCAGGAAAAACATTTTCTTATCTTTCATGGCATTTGTGTTTTTTTAACATTCTCCACAGTCTATAAACAATGTCTGCATGTCTAATTTTAAGCGTCTTTTTTACAGGGCTATAAACAGAAGTAAAACTAGGAACTTTATAGGCCATAGGAAAGATACTGCTCAATGCAACAAATTTAAAGTCTGAAAACACAGAGGTTTTCAAATGGAAGAAGGAAAGTAACAACTCAAGAGTCTGAGCTGGGATCAGATTTCTTTTCAGCATCAAGATGCTTAGAATTCCCCTCAGTTCTTTTTGGTTAAGTGGGGATTCTGTATGAGAATCTATTTTTTGAACTTTTTAAAAACTGTATTCTAAATCACTGTACAGGATGAATGTGCATAGTGGGGGCACTACCTCAGCTTTAGTGTCTTAAATTTCCAGTCATGGCATGTGTTCATTCATGTGAGAATGCACATGTGTTCATCATGGAACTGGGGGCACTATTATGTTTAAACATGAAAAAGCCTTAATGCAGAATAAGAGAAGGTACTTGGAGGAATTTATCAACCAGTAGAGAATAGTCTGGAAATAAAATAGAAAAGGAGGCCCAGCTATGTTAACAGAGCAAACAATGTTTCTCAGTCATTAAAACTTGCTATTAGGAAACAAGATAATTCTTTCTCTATTTTTTCTAGTTTTATCTTTAATTATTTTCTAATTTTGTCTTTAAAATTTGAGCCTCCCTCAAATTTTATTTCTTCCATGAAGTTTCCTCTCCCTCTCCATTCTGAAATCTCTGTCTGAATTCCTATACATGATGTGACTGTATAGAATGAGGGTGCCAACTCATCTTCACCGGGGGCCGTAGCAGCCTTGCTGTTGCCTTCAAAGCGCTGAAATCATTTTAGGACTGTATAAATGCAACTACTCCTGAACTGTTAAGGAGTTGGAATTACACTCAGCCTTTTGAAGGCAACCATGAGGCTGATGTGGCCCCTGGTAAATGAGTTTAACACCCCTGGAGTAGAATGTAGAAATTAGGTTCTCTGGCCTGACCACATGGCCAACATCAGTGTCCTGGTTCAAGCCAGATGACCTTGGGCAAACCACTCGTTTGCATTGATTTGTTCATCTGAGAAATGCAAACACTAGTAGTATCTGCCTCATGTGGCTATTATAAGAATTAAAATAGGAAATATGTATAAAACACATCTAACCACTCAATAAGTATGTGTGTTTTTATTTATTTTTATTTTTTTATTTTTTACCATATACCACATTGTAGCATTTGGGTATTTGTTCCAATGATTTGCCTTAATCACCTTCTACAATTGATATATAAACACTCATAAAATATATACTGCAGTCTTTTCCCATACCTGAGTTTGATATATTAGTTTTTATTTGCTTCTTTGGTTTTTAGGTAAAAGTTGCCTGGGTCAGGATCTATATCATTTTTTAAAAGATTTTATTTATTCATTTTTTAGGGAGAGGGGAAGGGAAGGAGAAAGAGAAAAGAGAAACATCAATATGTGATTGCCCCTCCCACGCCCCCTCCTGGGGACCTGGCCCTCAACCTAAGCATGTGCCCTGACTGGGAATCGAACCAGCGATCCTTTGGTTTTGCAGGCCCACACTCAATGCACTGAGCTATACCAGGCAGGGCTCATTTATTTTTTTAATAGAATCCATTTTTAGAAGAGTTTTAGTTTCATTGCAAAATTGAGTGGAAGGTAGAGTTCCCATACACCCCTGTCTCCACATAGGTACAGCCTCCCCCGTTATCAACACTCCCCACCAGACGGGGCATTTGTTATAATTGGTGGACCCACACAGGTACATCATAATCATCCAAAGTCCCTAGGGTCCACTAATGTTGTACATTCTATGGACTTCGTCACTGTAGGGTAAGTGGAGGCAGTCTGGCTTTCTCGCCCCAGTGTCTGAGTAATGAAGGGAAGCGGTGTTCCCATGGCCTTGGAGGGGCCTGGTGACTAGTGTTCTCATAGCCTTGAGACTGGGTCTGATAAACTGTTCCCATAATGTGAAGTGGGCTCACATGCACAGAATTATGTTATGTTGTGTAATATTCTGGCAGTTCCCCAGCTTTGTTCCCCTCTGGTAGTTAAATAAATAGAGGCTTCTCACTAGTTAGACACACGCAAAGGGACAGGTGGGTCCCATGGCACCAAGGTCCCAGGGTCCCTGGGTCCCAGCCAGGGTGGGTGCCATGATGAGGGGGGAGCAAGGGCCACAAAGTGTGACATGCAGGAAGACACACGGCTTGCAGCGTGCATGGCTTGCCCACCCATGAATAAAGGCGTGCCAGACACCCCAACAGCTCTGTGAATATTTTTCTGTCTGCACGAATGTTATGAACCTGCCTGTCCTTGAAGGGTTGCAACCAAATACCTTTGGGAGGTTATTCCAAAGGTATTTAGAATCATACCCTTTCAGACTGATTTCTTTCCCTTATTATTAGACACTTACAGTTCTAGGCCTTAGGTCTGAAAAGCACTTAGAAATAATGTGTTAGTTGCAAGGAGACTGAAGACTGAGGGCTGTGGTGTTCACTGTGGAACACTCCTCACTCAGTCCACTGTACTTCTTACTAGGTCATTCTTACCTAAATATAATGAAAAATCTGAAAATTAGAATGGCATTTAAAAAATATTACCAAACGTTTGATGTGGTGAGAATAAGGACTGAAAATTATTCCAAAATGATATAATCAATACATTTTTAAAGACCTTTTTAAAAGACATAATTTATTTTTCAGAGAGAGGGGAAGGGAAGGCGAAAGAAAGGGAGAGAAACATTAATGTGTGGTTGCCCCTCACATGCCCCCAGTTGGGGATCTAGCCTGCAACCCAGGCATGTACCCTGGCTGGGAATCGAACCAGTGACACTTTGGTTCCCTGGCCCATGCTCAATCCACTGAGCTACACCAGCCAGGGCTGATATAATCAATACATTTTTAAAGAATAAATTTAATAAGTTGTAGCCATGATTTTACTCATTATTTTATAACTGCTTAATTATAACTATATTCTATGGTTCTTCTCCTTAACCAGTCATGTGCTTTTTCAATGATCTTTTGGTTAGTTGAATTTGAAAAATTTCCCAGTGGCCAGTGCTCACTTTGAACTGATTGAGCCTCGCTGTTTTCACAGGCTGTGGTGCGGAGTTGTCGGGGGACACAGGCTCCTTCAGCAGCCCCGGGTACCCTAACCTGTACCCCCCCAGCAAGGAGTGCATGTGGTACATTCACACTGCGCCCGGGAGTAGCATTCAGCTCACCATCCATGACTTTGATGTGGAGTATCACCAAAGCTGCAGTTTTGATGTCCTGGAGGTAGGAATTGGGATTGCTTTTCAGCACATTCCAAAATTTGGGTTCGAGCTAGAAATTACTGCAAAGATTCTTAAATTCTTTCCAATGTTCAGAGCAGTGTTCTATTCTTAGAAATTATGATGAGTATCAGCGTTTCATGAATGATATTTGCAGGCAAATGGGATTAATATCTCGGTTTGGGTCTCTCTAAAAGCTTGATGGCAGCAGTTTAATGGGGAGTGAAGAGAGCCCCTGTGGGCAACTTGGGCTTCATCCTGCCAGGGTCCTGCCTCTGACCCCTGTGAAGACTGCACCTTAGAATCATCATATATATATATGCTGAACTTTTGCCTGTCTGCAACATGTAAGGCTTCTAAGTATACACAAGACTCCTATCCCCATAGGAAAAGGGACTGTATAGAACATCACAACAAGGGTTCTCCAGCTGGTAGAATTTAGACTCCATGAGGGCTTGTTTGTTTCACTGCTATACCCCTAGGGCCACAGAATACTTGACAAATAGAAAACCCTCATAAGTATTTTTGGAATGAATGAAAACATCCAAATGTCTCTGTGATTGACACACCAGTTTACAAAGCTAGTTTGACATCCATTTTCCCATCTGAATGTTCAATAATCCTGTGAGGGAAGGGGAAATTTTGTCTGCATTTTGCCATAAACAAACAGAGGCTCAAAAAAATTGACAGGTTTTCCCATGACCACCAGGGTGGGGAGTGGAGGAGCTATGAACTGAATGAGTGGGCCACCCAACACTCCATGCAAACCAGCAGGAAGAGAGAGAAGTAGGCAGTACATAAGACATGGAAGTGAGTGGCCTGTACTTTATGAAAACTTTAACACTTAAAAACTTTATTTAATTATGAAGCAAATTCCTCAAAAAGAAATGGGGTTCTCAAATCATGCCTTCACTGAGTGATTGCCATCACTAGGAATTGTGCTTAACAGTTCAAGTGTCTCTAAAAGAGGATAATGCTGCAGTGAGTGAGTGAATTCAGGGACGGAGCTGACACCGGTACCTTCATCTTTATGTAAGTGCTGCTGCCAAGCCATGACTCCATCTCAGAGGAGGAACTGTTTTTTAGGAGGAGAGAACAAGGTAGCAACCAGAATTCACACTCACAGTATAAAGTAGGACCAACACTCAAATGTGGAATCTTCAAACGGTCTTTCTTGCTGGCAAGGACATTTCTCGGTTGCATAAACCCCTTGACACTTACAAAAGTCTGGCAGCAGAATTCTCCACAGTAATGTGAAATGTTCCAAACCTTTCATTTTCATGTTCCAAAGTGCGTGAGATTGTTGCCCACTTGGCAAATGTAAATGGGTCCATTGTGCTTTGGGTTTTGTCACACCCACTACGTGAGGAAGTGAAGACCGGAGCTGTTCCCTGCAACAGGCTTGGGGACACAAGGACAGGGCAGGCTCTCCAGGCTGTAGCGCTCAAGCCGGGCACTGTGCCTGCGCAGAGAGGGCTGGGAGAGGAGGCTGCAGTCTGCTGGGGGCTTACTTTTATTAGGACAAGGTGGTCTCCCAAGGTTTCATCAAAATCAGCATTTGGAGGAATATTTTGAGGCCCTTAAATATTTTGAGAGTTTTGTGTTTTTTTTCCTTAAGGCTGAAATGAGTAACTTCCTTACTTTTTGTTCAAAAACCTAATTTGACCTCTCTGAAAATGCTCAAGTCAGGTGGAAAATATTATAATAAATTTGCATTAGTGACAATTGTTGATGTAAGAAGTGTTCATACCTAGAGAGGATTTTTATGAGTTTATTTGAATCAAAATGTGGACAATTGCTAGGAAGCAAAATCTCAACTGGGGAAGGGCAGTTTTGAAGCTTGTTCTATACATTAGAATTAAAGGAGGAGACATAAGGAAGGTTGCGTGAAACCCACTGGTGCCAGATTAAGGGGGTGGGAGGAAATAAAGAGGGAAATCTCTGGAATTGGGTAAAGAGTAAAACAGAGCCACATACTTCTTCTACATTGGTGAGTATAGGATAGTTAATAATTAATGTTTACAGCACACGGAGGTGGTATTTAAGGAACAAGGGAACAACGAGAGATTCTTCAGTCTGGCGCTCTGGTGTGGTGGATTGCCCTGAGGGGTTTGGAAAAGGGGGTCACTCTGACATCTCAAAGGTATGTTGTCTTAGATGCAAAAAGGCAATAGACAGGGCTCACAGCAAAGACTGACCTTTGTCCAAAAAGCTACAGGCCTTCTTTTTTATGGCAGAGTAGAATTCCATTATGTAAATGTCGCATAGTTGTTTTCTGCACTCATCTACTGATGGACACTTGGGCGGCTTCATTTTACCCTTTGCAACAGTATGGATGGGCCTGGGGAACATTATGCTGAGTGAAATAAGCCAGTCAGAGAAAGACAAATACCATATGATTTCACTCATATGTGGAATTTAATAAACAAACCGAACTAACAAGGAAAATGGGGACAGACTCACAGATGGAGAGCAGGCTGACAGCTAGTGGGAGAGGGACTGGTTGAGCAAAATGGGGTGGAGAGATTGAGTAAAAGTGAAAAAGGACTCGGACAACAGTGTGGTGATTGTGGAGGAGAGGGAATTATAAGGGGAATAATTGGTAATGGAAAAAATACACTGAAAAATTACTAATAAAAAATAAAAAACTACAGACCCAAGACATGACTGCCTACCATGACCTGCTTTTACTTAGTGATTTTTATGTTCAGACCATCCTAGGGGTTACTTTTGGTCTCGGGCCTTGCAAGGCTGCTGTGTAGGCCTCCCCTGAGCTCGTCAGGGCTAGTATGAGGCCCTTTTCCATCTACACAACAAAATGACTTTTTTTTCCCTCCTAACACAGATGCTGATAATGTGTTAGCAAGAGGTTTCAAAATTTGTTACCCCTGCTTTGTGTGTGGCCTAGAAACATTGACCCATCTGTTCTTAGCTTGCACATCCATTACTGTTTCCTGTTCTGCTGAACAGGGCCAAGTAGGGCCTCACTGTCACCAGGTATTGGATGTTTTGAGTTTCACTGAGTTAAAGGAAGCAGTATTTTTCTCCCTCAAAAATCTGTGTCCAGCAAATGGCCAGTTGCTTCAATCAACAGCCGTTTGGTTACTCATGACCCTGGAATGCTGACTTGATTGTAACAATAAATGGAGCTAACAGAGCAGAAAGAAATGTTCAAAACAGATTAAAACCATAGCCTTTGAAATGTTCTATATTCTAAGAACTTGCTAAAAAAACACATTTTTAAAGCTCTAATCATCAGACCAATTCCTTTTCCCCTAAAGTTGAGTCATATGCTGTAGTCGAAATGAACCACACCCTGAAATTCTTTCCAACTTTTTCCTCTTTTAAAGAGTCATGTGCTAACTGTCCATTTTATTTGTGAAAGACAAAAGTGCCATTTTATTGTTTGGTCGTGGAAACATTCTGGCTGATTTTTCTTCAGTCTCTGAGAAAGGAGCTTGAACTGGCATAAAGCAGCAAAGGAAATCCACTCCTTGGTACAATAAACCTGGACAATTGCTCAGTGTGGGCAGTGAGCTCCCTCTGGTCTCTCCGTGATGGTCTTTTGTGAGCCCAGCCCAGTAAGAAGGGAAGCGCAAGCGATGGTGTTTATTCTTCTGGAGGCTTCTAGGCCCAGCTGACTCATACCCTCTATGTTTGTATTCTCAAGGGGACCCACGGGCAGGGAAAACAAGGACGATTTTGCCAACGTGCAAGTTTTTTTGTTAGAACCAGGCCCTTTTGCCCAATGTTCTCTCCAAATGCGTGCTGGTTATTGGGCGTTGATGATTAGGAGGACATACTGGCAGTTTCTCACCCTGAGGATTGTGCTGGGCAAGGGGGTGGGGGAATCTTCAAAATGGGAAAGGACACCCTAAACAGGAAGTCATCTTGTTTCTCGCATTTGCATATGTGTACGTGAAAAGGGCCACATAGGGCTCTTCCTGAAGTCCTGCTTTGGCTGGGACCGAGGGGACCGCACAGACACAGCTCCTCCTAGTGAAAACAAGCATGCAGCTGCCAGCCAGCCTGCCTCATTCCTTTGCAGTTACAGTGCTTGTGCTCAGCCCTCTGTGGAACAGCAGTTTCATTCATTTCGGCCCTGCCTGCATGGCTCGGGGAGTTAATCAGACAAAGAAATCATTATAGATTCAAATCACATACTTCCCAAAACTAGACTTGTTGTTCTCACTCTCTCTCCCCAGAGAACACTTGCGTGTTTCCCCTATCAGTCAGTCAAAGCATCCCTGAGGCTGGGGACCCAAGAAATGGGGGTGGGGGGTAAATGGATGCGGAAAGCAGCACAGATCACACAGGTGGGAGGGCGCTGCACACAAGTCTCCCTGAGCCCGGCTTTCCTGGTTCTGATCCTGAGTACAGAATTCTGAGCATATATATGGGGCAAAGGTCCTGAAAACCGTCACTGAAAAAGGTCTTTCTTCCACAAATTTAATTTTGGCAAGACCTGAAGGTAGGGGCTCAATATATTTTTTTAAATGTAATTTAATTAATTTATTTTTTAAAGTTCAAAATGCTACCATTCATTTCTTTAGGCAAACATATCAATGTACAAATATGATAAATATAAAAAATCATACAATGCACTCAGAAACAGCCTCTGATTCTGAATTTCATCAGTTTTCTTGCGAGATGTCACCTTACCCATTTCTCTGAAATGAAGAGAAACTGCCTTATTTTCTTCTTCGTTGCTCAAAATCCAGAGCATCCTATTTGGTGGCATTTTACCTAGTTTTGTATATTTGCCACCTTTTTATTTTATTCAGTCCTTTTCTTTATTTTTCGATAGTAATGTATTTATTGCTATTTTATTATTTATATTTTCAATCTTTTTTTCCTTCTTCTTAAAGAAGACCCTTTAACATCTCATGTAAAACTGGGTTGGTGATGATGAACTCCTTTAGCTTTTTCTTGTTTGGGAAGCTCTTTCTATGTCCTTTGAGTCTAAATGGTAGCTTTGCTGAGTAGAGTCATCTTAGCTGCAGGTTCTTGCTTTTCGTGGCTTTGAATATTTCTGGCTAATCCCTATGGCCTGTAAAGATCCTGTTAAGAAGTCTGCTGATGGTCTTATGGGAGCTCCCTTGTAGTTAATTGCTTTTCTGTTATGGCTTTTCAGATTCTCCTTTGTCTTTAAACTTTTGCATTTTAATTATGATATATCTTAGTGTGGACCTCTTTGGGTTCATCTTGTTTGGGACTTTCTGTACTTCCTGGACTTGTGTGTATTTTTCCTTCTTCAAGTTAAGGAAGTTTCCTGTCATTAATTTTTCAGATAGCTTTTCAATGTCTTGTTCTTTCTCTTCTCTTTTTGGCATCTTCATGATGTAAATGTTGGTACTTAAAGTTGTCCCAGAGGCTCCTTCTATTATCCTCATTTTTTAAAATTCTTTTTTATTTTTTGCTGTCCTGACTGGGTGTTTTTTGCTTCCTTATGTTCGAAATCACTTATTTGATCCTTGGCTTCATCTTCTCTACTGTTGATTCCCTGTAAATTATTCTTCGCTTCAGTTACTCTTTCCTTCATGTTTGACTGGTTCTTTTTTATGGTTTCTGTGTCCTTTTTATGCTGTTGAAGTTCTAAGTTTCTTGAGCATCCTTATAAGCATTATTTTGAACTCTCTATCTGTTAGTTTGAGTGCCTCCATTTCATTTAGTTCTTTTTCTTGTTCTTTTACTTGGGACCTGTTTCTTTGTCTCCTCAGTTTGGTTTCTTCCCTGTGTTGGTTTCTATGTATTAGGTAGAGCTGCTATGTCTCCCACACTTGGTAGTGTGGCCTAATGTAGTAGGTGTCCTGTAGGTTCCAGTGGCACAGCCTCCCCTATCACCCGTGTCCACTTGTGTGGGTTGTATATACCCTCATGTCGTAGGTGAGCCTTGATTGCTGTTGGCACGTTAATGGGAGGGATTTGCCCCCAAGCCAACAGACTGCAAGGACTAGCTAGGCCACTGTGAGGGGTCAGCTGTACAGGGGCCCACCCCACAGAGCAGAACTTACTTCAGTAGGGCTCTGGTGCCTGCTGAGTCCATGCTGTGGTGTGTTGTTTGTGGAGGTGGTTGGGTGGTGCTTAGCAATGAGCTAAAGCTCTGGGGCCTCCCATACATGCCAAGAGCAGCCACTGCCTGTGCTCTGCCCAGAGCCTCCCAGCATGATCTACACAGTGATCTTCAGATGGCTGCTACTTGTGCAGGGCTTGGGGGTGTTCAGGACAAGCCAAGCTGCAAACCTAGCCTGGCTGTTGCTAGTGACAGGCCTGGGGCCACTTAGCGTTAGGTATAGGGCATGCTGAGGCCAGATGCTTCTTGTTTGAGAGATTTTAGGAAAGTCTGAAGCCTGAGCCAAGGCAGGCCACTGAAAGCTGTTTGAGTGGGCCTGCAAATTGGTAGGGCAGTGTCTCTGGGAATCACCAGGGTGAAGCTAAGAGCCTTAGCCAGATTGATGGAGACTCAGATGGGGAGGCTGCCTGGTGGCTCAGAAAAGGAACAGTGGCCTCTGCCAGCCCTTCTGTTAGGGAGAAATATACCCTTCCAACTCTTGCCCTGGTGACAGACAATTCTGTTCTTCTCTGTATGTCTCCCGTGCCTTTCAAGTTGCTGCCTTAGCACTAGAACTTAGAAGGAGTGAGTCCAAGTAAGTTCATGCATCGAGCCTTTAAGGGGAATATCTGGGGCTCCAGCTACCCTCTGTTTTACTCAGTCACAATCCCTACTGGTTTTTATAACCAGAAGCTGTAGGGTCTTCTCTTCTCAACACTGGAACCTCAGCTGGGGAACCTGATGTGGGGCTGGGACCCACCACTCCTCAAGGAAAACCTCCACAGCCAAGATATCCCTCCTGATTTTTGTCTGCCACATGTGCGTGTTGGACTGGCTTGTTCTGTGTCTCTGTTTCTTCTACCAATCCTGATATTTCTTCTTGTTTTATACCCTTAGTTATAAAATTTCTGTTCAGCTAGATTTCAGGCAGTTCTGAATGATGGCTGTTCCTTAATGTTGATGTGTTTGTGGAAGAATGCGAATACTGCGCTTATTAATACCTCCATTGCCATCTTCACTGGAAGCCTAATTTTATTCTTCAATATTGTCTGTTTGATTGTTATCTTCCCCCAATTCCTCACCACCCATCCCTCCAACACATACAATTGGGTAAGCAGGCCCACTGGTGATTGAGAAACCCATGTGTGACGTGTGCTGGAGGCCTGGCCTGGGCTGAGCTAGACTTGCTTGCAAGATGCTGGATGTGAGACCAAGGGGACACTTACCGGGAGGAATGTGTCACTGGGGTGTCAGATTCAGGTTAGATAGACAGTAGCAGATGGGAAGAGCCTAGGTCTGAGGAAACCTGAGATGGTTCTAAGGGATACCACCCAGATGCTGAGGCAGAGTGTATAGGGCAATTCTGGAGTAGAAGTTGCATGCTCTTAGCCATGTTCCTGCAAGCGGGCATGTTGGGAGTAGGAACAGAGAAGTATTCCTTTCTTCAAGGTACGACAGAACACGATGATGGAAATTACATGTTCAGTCCCTCTGAAGAAGCAAAAATATTAATTACATGCCTAATCTTATAATATATTCAGATTTTAAGGCAGGAAATCCTAAAAATGTAACTGGAAGATAAACAGCTTTCAATGAGCCTGATGTTCACAAACCAAATGGCCTTATACAAACCCTACTCTAATGTGCCTGGAGAGTTAGAAAATCAGACTTGAGGCTGCAGCGTCTGCAATGCCTCTGCTGAAGAAAGCGGCGAGTCTAGCGAAGGCTTGGAAAAGCGGAAGAGGGGAGATAGGGAGGGTTCTGGAATTATCCATTCAGGTCCTCTCTACAGTTCTGGCTGATAAAACAAGCAGGAATTTCGTGGGTGGTTAAACTTGTGTGTTCCTGGGGCAGAGGGAGTGCCTTTGAAAGTTCAGCTGAAGTTTACAGTTTATCCCCACCCAACAGGCTGGGATTCCAACTTCTAATGATAACAAAGCCCAAGAACTGGTGGTAAAAGTGAATCAGGGGAGGGCTGTAATTGCTTAAATACATCTCTTACCTTAAGTCCTTTTTGTTCTACATCCCACCCTAGATCTACGGAGGCCCTGATTTCTGGTCCCCCAGAATAGCCCAGCTGTGTTCCCGGAGGTCACCTGAGAACCCCATGCAGGTCTCCAGCACTGGAAACGAGCTAGCAATCCGATTTAAGACTGACAGATTCATAGGTGGGAGAGGCTTCAATGTCTCGTGGCAAGCAGTCCCGGGAGGTGAGTGAACCAATGAGAAATCTAAAAGCACCGAAGCGGAGCCCTGGTTGACTTTTATGAAATGAGTGGAGTGGACAGAGGTATGAAGGCTACATCCTGACAACTTTGTGACTTCCCAAAGGGCAAATACCGCTTTGTCATATACTCTCCCCTAAAACATGGGATGAAGTTTAACTTCTGAAGAGTCACAGTGTGTGTGAAAACAAGGAACACATGTGAATCCATGGTGAGAGCAGGAGGTGGGGGATTGGTCAGACTCACTTCCTCTCTAAGGACTCATGCTGCCTGTTCACCAGCCTCCGACAGCGGCATCAGCACAGTGGTAAATTACTTCATGCCACAGTGTAGACCTTTGGATTTGGGAAAACGCCAAAGCTGTAAACGTTAAATTAGTGAAATCCATGGAATTACCAGGTGTCAGATAGTGACATTCTGCCCAAGAATTTAGTCAGTCTGAATAAATTACCTATTGCACATAGTTTAAAATAAAAAAATTAATACACAAAATATTTTAGCAAATGTTACCCCATCCAATGACTCATAATAGCCAAATTTATTGAATACTTACTAAGTGCCAGGAACCTTCCTAACTATTCTACAGGATTATCTCATTTCATCCTCATGACCACCTCGTGGGGGATGTTCATTTCATATACTCACAATCGTAACAAAGTAGTCAAAGCTTAGAGAAGTTAGTGACTTCCAGAAAATGCCAGAGCAAAACACAGCCTAAAGCTGCTTAATGATCCTACTTTTGCAACTTTAAGTAATAAGTATATCACTTCTTTCCTAGAGTCGATAACATATGAATCTAGTGAAAATTATAAATATGTATTATTTAGATTACCCCCAAATGATTTGCATTTATTAGAAAATAATACTGAATTTTCTATTATTGGTTGTCATCAATCCAAGAAATGATGGGTCATAGAGGTAAAAGTTGGTAAGTATTTGATAATGTCATAAGCATAACCAAACTGAATAGCTCTACCAAGTCCAGAATATTACATTTTAAAAGGCAGATATTAAATTATTTATAAAAAACATATATTACTAAGTGAATTAAAATTTTTGGAAGAAGATGTGTTCTTTTTAAACTTTGCTGTATTTTTAGAGAACCATGATGAAGCATTTAATGGCTTTATGAAAACATGATTTTCATAAAATCATTTGCACTGATTTCATTTGCACTTTTCAGTATTTTAAAATGAATTCAGCATCAATATTTAAGTTATTGAAAGTATTTTCTTAGTTGTCTTTGTTTTGTCAGAATGGCTGAATTAATGGCGGATATTCATGTATTCAAAATGCTTAGCATAGACTATGTAAAAGTGGTAGTCAAACAAGGTAGTATATTGTCCTAGCTACCAGGTTAGGGGTAAAGTTTTGTGGGGCAGGGATTCCTCTCATTATTGGATTGGGTTTCCTACCTACAGGTTGTGGTGGAATTTTCCAAGCTCCCAGTGGAGAGATTCATTCTCCAAATTACCCCAGTCCTTATAGAAGTAACACTGACTGTTCCTGGGTCATTCAAGTGGGAAGACATCACCGTGTCCTCTTGAACTTCACTGACTCTGACCTTGAACCTCAGGATTCTTGTATTACAGTAAGTAACAGAAATTTCAAGCATTGTATGGAGTCAAACCTGGGTTAAAAACATTGCCATCTGAGCACATTTAGCAAATATTTTAGTCATGGGTGCTTTCAACATCAAATCATAGGAAACCTACCAAATCGCAACTTAAATATGAAGATATTTATTTATTTTTTCTTACATACAGAAGGTAGAAAATCTCAGGGTTGCTTAGAAACTCAGCTTCTGCTCTACTATTCTTTTTTTTTTTTTAAGATTTTAGTTTTTGATCTTTAGAGGGGAAGAGGAGAGAGGGAGAGAAATATTAGTGTATAGTTGTCTCTCGTGCATCCCCTGCTGGGAACTGGCCTGCAGCCCAGGCATGTGCCTTGACTGGGAATTGAACCGTGATCCTTTGTTTCACAGGCACAAACTCAATCCACTGAGCTATGCCAGCCAGGGCTGCTCTACTATTCTTAGTGTATTTATTGCGTTTTCATTTTGTGTTTGTTACCTCATGGTCAAAAAATGGCTGCAGTTGTTCCACACATTTTGTATGAGTTCAGACCTGGGGAAAGGGAGAAGAAATAGTGTTAGTTATTTCCATTTTGTATTTTGTTAATCAAGAAAGGAAAATTTGCCTTGACTACTGTGGCTCAGTGGGTTGGGCACCATCCTGCAAACCAAAAGCTCACTTGTTCAATTCCCAGTTCAGGCACATGCCTGGGTTGCAGGTCAGGTCTCCAGCTGGGGACATGAGAGAGGTAACTGATTAATGTTTCTACCAAATCAGTGTTTCTCTTGCTCTCTTTCTCCCTCCCTTCTGCTCTCTCTAAAAATAAATAAATAAAATCTTAAAAAAAGAGAGAAATATTTTCAGAGAAATCCCCTTATATATCATTGTCCAGAATTGGCTGCCATAGACATTAGGAAAGTATGTATATATGGAATGGAGGAATGGATTTATCGTAACTCTAAATTAATTTTTAAGCCTTTGGGAGTTCTCACAGGATTCTACTTTTCTTGATATCAGCATCTTTCTCTGCTATTTGAACAAATCAGTGTCTGACAGGACAGAATATATTGGGAGACTGGGCTGTCAGAGAAGGGAGATGGCTATTAGTTGATTAGATGACAAAAATGTTCTGTTACTGCCCCAAACCTCAATACATTCTCACCTGTAGTTAATGCTAAATGCTTAATTTATGAGTGAATAAGGTTGTATTTTGAGACTTTCTTTTTGGTTTTAATTATTTTTTAACTAAATGTTTTCCATCTTTTATTTGCATTTTTGAAATACTTTATTAAAATGCTAACCTGATTTTCCTAGCTAATGGATATTTCTATTTAAGTTTCCTGACAGATTCTTATGTGAACCCCAACTGGCTAGCTTTCAAATTTAACTCAAGGGAAGTCAAAAATTGTTTTCCATTTTTCAAAGTAGTCCAGTCCAATGGCATAATTTTGAGTATTATTTTACAATATTAAGTTATTAATGTACTTAGAAGCTCAGGGAATTATGACTATATATTAACCTTCTAGATGGATCTTCAGAATCTAAATTAGCAAAGCATTGTGCAAACTTAAGGTTTAGGATATCTACTTTATGTAATGATAACTCAGACCAGCACTTCTGACAAAAATAATTTTAAAAATTTGAGTGATATTTAAAAACATCTTTCTAAGTGCAGCAAAGACCTCACTAATAGTGAGAAATTCTGAGTTAACTTCAGAGAGAGATGCGAGCCTGCTTTTGTCCACGGTGCATGTGCTGATCCTGAAGGAGCTGGCAGCACTTCAGAGGGCCTCTCAGGGCAGAAGGAGCAAAGTTTCCGTCCAGGGCTTGCACAGAGGGAGCCCTGGGTAAACTCTCCTGAATTCCATGTGAATCGAATGCAAAACAGCCTTCTCAGAAACTGCTTCTTAGCTTCAAGCCACTGAGTGAGTGGTCCAAAATCTGAAGCCATAGAATAATGAGAGAAACCCTGTACTGCTAATGCATTTAGGTATTGGACATCCAGTCAAAGTAATTTAAACCTTCAAAGAGAGATAAAAATCATCCTGTACCTCATTTATACTGATAAATTCCCTATACGATAGCTTTGATGCACTATCAAAGATATTCAAGTGTACAAGAAGACAATAGAGCACAAGTGAGATCAAACGTTATTTATTAACAGACAATGGAAGCAAATACACCGATATGTCAGACACTAAAATCACCAGGCACAAGTGGTTAAGTGACTATGGCCACTAAACTTAGGGAGGTAAAAGTAAAAATTTTAGCAAGGACTACAAACTCTAAGTAAGTGACATTGCAAGAAAAAAAGAGAACTAGCTGAAAATCTATAACTGGATGAATACAACAAGTGAAATTAAATTCTCAGTAGAACTTTACTTTTGACATATTAGACAAATTGGACGGAAGTGAAGATATAAATAATGAGCTGAAAGATAAATTAGAAGAACTTATTTGGCAAAAAAAAAACCATTGATAAGCAGAAGGATAAAAAATACGGAGCAGAGGTAAAGATACACAGAGGGCAGCCACAAAAGGATATAACATCCATTCAGTTGTAATTCCAGAAGGAAAAGAGAGAAAATGGAGCAGAAGCAATATTTGAAGAGCTAATGATTAAGACTTCTCTAAAACTGATGAAAGACATCATTTTACAGAAACAAGAATTCCAAGGAACCCAAACAGCCAAGGAGAATAAAGAGAAGGACATATTATTAAAAAAAAATAAAGACAAATAAAAATTGTTACATTCAGCCAGGGGAGTGGGTGGGTGGGAGAACAGATTACCTTTTAGGAGGTGGCACACTGAATGCTGACTTTTCAATAGTGGTAACTGGAAGCCAAAAAAAGATAACGGGATGGTATTTTCAGTTCGAAGAAAGAAAGTAACTACCAACCAGGAACTCTGTACTTTCCTAAATAGCCTTTTAAAGTGAAGGCAAAATAAAGCAGAGAAGCAGAAGAGGGAGCATTCAAGTTTGAATGGGCCAGAGAAAAACTACCTCATAGTTTCACCTCTGGTGGGCATTTCTCCCTACTTGTTCCCTCCCTCTGTGCCAGGTAAAGTTTCTTGTCTTTGATAAAGTCCATAAACTATAGGATTCGACATACAGTGGTGTGTGAACAAAACAAAGCCTAGGTCAAAGGCACATGCAGCATGGATGCATTATTTCCCTCCTGTGGGCATGAGTAGGATTTGCCACCTGCCTGAGATATAAATGCACAGTGTGGCTTTTCTGTTCCCTGCTGCCATATCTCAGCATGCAGCTGGGCTGGACTTCAACTCCCGCAAGAGAGAACAGATTAGAGGAAGGAAAATCTCAAATATGATCTGGTCATAGGCACAGAGATAAGAAAATCAACCCAAAGACAGGCGCTGGGAGGAGTCCCGTCTGGCAAATAAGGTAAAATACAAAAAGCAATAGTCCAAGCAAGTTGTCGGAATCAGACTGCAGTGTGCACTTTGTATGCAGTAGTTAGGGCATCCCCGCCCATGGGCAGATGTGGCATTCAGAAGCTAAGGTCACTAAGCACTTGAGTGACACATTGATGTACAACGTGAACTATACCAGCCATGTGAGACACCACCGTATGATGGTTAAGAAATCTAGCTTTGTGGTGGGTGGACCTGGAACCGAGTCTTGAGTTTTTGCCAGCTAGTTTTTTCTAGCTGTGTTGCCTGGAAGAAAGTCAATTATTCCATTTCAGTTTCCTTAACTATGAAGTGGGGATTGTACCAGTTTGTCATTGTGGTACTTGAGATGATGCAAGTGACCTGCCTGTCATACATAAAGTTGGCAGTTTGTGCTGAGGAGACTTTCAGAGGCATGTTCACTTGGACCAGAAGAGAGAGGGAGATGGTGTGAGCTGCAAGGAAGGGCAGTGGCCTTAGGGACCAGGACTTCCTACTTGTGACCCCAGGCCTCACGATCTTCAGTAAAAGAAGAGTCTACCTATGATTCTTTGTCATAGCACAGCACCTAGTATTTAGTGTACACAGGACTCACTAAATTGTAGTAAGAATCAGGGGAAGGCAAGAATGATTCGTTTGAGCCTGGAAGCCAGAGGAGTTTTCACACTGAAGATGACATTAAAGTGGCAGAATGTCCATGGTGGAAATGTAGTGGTGAGGCCTGGAGAGGAAGCCTTCAGGAAAGAATGAGGGAGATTGTGCACAGAGTATGAAAGTGCACAGACATTTGGGAACAGGAAAGGAGAGCATGTGGAGACCAAGGGTCTACAGAAGATACCCAAGTTGGATGAACTCTTTTACGCTCTGTGAAGAATTTGAAATAATCCTGTAGACAGTATGGGGTTGATGAAAGTTTTCCGTAAAACAGAGGAAAATATACTCAAAGCCACTCTTTACAATGATAACAGGCAGTTGTTATAACACTGTTGGCAGAGGAACAGAAAAATGTGCTAAAGACTCTTTGGGGAGCTATGGAGAAAGCTTGGGGATAGAAAGAAAGACCATGTGGAAAACTCTTAGAGTGGTGTAGTCACCAAAACTTTGAGGCTAATTCCATGGTGGAGGTGGGCTGGGTGATAGAGGTGGAGGAGGTAAGACTGTTCTCTTGAAGAATAGGTGAATGGTGATGCCATTAACCAAGTGTGAAAGGGGTAGACTACTGAGGTTGGAAACTTGAGCTTGAAGGTCTCCACTAGGTCCTTTATATAGTTCAGCACTTGAATTCAGTGCTCTGGAAGAAGGCATGTGAGCTGGTCATATCCATCTGAGGATAATTTCTGGATAGTTGGCTGGTTGTTAATGCCACAGAAGTAGGTGTGGCCACTTATGGGAGTGTTTTATAAAGACAAAAGGGCCAAGTAAACTCTTTTGGAAACACCACCATTTTAGGGGCAGATGAAGGAACAGAGGAGAAGGAGACTGAGGAAGGATATGCAGAGAGGTAGGTTGAGAACCAGAAGAGAATGGTAGCATAGACCTAAACAAAGCCACTGGACTTGGTCTTTGATGACCTTGTAAGGACCAGGGTGGTGTGCGTCGTAGTGGGAGACTTCAGATCACAATGGATCAGGAGGTGCAGGAGCTTCTCAGCTTTCCCCCAGAATTACGGAAGTGATTGATATAGAGGAAAAGCAAGATCAATGGAAAGTTATTTTTTTAATGATGAAAACTTAGGCATGTCAAAAAAGCAAGGTACTGGTGGAAAAAGAGCAACTGAATGTAAGAGGTCAATGGAATGAATAACTGGTGAAGGCACAATATCAGGGCAGAGAACTAAAGAAGAGACAGATCGGTCCCATAAATTTCATATTTTTGGAATGAGAAACGGAAACACACCCATCCATAAGACATTATTGACTTGCAAATTTATTTATATAGAAAATGGAATAAATCATATACAAATTAAACCATTTTTGTTTTGAAAATTTATAAGTCACCCATACCACAAGATAAAAGACGGCAGAAAGGGACTGTTCAGGTAAATCGGGGTAGAATCTGCTGTGGATGGCTGCCCAGTGGACTCAGTCAGGGAGATGGCAGGTCCGCAGCACTTTGGAGCCCGACAGGCAATTTCCTGGCGAGGCCAGACGCTTGGCTCCGAGTTGTGGTTGGTTGTCCAGGGATTCATGAAGGCAGGCACTGAGGCACCNTTTTTGTTTTGAAAATTTATAAGTCACCCATACCACAAGATAAAAGACGGCAGAAAGGGACTGTTCAGGTAAATCGGGGTAGAATCTGCTGTGGATGGCTGCCCAGTGGACTCAGTCAGGGAGATGGCAGGTCCGCAGCACTTTGGAGCCAGGCAGGCAATGTCCTGGCGAGGCCGGACGCTTGGCTCCGAGTTGTGGTTGGTTGTCCAGGGATTCATGAAGGCAGGCACTGAGGCACCCGCCATCCAGTCTTCAGAGCTAGATGGACACTGGATGTGAAACGCACCTTAAAGTCCAATACCTTACACAATACCTCTGCAGTTCAGTTCATACAAAGCCAATCATTCATTCTGGAGACCAGCAAGTTAATTTCATGCTCCTGTTGCTTAGATAGAGTCGTTAGCAAAGAGAAAAACGTTTAGCTGCCAATAATGCTGCCAGATAGTGTTTGTGTTCATGGAATTTTTAATAGACCTCAACACTATTTAATACCGAGGAAAACTGTGCTTGGAGGAGACCAGCCATCGTGGGTTTTTTTTAACTCCCACAACAATTTGGATTGTCAGAAGTAGAAATACTAATTTTAACAGTCACTATGGTTAATAGTCACAAACACATAGATACATAGAATGTTAAAGTTGGAAGAGGAAAGATTGGAGACAATTTACTGTCATCTCCTTATTTTTAAAATAAGAAAGCCGATGTCCAGATGGGTCAACATTGACACCAGGTAGAACTTCAGAGCAGGATCCGCACTAAAACGCAAGCAAGCCTGAAGTAAGAGTAAGTGTTGTGGTAAAATATAAAAATTATAGCCTGTGTACAAGGAACTGAGTAGCAGAATACAGGACAACTGGGAAAATAGGGAGAGAAAGTAAAATTAGGGTTACTTTGGAACCATTGTGAGTTCTCTTTAAGATGAACCCAATATGAGGACAAGTGAGGATTTTAAGTGTGCAGTGGACAGTGTGGGTGCTGGGAGGTAGGGCGCTCTGCATTCCATCCATTCCACCTGTGGTGTCAGCTAAGTGCTGGGCACTGTGGGCACCAGTGTCTGGGCACGGTGCTGCCACTTGCTCTCTTCATGGCCTGGGGGACTTATGTTGCTCATTTATGAAATGGAGTGCCCGGGGGGCCCAGTCAGGAAGAGAGAAACTAGTGGGGGGTTCCTGTTTAGAGCTGTGTTTACGGGTAGGAAGAGAGCAAGGTGGGAGTCGAAGGAACAGACACTAAGGGACAGGTGACGTCAGCAGTGGGTTCATTCTGGAGGTCACCGTCAGACTCAGACACTAAAGCTCTGGTCACCCTGTGGGCCCAAGTCCACCAGGCATCAGGAGGAGAATAGCTTCACATTCCACTTGCTATACAGGACAGAGCTCTTCCTGTAGTTGGCCTGGTCCCCAGGGGCCCTAAGTGGAGGCAGGGTAACCCCACAGGCAGCCCCAAGCAGACAATTGCTTTCATGGAACTAAAGGCAACATTTAGCGAGTGGAAGAAAGGAATGAACATTTAAAAATGGAACAGTGATACACAACTTCCACCCCTTCCTGTGCAACCCACAGCAGCAGTCTTTGTGTTTCAAAGACACCCATCTGCACAATGCGTGGATTACTAATAGATGCGTGGCTGAATAGAGGAATACCCTTTTGCTGTCTCTGCTCCTGCAGCGATCAGTGGAAAATTGCAGGTGACACATTTGGGAATGTGCTGTGTAGAGTTCACTCCCCGGCATAATTACTGATAGACAGTCTCACTCTTTCCAGCCACATGAGAACTTAGATAATATTGCAGAAGTTCGTTCTCTAGAATTACATGCTGTTATAATGAAAAAAGAGAGAAACTGAATTTTCTGACTCTTTTGAAATGGTGATGGCATCATGGAGTGCTAATGACAATGTTCGGCTTGCACTCAAGTTTCAACTAATTTGGTAATGTGTTTGCTCCGTGCCTTCAGAGTGGCCAGTTTAATTAACCTCCGGTGCTCTGCTGCCGAATGACACACACATTCCTGTTCAGGCAGCAGTGGGACCCACTGGCTAAGCCTGAGTCTGTGTGGTCAACGCGAAAATGGCTCCATTATGTGTCCTTTCAGGAAGGCTGAGTTTTGAAGTGACCTCTGACTGACAGTTTAATTGCTTAATTACAGTCTCTCTGCTCAGCCTCAAATTCACGTAGCCTCACAAGCTCATTGATCTCTGGGAAACGCTGCTTGTAGCTCAGTGGGAGAGTGGGGGAGAAATCAGCTCAGCAGCACCAGGGGGCCCCTGGAGACTCTGACCTCTGATTTCAGCATCCTCTTGCTCAGCTCAATGGAATGTCTGCCTTGTGAGAATCTGTAAGAAACAGATAAAAGCAAGCAGACCACAGTCCAAAGCCAGGCTCCCACTTGGGGAAAATATACACTAGGGCTCACCAAGCCTAGTACAAAGGGAGGGCGCATGATAAGTAACCGTTTTCTTTTCTGAGCTGGTTGTGCTGATCTAGGAGAAAGAAAGCAAAGTGTCTGGTTTAAACTGAAGAAAGCCAGATGCCGCCACCCCTGCCCCAAAGCTGCAGTGTCTGTTGTTATGAACAGTATTTGACAATAAGGTACAGGGTGGAACAGGGCAGTTTCCACATTTTGTTTTATTTTTTTAAGACACTACCCATGATGTGTTTCCTTTTAAAACATCAATCATTTCCAAAACAGAGCAAACAGACACAGAAGTAATAGGTCTCGGGGCTTCAGAGGCGTGATGGAAACAATTTCTCCTTAAATATTTGGTTTTTTACAAGTAAATCCAAGACAGAAATTAATCTCTCCCCCTCGGCCCCCCATTTCTTCTTTCTCTCCTTCACTCTTCATTATGGACAATGTAGTTTCCATTTGATACTTGATGATCTCTTTAAAGTGTTTAATCTGTGCCCTGGCTGGGAAGGTCATTTTGTAAAGTATTGTCCTGATGTGCTGAGGTTGCAGGTTTGATCCCCCTGTCAGGGCACATACGAAAATTAAACCAATGAATTCTTAAATAAGCAGAATAGCAGATCAATGCATCTCTCTCTCTTCCTCCCTCTAAAATCAATCGATAAAAAATAAATAAGATAAAGGCATTATTTTCTATTAAAATAAATAAAATTGATTTGTGACTTACTTCTCATAGCCTGCTTAGCCATTTTGCATTCCAGCGCCAAATTAGTCACCAGGAGCCGTGCCCGTGCTTTCCGTCCCCAAAGCAAAGGGTCACAGAACGGAAGCTGCTCTTCTCAGATTTGGAAGGCTTTGTTTGGTTTGGTTTATACTTCGACCCAGGATCTCCTTAAGTGCTTGTTTATTTGTGAATAAAATGAGTTTTTTGAATTTCTTTTACATCAACATGGGAGTTACTGCTTAGAACAATTGCAGATCGTTAGCCTTTATCGTGTCCTGCAAGATCTGAAGAGTGATTGCAGTAATGTAGGACAGAGGAATGAGATCGCCAATGTCCATGAGGCATGTGACTGTGTGTTTAACTCGGTATTTCATCTCAGAGGAGCACAGCTGGAAAATATCACTGGCTGAGGAAACCAACGCTTCCCACTTCCCAGCTGCTGGAACGAGTAATATTTCCATCTCTGTCCTCGCATTTATGGCTTTAGCAGCTTGGATAGCATCCTGAGAGATTCCCCTTGCTATCGCTTCGTGTTTCCTCTATCTCTGCGCAGTTCGAATTCTGAGATGGGAATCCCATCAGCAGCGACGCTACCACATGTACCATGTGAAAATATTTTGTGGACTTTCATCCTCAAAAGTGACTTTGTACCCTCATAGAAATGATCTTTTCTGTACCCTAAAGGTCTTATTTTTCACTGATTTTTTTTACCCTGACAGACTTTAAGGCAATCTAAAGCAGTAGACATGTGTTGCCAAGAGGAGTTAAAGTGAAGTAAAGAGTAAAGGCCATGTTGAAAGCCACGTTATGCCAGGAGCAGGGGGAGAAAGGAGACCGTGCTGGACCCAGCAGGTTGTAGTCAGACCAGAAAAGGACAGGAGTGCTTTATGTCTGAGTTCAAGTATAGAACTGAGCATAGAAATTGGGGGTATACATTTTATTTATTTATGCTGCGTTTATTTATTGGCCCCAGACACTGTGCCTTTGTCGCACAGTCGGCTAAATTAGCCATGCTGGGAATCCCATGCATGTTCAGTGGGATGGAATGCGTGACAGGTGCCAGTGACTCTGAAAACCACAGGGGCCCCAAATAAGAATTTCTAAAATGCCACTAAGGCTGCTTTATTGTGGGGCTGGATAAGTGGGAGGAGACTTCCATTCTCTCCTTCCAGAGCTCCCATGATTATCTTTCTAGGAGGCCACAGACGTCTTACTCAGCTTCACAGACTCATGGTTAACTCAATATTCTATTCTCAGTGAATGACATTGATTTTATCTTTGTAGCTGGTTTAATGATAAATGATGAGATGTCAGATGGATGGGATCAGATGGACACTGACTAGCACTATGCTACTCAGTGTGTGACTGTGAGCAAATTAATCATGTTTTCTGCATCGCAATCTTACCAATTGAAAAATAAAATTGTAAGGATGACTGAATTTTTAAAAATGTATTTAAAGCATTCATCACAGTGTATGGTACAGATAAGCGCTAGCTGCTACTCCTAGTTTTTATGTTACTGCAGCTACTGCTTCTAGTGCTACTCAGACTATGTGAAAGGCCCTCACCTTTTTAAAAATAGGGAACCTCAGGCACACAGAACTGCAGAACTGGATTCGCCATCCTCAGTCCACTGCTAACTGTCATCATTAGTTTAGAAATAGATTCATTTTGTTTTATCTTAAAGAATTTTTAATCTTAAAATATACTTAATATTTTTCCACATGTTCTTAAGTATATCATCTCAGTGAATTTTATTACTTTGTCATTTTGTTATTTTGATACCTCCCAGAAGATGTAAAAGTGAGTTAAGAGGAAAAGAAGTAATAGTGCGGAAAATGAAAATAGAAGCATATATTTGTATACATTTATAGTTTGCATGAAAGCCTCAGCATTGAGGCATTGTCATACTTTGAGGATTATAAAATATGCTGTGTGTTTTGCTCTCAAGTTAAAATAGTTTTTCTTACTCCAGTTTTGAATAATTTTAACCCATACATTTAGTTGGTTTATTTTGTCCATAAACCAACGAAAGTTCGTAAAACAAGAAGATAGGCAATTCAGTAGAAATGTTTTCCCACCCCCTACTCTCCAACAATCTGAGGGAATGTATTCCAATTTCTAGGCATGGAAACACAAACATTCCAGAGGAAGCTAACGCCTGTTTTCCCCCACTCAGTCATGTGCTTGGGGCTGTACATTATGTCTTGCAGGAAGGTGGACCACGAGTCGCTCAGTCAGCCAGGGTTTGGGTCACAGAGGAGGGCTGTGGGCTGAAGTGCCCTGCACTATATCCGTGTTGGTCCCTTACTCTCCAGTTCTCAAGCAGAGCATCAGTGGTTGCTTGTTTTTTGTAGCTCAGTTTTCTAAAGTATTGGTATGCCTAGCTTTCCTTTTGTATCGCATTTTATGTTTTTGAAAGAACAACGCACTGTACAGTGGCAGTTATTTGGAGATGAACTGATGAGGGCACAAACTTAGTCTGGGGGGAACTTCACATTGCTGCAGTGACTTTGGCAAGATGTGATGTGTTCCCACACCAAGATACCAAGAGGCGGCCCTTCAGGGCAGGTGGTGGGAAGGCATCCAAGGGATACATCAGATGGTGAGTTGACAGAACATGGGGTCCATTGGACTGGGGGATAAGGGAGAGATCTAAAGTGGCTTAGCAATTGGGTACGTGCTTTTGGCATTTCCCGAGGCAAGAAATGAAAGTAA
The DNA here is from genome assembly GCF_014824575.4 of Sturnira hondurensis. Taxonomy (NCBI): domain Eukaryota; kingdom Metazoa; phylum Chordata; class Mammalia; order Chiroptera; family Phyllostomidae; genus Sturnira; species Sturnira hondurensis. The sequence continues at coordinate 2,886,333 of NW_028085119.1, read as the reverse complement.
CGAAGGAATTAGGGGAGAAGGAGGGAAATGACTTCAGTTTGAGATATTTACTTTCAAGGTTTATGGGACCATAAAAGCCATGCCATTGGATATATGAGCCTGGAGCTTGGAGAGAGGTCTATTACAGTTGTAGATATTGGCCAAGGAACAAATATCTTGCAGATCTTAAAGCAGAAGCATATCCATGTAACTTGATACATTCCTGTCAGGCAGCAAAAGGCTAGATTAAGTAACATTAATATCCACCTGGCTTAGATACTGCAGTACTGTTATGTGAATTGCAGATTGTCATGTCTGTGTATGTGATCATTTACATGTGTGATTGGCTAAACACTTAAACATTAAAATGTATACTTAAAAGTATATAGGTTATTTAAATTTTGCAAATCCTCATATTACATTTTTAAAATACAGAAAAGAATAAGAAATTGATGCCACCCATAATTTTGCAAATCAGAGACAAACTATTAAAAGTTTGGCTTGTTTCCTACACAAGCACATACAGGTAAACACTCACATGCACATTTATACACACGCAAACACGGATGGTTCGGTGATACCGCACATCATGTTGTATTATGCCTTTTAATTTAGCATTATTTAATACATTTCCTCTTAAAATATTATCTTTGGCTACATAATCAATTATATAAACATATCAGAATTCAGTTAATAAGCCATTAGCTTATTATTTGCCACTTAGATAAACATCTAGGCTTTTTCTTCTGATTATAAAAGTGCTATGAAGAGCATATTTATGTGTGAATCTTAGTCTATATTTCCTATTATTTCCTTTATATAAATTCTCTTTTCTTTATTGAAAACTCTATTATGAAATATTTTAAATATATAGGAAAGTCCAGCTTACATAATGCATGTAAAGTATATAAGAAACAAAGACACCCACTGTCTGGGCCTGCCTAATATTAATATCTGATCATATTTACATCAAGTTCTTTTTTACCCAAAGAAAGAAATTGCTAAAAGGACAGCGAAGCCCTAGGTGAGGCCCACACTGACACTGTTCCCCTGCCCTATCCCAGCGGGAGCCAAGAGAATTGGGGCTTATGATTCTCATGGCTATTTTTGCATTAAAATATAGTCAATATACAATGATATATTAGTTTCAGGTGTAAAACATAGTTATTTAACATTTTAGGCCTCATGATATGTTCACTACAGTAAGTCTACTAACCATCTGTCGCCATGCAAAGTTATTGTGTTACCGACCACATTCCCTGGGCCATGCACTGTGTCCCCATAGCGTTTATTTTATATCTTTTTTCACCCATTCCTCTACTGTCCTTCCCTCTGGCAACCGTCAGTTTGTTCTCTGCATCTGTGACTCTGGTTCTGTCTTGCTTTTCTTCAGGTTCCACGTATCAGTGAAATAATACAGTACTTATCTTTCTTTCTGACTTATTTCACTTAGCATAGTACCCTCTAGATTCATCCATGTTGTCAAAGATGGTAAGATTTCATTCTTTTTTATTTTTTATTTCTGAATAATATTCTATTGTATATATTATTGCCTAATAATATTCATATATATATATCACTTCTTTATCCATCTATTGATGAATACCTAGATTGTTTTGATATCTTGTCTATTGTGAATGATGCTGCAGTGAGCACTGGGGTGCATATGTCTTTCCAAATTTGTGTTTTTGTTTTCTTTGGATAATTCCCAGAAGTGGAATTACTGGGTCATATGGTAATTCCACATTTATTATTTGAGAAACCTCCATATTATTTTTCATAGTGACTATACTGTTTACACTCTTACTGCATGTGGGTTTTTTCTCCATATTTTTGCCAAGGTTTGTTATTTGTTGGCTTTTTGATAATAGACATTCTAATGGGTATGAGGTATCTCATTGTAGTTTCAATTTGCATTTCTCTGATGTTTACTAATGTTGAGCATCTTTCCATATGTCTATTAGCCATCTGTATGTCCTCTTCAGAGAAGTGTCTATTCAGGTTCTCTGCCCATTTGTTAATCAGATTGTGTTTTGTTTTGTCTTGTTTTTGATGTTGAGTTGGATGAGTTCTTTATACATTTTGGATATTCACCTCTTATTAGATATGTCATTTGCAAATATCTTCTCTTATTCAGTAGATTGTCTTCTTGCCTATGGCTATTTTTATACTTTTTAAATTATATATGTGCATCCATATATTATTATTATTATTATTATTATATTATAATATTATTTTTGTATGCTTTAAAACTTTGTGTGAATTATACCACACAGTACATATTCTTCCATCTGCTCTTTCCATTCAACAATTTGTTTTTAATAGTTTTTGAAATTGTAATGCATTCAGATTTTATGCATCGTTTTTGCCATCATACCATTCATACCAAATTTCATTTTATGAATATACCATGAGTGATGTACCCATTCACTCATGTACCCAGTGCACATTAACAGTAATTATGCACTTCTAGTTACTTGAAAATTGCTTCCAATCTTCAATATTTTGCTATTGCAATCATCATAACAATGAATATTCTTGCACATGTTTCTGAATGCAATCATGTGAGAGCTTCCCTAGGATAGGACCTAGAGGTGAAAGTGCTAGCTTTTGTATTTACTCTTATGTTGCCAAATTCCAGTAGAAACTGTGTGTATGAGAATTCCTATCAAGAAGTAGGAGAAGCTTACTGTCATATTCATAATACATAATCATAATACTTTCAAGACATTGTCTTATTTGGTTCTATAGTGATGAGGTAGGCAGGAGGGATTATTGATGCCTGGATTTAAGATGATGTACTGCTAATCAGAAGCTTAAGAAGTGACTTGGCAAAAACAGATGCCCCAGGTGAATTCAGGACTTCATCTAGGTGACAACAGAGCGCTCCAAAGTGCTCATCAGATGTCTATGTTTTCCAGGTGTTCTGAACCTGTGCTCAGAGTGCTGTCCACTGGGCCTTGTTGGTCAGATGGAAAGCATCAATGGGCTGGACTCTGTAGGTAGCCTGTCAGTGGAAGCCGAGCAATGTGATTTGAAAGAACATGAGCAATGTGCTTTGAGATGAGCATGGATGTCCACATCCATTTAGGTTCCACTTTTTGAATATTTATGAAGCTGTGTTCTGGAGTGGCGCAAGTGTTTTAAGGAGGGTGTTTGGAGAGGAATGCAAATTTTTTAAAGAAAATCACTACTCTTCCTGAACTAGACTGGATGGATACCTTGTCATCCACTACTTAACCTGGTACATTAATGGATCTAATAAATTCTTGCATAATTCACGGTAGCCGTACTTTCCAAAGACCTAAGGGCAAAACAAAGAAAGAAGACCATGGAATTCCCCACCGGGGTAACCAACATTCATGGAGACCTTAGCAGATGGCAGGCACCCCATATTACCTCAGTGACTCCTCACTCTGACCCCACAAGAGCCAGCTATGGAAAGGAAAGTGAAGGTGTCACACTGTCTCAGTATTCTCCTTTTGAAAATACAATCCAGCCCACTCAGTTCATGTGTGCCCCACAAACAACACCTTAGACCTCCAGAGACCTCCAAGTCACTAAGTCCCATGAGCAACTTGTGCTTCCTTCATGCAAATTTGACACAGTTCATCACTTCAGGTGAAGCAAAGGAGACTCAGCAGTCTGGGAAACCTATCACCCCTGTAATATTTTCAGGAATTCCTGTATGGAGAAGTGAAGAGAAAGGGTGAGTGGTCACTCAGATTTCCCTTTATTGCCACTGTTAAAATTTGAAGTCATCTGTCTCTTGCTTCTTATGGCCATTTCTTTTTTCCCTGCCTTTTATTAAGAGAAAGTTAGAATTTACGCCCCTTTTATTTATTTTTCCAAAATGCCACTCTCTTGAGACTCTTTTGTGTAGTTTATTTTCATTAAATATTTTAGGTACTGGTAGGTGGTTGTGCAAAAAGCAGCATAGCAGTTGAATGGAAATGTTTTATTAGACTTGTTTCATTGTTAATTTTTTCTTCAATACCACATTTCGTCCCCCATATTAGTTATCTATTGCTACATAACAAGTTACCCCAAAACTTAATAGCTTAAACCAGCATTTGTAGTTTCTGCGTCAGGAATCCAAGTGTGGCCCACCTGAGTCTTCCCTAGCTCACTCGCAGGGTTTTTGGCAGGATTCAGTTCCCTGCAGACTTCTGGCTGGGGGCCTCCCTCCCTCAGCTCCTTGCCAATGCAGGCCTCTGGGAGGGAATCTCATACCATAGAGCTTGCTTCATCCAAGCAAGCAATGGGGAGTGGAAGAGAGAGTGCCAACAGGAGGGAGAGTTTCATAACCTAATCATGGAAGTGGCATCCTATTACTTTCGTTTGCAATCTATTTATTAGAAGACAAGTCACTAGGTCCATTCCACATGCCAGGGGAGAAGATTGCATAAGGGCATGAGTCACTGGAGCCAAGTCAGAAGCTGCAACCCCCACAGTCCCAGCTGAGTAATCTCCATGGATTGTGTCTCCTGCTCAGGCTCCTGCTTCATCCACGTTACTGGAAAAACTTTCACCCTCCAGACCGGCTGTTTTTGCCTCCATGGATTTCCAATTCTCTCCTTCCAAAGCTTTATTCATTTCTTAAATAGCAATTTAGCTATCCTTTTGTCTCACTTTAATAGTAGAGGCTAATATCTACTAAGTACAAACAATGTGCTAGGAACTACACTAAGCACTTTATATCTTTTAACTCATTTAACTGTGATGAACAATATGAGGTATATACTCAGGTCCATCCCATTTTCAGAATAGAAAGCTGGAAGATAGTGAGGAGAGAAATTTGTCTATAATAATATAAAAAATAAAAATAAATGTATCTCAGAGTCATTCTCTGAAAGTCTGTGAAGGTGTTTTGCTAAATGAAGACTTTTTCTCTCTAAAAGAAATTCTGGCATCAGCTTCTAAGTAATGCATACTGTACAGATAGAACAGAATGAAGAAACAAGAATTCAAAAAATGAGAGGGGGCTTAGGAACTTCTGGTACAACTTTAAACATTTCAACATCTGAATCACAGTGGTGCCAGAATGAGAAGAAGAGGAAGTGATTGAAAACTTATTTGAAAAAATAATGAAGGAAAACTTCCCCAAATTGGTGAAGAAAGTAGACATGCAAGTCCAGGAAGCTCAGAGAATCCCAAAGAACAGGACCCAAGGAGGAACACACCAAGACACATTATGATTAAATTACCCAAGATTAAGGATAAGGGGAGAATCTTAAAAACAGCAAGAGAAAAGGAGATAGTTACCTACAAAGGAGTTTCCATAAAACAATCAGCTGATTTCTCAGAAGAAACCTTACAGGCAAGAAGGGGCTGTAAGGAAATATTCAAAGCCACAAAAGGCAAGGACCTACATCCAAGATTACTCTATCCAGCAAAGCTATCATTTAGAATGGAAGGGCGGATAAAGTGCTTCCTAGATAAGGTCAAGTTAAAGGTGTTCATCATCACCCAGCCCTTACTATATGAAATGTTCAAGGGATTTATCTAAGAAAAAGATGACCAAAACTATGAACAGTAAAATGACAACAAACTCCCAACTGTCAACAACTGAACCTAAAAAAAAAAAAGAAAGAAAGAAAACAAAACCAAAAACAAACTAAGCAAACAACAAGAACAGGAACAGAATCACAGAAATGGGGATCACATGGAGAGTTATCAGTGGGGAGTGGAAATGGGGGGAAAGGTACAGGGAATAAGAAGCATAAATGGTATGTACAAAATAGGGGGAGGTTAAGAATGGTATAGGAAATGGAGAAGCCAGTGAACTGATAGGTATGACCCATGGACATGAACTAAGGGGCGGGGGAATGCTGGAGGAGTGTGCAGGGCAGAGGGGGTAAAGGGGAGAAGAAAATGTGACAACTGTAATTGCATAATCAATAAAATATACTTAAAAATTCTGGCATCAGCTTCTGAATAATGCATACTGTAAAATAATGCGTATTTCTGTCATCATTAAGTGTATAGCAAGGTAAGGTGTTCCTTTTACTTAGCTCCTTTATTTTCTCAAATGACCAGTTCTTAGGGCTCTGACTGTAGGTTTCTATAAATCCCATCAGAGGGGGATACTAGTCTCTTTCCTGAATGATTTTCGTCCCCATATCACTTTATGCAGGAGATGACATGTGCACTTTGGAAAAGGGCTGATGTTTTCTCAAATCTCCTTACGATTTTAAGGCATCAGTGTTAAAATTCATAAATGATTGGCTTAGTTTTCATTTCTGGCCAGAGCTCTGGGCAGCGATTTTCAACATTTCTCATCTGATGGCACATAGAAACTAATTACTAAATTCCTGTATCACACAAAAATATATATTATTTTTTCTGATCTCAGAAAAATTGTACCAGAAAATAGGTACAATTTTGGTTCCTTCACACTGGACAGCTATCATTGTCATTTTTTTTATTTGACAGTCTAAGGTAAAAGAGGTCAGTGCCCCTGACTGAATCATCAGATACTGCACATTTGAAAAATTCTTGCTGCACACTGGTTGATGATCCTTGGCTTAGGGTGTGGAGGGTTCCTGGCAGCACGGTAAATGCCGTGTGTTCTGAATGCTCTGGGCCTTGGGGACTGGTCTGCTGTCCCCTGCCCACCTTCTGCCTTTCATGTCCTCTCACAGCGGGTGACGGGCTGGAGCAGTCAGTGAGAAGGCACCTGGGAGTGGTGCTTGAGGCCTGGCCTGTGCCCTGTGATTGGACCTTCTCCACGGCCCTGTGGGGCCTGGATGTCCAAGGCCTGCCCAGAAAGCAGCCCCAGCTGACCTCTTCCCGCTGTGAATAGCCTCTTATACCCACTGTCGTGCCTGCTGTGCACCTGTACACCCTAACCCGTGAGACAGGGGGGTTTTCCTCAACCTTACCCTCTGTTCTTAGAGGCCATAGAATCTTATGTATGTTATTCATTTACTTATTTGAACTTCAGACTTTTATTGTTTGGGGCATGGAATGTTCTCTTCTTTTACAAAGGCTCCTATTTTTGATATTGTGAACGTGTATGCTGGTATTGGGAAATTCCACAGAACTCTGGATCCTTTTAAAGACACCACCATTTTTTTGTAGAAATTAGGTTACCACATAATTAGATCTGCCTGTTTTCAGAACCCCTGTAATTGTGAGTCCTAGGGACAGTGGCCACTTTTTCTTTTGTGGATTAAACTTTGAAATTTTATTTTACTAACATCAGCCCAGAAAATCACTTCCCAGGCTTAGAGAACTCTTGGCAGTAGACTTAAATAAGAATTATATATCTATAAGTCATATGAATATGTTATATGGGTAGCCAATACTAATACAATTTGCTAGCTCTATCTTGGGCACTAAATGGAAGTAAGGGAACGTGCATATTGATAATTTTCTTGACTTTAGAATTTTTAATAAATAGGAACAAGACCTCTCATATTTTCTTTCTTGCTTTTTTCTTATAATTTTAAGATTAAAACTTAAATTGATTTGATATTAAAAGTGTTAACAACACTCTGAAATGAAAGACTTGTTATTCCAAACTGTTAAAAAAAATCAGTCATCTTCTTGTAAACTGAGGTGTTATACTTTTATATAATAACAACTAGGTATGTATAACTTAATAACTCTCAAACGGATTTTAAAGAGAAATAGCATGATATAATGTTGAATTTGGAGAAAGAGCCCTGGCCAGTGGCTTGGTTAGTTGGAGCATTGTCTCGTACACCGAAAGGTTGTGGGTTCAATTCCTGCTCATGGTACATATGGTATGAGAGGCAACTAATTGATGTTTCTCTCTCACTGATATTTTTCTCACTCTCCCTCCCTCTCACTCTCTAAAAAATCAGTAAATATATCCTCAGAAGAGGATTTAAAAGAAAAAGAATTTGAAGAAAGAATTGAGTTCCTGGCCTTTGCATTACTAGTTCTCATTGTCACTGGCTTCCACTGGGTCAAGACAATACTTTAATAGCTGGCACATGGTTAAGTTTCTGTTTATTTATTTTTTAAAAAAATCACGCAGTGATGAGAACTAAGGGTGTTTGTGATAGTGCTTGTACAATTGTCGGTCAAATTTAGGGTGCCGTTGGTATATACTTTTGATTCGGGGGCATTTGGAAACCTTCTAACTTGGATCTACTCCCTGTGAAGAAATGCTTAAGCCGTAGGGATTTCAACAGAGGTCCTGCAACTCTGGGGTCTGTAGAAGATGGGGGTCGGGGCTGGGAAACATACGGACTGCCCTGGAAAATGTGCTGCTCTCAAAGGATCCCCAGGCAGTGGCTCATTTATGTGACCTTCTGAAGTTTCCAGCCTTAACTTTTTTACCTTACTGCTTGCATTCATTCATTCATTCATCCATTTATTTATTTGCCTTGAGAGGATTGCAATCATTCATAGAAAAAAAAAGATAACTTTTAAAGGCAAGGAATAATGTCCATTTACTCACTAGAGCTCTGAATTTAGGGACCAGTAAAAGAGACTGGTAAAAATCCTCTGAATGAGTGTGTTGTTGTTGCTTGGTGGGGGTGTCTGTGAACCTCACAGCACCCCAGTGTTCCACTAGAGTTTAAGAAATGTTGTTCAAAACAAACAAGTCACCTTAAGAGGAGTAAGTAGTCTGTACTAGTAGTCATGACGGAGAATCAGTTGGTGTATTGTCAGACCTTGTAACCCCCAGCGTCCAGAAGGTGGTCTCTTCAGCAAGATTGTATTAATATAGCATTACTGAAGTCACAGGCTGTTATAGGCATGACCTTAAGAAAGTAGAAAGATGAGTGTAGAAATAAATGTCTTTAATTAAACCAATGATGGTAATATTTGAAAGTAGGGTGAAGTGTAAATGTCATAAGATATTTGTAATGATGTTTCATATGCTATTCCAACTACTATTTAGTGTCCAACATGTTCCAAAAGAGCAGTCATACTAGATGGAAAGTGTATTTTGAATTGGTTAAGAAAATGTAATTTAGAGTTTAGTCCATCTTCAAATGTTGAATAAAAATTAGTTTTAATGTTTTATTTATTGGATATATAGATTTAAAAATTGAACATCAAGTAAAAAAGAAAGAAAAAGTAAAAAGAAAAGAATTGCTGCTTTAGAACCACAGTTATTTAAAATTTATTACTCTAAAATCTTTAGCACCCCTTGTGAGTTAAAAACTATCTTAATGTTCGATTCATGTTTCTTGTATGAACTCAGCTGAGAATAGCCTCCCAATCTTACTCATGCTAAAGAGAACGCCGATGATAACCATCACTAGACATTTATAGTCTTTGGCATGTCCCTTCCTTGTATTAAATCCATGAACTTTACATTTTCCCAAGACTTTCTTATTATATGTAAATGGTAATTTATTTTGAATGAAACAATATATTTTAATTTCATATTTTAACTCCCCTGTGGTAGTTGGCCAGTTTATGCCTCTCTTCTACTTACCTTGCATCGAACACAATGAGAGTCCCACTCTGCGCTCCAGAATCTCACCGTCAGTTTCGGTGTCACCTGCTCCCTCTCAGGAGTTGTGTGACTTGGCCACCTTACTTAGGCTCTTGGCGCATCAGTTGTCCTCTTGTTAAAAATGGGAGGATTCTTGGGAGGGAAAAAGGGGCCAATGTATGTGAAGGGCTGAACTCAGTTCCTGGCACACAGTGAGCACTTAATGAGTAGTTGCTATTATTATAACCACCCAAAGAAAAAGAACTCATTCACCACTGGTTTGCACAGAAGAGCATTCAGAATTTCACACGGACGCACAGAGTTGTAAGAAAATGAGCAAGCTTCAATTTCACAAACCAATACAGCAATTTTGAGCGTGTGTAATCCCATTGGTAAGTAGGGGAGGTCACCTCATCCCAGGATCATACGTACTGAGCAGACCCAGAGCCCAGTCTATTTTCTTACTTTTTGAGGTAATTTTCTAAATGCAACTCACATTACTATATCATTTTAATGAATTCTGCCATTTCTCTTGCTTCTTGAGCACAATCCTATGAAGTCAGAAAGTGCTAGCAAGTGGTGTTCTGAAAATGAATGGTTACTCATCATTAGTTTTCATTGATTTGCTGCTTTATTCATTCTTGCATCAAACATTTTCAGTACATGCTGTGGGGTTTGGCCTCTGATGTGGCTGCACTGGAGTCGGGGGAGGACGGAGGGCTGTCAAAGCGATGGTCTTAATAAAGACACCCAGAGCTCTCACAGTGGTTCTGGCAGAAACGCTCCTACTGAAATCCCTGGTGTGTCCCTAGAAATGGCCGCAGACACTCCCGTGGACCTGTGTGACACAACAACAAAGTACTGCACTCAATCTGGTGAATGTGTGGTTTTCCGCTAGCTCACCAATGTGCAGACAGTCCATGGATGTTTACTGTGAAGTTCTGAACCATTACTCTATTATTTTGTCTCTCTTTGTAGGTATACGACGGTTCAAGCTCCGCAGCTGCCCACCTTGCCCGAGCATGTGGAAGACAGCAGCTGACTAACCCCATCACCTCTTCAGGGAACAGCCTCTTTGTGAGATTTCAGTCTGGCCCTTCTAGACAGAGCAGGGGCTTCCGAGCTCATTTCCAGCAAAGTAGGTACCGGGTGGGCCTCTCGGAGGCGCAGGCCATCTGTCCTTAAGTGTCTCTCCTGGTACGACACTGAAGGGAAACCTAGCCTTAGAAACCGGTCCCCGCTTCCTACTTACTACACAACAACTTAGATATTAGAACCAAGGAAGTATGATTTGCAATTATTCCAATGATTGATCCTTTCATTTTACCATTGTCTAACTTGAGTCTAACTTCCTTCCAATGTTTGTAGCTCTCAAACAATTTTTCAGAATAATACTTAAAAGTAGTTTTAATACTAGAGATATGACTTTTTAAAAAATGTCTATCCAAATTTGTTTATCCATATGTAAATTACCTAGCATTTAACCAAGGTTATATGCCAGAAGGAAATATGCCTGTATAAGTTACAAGACTTGCTCATAATGTATTGTAAAGCCAGATTCTAACCCTCGAGGCAGGGGTTGCCCACAATTCTGAATCCTACCATTGTCTGCCTGTCAAGGTTGTTTTCTGTTGTTTTCCTTCTCAAATCACCACTTTCCAGGTCTTATAACGAGACCTTTATACCTATTGCCTTTTATCTGGTAATTCTTGGACATGAACCTCTTATCCCACTGTCTGAGACAGACGCAGATCAGGAAGGGTTGTTGGTCAGTGTCAACAGGCCTCTGATTTTTATTCAGATGTCCTTGTCCTTTCAGATAAGTGTAGTCTGCTTAACCATTTATCTGTTTCAGTGCCCTTGCTTGCATTCTATTGGAAAAGAGCCCCGGCTAGGGATAGTTTCTGGACTGAGGTCTCCCAAAGACACACTGCACACTTTGGAGCCAGACAGACTGCATGAATTAATCACTCTGTGTGCTTTTAAAGAAGGAAAAGTTGCTGAACACATTTTTCTCATTTCATTAATTGCTTATGCTTTACTTTAGAGTTAAAAACAGTCCCTAGTACTCACCCTTTCTCCATCTTCCTTTAAAGTCCACCCACTCAAAAGCCTCGTTCCGACTGTGCCTTTGAAAGTGGCACTGTCCATCCTGGCACCGCACTGCCTGGGGAATGGAGCCTGAGCTCCCCCACGTGTCACCCAAGGGCCCGGGTACCTGCTCTGACCTTTTATTCAGTGTTACCTCCAACACCCCGCCCCCCGCCCAAGTGCCACATGCTCCAGCCAAGCCTGGGCACCCGCAGTCCTTACCGCCCTCTGATTTTTGCTCAGGCTGCCCTCCCAGGACTACCTCCTTCACCCCCAGTTCCCCCTTCGATACTGTCTGCTCCGTGAGCCTCCCCCTACACTCTGACTGGTAGCAGGCTCACCCCTCTCGTACTCCCATAGAGTTGCGTGCTTCTCTGAAAATCTCTTGGTAAAGTCTTGTTCAATTGCATATTGATTTTTCTAGAAAAAGTGGTTCATAAACAGATTATTTCTATACATATAATTTATGAGAAGGCAGAGTAAGTGAATCCATGTTAGAGTTTTGTCGCAGTGATTCAGTCAATTCATAGCCATTTATTCCATTGTTCTATGTCACTCTCCACTTCCTGTAATTGAAGAATATTGTTATAAATGTACAGTGTGTTCCCATTTTCTCATGTTTTATGGGCAGCTTCCATGGCAGATTACTTCCTTGACCTGAATTTAGGAAATAAGAAAAAAACAATTATGTTTTCATTCATCAAGTGACTGTTGTGCATTGTACGCGGACATCAAAAGCATATCTAACACGTGTGTGTTTCTGTGTTCCTCAGTCTGCGGAGGCCACATCCTCACCAGCACACTGGGCACCATATCCTCCCCGTTGTTCCCTGCCAAATACCCAGACAATCAGAACTGCAGCTGGACAATTCAGGCTCAGCCTCCATGTAAGTAACAAAAACAAAGAAGAAAAGGAGTCCAGGATGGCGGTGCCTGTGGGAAAATCTGTCTGTGACTAATGCTCTTATCTCCTCCAAGGGAACAATTGATGGCCTTCCTCTTTTTTATTTATTTATTTTTTTTGGAAGAGTCAGTTCCTGCTATGCTCAAGAACAAGCATTTCCTAATTGGATAGGGGGGTTATTTTGCCTTGTATTCTTAATGTAAAATTTGTTTTAAGTTTCAAGGCCTAACAAAGGGGAAAAAACAAACAAACCCTGTAACCTTGCTATGTTAACGAGCATGCGAGATTGAAGGTAAGCAAAAATAATTGATAACCAAATAGTTTTTGACACATGTGCACAAAAAGAGTTGCTAAATGAATAAATAAATAAGAACCATAGACTAGAAAATTAATGCCATGACTTTGGGAAGCAATGCCATAAGTGTATGGGTCTTTAATCAGCGTGGAAGTTAATTATAAAACTTGATCTCTCCTGTGGTGCATGTATTAAAAAAAATCTCGGCACGGACCTGGAAGAAACATTTAATGAGCACTTACATTATGTTGTGTTTGAAATCCTAGAATCTTATTTTCTGGCCTAGTAATAATTTGGTGGTGAGGATTGCTGTTCATATTTTACAGACAACAAACCTAAGGAGACCCCTAAGGACTCAAGCAAAGTGACTGCAAAGAGGGTGGCCCCGGGGCTGTTATGAATCGTGTTGCAGATGAGCCCTGCCTTTCCTTCAGGTTTTCAGGAAAAATTCATGATTTCAGATATAATGTGAGAAAGGCACTAAGCTCTCGATTCCAATCTACAATTAATGACTTATGTGATAATAGGGAAGTCACTTAAGCTAATGAGGCCCCATTAGCTAATGTAAAAAATGACCAGTTTGGCTTAAATATTCTGCAACATGGTCCCTAGGGTTGTTAAGAGTTAACAAATGGGTATGTGTACTGACACGCACATAATTTGGAGGTTGGTGATATAGTCCTTGGCCAATTGCAGCCTGGAGCATGGATCCCCGAGGTGAGTTGCAGCCCTCTAGAAGCTGAGCCTTAGGTACCGAGGCCCCAACACCACCCCTAGAACCAGCTATTCTGCACCTAGGGATAATTTACAATGAGCTGTAAAGCATTTTGATGAAAGACCTCATTGGTTCAAAGGCAGCAACAAGGACAAACTCTGTTCTGAAGACTAGGGACCCTGAATGAACAACAAAAGGAAAACATACTCTGGCACTTGCTGTTAAGCAAATAATTCAAGGCTTTCTCTCTATTTATTTATTTAACTATTTTATTATTTTTTTTGTAATTTTTATTGCCATTTATTTCCCCTGTACCCTCCTCCCCCCACCCCCGGCCTTCCCAGTCACCTCACTGTTGTCAACGCTTTCTTCATAAATGACTCTGAAACCTGAGGGCCCCGGGCTTAAAGGAAAACCAACAGTGCTCAGTAAGATATGTGTGGTAGGGAGAAAAGGGTGTCTTATTTACAAGCACACATAAAAAACCCATGATTTAAGAAACTATTCTATTGAGAAAAATACTTAGGAGAAGAACATAGTTATAGCTGATACAAACATGTGTATAGACTATTTATTCCAACAAGCTGTTCCCCATAGTCCATGGAATAAACCTACCGGGGAGTCCTCACCTTTACTGGCATTTCAGATTCTGTAGGCATTTTCAAGCACGCGGCCTCTGTTACTCTTCAGAGGAAACCTTCCAGCAGGACAGGTGTCGCTTTCCTCTGCATCCCCTCAGCCCCCGTGCGAATCCTCCCATTTGTTGCTTCTCTGCTGGAGAACCCACGTATGAAATGATCAGAGGCAAAATTCCTCTCCCTCTATGTTTCGTTGGCCAGTGCTTTATTGAACAAACTTCTCTTTTTCCTTACAGTCAATCACATCACCCTCTCCTTCACCCACTTTGGACTTGAAAGAACCACAACATGTACTAAGGACTTTTTACAAATTTTGGATGGCAATTATGATGACGCGCCCCCCCGAGGTACTATGGCTGGTGCTCTCTTGTCTCCATCTGTGGCCTCGTCTGGGTTTTATTTATATTCTTGCATATATGTGTGCTGTCATTCAAGGTTAGAATGTGTCCAATAAAAAAGAAGAGCAGTGTAAACCAAGTAAAGATAATTAGAGGGTAAGAAACCAGGATTCAATGTGGGGTTTAAAAAACTCAGCTTGTTTATATGCAAGGATGTGACCAGTTTATGTCTTTTTTTAATTAAAAATTTTAATATTTATATAGTAGTAAAATGCAATCTACCCCAGCATTAAAAAGCATTTTGTGAGAAAATTTTTATTAATATTTGACCACAGTTCTTTTATTCAAATGAGATTTTTTTCTGGTTTTGTCCTCAGTGGGAACAAAATAAAAAATCAGAAATAAGTAAATAATCTGGAAATTGGTTTGTAAGCTATCCCAGTAAAACCAAACATGGCTGTATCTAGTTTCCGAAATGTCCTCAAGTAAAATGATCTCAGGTTATTTCTATTTTCTCTCTGAGTGACTCATATTTGAGCATCTCATGCTGCACTGGAAGATGGGCCAGGCTCCCTCCAAGAACGGCCTTTGTTCGGCTCATTGTTTATTCTCAGGGCCCAGAACAGAGCCTGAGACAAGAGTGGGCAATCAGCGCATGCTCTCTGCTCTGCATACGCTGCTGATTGTACTGCTTTTTACCTATGAGCATTTGACCAGTCATGAGGGTATAGGGTTCAACAAACACATGCAGAACTCACCTTGTGCTGAATACTACTCTAAGAACTAAGTAGATAGTAACTCAATCAATCCTCATATGCTTATGATATAGTTTTCATTATTTATCACTATTCTCTTTCCTCAAATGGGGTGTGGAGGCTCAGATAACTTAAATAACCTGCCCATGTCACATAGCTAGAAGATGGCAGAGCCAGGCATTCAAGCTAGGTATTCTGGTTCTAGCATCCACACTTTTCACAGCTATCATACTTTGCTTTTAAGTATTACTGCATGTATTTGTGCAGATTCCTCTTGTGCTCGGGATGCGAGGATTAGTTACACTTGGAGGCAGGCCGTCTGCACTCTTTTTACCTTCCTCTAATGTCCTTTGTCATGAGATGTTTATAAATCACCGCTCCTGTGCTTGTATTTATGTGTATTTTTTAATTCTCAGGATTGTCTCAAACACTGACTCTGATTTAAATGGTTCTCCTGGTAGTGATTTTAGGAAGTCCTCGTCGCTGGAAACAATGGCCCATGCCATGTCCTCATCCATTCTCCGTGTGGTTATTTTCATTATGTAGGCCGCTACTGTGGCAGCTCCATGCCCCACCCCATCACTTCCTTCAGCAATGCTCTGACCCTGAGGTTCGTCTCTGATTCTACTGTGAACTCGGATGGTTTCCATGCTACATATGCCGCGTCGTCGTCAGGTGAGTCCAATTAACAAAGGGCGCTCCTCGGTTAAGAGGAATGGGCTCCAGTTCCTGGGTTTGTTATTTGGGACTCTTACCTTTAGAGTTTGGAAGCTAGATTCCTGAGATCACCTCTGTGCCTAATCTTACATCCTTCCAAAGTAGGTTAACATACTTATGAATTCTAGCAGTAGTGAACTCTATCCCAAAGCTTCTGTACACATTTACCCACTGATAGACACTCAGGGTGTTTCCATTCCTTAGCTATTGTGACTAAGGCTGCTAACAGTGAACTCTGGAAGTGAGAAGAATTGACGGGAATGATCTTGGATGGCTTGCTTGTCAGAGTATTGTTCTCCTCCATGACAAGTGGGTTAAGGCAGCCTCTAATTGACAGTGTCCACTAGCATCTCTTATGAATGAGCAACCGCTGTCCTCCTGTCTCCCTGGCTTTGCAACTGGACTCGGGCAGGGTCTGTGTGTGGTCACTGAAGTCTTGATGGATGGTGGCACATGGGAATGAGGGGAAAGGGGAGCCTCCTGATACTGGGTCTCTCAGACTGTGCTGTTTGTCAGCTGCCTGCCTCCTTGTTATTAATGTTTAGAAGGCTGAGAACAGCTAGGAGATCTGTGTGTGTTTCAGTCTCCTGAGAGGAAAGGGCTGGAAACTGCCCTCCCTCTAGGCCAGAGGTGAAAATCATCTTGGTCAGAAATACTGAGTCATTGTAGGATTAAAACAAGTCTTTTGTTACATAAAGTTATAGTGCACAGGGAGAACAGCCTTTTAGAAAAGCAACCGCAGAGAGTTCTTTTGATCTACCGTACCCTGCTGCTTTTAGTTTTCAGAATCTTTTCCTTATTTTATATGACATGCATTTTTAAAAATGTGAAATGGATGCTGTTAACATCTCTAGTACTCTTTCTTCTTTATCTTGTGGTGTCTCGTATTTGGTCTTTGTTCCAGCGCTCACTTTAATCTTTTTTCTTCCAGCATGTGGTGGAGACTTCCACATGGTTGAAGGCATCTTCGACAGCCCTGGCTACCCGGAAGTTTATCCCTCTAATGTGGAATGTGTCTGGAACATCATCAGTTCCCCGGGCAACCAGCTGCAGCTGTCTTTTATGTAAATCGTTTTTTATGGTGTATTGTTTCAGTGACTCTGCAGGAAGGAAGCACTGTTACTAATAGGATGGACAACTAATAGCATGTGTCCAAGCAACTATTAGAAAATACATTCAGAACTTTAGGAAGTCTGTTTTCAAATTTCCTCTGTTTTAGTCATAGTTTGGGTTATAAATAGTATTAAAATTCTCCTGAGAATGGTTCTAGGGTCCTGCCTAATAGTACCAGAAGTACATGTCTGAGCATTAATTTGTGCAGTGTTCATTTTCAGAGAACAATAATATTGTGTTTTTTAAAAAATTACAAACATTTAGATTATTCCCCCAAATCACTAACATTCTTTCTTCCAGCAGAAATCCTATCTCAGTTAAGCTTCTTACTCATTTACCTACTCCCCCACCCTTACACCCCTCCAATCCACTTCTCCTTCTGCTCCACCAAAGAATAATTTTGTAAGTTTTTTGGAACTTTTGGAACTTTTGGAACTTAGTGGTGTAGTTGTAAAATCACCCTTATGTTCCTCAGTGAACTGTAAGACTTTACGAGTGTGGACTATGGATATGGAATTAACCATAGGATCCCACCATGATCTGAATGGTCTTAAATTAAATTAAGCAACAATAATGTTTTGCCCAGAAGCAGACAGTGAAAAGCAAGTGCTGAGTGAAATGGAACCTTTCAGTCATCGGTGTGGAGGTGCCTGTGACCTGCCACTCTGGCAGTGAATTCTTAACGAATACTGAATGATAAGACTTTGGTAGTTAAGTTCATATTTTAAATTTAAAGTTATTTATTATACTGTATCACATATTGCTGGGCCTTGGTTGGGGTTGCTAACTCTGTTTTGGAAGAGAATATAATAAGCTAGTGTTGAGGGGAGAAGATTGTTTTGAAAACACTTGGACTATTTATTCAAAAAAGTCTTGCTCCTTCTCCTAGACATGCAGTTCTGTGCATAGAGGATGAATTTAAAAAATGGATTTAAAATTGGACCATGTTCAGAGATCTCCAGTTACTTGCTTTTAGTCCATCAATCAGACAGTGCCTCCTCAGGGTACAAGTGGCGTTGTGTTAAAGCAGAGCTCTCTGAGTGCCTGAAGGCAATGAAAGTTTAAGTTGCCACATAGGAAAGAGAGGTTTTTGTTTGCTTTGTCTTTACTAAAAGCACAAAGTTCTGTGTGGGAAGATATATATATATATATAATTTTACCTAATATGTATATATATATATGTCCCTTTATTAAATGTTTATTACGCCCCTACTATGTGCTAGGCATATAGTGGCAGATGTTAGACATTTGACAGTTGCCAGGAACTGGGCCAGGCACTGTAAATGTTTAAGACCAATAAGATTCTGTTTCTTGATGTTACTAATAAAGTAATGTCAAGAGACTATTTATTTAAAACATAAAAAGATTCACTTCATCTATAGTACATAGATAGATACATACAGGGCCACTCTTGAGATTAAAGATGTCAGATTTAAAAGGTATAGCATAAGGCTGTTTCATATCGGATGTTCAGTGTATGCTTAACTCTCTCCCTTTGCCATTTCTAAAGTATCTTGAGGGGTCGTTCAGTTAAACTCAATTGGACAACAATGGGCTCCCCTGGAAGGTGGGAGATAAACACGGAAAGCAAGTTTCATCCATTTTACTACTCTCTAAGGGACTAAAATCCTAATTTTTGTGTAGACAAATCTTAATGACTCAGCCTTTTCCTTTCTTATCCATAAAAAGTTAATTTTATTATTGCTTGTTACTTGCTTGAGTTTTATTTTTAAAATAAATGTTGTAGAATGCAAGATGCTCCTCTCTATGTGGATGATAATGAGAAAGGCTTTATGGCAAGGTCTGCAAGTTATTTCTGCAAACTATATCCAGATGAGTGCTTGGAGCCTTTCCTCTGGGGTGTGAGAGAAGCATATGGAATATGTCAAGTTCTAAACCACGGGGTTTGGGTTGCGGACACTGTGGTGAAATTGAGTAGGGAGAAGAATTGAAGAAATTATGGTTGAATCTGCAACAAAAAAGATGGGGGGGGTGAAATATAAATTAAAAAGGAGTTTTTTGTAAAGGAGTTAACAAAAATATATCTTATGCTTGCAGAGTGCTTTTTGAGAGTGATTGATCTTGGTTCAACATCAAAATGAGATAATGAGAAACAGAGATGTACTATTTTTATTCACATCATATTTCTACTAACAGATCCTAGCCAAAGTGTTTGGAGAAAAGGGAGATTTGCTTCTAAAATGTGCTGGTCTAAGTTTAACTTGATTCTTCTGAGTATCATCTTACCATCCCTTCTAATAAAATGTCTTTTCTGCAATTTAGCACTGGATCATAGCAGTCTGGTACTAAAACAGAAAAGGCCTGCATTTAGTTATCTTCTGGACCCGAGCACCAACCTTGAATGTGCATGCTGACCGCCTGAGGTCTTGCTAAAATCACAGCCTGATTCAGTGGCTGGAGGACCGTGATTCTTCATTTCACACACACTCTCTGCTGATGCTGAGGCTGTGGGACCATGTGCTACACTTTGAGTAGGAAGGTTTAGAAGCAATTTCGTGTAAATCATGTGCCGAGGAAAATGATCTCCTTTTCTCTCTCTCGCTTTTCTTTTTCCTGAGAAGCAAAAGAAAACAATTTTAGCATATTTTCTAGTGTTGATACCATTATGGGTAACAAAACTGAGCACCAAACTTCCCAAACCACTCCTGGCCTATTGTTTTCTCTTCCTTTCACTGTACTCAACATATGAGTCTTCCCTAACCTTCCGCTCTCATCCCTTATCTCTCCAACCTTTGATTTCTTAGCCTCCAGTCTAGCCGTGCTTTCAACTATTACTATATACACACAAGTGATTTCCAAGTTTAGTCCCAGAGTCTCTTCTGAAGTCCAATACCAGCATATTGGCTCTAGTAGATAGCTCCACTTGGGTGATATACCATCCTTTTAGATTCAGTATAGCAAAGAAACAACAAAAAAAGGATATTTTTCTGCTGCTGGTTCTCATTACTATTACATGTCACTGCAAGATAATATTCTCAAGTAGAGCTCCAATCATCTAATTTTATCACCCAGAATTCCTCAAAACTTTTTAATGTGGTGAAAAAACAATAGAAAAATCAGCATTTTACCCAATTTTATGTGTATAATTTAGTGGCATTCATTATATCTATCCACAATTTTCTACAACCTGCACTGCTCCCATTTCCGGTACTTTTTCATCATATTCTACAGAAACTCCGTACGCACTGAGGAGTAATAGCTCTCCCTCTCCTCTGCCCCCAGCCCCTGGCACCTCTATTCTATTCTCTGTCTTTATGAATTCCCCCTTCCAGATTTCTCATACAAGTAGAATCATATAATATGTGTCCTTTTGTGTATAGCTTACTTTAGTCAGCATAATGTTTTCAATGCTCACCTATGTAGTAGCATATATCAGAATGCATTCTTTGTTAAGGCTGAATAGTATTCTAGAGTATTTGTGTACATATATAAATGTGGTATTATATATGTAGTTGTATATGTATTTTCATATATTGTTTATTTATTAGAGAAGTACATATATACTTTATATCTATATTCTATATAATGGTATGCAGGTTTATTTGTTTATATGTATTATATATAGTTAAATAGGTGTTACATATTTAACATATCCTTTGGGTATGTTTAATTATATGTTCTTTGTACATATACTTAGAAATGGAATAACTGCGTCTTATGGTAATTCTACATGTAAGTGTTTGAGGAACTACTAAATGGTCTTCACAGTGGCTGCAACATTTTATATTTTCACCAGGATTACATAAGAGTTATGATTTCTCCACATGTTTGTCAATGCTCATTGTAGTCCATTTTTAAGTAATAGCCACCTGAATGAGTATGAAGTGCTATTTCACTGTGGTTTTGATTTCCATTTCTCTAATAACTAAGAATGATGAGCATCTTTTCATGTTCTTACTGGTCACTCATTTATCTTCTTTGGAGAAAGGTCTATTCAGTCCTTTGCCATTTTAAATTGAGTTATTTGTCTTTGTATTTTTGAGTTGCAAGAGTTCTATCATATTTAAGATAATAGCATGGTTATGTGTTTTTATTTCTCTTGGATAAAAATCTAGGCATGAAATTTCTGGGGCACTAATTATGTGTTTTTATAACAAACTGTCAAATAATTATTCAAAGTGGTTGTATTGATGTACATTCTTACCAGAAATATATGAAGCTTCCAGATGCTCTGCATGCTTAGTAACATTTGATCTTGTCAGTCTTTTCTATTTTAGCCATTCTGGTGTGTGTGAAATAGTATCTTATTGTGATATTTAATTTATATTGCTCTGATGACTAATGATGTAATGTACTTTTCACATTCTCATGGGCCATTCACTCATCATCTCTTTTAAAGTGTATGCTCAAATCTTTGTCTATTTTTTCATTGTTTATTTGTAGGAATTCCTTTTAAATTCCATATCTGACTCTTGTTAGAATATGATTTTCTTTTTTTAATATTTTATTTATTTATTTTTAGAGAGAGGAGAAGGGAAGGAGAAAGAGTGGGAGAGAACCATCAATGTGTGGTTGCCTCTCATGTGTCCCCCACTGGGGACCTGGTCTGCAACCCAGGCATGTGCCCTGACTGGGAATCAAACCAGTGACCCTTTGCTTCACAGGCCTGCACTCAGTCCACTGAGCCACACCAGCCAGTGCTAGCTATATGATTTTCAATGACCTGTCTCCTCTTCCCCAAACTCTATGACTTTCCTATTTATTTTTTAACTCATGTATTTAATCAGGAGAAAGTTTTAATTTCTATTAAGTCAAATTTACTAATTCTATAATCTTGTATGGAGTCCCTTTTGCTTTCTGAGAAATAATTGCCTATCCCAAAGTTATGAGGATAGTCTGTGTTTTCTTCTAGGAGCTTTCTGGTCTTAGGTTTTACATTTGCATCTATGAGAAATATTAAATTAGTTTCCGTGCATGGAGAGAGGCAGGGGTTGAGGTTCTTTTCTCCTCCATAAAGATCTCCAGTTATGGCAGCATCACTTGTTCAAACAACTTCTTTACTCATTGAATTGTCTTGACGTTGTGGATTGGCTTGTATGGGCTCTACATTGGTGGACTTTACTCTGGACTTTCTCTTCTATGCCATTCATCTGCCTACTCAGACACCAATACCGCACATTCCTAATTACATCCAAATTTTAAAAGCATGAAAGCCAAGTTTTAAAAGCATTCATTTAGTACCTATGTGGTTCAGTGTTTTTATGCATATTACTAATGACCATTATATGAGGTAGATATTATTTCCTAGACTTCATTCCCCCATGTCTTGGTAATTGCAAACTATAATACAAATTGAATAGGACATGTTTGAACACAAGGTTGTGTAACTACAAATGCCATATTTTTCTACCTTTCTTGAAATTGTGTGTGTGCCTTTGATTGACATTTAATCTCTGCTAAAATTAGCCCATCATTCTGCTCCTGGCTATGTTGTTTTTTAAAGTACTTTTCTTAAAAGTTCTCAAAGTTCTAACCAGACTAGACCTCTCAAAGATTTCTAAATATGCCACACCCTCTTCCACATCTGTGCTACCGCTCATTGTTCTCTGCCCACATTTCTGCACCTGAATTCACCCAGTACTTCCATTTCCACCTAAAAAACCTCTCCATCGAGGGATGCCTGAGCCTAACAGTCAGATGTGATGCCTCTGCCTCAAAGTCATTACACCACTCTGTAGCTCTGAACGGCACTTATGATATCCTCCCTTATAATGTATGTATTTTTTCTGTATTCTTGACCAATTTTCCCCCTAGAGAGAAAACTCCCAGAAGGCAGTATATTAGTTATCTTTGTAGCTCTTGACTAGACATTTCCACAAATTTGAATGAAAGCCATTTTTGTTAGCAAAAAGTGATGTGATGAAACTTGGGTGTATTTTAAAAAGTGAGCAGTTTAGCCCAGCCCGTGGGTCAGGATAATCTCCAAGTTTTTCCTGTCAAGTTAATCCCCCTAAATTTTATTTTATTTTTTTTCTGTTCAAATCAGAACTTTCCAGTTGGAAGATTCTCGGGACTGTAGCAGAGATTTTGTGGAGATCCGGGAGGACAACGCCACTGGTCACTTGGTGGGACGATACTGTGGCAGCACCCTGCCCCTCAATTATTCATCCGCTGTTGCACATGTGCTGTGGGTTAGGTTCGTCTCTGATGGCTCAGGCAGTGGCACAGGCTTCCAGGCTGCGTTTGCCAAGAGTAAGTTGGTTCTATTTTAGCAATGGCTTCCAGAATGAGTCCTGCAAACTAGAAAGGATAACACTGTTTTCAAATTATGCACATACGAATGGCTCATTAAGAGCCAGTGAGCGTGCTGAAGGGTTCTAATATTTTTCTCAGGCTTTAGTTCTATTGTTAAGCTCTTTTCATAATAGCATGTTAGTCTTTAAGGTATTATAGTTCAGCTTTGTTGCATTTATCTCAAATGTGTTTCATTTGATCCCATAAACTCTATATGCTTCAAATTAAAAACATTCAGTATTACGTTGGGATTGACTTTAAGTGCTCAGATATTAGACTAGGGTATTCTTTTAATAGCACAAAATGTCAAATATTTTTATTTTCTAACTCAACTTTTCCATAATTAGCTCTTAGATATATATGGTCCTCAGAAGTCAGTTTCTCTCATCTTTAAAAACATGTTTTATTCTCTTGTGAGACAAAATAAAAATTGGTAAACCAAAATTAGAAAATTAGAGAATGGGGCTGGTCACCCCCATCTTCCCTTTTCCTATGTCCCCTGGGGTTTGGGAATTCAGTTTCAAATGGGGAAATTACCTTCTGTTTTCACACCATGCAACTTTCTGTAAGGAGATGCAATTCTATGCACAAAATCACCCTTCTGCAGGAATTAATAGATAGCACAGAAACCAAAAGAGAAGCAGTATTTCTTTCAGTATTCAGAAGAGAAATCATGACCAATTAAAGGTTCTTTTTTCAGTGCCCCTTGCCTTCTGTTTCTTTCATTTGATTAAAGAGCTGTTCTAAGTCTTCTTCATTTTTCTTCCTAGTATTTGGCAATGATAATATTGTGGGAACACATGGGAAAATTGCCTCTCCCTTATGGCCTGGAAATTATCCCCACAACTCTGATTACCAGTGGGTAGTAAATGTGAATGCCTCTCAAGTCATCCATGGTAGAATCTTGGAGATGGACATTGAGTCAACACACAACTGCTATTATGACAAATTAAGGGTGAGTTTCCAAATGCAACTGATGTTTATAACTTTAGTGAGTTGTTATTGGCAAAATAAATCCAAGTTAATGTCTATTCAAGCATTTGCAAATTGTATGGGATGGTCTGTTTGCCTTAAATCAGGATTCTCCCCTCTGAATTACCCGTACAGAAGTAATTCTGGTAGTATATTTATTTGTATTTTTGTCATTATTATAATTTGCCCCGAGCTTTGTCTAAGCATATATGTATAGCTCAATTATTTATTCTGTTTTATACATCACTTCCCATTTATTCTTATCCTAGGATATTAAAATTTGATGAATCATTTTAAAATAAGGAAATAAAAATATAAAAATTATGGTGATTATTGCCATCTAGACATTGACTACTGTATGAATGTCATAAACACTTTCAGATTTCCCTCCCCCCCCAGCTTTACTGAGGTACATTTGACAAACAAGTATTGTATATATTTAAGATGTACAATTGGATGTTTTGATATATGTGAAGTATATGAGTTTGAATATTTCGCTACCATACCCTTGAAGGTCATGATTCCATCTTATTAATCTTAGGTTCACAATGGCTCACATAGAACTCAGTGCTTGACAGATACTCAGTATGTGAGAAAATAGTTATTACATAATTTGAAAAACTGAGCTTATTTTGTAGCTTCTATAGATAAATTTATGATAACAATTATAATGAATTTTTTCCAAGCTATTTTGAAGAAAATGGAGGGAAGAATAGGAAATGTGGTTGGTTAACATCCATCCACATGTGCAATTTTTAAAAAATGTGCTCCATGCTCTGTGTTTGGTAACTATCATAAAATACATCTCTAAATAGGTACTTTGACACTTTAAGCCAGATGAAAAAGATTTATCGAGTGCTTTGAAGGTGTGCTGAGCTGTTGCAGCTTTAATCCTTTTGTTCTTTACTTCAGTGGAGACAGGAGCTCCTTTTAGGATACCTGTGCTCTCTCCCTGTCATTTAACCTTTCCTATTTCTGGTGGCTTGTTCTTTCCTCCTAATTCCCTTCAAGGCCCCAAAGTAATTCAATACATGTTTTTGGTGTATGATTATCTTAGTTTCTACTTTTCCACCACCAAATTTATTATAAGTCATACAATGAGCTCTATCACATAGAATATGTTTATTAATATAATGCAGCCGCAAAGTATAAGTAATTTTAAAACATATTAAATCGTTGCAATCATATTACACATTTAGGCATTTTTATTTTAAAACATACATGTTTTCTCATTATTTTTCCCTTATGATAAAATTATAACAACACAAGGTATTCTTTAGTTTTTTTAAAGATTTTATTTATTTATGTATCTTTAGAGGGGAAGGGAAGAAGAGAGGGGGAGAGAAGTATCAATGTATGGTTGCCTCTTGTGAGTCCCCTGCTGGGAACTGGCCTGCAACCCAGGCATGTGCCCTGACTGGGAATCAAACCACGATCCTTTGGTTCGCAGGCCCGCACTTAATCCACTGAGCTACACCAGCCAGGGCTAGTTTTTTTTTTTTTTTTTTTTTTTTAATGAAGAAAATAAAGGTAATTGCCTTAATTCAGTGCTCTATTACCTGTTTTTCTATGCAGATTTATGATGGTGTTGGCATTCATTCCCGCCTGGCTGAAACTTACTGTGGTACCCAGACTGAATTCTTCAGCTCCACAGGAAATTCTTTGACATTTCAATTTTCTTCTGACTCTTCAGTCTCAGGGAAAGGATTCCTTCTGGAGTGGTTTGCAATGAATGCCTCTGCTGGACCCTTACCTACCATTGCTACCGGTATGTCTGCTAATAAATGAAATTCTTTTCAGGTGCTCGTATGTGTAAGCCAGTATTGCAAAGGGTCCTATCATAATAGGAGCCAAATACACAAATGAGTGAGAAGAATAAAATCAGCCCCAGACCCTCCTCCATTTGTTCAGGTGTCCTTTTAATTTCAAATATGTAAAAATTATATGTTTATTTCTTAAAAGGTCAGTTTCCTATGATATTTTTCCTATAAATTAGGGATTTAATATCCATAAGATATTCTACTGACAATATCTAGAGATCACTTTCGAGATCTCTGAAAATTTGATTTACAAATACCACACCCACATCCAAACACAGACACACACATATACACACTAGTTAAGGATCTGCTAATAGACAGAGGTAACTGTTTTCCCTCTCTGTTTCATTTTTAATTTGCTTTAGGAAGGGCTTCACCTTCCCCTTGGCTGGTTGTAAACCTTCATGTTTCAAGGTAAAATGGCCTAAATGTTAAGTTTTTATTTTATTATCTTTTCAAATTTATTTTTATTTTATTATTTTTAGAGATATTATTTATTTATCTTTAGAGGGGAAGGGAAGGAAAGAGGGAGAGAAATATCAGTGTATGTTTGTCTCTCATGCGTCCTCCACTGGGAACTGGCCTGCAACCCAGGCATGTACCCTGACTGGGAATCGAACCGCAATCTTTTGGTTCGCAGGCCCATGCTCAATCTACTGAGCTACACCAGCCAATAGCCAATAAATTAAGCCGGGAGTTAACCAGGGCTTAATTTATTTTTAGAGAGATGGGAAGGGAAGGAGAAAGAGAGGGAGAGAAACATCAGTATGTGGTTATTTCTCATGTCCCCCCTACTGGAGACCTAGCCTGCAACCCAGGCATGTGCCATAGATTGGGAATCGAACCGGTGATCTTTTGGCGCACA
This sequence comes from Sturnira hondurensis, assembly GCF_014824575.4. Taxonomy (NCBI): domain Eukaryota; kingdom Metazoa; phylum Chordata; class Mammalia; order Chiroptera; family Phyllostomidae; genus Sturnira; species Sturnira hondurensis. Next base: position 2,859,452 of record NW_028085119.1, on the reverse strand, counting down.
GTCCTGTGCTCAATCCACTGAGCTACACCAGCCATGGCTTATTTTATTATCTTTAAGACATTCTTAGTTTCCTCAGTAAGCAGTGTTTGGGGAGGCCATGTCTTTTCCTTAAAAAATTGTTTAAACAACTTCAAGTGGCTTTTATGGATTTGAGGACTGAGACAGAAGAAACCCAGCAGATATTTCTGGAGGATATTCTTAGAAATATTTGGGACACATTATCATAGGATCCCATTGAAGAATATTCAACTGTGAGCGTACTGTAATCATAAACAGACCTTAAAAGATTAGTTTGTTTGCTTCTAACTTCTTGAGAGTTTTTATCGACAAAGATCACTGAAGGCATAACTCATACTTATTTTTATTTGGTGACCCTTAGCATTCTGTTCTGAGATGTTATTTTCACCTCCTTCATAAGGTACTTTCATAACAATGAATATGAATCTCTTTCTTAAAATATTAATCTATTTATTCTAGAGCACAGAGCCATCAGCAGGATTGCCTGATGTAATTTAGAGCTATGCGTTTAAGTTTAGGTAGCTCTTATAAATAAACTTGAGTTAAGCTTTTTTATATCCACAAATCTTAAGTTGGAGAAGAAGTCACTCATGCAGAAAATATCATATCTGCAAATACAATTTAATGCTCAAAATAATAAATTTTCTTCTCACACACATATTCTACGATTATATAATTTATGTGGAAGAGTAAATATAATATCATAAATCTCATTTTTCTTCATCAAGAACAAGGAAAGGAGAAAGTAAGAGGATGATAAGAGAATTTGAAAATTTATTAGTTATCTATATAATATAAATGATTATCTCACGGTGATATCACCTTCTGAAAGTTTCATTAAAATTCAGAAAAGCCTAACATTTTAAAACATATTAGCATATTGAATATTGTATCATCAGCATTTCTAATACATACATATACTCAATTTAATTCAACAAATATTTATTGAGGATTTATTACAGATACATTGTGCTGAGTGTGCATCGACTAAGAAAGGGAACCAATATGTACTCTCTACTTTCTTGGAGCTTGACAGTATTTGGGAAAGATACAGCATTCATGCTGTCCGTTAAATAACAATATAGGGATTAAATGATTAAATGACAAATCAGGTGGTATAGGTGGTACTGAAAGCAACGGAAGGAGAATAAGCCTGATGCAGACTAGCGTCATCTGAAGGAAACGTGTCCCGTAGAAACCCTCATGTGCTGCTGTGGGGATGTAAAGTGGTATAGCCACTCAGGGAAACAGTTCAGCAGTTCCTCAAAAATCAAAATACAGCGTTACCACCCTACTATTGAGCAATGCCACATAAACATGTATACGTGGATGTTTATAGGAACATTATTCATAATAATGTAAATGGGGAAACAACCCAAACGTCAAACCAGCGATGCATGGAAAAGCTAAATATAATATATTCATGGAGTATAATGCTGCTCAGCCTTGAAATGAAGCAAATATTGATACAGGTTAGATGAACCTTAAACTATTAAGTAAATAAAGCCAGTCACAGAAGGCCACATGTTGTATGACTATATTTATATGAAATGTTCTGAATAGGCAAATCCATAGAGAAAGAAAGTAGATGAGAGATTTCTATGGACTGATGGTGTGGAAAATAGAGAACCAAAGCTAATGGGTATGAGGTTTCTTTTTGGAATGGTAAAAATGCTCTAAAATCATGTACCAGTGAGGGCTACAGAACTTGGTGAGTATACTAAAAACCACTGAACTGCTACTTCCAAAGGGTCAATTTAATGGTGTGTGAATGATAGCTCAATAAAGCTGCTATTTAAAAAAAAATAAAAACAATGAAGGCTGCTATTATTATAAGCTCATGTGCTGTTTTCAATATTTCAGTTTACCAAATTGAAAATTGTTTCAAAATTGCCTAGGTGTAAATTACATGATGAATAGCTATACTAAAAAGGTAAAGAATAAAGTCCATAGGGAACAGAGTTCTACCTAGATAGTAATAATAACAGGGTCTTCTACCTGGGCTTACTTCATGCTCGGCAAATGTTAGGCACTCACTAATGAATGGGTTGTGTGGCAAAATGAAGGTGGAAAAGTAGAATACAGTGTTTCTTCACAAAAAAATAAATTGTTGATCACCGCTGTTTGAATCAGCGGGTCTAAAACTATATTTGTAGATTCCTTTGAGAAAATTGCTTTAATAGGCTATTTCATTTTAGCATAGGACTGACACGGAAGCCAAAGTGCTACTTTCTTTTCATCGGAGGTATTTGAAAGACGCTGCCTTTGTCTCCCCAGGTGCTTGCGGAGGGTTCCTGAGGACAGGCGAGGCGCCAGTCTTTCTTTTCTCCCCAGGCTGGCCTGAAAGCTACAGTAACAATGCGGACTGTACGTGGCTTCTCCAGGCTCCTGGTTCCACTGTGGAGCTCAACATCCTCTCCCTGGACATTGAATCTCATGGAACATGCAACTATGATAAACTTGTGATACGAGATGGTGAGAAACATAACAAAATAAATAAATAAAATTAAAAACGACCAAATTTCCACCCTGACACATATTTAGTTACACTCAACTGTAATCATACTTATTTACTACCTTTATCCATTTGCGTAGAATCTCATAGATATTATGGCCAATGAAGGCATCGAATATATTAGAATTGGCTCCGGTTTCTGAGGAAATAAGGAAACTGCGAAGTTGCCTCTAGAAACTCATCCACATACTGTCAGGGACAGCATTACATGCCTAAGAAGAAACACAACGTGTGGCTTAAGTAGGACGTAATGGTCTGAGTTTCCAGGTAGTGCTGCTGTCTTGTCGAAGGGCTTTGGGAATGTATCTTGATCTTTTATACCTATGACTTTAAGATCCTAGTGTGAAAAGTGTTTATGATTACAGTGTATTCAGTTCTCTTTGTCTACCAAATCTCTGGGTAGAGTGGGTGGAATTAAGGGCCAATGTTTTTCATTTTTCCCTTGGTACACGGTGTGGTATTGCTATGCGTTGATTGAGGTGTGTGAAGAATGCTAAAAAGCAGTGAGCACAAACTATGCTCCACAGTTTGTATGGGCTGGAGAAGAATAAGGAGGCCATACACCATGACCAGACCAGTGTCTCTCACAGTGTGGTGCCCAGACCAGCGCCTCCACATCTCTTGGAAATTTGTTAGCAATGCAGATTCTAAGCCCCCCCCAGACCTACTAAACTAGAAACTCCCAGGATGGGTCCTAGAACTGTAATTTGAAGAGCCCTCTCGGCAGGGCCAAGATGAGGGTGAGGAAAATAAGGCCAGGACCAAGCAAAGTGCAGAGTCAGATCCTGCCTTTATTTAAAGTTCTAATAATTCGTTCATTTTACATGAAAGTCAGTCTTGATGTCTGAGGTCCTGCACCTCCTTAAATCTTGCCCCTAACTCGAGGTGCTTACTGGCTTGACCCTAGTCTCCCCCTCCAGGTGATTCTGATGGTGTAGAGTTTGAGAATGACTTCCCTGCATGGTAGTTGCTGCAACTTCAAATGCGGACCTAGACAACAGGTGACATAAACAGTGAAAATGAAAACAGAAATAAACAGGCAGCCATTAGGAGTGCAGGCTTAAAGTCATGGATCTTACTTTTTAGGGTATGTGAGAAATACAGAATTTTGTATGAATTTTCCAAATGTTATATTTTCCAAATGTTAAATTAATGTAAAATGCTTCAGGGTTTTTTTTCTGATTAAATAAACATGTTGGCTCACAGGTGGCTAGTATGCAAACTCATGGTCCCCTTACCCCCTCAGCCCAGATGCAATAAGTGCAGTAAACACAGTCAAATGGCAAAGGTGCTATATTTTTCTTCTGCAGAAGTTGGACCCTGAGTAAAGATTCAAACCAGTCATACAAACAGGATGAGATAATAAATCATAACTTCCCCCCTTTTCCTATCAACTATCAGCTAAGAGAAATTATTCTTTTCCCTCATATCAAGGCATTTCTGTGGATGTTAAAATTTTAAATTTCTCATGCAATAAAACTTCTGTGTCATTTCACGCCTATTCTGAATGTTCAGAACCCAATGGAAACTTTAAAAATATTTTGGCAGGTAACTGTGTTCATGGGAAAATTATGGTTATTTTTTTAAAATCACTTTTATTGATTTTGTCCCACCAATAACTTTTCTTGGAAGCCTCAGCCCTAGGGAGCTGTCCTTTTCTTCTTCCGAGTGGCTCTGCACAGATTGCTGAATGGCTCCACGTCTGTTTCACCGTTTGTGAAAGGGACACTAACGTCTGCCTCATGAGGTTGTTGTGGGGCTCTGGGAAAGGGATGAGTGCAAAATTCTCTGCAAACCTCAATTTACTTTGATAGAGATATTTCTATCAAAGGTTTCAGCATATCTTCTTTATAGAATGAAAGTGTTCTTGCTGGGACATAGAGCTGCTTGAGAGAGCTTGGTAGATTGAAGTATATGCCAAAACAAGGACAATATTTTTCATTGATTGTGTGACCTATCCATATAGATTTCTTTTTGTTCCACATGTGAGCAGGCACCCAATAAATTCTCTCTTTCCTTATCTTTTTATTTACTCAGCCATGAAATAGTTATTGAGTGCTTACTATGTGTTAATTGCTGGGTATTTTTTTCCATTTGCACAGTATTAGTATATTTTTAGAATTAAATTTTAAGTCTTGTTTCAATGATTTGTTCTTTGTCCAATCATATTTTTGCTTCTGAGTAGCAAGGTCATGGAACATTTTGAAGCAGATATCTGGAATCCATTGGCCATAGGCAGCAATGGCTGGCCAGTCATCATAGCCTCCTGGCCCCATGGTGGCTGTGGACATTCCTGAGCCTCCCCAGAGAGGCCCCTGTGGCTTTCCTGGGAGAGCAGAGTCAGTCTTCCACCTGCTTATTCATTTTGCAGAGTTGTCATGATTCAAAATTGAATCAGTCCTTCCGGGCCATGTACCAACAAACTTTGCATACCAAAGATTTTCACAAGCATTCCATGATGCTACATTGGACCTAAGAAATGTTAATAAAAGAAGGAAGGGAGGGAGGGACAGAGGAAGGAGAAAGAAAAAAAAGAAAAAGATTGTATGAAAAATTAGTGATCCTTTTATTCCTAGGTCTTACTTTCTTTATGATATTAAATATATTATTTAATCACATCATTTGGGCATCTAGAGTTAACTGTCCAGAGTCTCACACCCTTGCTGACTCCTTTGCTCTGTGCCCTTAGGCAAATTATATATCATCTTTAAGACTGTTTCCTACTGACAAAGTGAGCATAATAGTAACACCTACCTAATTGTGTTACTGTGAAAACAAAATTAGGCAATGCTTCTAAAGCACTCAAAGTGGTAATAATACTGTAATTGCTCAATAAATATCAGCTATGAATAATCTTGGGGCCTTAGTTTCCACTTCTCTAAAATAAGGATGCTGAACTTGAGAGTGAGTCACCAAATTACCTGCTACTCCTAGTCCTTTACTTTTCTTTGATTTGCCCCATGCTTTTAAAGATCAGGTTCAATCCTGGCTGGGTAGTTCATTGGTTAGAGCATTGTCCCAGTATGCCAAGATTGTGGGTTTGATGCATTGTCAGGGTGTATGCAAGAATCAAGCAATAGATGCATAAATAAAAATCAGGTTCATTCCTGCTACAATCCATATGTTGAGGTTGTAGAAAGCTCTAGAAGTACTACAGTATTTATTATGGATTTAGTGGGAGGGACAAACCATTTTGTGGTTATGTGGTTATCTTCTAAATCAGCTAATAAGCATTTATTTAGAGATAAGCATTGTTTGATCAGTCTGGGCAAAGCTTAGAATAGAAATCCCCAGTCTCACTGAGAGATAAAATGTACACATCTAAAATAAATACTAGTATATAATAACTTCAGAATTTGGCAATACACATGCTTAGAGAATAAGTCAACAATAATTTGGGGTGAAAGGTGTAGCAAAATTGCATAGTGAAGATAAATGCAAAAAAGGTTAGAGACAAAATTTAAACTGTAAAAAAGTACAAAGGTTTCTAGAAGCCAGAAGCCCTCCAAAGAATGCGTTTCCAGGCATCTGGTATTTAGAGCTATACCATTACATTTGTAATTACAGATAATAACTTGTTTATTAAAGTAGTTAATAATTAATGAGATTTGGGTAGTAGTCAGTGACAAAAGGGTTCATTTTGCTGGTTGTGTGAAAGGGCAAATTAATTCATGTCTCGTATTCTATTTTTGTTGTTTATAACCTTGAAATTCATTAATTCTCAGCCTTTGGGAATAAGTAATGTGTTTTCTCAGCCAAGGAATCCAAGCCTCTTCTAATTCCCTTTGCTCCATTCTGGCTTTGACTGGCACAGTTGCTTTGACTGAACTTAGGTGAGAGAAGCCAAAGGAAGAAGGGCCATGAGGTGACCCAGCTGTCCTTTGTGTCTCTGGAGGAACACACTGTTTGAATCTACTTTTCTTTCATCTTCCACATATGGACATAAGTGTGTCCTATTAACAGCAAAACAAACAAAAAACAAATGAAGGGTGAAAACAAGAAAAACAGAAAGACACAAGCCGAAGCTGAAGGCACACATCTTGACAAATGACCTTATAACACTAGTATATGATTTGAGGGTGAAGAACCAACTTTTTTTGCCTTTTAGATACTTGACATTAAAAAAGCTTTACCACTAAGATCAGGAACAAGACAAAGATGCTTGCTTTCACCACTTATTCAACATAGTATTGGAAGTCCTAGCCACAGCAATCAGACATGAAAAAGAAATAAAATATATCAGAATTGGAAAGGAAGAAATAAAACTGTCACTGTTTTCAGATGACATGATAGTGTACATAGAAAACTCTATAGACTCCACCAAAAGTCTACTCAACCTAATAAGTGAATTCCACAAAGCAGTTGGATATAAAGTCAATATTCAGAAATCAAAGGCATTTTTGTACAGCAACAATTAAATATCAGAAACAGAAATCAAGAAAAGTATCCCATTCGATATAGCAATAAGATAAATAAAGTACCTAGGAATAAACCTTACCAGGGAAGTAAAAGACATGTACTCAGAAAACTATACAACACTGAAGAGAGAAATTAAGAAAGACACAAAAAAATGGAAGCATATACTCTGTTCTCAGATTGGAAGGATTAACATCATTAAAATGTCCATACTACCCAAAGCAATTTATAGATTCAATACATCCCCTGTTAAAAATCAATGACATATTTCACAGATATAGAACAAACATTTCAAAAATTTATATGGAACCATAAATGACCCTGAATAGCCACAGCAATTTTGAGAAAGAAAAACAAAGTAGAAGGAATCACAATATCTGATATTAAACTACATTTACAAGGCCTCAGTAATCAAAAACAGTCTGGTACTGATGAAAGAACAGACACACAAACCAATGGGACAGAATAGAGAGCCCAGAAATAAACCTATGTCTCTATGATCAATTCATATTCGATAAAGGGGGCAGAAGCATAAAATGGAGTAAAAATAGCTTCTTCAACAAATGGTGTTGGGAGAGCTGGACAGCTATGTGCAAAAAAAAAAAAAATGAAACTCGACCACCAACTTACACTGTACAGAAAAATAAACTCAAGATGAATAAAAGACTTCAATATAAGTCAATACCATACAAGTCCTAGAAGAGAAGATAAGCAGGAAAATCTCAGATATTCCACAAAGCAATATTTTTACCAATATGTCCCCTAGAACAAGGGACAGAAAGGAAAGAATAGACAAATGGGACTTCATCAAAGTAAAAAGCTTCTGCACAGCTAAAGAAAACATCAGCAAAATGAAAAGGGAACCAACTGTATTGGAAAATATATTTTCCCAATGATACTTTGGACAAGGGTTTGATCTCCAACATATATAAAGAACTCATATGACTACACTCCAGGAAGGTGGACAATCCAATTAAAAAATGGGCAAAAGACCTGAACAGACACTTCTGCAAGGAGGAGACATATGAAAAGATGCCCAGCATCACTAGCCATCAGAGAGATGCAAATTAAAACCACTATGAGATATTGCTTCACACCTGTCAGAATGGCCATCATAACCAAATCAACAAACAAGAGGTTGTGGAGAAAAGGGAACCCTAGTATACTTACTGTTGGTGAGAATGCAGACTGGTATAGCCCTGTGGAAAACAGGATGGGATTTTCCTCAAAAAACTAAAATTGGAACTGCCATTTTGACCTGCTGGGATTATACCATAAAAATCCTGAAACACCAATCCATAAGAACCTACACACCCCAATGTTCATAGCAGAATGATTTATAATAGCCAAATGCTAGAAGCAACCTAGGTGCCCATCAGTAAATGAGTGGATAAAGAACTATGGTACATTTACACAATGGAATACCATGCAACAGAAAGAAAGAAGGAGCTCCTACCCTTCATGACAGTATGGATGGAACTGGAGAGCATTTTCATTTATGCTAAGTAAAATAAGCCAGGTGGTGAAAGGCAAGTACCATATGATCTCACCTATAAGTGGAACCTAATCAACAAAACAAACAAGCAAGCAAAATATAACCAGAGACATTAAAGTAGAAAACAAACTGACAGTAACCAGAGGGGAGGGGGGGAAATATAATGGGGTAAAGAAAGGGAAGGGCCATCAAGGAAGATGTATGAAGGATCCATGGACAAAGCCAAAGGGGGATAGGATTGAGGGTGGGAGGTGGGGTAGATGGGGTAGGAGAAAGTAGTGGTGGAAAAATGGAACAGCAATTAGAAAATGAAACAAATAAAAATAAGTAAAAATAAGATTTAGATCGGTGTCTAATGCACACATTAGCACTGCTCCACAGTTACTGCCAACCCAGTGTACTCTAGTATTGTTTTCAGTGCCAGGAAACTGCCAGCCGGTTTTCAGAGAGACAGTGGTAACTGTCAAAGAAGACTTTTAAAAAATTTAATCTTTGTTGTATTTTTTCCATTGCCATTTAGTTCCCTTATGCACCCCTCCCCTCAGCAATCCACACTATTGTCCGTGTCAAAGAAGTCTTTCTCAGAAAGGGTAAAGGAAAAGGCAGGTGGCACCATTACAAACGGGAGCCGCGGTGATGTAGTCCCTGGAGTGTCCTTGTATTAGAGAACCCCATTATGTGCTAGGGGTGGTGTCATTCTGAGAAAACTGTGTGAGCTGCTTTGGTCAGGTTGCACATGATGGTGGAGGTGATGCTGAAAACACACTTTCATGCTGATGTTTCCTTTCTTTGGTCCTAGGTGACAATAACATGGCCCAGCAACTAGCGGTTCTCTGTGGCAGAGAGATCCCTGGACCCATCCGGTCGACTGGAGAGTATATGTGGATCCGGTTTACCTCGGACTTCAGTATAACCAGGGCGGGCTTCAATGCATCCTTTCACAAGAGTAATGTGTTTTAAGACCTTGAATTTATTTTGCATCATCTCATGTCATCTCACCTATCTCTTGCTTGCTCCCTAACATATTCTGTTCATTTTTCCATGCCTAGACACAGGTTTAGTATAAGTCAGAGCACGCAGGTCTCTGTCCAGCCTCTGGATGGCTGTCTTTATATCAGGTACAGAGTTTTGATCCAAGAAACTGGCCAAGTTGTAAAAAGAAGGCCCTTCCTTCAGGTCTAGGTACCTGAGGTGGTCTATCTTCTCTCTACAGTAGGCACACAAGGAATATCTTTAAAACAAATTTTTAGCCTAGCTGTGGCTGGAACTAGGAGACAGCACAAAGCCATTGTACATCAAAAATAATCAGTCAGAGTTATCGTCAATCTAAGAAATAACCAGTCAAAGGAATATAGAAGATATCCTCATCAAGCCCTCAGCCAGAATAATTCATTGGAAGGGTGACAAGAAGAGCTTGTTGGCCTTAAAAAAATGAATTTGATGAGTCAGAGGATGTGCACAGGGTATGACAGCCTGTCATGTGTAGTGTGATTGAGACTTCTAATACTTGACAAAATGTGGAGTCAAATAATAACCTTAAGTCCAAACCAGATTAAAGTTTAAGAAGTAGTCTATGGAATGTGGAATATCAAAAGACTCCCATGATTTTTAACCGAAAAATATAATTTTAAGGTAGATTATCAATCTAGACCTTAAAAATCAATATTCACTATTATGTATGCCTTTTGTAGAGAACAATTGAAGATAAACTGTCTCCCTCAAGGGAGGCAGGCTGCACGGTGCTTTAATCGGACAGGCTTTGGAATCAGACCTGAGATACATTTCTGCCCCTGCAATATAGCTCCTCAAATGCACTCTTCTGCTCTTACTTACCGTTCAGCCCCTGGCAACTGGCGAGTTACTGCCTGCTCTGGCCGCTCGCTCTCCTTAACTCTGGACCTCTCACTGTACATCACGTATCACATGTATGCACCTCTGACAGCTCATGCTATCTAAAGTTGCCATGGAAAACTGAACTCTTGACTCCCACCATTTTTCACCACCTCCCCCAGACTTTCTCATGCCACCCTCTTCTCCATTTTAGTAAGTAAAAGTACTTTCTTCTAGCCATTTAGGCCAAAAAGCTTGGCAATCATCCTTGATTAATCTTTTCTCACTCTATAAATCCTAATCATTAAAAAATCAAAATGGTTCTACCCTCACAATAAATCTAGATCCCCACACCTTCCCGTATGTCTGCCTCACCTTCCTAGTCCAGGCATCTGTCATCTCTCCTTGGACTCAGGAAATCACTCCTTTATTGGGCACCCTACTTCTGCTTCCCCCTGCCCCCAAATTACAGGGTAAGTATTGCAGATAGAGTGATTCTTTTAAAATTTCAGTCAGATCATGCCATTCTGATACTGAAAACTCTTCAATGCCCTCCTTTCCTTATTAAAAATGAGTCCTTTAGTTTCCTGAATGACCGACCCTCCTGCCTTTTGCATCTCTCACTCTACCTCATCCATTCTGACTTCCGTGATGTGTTTACCACTCACGTCAAGCCTTTTCACCAAATGTTTTCTCAGCAGGACTGCCTGTGGCTCAGCCCTCGTCTCATTCACGGCCGACTCAGATGCTCCCCTGACAACATGCCTTTTCTAACGTCCACGGGCAGTGCAGTGCCGCTGTCCCCTCCCTCCTGCGATTTTCTTTGGGGACGTTAACACCATCTCACATGTTATATGTGTCTATTGTATATCCTCCTCATCTGTAAAGTAAGCTTCGTGAAAGTGATTTGTCTCCATTGCTTACTTAATTTTCCTGATCTTAGCAACAGCAAGTACCCAATAGTGTGCCCTTGTGAAATGCTTGTTGTGCTAATCATTTCCCACACTTTGGCCTCGGTTACTTTCAAACTACATTTATTTTTCTTTTCTTTTTATCATTTTTAAATTAATGTTCAAATACAGTTGTCTCCATTTTCCCACCACCACTTTCCCTTGTCCCGGCCACCCCCACCTCCCACCCTCAATCCTACTCCTCTGGCTTTGGCCAGGGGTCCTTTACACATGTTCCTTGACGACCCTTCCCCTTCTTTCCCCCATTGTATCTTTCCCCATCCCCTCTGGTTACTGTCAGCTTGTTCTTTATTTCAGTGTCTCTGGTTATATTCTGTTTGCTTGTTTGTTGTATTGATTAGGTTCTACTTACAGGTGAGACCATATGGTATTTGTCCCTCACTGCCTGGTTTATTTCAATGAGCATAATGCTCTCCAGGTCCATCCGTGCCCTTGCAAAACCACATTTCCATCGCCTAAGTTTGAAAATCCTCAAGAAAAACAGAAAAGCCCAAAAAATCCAACTGTAAATGTTAAAGAGTTTCTTCAACTTTTCAATTAAAAAATGAATTCTCTTTGTTTCTCCTTGGGAAGGCTGTGGTGGATACTTACATGCTAACAGAGGGATTGTCACGTCACCCAACTACCCCGAGACCTACCCTCCCAGTCTCAACTGCTCCTGGCACGTCCTGGTGCAGAGTGGTCTGACCATCGCTGTGAATTTTGAACAGCCCTTCCAGATTCCAAACAGAGACTCTTCTTGTAACCAGGGGGATTACTTGGTGGTAGGTTTTGTTTGCTGCTTTTTCTCATTATTTTCTCAGCAGATTTCATTAAGAAAATATGATGATTTCTCTCTCCTGGATGAATCAATAGAACTTCTGAACTTCATCTTTATTAATGTGAAGGAATGTATACAATTTTAATTTGTGTTTCCAGCTAAAAAATGGACCTGATACCTCTTCTCCACCCCTGGGGCCCCATGGAGGAAATGGCCATTTCTGTGGCAGTCGCCCTTCATCCACTCTGTTCACCTCGGATAACCAGATGCTTGTTCAGTTTGTTTCTGATGATGGTGATGGGGGCCAAGGATTTAAGATCAGATATGAAGCCAAGAGTTTAGGTAAGTGTTTTCATTGAGAATAGTCTCTGTACTTTCCCTGAAATTGTTCGGTCTTGTTTGAAGAGACTTGAGAAAAATAAAATGTTCCTTTCTGAAATAAAAGTAGTGAGAATAGCTACCTCCTATCCAGCACTTGCTTCATGTTCAATACAGTCAGTCTCTCATCATGGCTACTTTTCAGGGAAGGTATCATTGTTTCCATTTCACGGGTAAGTAAAATGAGGCTGTTTTTTGCCCTCAAGGCTACATAACAAGTGAATGAACAAAGTAAAATTCTCCATGAGTATAAATTGAACTGATTTTAATGATCCCTTTAAATTCTTTAGACTTCTCCATTCTAAAATACCTAATTATGTTACATACGCTTATAGAAACATTGTAAGAATGATAATTGCATTGTTTTGTAATCATGTGTATGTTTTCTTTTAAATGAACATATGATCCTCTGATTCTATTATTACTCATTTAATTATATATTACAGTAGTGATCTTGACTTAATTACCTTTACTTAATTATACTTGATTATAATTACATTTAATTCTACTGTAATGATTTAATTGTGTAATATTTATTTTTATATAATGTTTAATTGGATAAATAACTAAATAAGGATAACTTCAGACAAAGGAGTGGTATGAGTAGAGAGTATGTTTTTGCTTCAAACTTAGATAATATGGATTTCAGGACAATCCTATGGTCTCCATTTCAGATTTTTTAATCTATTTCAAAATACACACTAATTTATGAAGTTATGTTTTATTATACACCCTCCAAAAATGAGAATTTAAAATGCCAGTGTAATTTCCTCATTTGGAAAAAGGAAAAGAACTAAGTCTCCACCAACAGATACAAAAACCCAGCTAATCACTCAAGTAGGTTCTATGACTACAGGCAATGTCCTTCTGTCACTTCTCAGCACACGTGGCTCTGGCACTTGAAAGGAGCCTTTAAAACTACAGCTCTGTGACACCAGCCCCATTACATTATAGATCAGGAGTTTGTCTTCCATGCCCGTCTCATGCAGAGCTCTGCTGCTGAGTCCTGACTGGGCAGGATTCCACCTGGTCCCAAGACTTTGTAGCATAACACTGCCTGTGTCTAGTGAAGAGACTTCAGCCCACTCCACAAAACTCCACTTGTCCATTTTTACCCGTGCTAGACTCACTCCTGAATTATGTTTTTACAGTCAATGTTTAGTGGGAACCCGGATACACTAAAGGTCTATTTGCAAACACTGTGACTTTTATTATTCCTTTGTGGACCCTCTGTTCATACAAGAATGGTATGGCTATTACCTTCTCCCCATCTTTCTGACATTAACATTAGACATAGCGGCCTGGGATTTCAAAGCCTACTGCTGGACAACCCCAGCAATTTAGTCACTCTTGTTTCTCTGGACCTTCTGGTTTAACCATTTTCTCTAACTACACAAGCAGCCTTCTACTTCCCCATCTGTCTTTCCACCACACTTACCTTCTCTGCCACTACCATTTATCAGCCTTTAACATGGTATTTGGAAAACGACCCTGACACCTAATCCTCCTAGTTCTATACCATCTTTCTCTGGAGATATTCTTTCAATATGGTCGATTGAGAGTTCCATGTTCCTATGATCAGTGTTCTCTATCTTTACCAATTAATTGGCTTATTAATTAATTACTAAAACATTTACCAAGTGCTTTACACCTTGCAAACTACCACGTTTTGCAGAGGAGTTCGCAGTGCAGTGGAGGAGACAGACAAGCCAAGTGCAGTTAGCACATGGCGTGGTAGGAACTCGAGAGGAGCACATCGGGAGCTATGCAAACCCGTAAGAGAAGCACCTAGCTCAGCTGAAAGGGTCAGAGGAGGCTCCAGGGAAAGTGGGTGGATAGAGATATGCTAATCAATGAGGAAAAGATGTGACCCCATATAAAGTCTCAGTGGTTATGCGATAAGCACATCCATGGAGTTGAAAGAATTCACTGCTGCTGGAGAACAGAATCGAAAGGAGGTACATGTAATGGTGATGAAGCAGGCAGGAATCATAGTGCTAGGGGCTGCAGCTGCCACCACAGGGAGCTATGATCTTAGCTAAAAGGCAGTGGGGAGCCCTTGACAGATTTTAACCCAAAGCAGGGGTGGCATGATCAGATTAGCAACATCAGTGTGGTTGCAGCACTGAAAACACATTGAAAGGGAAAAGACTAGAGTGGAGAGGCAGATGAAAGCATAATTCAGGGGAAAAGTATTAGGCCCTGAACTAAGGCAATGTCTGTAAGAATGTAGAAGAGAAGGCATATTGAGAGATGTTATAAATATAGAATTGAGTGGATTTTGAGGTCGGTTGGACATGGGAAAGGAGGGAAGGGTTGGAAGGCCCCATGGATGGCCCATAGATTACTGGCTGGTGGATACTTGAATCTTAGAAACTTAAGAAGTCGCTATGTGACAGACCCTGTACTGGGTCCTGGGGCTAGAGCTGTAAAGAAATAAATCCATGTTCTCACGAGGCCTTATTTTAGTGTTAAAACCCAGATAATAAATAAGATATACAGTATGTCACATGGTAAAATGTATTAAGAAGAAAAACAAGGTAGTGAAGATGGATAAGGAGTTGGTAAGAAGGACAGATACTATCATTAACTTACACATGGGAAGTAGATAATAAGTCAGTTAGGGACGTGGTCAGTTTGAAGTCTCTGATTTACATCTACCGCAGACATCCCATAGGCTGTTGGAACAGGAGTCTATAGGTCAAGCAGGGATCTGGACTGGATCTAGCAATATGCGAATCATTAGCAGACTGGCTGTGTAGTAGCTTATGTCATAAAGATGAATGATAGTAGTCAGAAAATTATTTAGATTGAGAAGACGAAGGGCCCACAGAAGGATCCCTTGGGATTTCCAGCTAGGAAAGGCTTGGGAAGAGGTGCTCAGGGACCGAAGGAGGGGTGGTGAAAGGGGTAAAGCAAGGAGAGGAGAGCTTAATGTCCAAGAAACTGACGGACAACAGTATAAAGAAGGAAGATGTGGCTAACCATGTTAAATGCTGTGGATATAAGATAAAGATTTAAGACCTCTGGGTACACAACTGTGAGGCAGTTGTGGCCCCAGCCAAAGGCCAAGAGTGCTTTCAGGGGGTTGAAAAGTGAAGGGAAGATGAAGAGGATAAAAGAAAGGGTGGTGAGGAAGTAAAAAGAGTGACTGTAAATTGCTAGAGCTTATCATATATAGAAAGATCAAAGAAACAAAGAGGAGTGATTAAAAGTGTAAGTGGAGGGCAAGGTCCCCGAGGAGACAATAGAATGGGAGCCCCAGCCAGAGGTACAGGAAGACAGTGTATAACGAATAACTGAAGGAGGGTAGAGAAACAAGTGAATTTATTGAGGATGGTAACAAGTGAGGGAGTAACAAATTAAGAGGGGGGTCTCATATGACTGCTACTGTCTTTCTGAGGTAAAGCTTAAAATCCAGTGCTGAGACTAGTAAGGAAATGGGGGAAAATGAAGGGTTTGGGCATATAGTCAAGTTTTAAGTAGCTGTTGTCATTTGAAAATTTTTAATTTTAATCCTCACCCCCTCACCCAGAGGTATACTTTTAATTGATTTTTAGAGAGGGAGGAAGAGAGAGACAGACAGAGAGAGACATTGATTGATTGCCTCCCATATGCACCCTGACAGAAGTCAAACACAAAACCTGGGTGTGTGCCCTGGCCAGGGATCGAACCCACCACCTTTTGGTTCATGGGATGACACTTTAACCAGCTTAGCAACCTGGCCAGGGCTATATGAAAAAAATGAGGATACTGCTTAGCAGTGTGGAGACTGGAGAACATGCATTTGTAATGGCAGAAATTTTGATGAATGATTTGATTGTTACAACCATGGAACTGAGATTTTGCAAGAATTCTGTAGGAGACACTGGGATCAAGGGAGTTAAAAACAATAAAAGGAACTTGCATTTTAAGGTTTCAGTAAATAAGGAGTTCTGGGTCATGACAAAATTTAGGAAATAACCATAAGTGGCTGAATGACAGTAGAAAAAATGGCAATAGAATTTAGTAGATCCTATATCTGTGAGGCTAAGGTATTGAACAGGTTCATTTCATTGGCATTCCTAGTACTCAATGTAGCCAGTTTATTGCTTGGTTTACTTGCTGAGATTGCCAAAAGAAAAATTGTCTGTTGATAAAATGGAAGTATTTTTTTATGATAAATTCTTTTTTAAAAGATTTTATTTATTTATCTGTAGAGGGGAAGGGAAGGAGAGAAGGAAAGAAGTATCAATGTATGGTTGCCTCTCGTGAGTCCCCTGCTGGGAACTGGCCTGCAACCCAGGCATGTGCCCTGACTGGGAACCGCGATTGTGTGATTCGAAGGCCCGTGCTCAATCCACTGAGCTACACCAGCCAGGGCCAAAATGGAAGTATTTTAACATAATACTTTGGTCTTTTAGAAAAGTTTAAAAAGCTCATTCATCTTCTTGCAAAAACTGGGTAATAAATTCTTTCATGCTAGTCATCTCTTGCTCTGCAAATGCATCGAAATCCTGAAGAAACGTAATGAGTGAATGCCCACATAGTTGTGCAAATATATATCTGCCAAGTCTTTTAAACACATAAGATCAAGGCTCTGCATTGTTCTGCCAAACTGGACAGCCACTGGGCAGTTGCGAGTGCTAGTGCATTTACACACTCATTTAAGTGATGGGTAGAAGTGGTTCTGCGACGTTCTACTGCACGCTCTGTGCACCGTGGTCGTTTTGTTGGCTTTAAGAAAAAGCGAAACTTCTAGAGAGGATGTATGGTCTGGCAAATTAAAAAGTGACACACTTGGTAGCTTCCTTGATAGCAAGTTCAGAGTTTATTTGCTTAAAAAGTGAGTGAGGATAATTTTAGATGAAAGGAAGTTGACACTGGAAATATAGATAAAGAGATATTTTTAAGTGAGCATAGCAGTTGATTGTTTCCTCTTTCCCCAGCCTGTAGACTGATTTAACTGTGTTTCCTGACAGCCTGTGGGGGCCATATCTACATCCATGATGCGGACTCTGTTGGATATGTGACCTCCCCCAACCACCCAGACAATTATCCCCAGCACGCTGACTGCATTTGGCTCATAGCTGCTCCTCCCGGAAAGCTCATAAAGCTTCAGTTTGAAGATCAATTCAATATTGAAGTAACACCCAAGTAGGTCACCTCCATTTAATTTTCACCTGGCCAGAGTTAGTCTTTTTTTTTCAGCTGTCATGTCTTGGTACGACTTCCATTTTCATTTCTTAGAAACGTACACTGCACAGGCAATCTAAGAATGCAGCAGAAAAATGTTTTAACGCCTCCAGCCTGAAAACATTGCCTGACAGCCACTCTCCCATCAGCTGAGCGGATTGCAAACACATATTGTCCCTTGTGACCCCTGCACATCCTCCAAGAGACACTGAGGATGGCTGTTTGAGATTTATGTGATCTGCCTTTCCTCTCGCAGGAAAAATAGTGTCTCTGGTAGATGAGTATTTATTTGCCCAGCCTCATACTGAGTGTCATAAATGATCAAACATTTGTTTAAAATATGGAAATGTATGTTATGTGACCCCAGGGGTGTCAGAAACAGGACTAAAGCAAACACAATACGAATTCTAATTCTTATTTAATAAGAATTCTGAAAGATAACACACCAGAAAGTAAGTCTTACTATGGTGAACACAAAGCAAATGACTACATAGACTAAAACCCCCAAAAATTGTACTATTTTTTTCAGTTAACAAAGTATGCGTGCATTTTCATGAATAGGCGTGTGGTACAAAACATATACAAGAGCTTTTTTTTTTAATCATTTCTGGGCATCTTATATGATGTCACTCTTCCCCTCAGTGGGCATTAATTGACTGATTGACTTTCTCAAGAAATATTGGGTAACTTCTTGCCCTCTTTTAAATACACAGAAAATTCCAGCTGACACTCACCATTAACCCGGCTCACAGAACTATCAAGAGAGTTTGTCTGTGTCATGTGAAATGTGTTGAATCATCATGTGAAACAAAAAAACTTAAAAAAAAATTCCTTGGGGATAATTTGAGAATAACTTTTAAATTTGTAAAACTAATACAGAATATAAAAGGCAAGTGAATATTCTTCAGTGTGGGACAGGTAGAACCCATCTCTTTCAGCTACTAACTAAATAAAGGATGTGTTATGATTAGGAAGCATGTTCTGAAGTAACGTGGCACTTAAATTGACTCTGTCTCGGTGTCTTCTGCTCCAAAAAAGATAATTTAATAATGCCCTTACAAAAAGTGAGGAAAATCTTTTTTAAGCAAAATATGTCAGAGCAATTGTCTTTATATATTAAACAGAATTTTCTTTCATGTTAGCTGCACATCCAGTTATCTTGAATTGCGAGATGGAGCTGATTCAAATGCACGGATAATTTCCAAGTTTTGCGGGACATCTTTGCCCAGCAGCCAGCTGTCCTCAGGAGAGATGATGTATTTGAGATTCCGGTCTGACAGCAGCGCCACGCATGTAGGGTTCAAGGCCAAGTATTCTATAGGTAACAGTACTTTTTATATTCAGTAAGAAAGTAGTAATAGAATAAATGTATTAAAACTTCTCTAAAAACACACCATTCATTATAAAAGAAATCTTTCTATCTGCCTAATTTTAATAATTATTTTAATGATAGAAGTAAAGAAGAAAATGCTTAAAACTGCAAGTCACTTATTAATTTTAATTTCTACTTTGATTTCCATTTTAAAACACTTTTTAACAAACTTGAATATTTTGTATTTTTTCTCAGTTGTTTGTGAAAAACACATTCAGTTAAGTCAAATTCCTATTTTTCCTGTTATAAAATATGTATTACTTTAAATAGTAAAGCTATTTAATAAATATTAATTATATTTAGATAATGATTTTGAAATCCTTATCATTAATAAATAATTGAGATGTTTTTCTCCTAAGCCTTTGGTGCCAAATGAGTCACTAGACAAAAAGCAAATGTCTTTTCAGTGTTTTAATTTCCTTCTTAAAAAGTGAGCATAAATATGCATACCAAGAGTTCACTGTAATATGATGCAATTTCATAGAATTGAAGGTGGGTCTGGACACTAACTAAATGTATTTAACACACCCAACCCTTGCAAAGCCTAGTTGTGACGACATTCAACCTATACCATAGGTTGTTTCATAGCCTGATGCAAATTGTATATAGTTCAATCTATCACATCCATTTAATGAAAAGTAATTGAATAGTAATTTTCAAGACCCTGAGATACCAGTGACTACAGTGAAACATGGATTTGATAATTAAACCAGAAACGGTAGGCATCAGAAACAAACCACAGCACTGTTTCTGGCAGAATTTCTACTCAGCCTTCAGAATCACCAACACAGGATAGAGGCGGGCCCTATCTGTCTATCAGTTGGTTCTTGAAATGGAGCGTAATTACAACTAGTAGCTTTTACACAGTATCCCAAGAGAATTAGAAATATCACAGAATATGCCTTCAACAGTCTCCCAGTCTTTCATTTCCCATTATTTGATTGCTCTCATGTTATCATTTCTCTTTACATCAACAATAGATTTCCAATAGTAAGGGAAGCACTAACCAAACATTTTCAGAATTTTTAAAACTTCAATTCGTGTTCACTCGATACCTAAAAGTTTTCAGAGCTGCTGGTGAAGTTTCTTAAAACTCTAATAGAATATTGTTTTTTGTTTTTTAGCCCGTTGTGGGGGGACAGTGACAGGGCAGAGCGGTGTCATCCAAAGCATCGGCTATCCAACCCTCCCATATGTGGACGATTTATTCTGTGAGTGGCACCTCCAGGGTGCCCCGGGGCACTATCTCACCATCCATTTTGATGACTTTAACCTTCAGAACTCCTCTGGCTGTGAAAGAGACTTTGTTGAGATCTGGGAAAACCATACCTCTGGTCAGTAAAATATGTCTGCTGTCTTTTGCGGGGTGTTTATTTTCACATGTACTCATTCAGCCTTTGAAGTGTCCTCACTTCTAAGAAAAGCATAACTGTGTCTATTCTTCGCAGAGAAACACAGATGTGCCCACTTTGCTCTCCCTTGACGCTCCCACAAACAATGAGTGTCCTGAGCCCCGGGTGCCTTTCTACAGCTTACCTGGGGACCCCACTGAGGGAACACAATGTAGGGCAGGCTTTGTCTTCCTGCTCTGACATTCCAGTGTCATATACAGTTATCGGAGGGACATCCTGTCCTGTAAGGAGAGGAAAAGGTGGTTTAACCTGGGAATACTATGACATGGTGTGAGATACTATGAGAAATAGATGTCACTTTATTTCTTCCGACCATTTCTCTAACCAAATGAGCTAGCCTTCCTCATTGTGCTCAGATGCCCGAGCCCGATCGGTTGCTATTTTTGTTGCACTTCATACATATGAATATATTGATTTTTCTTCGTGTTTGGCCTGCTTCTCTTGACAGAAATGATCATTTCTTCACAGACAGGGTCTTATCTTTTATTATTCCTTGCACCAGGACATGTACATACTTACTTATTTGACTCTCACAGGAAACTTACTGGGCAGATACTGCGGAAGCACCGTTCCTGACAGCGTGGACACTTCTAGCAATGTTGCTTTGGTCAGGTTTGTCACTGATGGCTCTCTTACTGCCTCAGGATTCAGACTTTGGTTTGAGTCCAGTCTGGAAGGTAAGTTCATGGATTTATTTAACGATATGTATTATTGAGCACCTACAGTAGATAGATACTATGCTAGGAACAGATGTTGTACCAGTTGGATAAAAAAAAATGAACCCTGTCTTCTTGGACCTTACAGCTTAGTGGGGAGGCAGACATCAATCTGACAGTCACAGCAATGAGTGAAAAACCAGGATTGTGAGCAAAGCTGCGGGAAGGGAACCAGCATTCAGGGGAGATGGGAGGGGATTGGAGCCGTACGACGTTACGTTACTCATCTTAAGGAAGCCAGCCCATTAGTGCCAGAGTTTACATTCCAAATTCCCTGAGAAACTCGGGTAAAATAAGATCTTGTCTGAAAAAAAAAAGGATAATTATTTTAGCCTTATGACTTCCCTGACTAAGATTACTACAGTTACTCGTCTGCCATATTTCTTGGGCTGTGATGATAAATGCTGTGAACTATCATTCTTGGAAACAAAGATCAAATATTAGTATTAGAAATAGGAAGTAAATACAAATATCCTATAAAAACCTTCACATCCATATAGTTAAGTGCCAACCAATGGCTGTTGGCAACAATTCTATGCCAGTAGGAATCCCCAATTTGGGGTGCAGTGAAGAGGAAACTCGGTTCATTGCAAAACAGCTCAATAGTGATACAGCATAGCTGTGAAGTGACCCTCAGCTAGGCAGCCCTGAGGCCAGGCCCCTCTCTGGCTGGACAGCTCTGCTATCTCTGGCTGGTCTTCCCATTCTGCTCTGATGAGACATCTTCGGTGTCTCAGCTCCAGCAGAGGAAACACAGTCTTGGGTGGAAAGGAAAACTGCTCCCAGAGCCACAGGGAAGCTGATTTATATAGACAGAAGTCCCCCCTGCTAGTCCCTGATTGGTTTGTCCTCATGCAAATGAGAACTCCAAATTTCATTGTTTGATTAGTCTATAAGGAACTGTCCTGATTGGTCAGAGTGGAGCCACTCTGATTGGTCAATGAAGAAGCTGATGGGAATATGGCTATGTAGCTCCGGTTGGATGGGGAAGGCTCAGTCCTACTGGTTGAAATAGGGCTCCAGGAACTCCTTCATAAGGGCTGGCTCAAACTGCAGCAACATAATGCAGGCAGGAAGTTTAGTGCAAGCTTTTCCCTGAGAGGCCCCTGTGCAGAAATGGCTTCTAGGCTTCTAGGCTCAGTTAGCCACTGAGACCCCTACTGAGTAGGTGTCTTCTTTCTCAGGGTTCACATAAATAAGAGCAATGATTTGTGTAATGTGAGAATGAAAAAATAAGCCTTTAATTTGGAGAACATTCTTTATAGAAGGAGTCGATTTGGTTTCATTGGGAGTTCCTTGTTTTTTCTTCCCCTTCAGAATGCGGTGGGGATCTACAGGGCCCTGCTGGAACATTCACTTCTCCCAACTTCCCAAACCCAAATCCCCATGGCCGGATCTGCGAGTGGAGAATCACTGTGCAGGAAGGAAGTCAGGTCAGCCTAACTTTCAACAACCTGAGGCTGGAAGCTCATTCATCCTGCAGCAGCGAGCATGTGACGGTAAGGGTTTTGTGCAGTCAGAGATATTATATTCCATTGGTAAAGGGGTTAATCGACTCATAAATCATAGTCAGAAAACTAGATCAAGAATATTCCCATTGTGCAACTGCATTTCAGGAAAATTCTAAGTATTTTAAACAGGACAAAAATAACAATAAACTGCTAGAATAGTTGCAAAAGCTGTTTTAAGAGGCTATTAGAGGTCACAACATACCTCAGGGTCATAGGTAGGATAAATTTTAAGAGCTAATATACATGGCAAAATGGGGTAAACAGAGAAATTACACCTGTGAGTAGCACATGGCTAAATGAGACCAGAGTCACAGAACAGCCCACCACCAAAAGTGTAAAGCAGATGAGTGGCCCTGCATAATACTGTTCTGTGCAGAGGTGCTGAGTGACTCCTTTGAGAGAGCAGGGTTGCTTGCCCTCCATGTTGCCAAGCTCAAATGCTTTGATGTACACCCTGGGCATTTTTACCTCTGCTTAGCAAAAAACAAAAGTGAGATCCATGAGTGTGAAATAAGGTTGTTAATTGTGAAATGACAGACCTATATGCATATTGACTGTGGTGGTGGTAGTAGATTAATATTAGAGTATTTCCCACCCAACTTGTCCTTTCTTCAGGGTTTGTTATCTCAGTAAATAATACAATTCCAAACTCCTAATTGCTCAAAAACCTTGATGTGTGTTTGGGAGTCTTTTTTCTCACACCTTATATTACATCCATAAGCAAATCCCTTAGGCTGTATCTTTTAAGTGGATCCAGAGTCTAACCACTCTTCATTACATCCATTATTACCACCATCACCACTCAGATTTATTTTAATAACTTCCACCCTCCTCTCTGTTCATTCTCAACACCACAGCCAGTGTGATGGGTTTAAATGTAAATCAGATCACTTATTCTCCTTGAAAATCTTCTAATGCCTTCCCATCTCACTCACAGGAAAATCCCAAATCTTTACAATGGCTCCCTGGCCCTACATTGTTTTCTGCCCCTCCCTTTCCTGCCTCTGCATCTCATCTCACACTCCCGGGGTCCACCCACACTGGCCCCTTTTCAGTCCATTGAATATGCCAAGACCCTCCCACAGCCCACTTCACATGCACTATTGCCTTTGTCTAGAAGGCTGCCTGGTTGATTCTTTCACTCCGTCGAGGTGTCTGCTCAAAACTTGATCTATTAAATAGACCTCAGCTTGGCCTCTCTGGTTCTCTACATTGTTGTTTTGATAGCACGTCTGAACAGCTGCCACTCGGCATATTTATGTGTTTGCTGTTTATTATCTGCTCCCCCCACCTAGGATGGGAACTCCATTAGGGCATGTACTTAGCTTCCTTCAAGGCTGAATCTCCAGGGCCTGGCCCATAAGGAGGACAATAATTGTTGAATGAATAAATAGAAGTACCATCTTTTTTCTTTTTAAAAACAAGCCACTTTTGTTTTTCATTTAATTGTCTCCTGTTGGGTAGTGAGTTTTAAAAACATAAAATATTTTTGTATGTTTCTACCGCTATTTAGTACCCTAGAATGATCATATTCAAGCTTAAAATTTTGCCAAGTTCTCATATTTGAAGAAAAAAATTAAGTACTCCTGCTATACCATATTTTGATACATTTTCTTTTCTTGGCAATGATTAACATTATGCAATTGTAACTATATAACATAAATTCATTTTTATACTAATTTTAATCTATGTTGCTGATTATAAATACAATGCATGCTTAGTGGCTGAAATTAGAGTTTAGAAAAATAAAAATACTTGGAATTCTACAGACACATTGTTAAAATTCTGATGTATGTACTGGCTTATTTTTCCTTTGAATTGGTTTTCATAGTTGAGATTATACTGAAGGTAATGATTACGGAGGATCTTGCCAGCAGAGTTTTCACATGCCCTACAGGAAAGATAATATGAAGAGTCATAGTTTTAGAACCTAAACAATTAAAATAAAATTTACAGTGATAACCACAAATTCGGAATTATGTCTTATCATTTCCCCGCTTCAGCATCATAGATGCCAAAGGCTCCTCCTCTCAACTCTTTTAGCTACTTCCTGTGGAATTTCTGTCATTATTTCAAAATAATATTCCTCTTCTGTTACTTCTTTGTTTGGGGCCTTCTGCGTTGTCTGTGTACTCCCAGCTGTGGACGGCGAGGGCTCGGCTCTCTTCACGAAGCAGCCCCCCCACCACCACAGACGCACACCTCACAAGCTCCCCCAGTTCCTCCAAAATACTTATGTCACAGTTTGTTTGAACTGCTATTGAATGTTTCCATTACCATAATTATGTAAACACCACTCGCAGCTAAGCCAGGCAGCATTTGCTTTTTGAAAAATGTAATAATAATAATAATAATAATAATAATAATAATAATAGGGTCCTTTTTAGAATTTCTTGTTTTTCTATAAATTTATCACTAATTCTTTCTTCCATACACCTTCACTCCAGACGTATATCTCCATCCTATAAAATGAAGCACATTTATTATTTTCATTCATTTTCCTTAGCAATATTCTTTCCCGAGCCTTTGTTCATCAGCTGCAAGCCTGATGCCAGCTGCATGTAGGGATTCCCTTCAAATCCCCGAGTCCCTCTGTTCCTCTCTTGGGCTGGATCCCTGGCTTTCTGGTATAAGAATTTCCTTTTCTTGGTTAATTTGCTGTTTTTGGAAAGACATGTGCTCTTATAGCTTCTTCAGGGTTAGGAAGTGGAGATGAGTGGTAAAGAATGTGTATACCTAGAATTGTGCTTCTTGTACTCTCATTCTTTAAATATATTATATATTTAAATATTCAATATATATAATATTTTCACATACATACACGACTATTTTAATTATAATTTTGACATTTTTGCTTTTTTGCCATCTATTTTCTTTAAGTTCTTGTTTCCTATTTACTATATTTGTCCCTGCCTTTGACATTAGATGTGTCCCTAAATGTCTCATAACCCTTGGCTGTTCATTTCTACTTACCAATGGAGTACTCAGTGGCTGATTGGAAGCTCTGTATGCAGAACTGGGGTTGTCAACCTGTGGGCTTCGTGGCAGGCAACAAGGGAGGGAGGAGACTTGACTGTTTAATTAGTGGAAACTACCGATGTCATTTCTACAGGTTTTTTTTTCTCCTGGGGAGGTTAAAACTCCAACAAAGAAATATTTTCAGAATTAATACTGAATTTTCAATATAATGTCCATATTCCTTTTTTGCAATGTATTTTTATAGGTTTGATATTTTTTGTGTGTTTGCTGTTCATTCTACTCCCAACAAGGGGATGTGGGTTGCCCTTTGCTCATCCTTTATTTATTTGAGAACTTACCAGGAGAAAGGAAAGAAGGAAGGAAGAAAGAAAGAGGATGAAGAAAGGGGAGGAGGGAGAGAGGAAGGAAGGAAGGAGCTAAATTTCATGATAAATTATAGTAAATAATAAAGCCTCTATCTTTTGTGATGGAGCACATTTTCTTTCTCCATAGTTATTACTGTCATACTGTATGCCATTATTTGTAATTGAGAGACATTCAAACCCTTTTTAAAAAGGAATGTCAATCACCCACTCTTTCAATTACTGTTTAGTTACTTCCAGATCTTTCTCAAACACCAGGCATGCTAGAACATTTTCTTGATTTTGTACAGAAGTGAAATAATACTTTGCCAATTGTTGTAACGATGTGCATAATGAGTTATTGTTTAATATTTTGGAGTCAACAATACTCTAATCTACTTTTTACAATTCAAATTAGTAAAAGAATTGAAGCTTGAATCTATTAGTAATTAGGAAAGAATTATTGATAGAGATTGGCTTTTCAAGGCATTTAAAAATATTTGATTATACTCTTCACGTTGTCAGAGACTAAGATTTAAGTCTTCACTTGAAACATCAGAGGTCCGGATGCAGCCTTAGGAAGACCTGCCCATCAGTGAGCGCTGTGCCCGAGATGGAAGTGTGTTGGCATTTCTGCTTCACATGGGGAGCACGGTCGCCCGTTGCAAGGCGTGCAGCCGTTTTTCATCTGTCACCACATGGCAGGAGGGTATTAGTGCTGTATTTTCATTTAGTGAGACGACCCTGAGGCCACAAAATGTGCTCTGGGGAATATAGTGGTTTGTGGCACTGGGCTAGGAGCCCATATTGTTCAGTAATTCATTTTAGCACAGGGTTTCCTGAGAAGGAAGTGTTTCTGAACTTGGAATGTAATCTCCTAGGAAATATTCAGTAAGATGGACCGTGTGTCTAAAGGTTAAACTGTTTCTCTAACAGGTATTCAATGGCATTAGAAGTAACTCACCCCAGCTGGAGAAGCTGTGTAGCAATGTGAATGTAAGTGATGAGATCAAATCTTCAGGAAATACGATGAAAGTAATTTATTTCACCGATGGATCCAGGCCATATGGAGGCTTCACTGCTTCCTACACATCCAGTGAAGATGCAGGTAATATAGGGCGTCGTGAACGCACATGCATGGCAGATGTCCCCACAGCTGCTGCCTGCAGCAGCAGAGCCGTCTAGTTTCACTTCAGTGATTAAACTTACGCCTAGGATCTTCTGCATGAAACAGACATATGTAACCAGACAGAAAACCCATGATGGATAAATTTTTTAATTTAAAAAAAAAACCTTCAGTTTTAGAAGGAGAACTGCCATCATGAATTAAAACTTTAAAAAATGCTGTTAGGAAAGATGCTAGCTCAATTCCGTGCAGTGTTGCCACTGTAGTTGGTTTCCAGTTGTGCTGTCTTCTGTCCTTCTTTCGTGCTGAGAGACCGTCTGCTCTGTAGAAGGTAACTCACTTCCAAAGAGTAACTGCACTAATTTAATACAGATTTTGTTGTTTCTTAGTCATCTGTCTACATACACATTTCCAGTGTAAATGAGGAGGGTTCACATTTGACAAAGAGTATTTAAAAATTAAGCAAGATATGGCCTTTCAATTCCAAATGTCCTTCTGCTTTCTGAATTGGTGTTATTATCCAAGAGGTTTTAAATTTAGGAAGATTAGAACTTAAAAAAAGACTCTGTAAGTTATTTTATTGATATGTAGAGTGTTTATTTCTTATTAAAAGGGGCAGATTCATTGGCACTGTAATGTTACATAATCTGTTTGATCCAATTAAATGCTTAGATAGGTAGAAAACTGCTAAGTAGAAGCAATTGGGACCACTGTTATATTTTGATATTCCTCTAAATTAAATATTAATGAACAGTAGACTCAAATGAGAAAATATTAATGCATAGCCAAACCTCACCCACCCACCTATTCTTCCCCTATGGGAAAATAAAGAAGGGGCTTATTTAAACCCACTGAAACTTCTCCCCAGGTTTGCATTCATGATCCAGCCCTTCACCCACAACCTTGACTTCACCTAGAAAAAAAATGAAAGTAGTAAAAATGTCACTGTTATTGTTGCAGAGATTGCTACTGTGTTGTTTATATCTTCTGTTACAGCATGAATTTTACTACTACTTCCTCTGTTGCCTTTTTTTTTTTTTTAGTGTGTGGCGGGTCCCTCTCAAATTTCCCTGGAGGAAACTTTACTTCTCCTGGTTATAACGGAGTCAGTAATTACTCCAGAAATCTAAACTGTGAATGGACGCTCAGCAATCCAAATCAGGAAAATTCATCCATTTACATTCATTTTGAAGATTTTTACCTGGAAAATCACCAAGACTGTCAACTTGATGTCCTAGAGTTCCGAGTGGGTGAGTTTGTCAATCAAGGACCTTTCTCCCATTTATCTACAGTGTTCTTCTTATGCCTGCAGAGCACCAGCATAAGCAGTCAGATGGCTGCAGCATGCGTACGTAAAATCCAAGGGAGTGTTGGGCAGACAGGGCCATGACCGTGTGTGCTCAGCTGGGGAAAACATGCCCTGTGAACGATGAGAGAGATGAATCATGTCCCAAACCTGACCCTACATCTCAACTGCGTGAGATTTACCCAGGGGGAATTCTGGTCTGTCTTCCCTCTCTTAATGCATTCAGGTGGTCCCTTCAACTGAAGTCTCGTACTCGAGAGTCCTCTCCTCAGAGAGTGGAACAAAAATTGGTCAGTGTCAGTGGGTTACTGAACTTAGGGGTTCACAAAAGCGGCCATGGGATTCTGCTTAGTCCTTTGAAGTCCAAAGAAGTTTTGAAATGCACCAGATGGAGAAGCCGTGGGAGCTCTGCGAGGAATCAACCCCAGAGCAGTCACGTCTGTCTTTGATTTCGTGACAGAAAAGGCTGGAGGTGTACGTGGTAGACCATCATTCTGTTAAGAAAGTTTGAATATCTTCACTCAAGAAAGATGAATCCATTTTAGTTCTTTCCTATAGGCAAGGCGTGGATTATCCATTAAATTGCCCTGATTGATCAACACATGGACACTCTTTTCCACATTAAAAAATAGAGACAAAAAGTAACATGGTGGACCATCTATGCCATCCAAGGTTCACCAAGGTCCTGTTATTGTAAAATTTAAAGAAAAGGAGGCTGAAAGCAGCAACAACTAATGTAGTTTTCTGGTGACAATTTTCGGAATCAGTGATGGATTTGAGAACATGGAGGACAGATTTTTCTAGAAGGAGAAATAGATAAAGTCTGTGATCACCGACCCCCTACCTCAGCTGGAGCATCGTGTGGGCTCTGTGAGACAGATAGATCTAGAGAAAGCTCGTGAGAGAATGGAAGTTGCAGGTTGAGACCCTTCTCCATGTGATTCTGGTGAACCCTCACCACTGCCACCGGCAGCGAGCCTCTGGCTTATAGATTCAAATGAAACAGCTGTATGTCAGTTAAATGCAATCTTCTCTCTGCCCCTCCATTTTAGAGACAGTTAAAATACTATATGTTTGTTGATTTTTAAGATCAGTGATGTCGTTTTACTTTAAAAAAAGCAGCTAAGTGTGAGCTCTACAAATGCTCTATAAATGTTAATCAAATTATAATGAAAAGTGATCTTCATAAAAATATTCAGCTTCAAATATGATAGTTCTTGGCCTGAGTACTGAATATACCATGTGTTTAGTTGATTAAATACAGTGAAAAGCGGGCCTGCGAACTAGACGATCGAGGTTCGATTCCCAGTCAGGGCACATGCCTGGGTTGCAGGCCAGTTTCCAGCAGGGGCCAGTTCCCAGCAGGGGATGCACGAGAAGCAACCATACATTGATGTTTCTCTTCCTCTCTCCTCCCCTTCCCCTCTAAAAGATAAATAAATAAAATATTTTTAAAAAATACAGTGAAAAAATCATTAAAATAGTATTTACAACTTTTATCTTGATAATATAGTTTGTCATTGATATTATATTTCTTACTTCTTAAAAAAAAAACAAGGCAAAACCAAAAGGGTTTTTTAAAAAAAATTAATTGCATCTCTGTTTAGATATACTAAGATAATTATGAAAACAAGTTGGAACATAATGGTGCCTACATTAGAGAAAGAGGCCCATTCCAGAAAAACATGCTTTTTTGTTGTTGTTTATTTGTTTTTTGTCTTGGAGGGTCTCTCTTTTTTTGCTTTTGACAAAGATGGAGAGGAAATTTTTGAAATGTCTGTTACTAATGAAAAATTCAAGTGTGTGTTAATGAGTACTGTGAAGTTTTTTTATTATTGATTCCTACCAAATTCACTAATTATATTTCTGAAAAACTGTATAAATAATGGCACTTGATGTGTTATTTTGTTCAGGTAATGCTGAAGGGCCTCTGTTATGGAGACTGTGTGGACCCTCAGCATCTACAGTGCCATTGGTTATCCCTTATCCTGAGGTCTGGGTGCACCTTGTCACCAATGAACGTGTAGAGCATATTGGGTTCCACGCGCAGTACTCCTTTACAGGTAAGACTTATGAATGAGCTTTCAAACTCTGGCGATAAAACAATAGGTAACATTTTTATAATATTTTCCCTAAATATGTCATATATATTTTGTTAGGTTTATTTCTAGGTTGCTATTGCTTTTGCTGCTAATGCCAGTAGGATATTCTAAATTACAGTTTTTGATTGGTTGTTGCTGATATCTAGGAATTTTTAAATTTTTATATTGTTTTTTAGCCCAGAGATCTTGCTATACTTTCATTAGTTTAGTATTTTAACTACAGTTGTCTTTGTTTTTTTTGTATAAATAATCATATCTTCTGCAAATGGTAGTGGTTTTTTTGCAGTCCTAATAGTTCATTTCTTTTTCTTGAACTATTTCACTAGCTAAGCCATTATCATAATTTTGAATGGAAGAGGTGAGAGCATCTGGTCTTGACCTTAATGTCAGTGCCTGCGACATGCCATTGCTAAGTATATGGGCTGCTCTTAGGTTTTCAATAAATACTCCTTATCAGAATAAAGAAAGCCCCTTAAATTCCCAGTGTACAAAAAAAGTTGTGTTTGCTTTTTACCCTGGGAATGAATATAAGATTTTATCAAATAATTTTTCTGCATCTATTGGAATGATTCTATTTTAGTCCTTTAATATGCTAATGTGATAAATTAATTTGATTTTTTTTTTGCCTTCAAACCATTCTTTGATTTCCAGGATAAACCCTATTTAGTCATGATGTATGTTTTGAACATATTACTGGGTATTATTTTCTAATGTTTTGTGTTAGATTTAGAAGCATCTATGATACTTGCACCTGAAAATTTCATCCGGGTCAGGCAGGATCACTCCTTGCTGCTGCTCTGGGCCCCTGAAGTTCTTCTAGTTCCTTTTCTCTAACATGGCAGTCCTTTCAGATCCCCAGCTTTATGTGAACTCTCAACTCTAGTTCTTGACTTCGTGGGGGTCTGAGGTCATATGTTCTCTTTCTGTCTGGTCATAAGAACCTTAGACCTCAATCCCTGGGACACACATCTTGCTTCTCTATCTTCTCAGACTAATACACTTTCAACGTGAGGTTACCCCTCAGAATTTGAGTGCACTTATTTGTTGATTTTGGAGATCTCCTTTCTTCCCATTAAGTTTGGATATAAATCAAAATATGTTTTGGTTATGGTTTTATCTAACATTTTTGTACTATAATCAAATGGGAGTTGATTGGGAGAAGGAGTGAGGAGGAGTGACATTGGGACAAGCATTATCTACTCAATTGATCATGTTGCCAGTATATTTTTCCTTATTAGATTGAAAGAAAGAAGTCAGACTTCAGGAAGCAGTATTATTTGTGTGAAACATAATATCATGCTATGGTTTATATATATATATATATATATATATATATATGTTTTTCAACTGCTGTGCTAATATACAGTGTACTTTGATAGCTGACTGCAGACACGTGTGCTTATTAACAAATGACAAAGTCTTTAGTGATGGAAATAATCATATTCTCCCAGCTTATATTTATTTTCATTGGCCTGGCTTTTTCAAGAAAGGCAATTTTATTTATTTTGTCTCTAGTACATTCACTCTCAGTTATACACACACCTAATTTCGCTGCATTATGGTACAGTATTATCTTCTTTCTCCTTTGTACTAAACTTGAGCCTGTTTTGCTCTATAATTCTGCATATAAGATTTTGTTTATTTCTAATCTTGCACACAGCTTTACTTTGCTCTTATCCAATTTCATTTATTTATTCATTTATTGTATTTTTAAATTATAAAATATGAGAGCTTGAAGTATAATGTACTTTGGTTTTGCAGGGATTTTTTTTTTCCTACCTTATTTAGAAGGTTGCAAATCTAATTTCAGACTGTGGCGGAATACAGATAGGTGAGAGTGGAGTGATCACAAGCCCCAACTATCCAGCCTCTTATGACAAATTGACCCACTGTTCTTGGTTGTTGGAAGCCCCGCAAGGCCACACCATCACTGTGAGTTCTGATGACTGAGGAAATTACTTCTGAGACTATAGAACTACAATATCATGTCCTGTGTGGGAACAGAGTTCTTTCAATAAGCAAATATTAGCCTTTGATTTTGCAATCAGATTATTCTCTCCCTAAAATTCTCCCTTATAGAATGACATCTGTAAATTTGCAATTACTGGAGAATAAGTTCTTGTTTCAAGCATTGGAAAAGCTCAGAGTAGAAGATAATTCCACACCCAGGAGTGAGGTGTGTTCATGCACTTGATATGACTTGCTGTCCTGGCCCAGGGGACTGAGGAGTTCCCTTAGCGACTCCAGTTTGGAGAGAAACATCCTTTTTCACAATTTCCAAGAGAAACTTCAATAAGGAAAAAGGAGGGCAAGGGAAAATGAAATAAGGAGATATAAATACAAAATTGTATAAATTAAAACAAAATAAAAGGATTTGTGGGGAGCTTATCTAACTCCAGGTAGGCAAAGTCACAACTCATAAAATAATGAGTGCCTCATTGTTTCTTTCCTCTCCTGCAGCTTACATTTAGTGACTTTGATATTGAAAGCCATACAACCTGTGCTTGGGACTCTGTCACTGTCAGGAACGGTGGTTCCCCCGGCTCGCCCATAATAGGACAGTACTGTGGGACTTCCAACCCTGGGCCAATCCAGTCTGGTTCAAACCAGCTGGTGGTGATTTTTAACTCAGACCATTCAGTGCAAAATGGTGGATTCTATGCTACGTGGAGCACACAAACTTTAGGTAAAAGAACCATTCTCTGCACTTACCATCTTCTTTTCTTTGATTTAAAAAATTTAATAACTAATTCAGCAAGTGTATATTTTGTATACTCTCTGTAAGACTCGGTTCTAAATGCGTCACCTGACATAGCAACCCTGAAAGGAAGACACAGCACCAATACATGTTTTTTCCATTTTGCACAGGCAGAAACTTAGGATGCATGGGTTAATAAATTGCCGCTTGTGTAGCCAATGATTGGTAGGGTCAGAGACCCTACCAATAAATAAAGACAGAGCCCAGAAACCTTGATCTTAACACTTCGCCATTCTGCCTCCATAGGCAGAAGGGCACAACCACGGAATCGTAGGCAGTAGAAAAGGCGTGTTGGGATTGCAAGTAATTTGACATCTGGCAGCCTGGAGGAGGGCTGATAAGTGGGGAGCTGACGGCAGGAGGACAAGCAGGCCGCGTCATGCGGAGTCTCGGCTTAAGTAGTGAGGAGCCAGTGAAGGGTGCTGAGCAGCAAAATAGCAAGATTTGTGATTTTAGAACGAATAGTATTGACAAATAATCGTACATTTGATTTCAAAGGATGTAGCATTTAAGTATATAAAGTATGGACTTTATGGAAGTTTCCAGAAAATGTAAGAACTTACATCAGATACTTTTAGTCAGGATTTTTTTAGAGCCTTGCAATGTCACACACACAGGGCAATTCTTTCCAGGGGAGTCAGAGTTATTACAAAGATCTTTATGGAATGAGTCAAATTTTCCCTCATTAAAGCACTGGTTGCTGTGAAGTCAGAGGGAGGTTTTTAAAATTTTTTAAAAAGATTTTATTTAGTTTTAGAGAGAGGGAAAGGCAAGGAAAAAGAGAGGGAGAGAAACATCAATGCGTGGTTGCCTCCCGAATGCCCCCTGCTGGGCACCTGGCATGTGCCTGTTTGGGAATTGAACTGGCAACCCTTTGGTTCGCAGGCCAGGGGCACTCAATCCACTCTGGCTTTTGTCATGTCTTAAGTACATAGTTCAATAGTATAAAATAATTGTAGAATTTTTTATGTCAATCCATGTACTTTATTTCCATTCATCAGTATTTTAATGTGAAAGAACCAGGGTGATTAATGGAAGAGTGTTCCCTTCCTCAAGATCACTTTCTCTAGTCCTGTGTGTTAGAATGAAATTGCAAATGAGTAAGGACTTGTAATCTTGTTTTGTGGTAATAAAACACACAATTTGGGATTGCTGGACCACAACTTGTACCCTCAAATGGGGTATATCATATTGGTATTGTCTGGAGACAGGGTAGAAGTCCATCCTCTTTGTGATGAGGATTAGAGTTCTCAGTTGAGCTCCAAAAGGTGTGTCCAAAGAGTAAGAGCTGACACTTCCTGTAAATTCAGTGCACCTGACATTGACGGAGTATTCTTGTTGTATGCCTGCCCCAAAGGCCAGGGACTCATACATAAGGAGAGATGAGCTAAAATCTCACATTTCGAAATGTGTCTTCTCTAGAAGTCCTAGCTTAACGTTGTTATTTTACTCCAGATTAATGGCTTTTTCCATGACAATTTTTAAGGTTGTGGTGGAATACTCCATTCAGATAATGGAACCCTCAGATCCCCTCACTGGCCTCAGAATTTTCCTGAGAACAGCAGGTGTGCCTGGACAGTCATTACTCACGAAAGCAATCACCTGGAGATCAGCTTTGACAGCAACTTCCGAATCCCTAGTGGTGATGGACAGTGTCAGAACAGCTTCGTGAAGGTTGGTGGGCTTGTTTATTTAATTGGAGCAGAACTGGTTTTGTGAACATAAACAGTTAGAGTGGAAATGGCTCATTGCCTCTCGAAGTAAGAAAAGGACAATTTTGCTGCTTGGATTTCTTGAACTAAAAAGGTGAGAAATCTTGACTATTAGGAGTTAAACTTTGAACCATAACACACATATTGCCATGGGACTTTTTGTTTGCTAATACACACAGAAAATTACTTGAGGAGATTGTTTTCTGGCCTCATTAAATTCTCATGAGCATTAATGGCTCTTCCTTTCTGTAGAAACTAAAGAGAGAGAAGGCCAGAATTTGTTTTTTCTCTTATTCTCTCTGTCTCTCTCCCTCCCTCTTTTCCTGATGAGATCCTCTGGGACAAAATGAATGTAAGGCACCATTACAAGCACCATTTAAACTTTACTATAGAAGTTACAGAAGGATAGAGAAGTGGCTATTGTCGCCTTCACCTTGGCCTTAAGAGCCCACAGCTGAAAAGACCATGAGAGAGACCCCAGTCAGACGGTGGCAGTGAGGCAGCCTGCAAGGCGGGCCGTCTTACGATACTGCTCACGTGGCACTGGCCTCACTGTCGTGACTTATGGCCGTGATGACTGATTGGAAATTCATTCCTGTGATCTCTTCTATCTTATAGGTTTCATTTCTAATAGGCAATGCCTTTTAGTGGGAAGAACATCAGCCTTAAGTTCACATTAGTCTGGACTCTATTCAGATCTCCTACATTTACTGCCTGCATGTTTCTCTGTGAGCTAATTAAACATTTGAACTTAAAATTACTCACCATAAAATAATGAGAACAATACCTACTTCAGTAGGATTGTTTTAAGCATTTGAGGTAATATGATATAACATAGTGTTCAGTACTGGGAATATAAAACCATCTAACAAATACAATATTTTTATTGTTTTTACTGTTACTATTCTATCATCTCTCAAATTATGTTTATATCTAATTAATCTGTGCTTACTGTTTAAATAAAAATCCTATACTTATATATAAAATATGGGCATAATAAAACACACTTAATATACACTATTTCTACTTGCTTTTTTCATGAAACAAATGAACTCTGTCTCTCATGGACTGAGTCAGCATCTAATGTGTAGGTGTAAGACTCCAAAGTTCTTTCCCTGTAAATACAGATATGAAACCTTTCTTTGGCCCATTTTTCCTCTGGTTGAACTGGGAGTCCCTCTGACATTGGGCCAAGGCAACGCCACCAGCAGGTGGGGCGGGTCAGAGCCCTGCCCAAACTAGGCGGCCTGGGGAAGCTCTCTTCTTCCCTCCTGACCTGACGAGACTCCTATTTCTGACAAGAGATACAAAAGTTGGGGGGCAAAACCAGCAAGAAGAATCCACCTATAGCAAGCAAAATTAAACCTCACACCTTATGTGAAAATGAACTGAAAATAGACCATAGACTGAAATGTAAAATATATAGCCATACACTTTTAGGGGAAAAAATAGCAGAAGATCTTTGGGGCCTAGAGATAGGTGAAAAGTTCTTAGACTAAACATAAAAAGAATGGCCTATAAAAATTAATTTTATCTTATCAAAATGAAATTTTTTTGTTTTGTGAATGCTTCGGTGAGGATGGTGAAAAGATAGGCTACAGGGAAAAAAGATTTACAAACCTATATCTTACAGCAGACTACTATTTAGAATATATACAGAGCTCTGAATTCCATGAGTAAAAATACAAACTTTCTATTAGAATATGGGCAAAAGATACAAACAGGTATTTCCCCAAAGCCAATATACAGGTGCTAAATAAACATAAGGGAAGATGGTCAGCATCAGTAGCTGCTAGGGAAAATGCAAATTAAAACCCCACTCAGAAATTGCTGCACGCCTCTCAAACCAG
Source organism: Sturnira hondurensis (assembly GCF_014824575.4). NCBI lineage: Eukaryota > Metazoa > Chordata > Mammalia > Chiroptera > Phyllostomidae > Sturnira > Sturnira hondurensis. The sequence goes on along the minus strand of NW_028085119.1, from coordinate 2,822,709 downwards.
CTAAAATTAAAAACTGTGACACACACGAGATTGGGAAAAGATGGATCACTTATCCATTGCTAGTGGGAATGTAAAATAGCACAGCCACTCTGAAAAACAGGTTGGCAGTTTCTTGTACAATTAAACATGCACTTACCGTAAGATCCAGCAATTTCCCTTTGGGGGATTCATCCCAGAGTAATGCCAACTGTGTCTAAACAAAACCTGAGTATCAAGGTTCAGAGCAGCTTCATGTGTAATGGCTCCAAACTGGAATCAGTGAAAAATCCTTCAACAGTTAAGTGGTTAAACAAACTCTAGTACACAGAAACCATGGAACACAGTCCCATAAAAACAAAGTATTGACAGACTAACAATTTAAACAAATCACCAGGGAGTTTTGCCAAGTAGAAAAGGCCAGTCTCGAAGGTTGTATAGTCTATTGTCCCATGTATATAATGTTTTGGAAATGGCAGTATTTTAGGAATGGAGAACGGAAGGACAGAGGTTAGAGGGCCAGGGGTGGGAAGTGAATCGTGTGACTGTAAAAGGGCGACCCGAGGTATCCTGGTGGTGTCGGACCTGCTGAGTGCGGTGGCATGGAACTTGTGTAAGACTGAATGCACACACACGAGTGTAAGTCCAAGGAGAACCGGGCAATTGGCCAGGATTGCTGGATTTTGCTGATGTCAGTGTTCTTGTGATGCACGACAGCTTTGCAGGGCGTCCCTGTTGGGGAAAACTGGAATATGTCCACAGGGATTTCTCCATTTCATATCTTACAACCATGTATGGATCTGGAGCTCTCTCAGCAAATATTAATTTTTTTAAAAGTTACTGGAACGATAAAATGTCACTTGTAGCCAGGCTGCGTTATAGAAAAACCTTAAGTAAGTTGAAAAGTTTTAGATCTGATGACAATTTTCTCACATTTTGTAGATCCAATAGTTTGATGAGTCCTGGGTCATAGAGCCAATGACATGACTTGCTTACTGACAAGGCAGCAATGAATACCTAATAACTCCTTACCAGTATTATCATTACAACCCGTGTGTCTTGGGCCAAAAGGTGGAGCTGTCAGATCCATAATTAATGACTTCAGAAAGGTATAAATAAGCACATGAGTATTCTTGAAGTTCTTCATTAAAGAACTTGAAATTCCTTAATAAAAGTTATCTCCTATCACTTTGCTTTTTAGTAATATTCATAAAAATAGTATATGCAGATATTAGTAAATTATGTTTATAGTTTTACTAAATGTAGATAGAAAACTTCTGTATACTGTTTCCTTGGATAGTTAAGGGGAAAATTAAAAATTAAAAGGAATATTAGGGAAAATAGATAGTGTTCGTTTCTTTCCTAACATATCTTTAAAAATTTTTAATTGCAATTTACAGTCAATATTATTTTGTATTAGTTTTGTATGAGCACAGTGATTAGATAATCATACACTTTACAAAGTGCTTCCCCTGATATTTTCACTACCCACCTGGCACCATACAGAGTTATTACAATATTATTGACTGTATTTCCTATACTGTACTTTATATCCCTGTGACTATTTTGCAGCTATCAATTTTTACTTAATCCCATCACCTTTTCCACCCAGCCCCCCAGTCTCCCTACACTCCAGCAACCGTTTGTCTTTTCTCTCTATCTATGAGTCTGTTTTGTGTTGCTTGTTCATTTATTTTTTCCTTAGATTCCACATATAAGTGAAATCATATAGTGTTTGTCTTTCTCTGACATACTTCACTTAGCATAATACCCTCTAGGTTCGTCCATGCTGTCACAAATCATAAGCTTTCATTCTTTTTTGTGGCTGAATGATATTCCATTGTGTATATATGTACCACAACTTTTTTATACACTTGTCTGTTGATGGGCACTTGGGTTGCTTTTGTATCTTGGTTATTGCAAATAAGACTGCAATGAACGTAGGGGTGCATATTCTTTTGAATTAATGTTTTGGAGTTCTCCAAATTTAGACCCAGAAGTAGAATTGCTGAGTCATAATGCAGTTCCATTTTTAATTTTTTGAGCTATCTCCATACTGCTTTCCACAGTGGCTGCACCAGTCTGCATTCCCAGCAACAGTGCACCAGGGTTCCCCCTTCTCCACATCCTCACCAGCACTTGTTATTTGTTGATTTGTTACTGGTGGCCATTCAGACAGGTGTGAGCCGACATATCATTGTGGTTTTAATTTGCATTTCTCTGGTGATTAGTGATAATGAGTATCTCTTCATATGTTTGTTGGTCATCTGTATGTCCTTCTCCAAATGTGTTTATTCAAGTTGTCTGCTCATTTTTTAAATTGGATTGCGTGTTTGTTTGGTGTTCAGTTGTATCCTGGCACCTTTTTTATCTTGGGTGTTTGACAGAATATCTTGTATTTTCAGTACTTTTGTTCTGAAAAGTAATATCAGTAATATCAGTACTTTTGTTCTCATTAGCTCCGGGTCCAGGCTCCTCCCATATCTAATGAATGGAAATATAATTTGACTTTAATAAAGTGACTAATGGATGCCAGTGTTTAAAAAACCAATTGAAATGATACCACTTTAAAGAATTGAGAAATGTTAAGTCAGTGCTACGAATCCACGCTGTTTCGTTCTTCTTCCTATTGACTGATATGCCAATAGAAATGTTTTTAATGGTTTGATGTTTTCTTGCTTCGTTGAGAAATATTCCTGAAAATGGTATGTTCAAATGAGTAATCTTGCCTAATTTGATGTAAAAAAAAGCCAAACGGTCAAGGAAGACTGACCAAACCTGGTTACTTTCTTGCCTTCTTGGTTAGCTGGGGGAGTCTTGTCCTGTGCCGCCCCGGCCCCTGACCACTACGTGCTGCCCACACACCAAGTGTGACAAAAATGCCTCCAGGCCTTGCTAATACTGATTTTCCCTGGGAACAGCAGAATTGCTTCCAGTTGAGGCTCTCTCAACGAGGAGGCCCTTCCCTGGTTCAACGTGTTTAATAGTACTTTTCCCCCCAATAGTGTGTATTCATTACCTCACATCAATATTTTCCTCAAGTGACTCAGCATTTTCTATACCATGATCTTTTCCTTGGACTACTCTGAAATCTTCCTGGAAGATCTCCCAGCAACATCTCTTTTCTTTCTGTTCTTCATATTGCAATGTTTTCTAAAAGCCAAATGTCTTCTACCCTTAAGCTTCCGAGAGGCTCCTCACCATTTTCAGGACAGTGGCCTGGGTCTCTAACATTCAACGAGGCCTGCATGGACTCTTAGCCTCTCCTCGCACCTTACTTGGTTCCTCTCTGTTCTTTGAACTAGACGTGCCTTTTCTTGCCCTAGGATTTCTCTAGGCAGGTTCACTGCTCCACAAATCAGGTACAGCGCCTTATTGTGTGCTCTCAACAGCTCCATTACAGCCCCTTTCAATGTTGGAATTTTGTATTTAAATTTGTGTTTCTATGATTAATGTCCTCCCCTATCAGTCTGATCAGGGTAGGCTTGATTTGGAACTTCGAAGCTTACCGTTATTCCTCAGAAACTATTTTTCAAATGAGTGTATTAGTTGTTTCTTTTGAAGTAGCCAAACTAACTAAATGACAGACCAAATCTACCTGGGAGTTGCTCACCCAGTCTTTGCTGAATAATACCACATAGTGACCGAGTCTCATCCTTTCTTCAAGTTGAGCCTTAAAGCTTAATCTTGGCAGGAACTCTGCTATGATTTATTTTAATGTATGCTGGTTACATATACAAGGTCTGTCCAGAAGTTACCCAGCCATGAACTCTGACAAATAGAGACGTTTACTGAAGAAGATACAAGGTATAAGAAACATTGTACACAGGACAATGGTGCCTCAGGCCCCTTCGATGGAGGCACCTTGGCACCTCACACTGTTCTCCCAGTCTTCATCGGGTGCCTTGCCATATTTGCCTGAACCTCATCGATAGTCTTAAATCTCTTTAGTTTTCAGAAAAGCCAGAAGTGACAGGGTGCCAAATCTGGACTGTAAGGGGGCTGAGTCACCTGGGTGATTTGACGTTTCACCAAAAGACTGTGTGAGACATTGATGCATGAGCAGGCCCGTTGTCGTGATGAAGCTGCCAGTCACCAGTTGCCCATAGCTGCAGCCTTCTGAAGCATCTGAATAGTTTCCTCAGAGGAATGTTCAAGCTTAATGCAAAAGTTGATGTAGATTCATTGCTCTACTCGCTCAGTCATTTTAAATGTGGTAGCCACACAGTACTCATGCTCACTCAGTGGTGTCTACCACCCCCCTTTAGTTTTCAGAAAAGCCAGAAGTGACAGGGTGCCAAATCTGGACTGTAAGGGGGCTGAGTCACCTGGGTGATTTGACGTTTCACCAAAAGACTGTGTGAGACATTGATGCATGAGCAGGCCTGTTGTCGTGATGAAGCTGCCAGTCACCAGTGGCCCATAGCTGCAGCCTTCTGAAGCATCTGAATAGTTTCCTCAGAGGAATGTTCAAGCTTAATGCAAAAGTTGATGTAGATTCATTGCTCTACTCGCTCAGTCATTTTAAATGTGGTAGCCACACAGTACTCATGCTCACTCAATGGTGTCTACCACCCCCACTGTCTAGTACAGTGAAGTCGTTGCTATTCACACATTCACATTCCAGTCCACTGTCCTTGGCTGCCAGGTTACATCACTGTCATGCCCATTGTTCTCATTGTATTAACAATGGCTAGACTTTTTCTGGATCGACCTTGTCTACTGTAGAATTCATGTCCACTTTCTTTATGCTCCACAAAAAATAGTAATTTCCACAGGGTTCTTGCTTGGTAGTGTTCTCTACTCATAACCTACAATTTTCCATCCACTGAGGACAAATGGTAAGCCCCACACATCCCCCCCGCCCCAACTATCTCGTGCACATGCGTGCACCTAGCAAGGCACCTCTCCGGGCACCTAGCAAGCTCAACTAACTTTGATTAGGTCAACTAGGAGAAGGTGAGAGGAAACTGAATAGTGATTGTTTTTTTTAATTACTGTCTAGCTACAGAAAAATAAACATAATGTTCTTGGAAAAATAAAAAAAATGAAGCATGCTATTAAAATGCAGCTTGAAACTATTATTCTCAAAAGAAAATATTGCAGATTTGCATTGTTTTATTTACTATTATGTTTAGGTTGATACACACCTTCGTACCATGATTTTTCAGCATAGGTGCATTAAAATGTCAACAGGAAAGCCTTGAGCATTAAGTTATATTTGTGGCTGTACTAGGTGTGGGCAGGAACTGAGGCAGCAGACACAGCGCTGTTATCCACGAGCTGTGGGAACGTGGCTCCAGGCACCATCGTCACCCCGAGAAATGCACTCACAGCTGTGTTCCAGTCTCAGGAGACACCGGCTCAGGGCTTCTCTGCATCCTTCGTAAGCCGTAAGTGGTACTAAAAACCTGACTTAGAGATCCTTGAAAGGGTGTGGCTGCCACAGGCGGCCTGGGGAGAGTAGGGCACTGCGCTGGGGTTGGCTGGAATGGGCTGCATGTGGGAGTGTGGCTTGGCCACCTAATCCTGAGAGTGCTCCCATCCTTCAAAAATCAGTGAGAATGGAACTGAATTCAATGGTAGGTCAATTGAGAGTTGATGTAAAAGGCTTGAGTGCCACTGAGACACCTAAAATTAACCCTAAAATCCCAAGGGGCCAGGAATTTGGCAGGTGCCCAGGAAACTAATAATTACTCGTCACCCAGGTGCCCAACATGTGGCACATTGACTGCCTGCACTGCAATTACCTGGGGCCTTAGAAGCATGCTGATTCTAGGGCCTCAACAGACCCCTCTGAACTCAGAATTTCCATGGGTGTGGATGGGAGTGTTTCAGCTCCCACCCAGATGATTCTTACAGCCAGTAAACTTTGGGAGCCACTTTCTCCAGAACTTTCCCTTCCTTCTCTTACTGCTGCTCACGAGGGAGGCTAGGGGGAGGTGTAGCAGTGGCTGAGCCTCAGGGCCAAGGTGGTGTGCCTGTTGGCTGAATTGAATCAAGTAGCTGCTGACTGCAACCCACTGCTTAGGAAAAGGTTTGATCAAAGGAATTAGAGGGAATAATGAAGTGAAAGGGTACGTTAGCACAAAGGAAAGAAGGGTGGAGGTCATGAGAGTCAAACCAAGGCCTGCCCTTAGGTCTTCACTGGGTGGCTGGTATCTGAGTATATGTGTGTAACTGTGTGTGCTTGACATCAAGGCAAAAGGGTGCTGATATCCACGTACATGATGGATCAGCGAGTGAGGTGGATTAACTAGTTAGTGGTGGTATGGAGACAAAAGTCATTTTAGTGGTGAAAAGATACTTCTGTTTCTGACACCAGGCATTCCAGGAGTTGGCATTAGTACATTCAACCATTAACAACAAAAAAAGTGGGTATTTTTGTGGTTAGATTACACTGGTAATTAAATAATATAGTTTTCTAGCAATATAATAAGATATTTTAAAAGCACTAGGTGTACCGGTATGGTGCAAATCACTTTTCATCAGCCATTTCTTTATCTATATGAACCATATTAAATCTTTGCTAAGTTATCCTTTCTTTACTATCTTAAAATTAAGTGATTTGCAACAGATTTGTGGTAAAAGTTTCTACTACCTAGTTGAAAACCCTGCAGCATTTTCTAAACAAATATGCAATGTTCTCATTTATTTTTTTAAATGAGAATTCCCTTCTCTTAGTTATTGTTTCTTCAATTTGGAGTGCCTCAGAGAACACGTCTCTGTAGAATTTAGGAAAGTTGAGTCTTTTCCTCACTGATAAAAAGATACAGAATGTGAGAACCAATGTTTTGACATACTTTTTTCTTCCCACATAGGATGTGGGAGTAATTTCACTAAGCCTTCAGGCTACATCATCTCTCCGAACTACCCGAGGCAGTACGACAACAACATGAATTGCACCTATTTCATAGAGGCTAATCCTACATCTGTGGTCTTCCTGACTTTTGTATCTTTCCATTTGGAAGGTAAGCTTATGTGCGTGTAAATTACAATTGATTCTTAATAAATCAATGAGGAACAAGCAGAGGCATAGATAGTCTAAAATCACCATTTGAAGAAAACATTTAAAGTGTTACAGAGCACCTTTGACATAAACTTGATTAAAATTCCATCCAGTGTTTTAAGAACACAGGTACCATGCTATTCCCTCCAGAAGTAAAACAAAATAACACAAGAGCTTTAATAACACAAACCCCAAGTTAATACCTTAAGGAAAATAAGTCTGACATGTATCACATTTAATAATAGCTATTAATTTATTCATTTACATTTGTAGTCTATGGACATAGATGTGGATATACACGCCCACAGTCATGCGCATGCTATAACTAGTGAGAGAAACTATTGAAGTAAAATTTGTAAATATCTGAGCTGTACTTTTAAGTATTGTCACGGGACACCCTTTCATCTCCTTTCTCTTCCACTGTCTTCATCAGTCCCATATACATAGTTGTGAAATCCCTCAGCACAACCACCGCATTGGGTTCACTGCGTCTCTAGGGGATGGGCTGCTGGCGGACCGTGGACCTTCTGGTTCGGGCTGGGCTGTGGCTACAAGAGGCACAACTTGATGTTTACTGGATGCTTTGACACTGCAGGAGAGAGGTCCCTCCAAGCAGATGGGTGTTTTCAACCACTCAGTCATACTAATATTTTTTACAAATTAAATTTTCATTGCTAAAGTATAATTAATCAATAAACTTATCAAGCTACGTCTGCACAATGAAAACTTCTTTCCCTTTTGGTAGTCTACCACAGTAATGAAAAGTTACATTTAGCAAAATGTTCTCCAGTTCTCAGTATCCAGAATATTTAGGTTTTGTAAAAGTGACTTGTTAGTCCTCATACACTGGTAAATTATGCAACGTCTCTCTCCCCATTCAGTCCTTTTTCTGTGACCTCCTTTCCCTGACTTTCATAAGCTGTGGTTTGGGGCACCTGGGTTTGCTAGAAATTGCCAAGTAAGCATGATGTATGTCCCTGTAAAAATGCAGCGTGAAGTTTAATATGATCTTCTCAGCATTTGCTAGCACCAAACCCTAGCAATCAAAAAAAGGTGCTCATGATATAGACAGCATTAGGAGAAAGTAAAGTGGTTTATGTAAGATGATCCAGTTTTCTGTTTTTAATAATTTACACGTGAATAATCTGTAGAGTTCTTCAGTCATACTTGAAGAGTTGTTACCACTGTGCCATAGATTATGATGTTTGATTTCTTCTTTATACCTTTTCCATTATTTTTTATATTCCGGGGGAATGTTTTAATAACAGGGAGAAGTGTATGGCTTGGACTGTGCATTTGCTCTCTTTAAATTACATAAACAAAAGAATGTCATATGCCAATGTCATTTAGAGTAAAAAGGAGACTCTGTCAGACATACTATGTACAATAGCCACAAAAAAGCACCATTGTACCAATGGGATATGTGTTATTACAAGGGAACCTACACTTACCCTAAACAGGAGCTCCCTGACTAGATGGGACACAGGGACAGCATACGCTGAGTACTGGACGTGGGTTGTGGTGGGGCGAGCGTGGCATTTCAGATGGGTCCCCAAGGCCAGGTTGACCATTTACTAGTCATCTGACTGTTTAAATTGCTTAATCTTTTTTATAATCACTTTCATCTTTTTAAAATATAAAATAGTCATTTTAAAAGTCAGAAAATGCCTATAGAAATGTATTTTGCAAACTATAATTCACCGCCTGGCCACTGTTTTGTCAAATCGCCAGATGTGCAGTGACACAAGATGCCTGAAGGCAGATTCTTGGTTTTGCAGATTAAGGGATTTCAACTTCTACTAATGGATTTGCTAATCATGACCCAGTTGAAAAGACTGATTTTTTAAAATAAGATATCTTTATGATAATGCCTTGTGACATTTCCAGTGTTACAAGTACTCAGTATTTTCAAACCGATAAGTAGGTAATTTCTGGCTGCAGTTTAATTAAATTATAATGATTACCAGAAAGAGCAACATTAATCAAATCTTTAATTAGATTCTTGTCACTAATCATGTCAATGCTGATGTTCATTAAATAACATCAAGAAGCTAGAAATTTGTTAGCTACAGTAAAATACCATTCCACCTCTTCTCAAATGGGCCCGAAGAATCCACGTGCAGCCCGCCGTGGTAAAACTGGGGACTGCTCTGGGGTGAGTCACAGCCTCTGGTTTTCAGGGGCACTGGCCTTTCAGACTGCTGCCTATAGGCACTGTTGAGGGGCTGAGTCCCACAACTGAGCCTAACAGACCAGCAGAGCCATGGCTGACCTAGGAGGAGATGAGGGTTACCTAGATTTGCTTTTTTGTTGGGCTATCCCAGCCTATAAAATACTGGAAGCACATTTGTCCATACATCGTGATTGCTGAACACCGACAGCTGGTTAAGGAAGGTTTTCTCTTCAGGCTGGTACACTGAGAATTCAACTCCATACTGGCGGTTTCTGTACCGGGAGGTCACAAAGGTTCGGTAACTTCTTTCTTTCTTTCTTTTTTTTCTTTTTTGACTACTTTTCACCAAAGCTGCTCTAAAAGTATGTTATGATATTTTGTGTTGGCTAAATTTCTCCAACTTTCTTCTTCTTCTTATCTTTCCAATACTAGTCATTCTACAAACTACAGACTTATTTTTTCTATATAATTACTACTTAATACAAAAAATCTGGTGAAATCAGAAGTCATGGGAGAAATTTTCATTTGAGCATTCATTTATAAAACAATCTTTTTTTCTGAAAGTAAACTCAACACAAAAATGGCTCTTGATATCCTGAACAGTGTCTTAAACACTGTGAAATGGGAATTAACAAATTCAAAATGGTTTTTTTTTCTTTTGTCAAAAATGAAACCAGAAACAGAGAAAAGTTAACAGGAAAGGATGAGAGAGAAACTTCCAGTGTTTGTACTTATTTTGTAATCTGATGTCATTAAATAAATACTTATTTTATTTTCCCACCTATTGAACAGTCTAGAAGTATATTTTTGTGTTCTTATTCATGTGGCCAAGTAGATGCCTCCAAATTTCTGGGGAGATTATGGGCCATTTTTTTCATTACTGTGTCAGTTAGAGAAGTTAGTAGACATAGTAACCTAAGGCAAGTGAATGCCTTCTATATCTTGATTGTTCTATTATTAAAATTAGATAATAACATTGATTCACCTTGGTGATGATAATGAAGAGTTTAGAAATTGTTACCAAAAAAATGCCTGTATATAGGCAAATTCTAAACTCAGTTTTCTCAGGTCCAGAATACCTGTTGGTAGGAACTGTATAAAAGAATAGCACATTGCACAGACGGTGGAGAGAACTAGAAAGGCAAATGCTTCGGCTCACGGGCCTCAAGGGATGGATCGCCCCAAATCCCCCAAGGGAATAGGGCTAGATTTCCAGAACAGCCAGGCAGGAAGTCCTATGTAATAGTTGCTTGAGCTTTCTTTGATTAACTTAGAAGAGCTGGGTTGCAAGCTACACTTAATATAAAGCTAAAAGGAAAAAAATCAATTTTAGACTTTTCTTTTTGCCTTTTCCCCCCACTAAGCACAAAAATTGAGTTTTGTCAGTTGTCCTAGTTCACATTCCATCCCCCCATTTAATCGAAGTTTTTTAAGTGGCGTTACTCAACTACTTACCATTTCTTCTCTTTGCTTTCTCAATCATTCTAAAGAAATCAGTATGTAGGCATATTGCATAATTCATTACCTAAGAAAGCATTGGGCAGTGGTTCTTTTGAAATCATTTCTATGGATATTTTATTCAATTTGGTCTAGCACTAGAGGAGGCACTTTGGTTACGTGAGATTCTTCACTTGCCTGTGTTTTAAAACATTGGCCTGCACGCTCTATGGCGCTGGTTTAATCCTAGTACACGCTTCTCCCTCCCTCTGCACTATGCCCTCCACTGAGGTAAGCAGCTGCTTGGAGCAAAGGTAATCAGACGGACAACAGACTGCATTCAGAGCTGCCCCTAATTCACCTGCCTCCCCTCTCCCTAGAGCCCTGTGCAACTTTGCTGAAAAACTTCATCTTATCTACAATATTAAATTGTTTCCACCAAAAGTATTTTTCTCTCTCTACTCCTCTGAGGCAGCTCTCCTCTCTATGACTCTCAGGAAAAAATTGCAATCTGAACCTAAATTCCACAAGTTTGTATAATTTTCTGAGTTACTCATCCCTGGTTCCCTTTCAATTCTCTCCAAGTTCTTGGAATCATAATGGAATTCAGAATCGAACATTGCTTGGTAATAAAGTTCAATGTAATACAAATTATATTTTAGTATATTGAATAGAGAGGCCTACTCATTTGAAACAATGGATGTGTTTTAAAGGTTTTTAGAAGGGTGGATAACAGTCAGGAAAACAAATCATGGAGCATCATCTTACACATCAGAGATTTCAGTAGTAAATACACAACAAATTGTTTACTGAAGATAGAATTAAGAATAAATGTGGCTCCTTGTCCCATGAAAAGGGCTCTAGTTGCAGGAAAAAGTATTGCTCAACTTCAGGATACTTGTCTTCCTCACACCTTCTCATACGTTTCATTGAACGTTACCTTATGGTCATAGCCTCAACTTGGTATTCACCTAGCTTCTTGAATGCCATTTTATAGTCCTAAGTTCCTTTCTCTATCTAACACGCATTCATGCTGGTTGCATTTAACTGCACCTATTCTACTTAAGAGCCTTGTATACGTTTTGGTTAGATATTTAATTGATTCCCCCTATGATTATAGAAAATGGTTTAATGTCATTATTTTCTGATGCCTTTGTCACCAAGTGTCCTCCCACTGAAAATTCGGGCTAATATCTTCAATCTAATATGGTGACGGGTTACACAGAGCTTGTGAAAAAGCTGTATATGTGAATTATTTGACACCTAATGGCATCTTTATATATCAGTTTCTTGTATATTACCCTGTTTATAATAATCCTTGATATGTTCTCAGACTTTAGGTAACTTTCTAAGACCTGATATTATGTAATATATGATTTCTTGTGCAAAAAAATTGGAGGGGCACCCCACTTTAAAGAAGTGACTACTGGAAAAAATACAAGAATGTTTTAATCCATCAAGCAATTTGCCAAATATCATACCTTCCACAGGTTATGCTTAATGCTTTATTTAGTTATTTAATATTATGTTGCTAGCTACAAAATATTAATATCCTTTAACTTCCTCTGCTTCTCCCTGCATAACTTCCTTATTGTTAAATACAGACCTTTATAAACAAATGAATTTTGATTATGTCTCAATAGATATATACCACCTTTATTTTATGGTGACATTTATATAATCGAACTAGCCCTTTTGAATAATTATTTGAAAGAGTAATCAAGCATGACACATCTTACCTTATTTTTCACAGTGTTATTTTGTGAGATAACTATCACTGTGATAGTTTACAAGGTCTGTCCATAAAGTATCCAACCGTGTATGTGAAAAATAGAGACATTTATTGAAGATGTAAGAAACAAGAAATATTAGACATAGGACAATGATGCCTCAGTCCCCTTCAAAGTAGGCACCTTGGGACCTCACACAGTTCTCCCAGTCACCATCAGCTGCCCCTTTGTAGTTTCCTGAATCTCATCAACAATCTGAAATATCTCCCCTTTCAAAGGTGATTTTAATTTTGAGAAAAGCCAGAAGTCACAAGGTACCAAATCTGGGCTGTAGGGGGACTGAGTCACCTGGGTGATTTGATGTTTCACCAAAAAACTCAGCAAGAGACATGATGTATAAGCAGGCCTGTTTTAGTGATGAAGCTGCCAATCACCAGTTCTCCATAGCTACAGCCTTCGAATCATCCAAACAGTTTCCATGGAGGAATGTTCAAGCTTAACGCAAAACTTGATGCATTGTTCTACTCTCTCCGTCATTTTTAATGCAGCTGCTGCACAGTACACATCCTCACTCAACAGGCTCTACTGCCCCCACTGACTAGTACAGTGAAGTCATCATTGTTCACACGTGTACATTCCAGTCCACTCCCCTTGGCTGCCAGGTTACATCAGTGTTGTGCAAACCATTCTTGTTGTAGTAACAAGGGCTGGACCTTTTTCGGACAGACCTCGTGTATCAGGTTGCCAACAACTTAAATACAGAATAACTGCAGAGAAGGCTGTTTGATCAATGTGAGGCCAAGACTGTGATCTAGTATCAGCAATATTGCTTTTCATTCTGTGGTTTTGGATTTATAACTTTATATATTTTGTAGGCTAAAGATATTTTTATCAATAATGCATAGCCTTTTCTCCCTCAGACTCACCTACTCTAAATTTTTAATATTCCGGTGGGGCTATTAGTGTCTTCACATCGAATTCTGAGGTTAAAATTAAGGTACATAGTCTGGCAGTTTTCCAACTGTAAATCTGAGTTTAATCTACTTTTTTGTATTATGTTTCTAACATCATATTGCTTCTGACTACATAATAAGGTCATTGAAATTAAGTAATTCACACTTTTAACTTGTAGATTTATGCCCATTTAGAAACATTTCTCTTCCAGGATTTTCAAAGTGAAGGAATTCTTTGAGGCTAATTTAATAACTATATCTTGAATTGGTACCTCAAGATTTCTTCAAGCTAGATAGAAACTTAGCTGAGGAGCCAGATACATTCCTAAAATGTCTTAAGATTTAAATTGCAGAGATATTTTCTGATAAAAATATCAATTTTATCTGAGATAGTACTTAGATCTGAAAAGGGGAGAGAATATTTTAATGTACAGATATGTAAAAAATACAAATGTGTTCACCAAGGGTCTCCAGTTTAAAATGGTAGGTTATCTTCAGTTTGTTTGGATATAAATTAAAATTCATAGGAAGGACACTGGGTTATCTTATCTCCTCAAAGGAGGGCTTAAAAATAGGAAGGGCAGTAATGGGCTTCCAGGCCTGTGGAACAAGGACCCTTCAGAAAGCCTTCTCTTTCACCCTGTCCTGTTGCTGCTTTCTGTGTGACAGCCCCATTTTCTCCAGCTACAGCCTGGCTTCTGTCATGTGTCAGGAGATAGCTGCTGATATTTTCCAAGTTGAACATGTTTGGCTTTTACTACTGACTCCCTCTTGCTAAGTTATAGTTTGAACACAGTGGATCAGCGTAGACTAGGTCTGATATTGTATCTTGGAGTAATCAATTTATCAACAGTGCTCAGTATGGTGGAGTTCTATAAAAAAACAAACAACAATGATTATTATGATACTCCATGCTATAGTGATTAGGAATTTCTATGGTATAATTAACAGGAAACTTAGCTCAAGCTGATTTACACATAAAAGGTCAATTTGTTAGCTTTGCTTCTAAAGACCTCAAAGCTGGGTGTGCCTCAAACCTGCTTGATCTATCATTTTACTTATGTCATTAAATATTCCACTTTTTCTATTCTCACTCTGTGCTTTTCAGCGTGAGCCTCACCCTAAGGCCGGTTCCTCTTCTGGCTGTGGGGCAGCTGCCCTCACAGGGAGGGCCGCGTACCTCTCAGGCACGTCTAGGAACAGAGTGAGCAGCTGTACGGTGGCGTACTGGAGTGGGCCTAGACCATGCTGTAACAGCCAATCATGCTATTGATTCTATTCCAAATTCTGCATCTAATGACCTCCTGTTGGTAGTATGAAATCGGCTATGGGAGAACATTTATATCATGGAAATTGGCAAATGCTACAAATCAGAGCTGTTTTTTTCCCTTCGGAGAATTAGTTGTTACATTTACCAGCACACTACTGTCTACTCCAGGTCTTGAAATTTACCCTAATTGAATTGTCTTAGGTCACAGGCCCTGCCTTGAAACAAGGTCTATAGCCTGGGGTCTTGAAATTATGAAATAAATGTATATCATAATTTCTTTAATTTATAAGAGTGTTCTGGCAGCAAACAGGTAGTCTGATTTCAGAGTCCACCATGTCATTGCATGCAACTATACAAAGTATTGTAGTGTAGTTTTGGCCAGTTCCAGTGGGGAATTTATAAGTAGGTAAATTTTGTGTGTGAGAGGGGAGGAAGGGTATTCGATATATGCTCATTTTAACATCTATAGTAAAGAAAAGCATTTTGTCAATGAGCACATGAAAAGTATTCCACATTACTAGTCATCAGAGCAATGTAAATTAAATATCACAATGAGATTCCACTTTACACACACCACAATGGCTGACATTAAAGAGACTGACGACACCAAGTAATTGATAAACACGCAGAGCAAGTGGAAGTCTCATACCCTCCCGATGAGAATGCATCCAGATATAACTACTTGGAAGAATTGATTGGCAGTTTCTTACAGAATTAAATACACACCTAATTTATGACCCAGCTGCTCCATTTACCCAAGAGAAACAAAAACATTTTATCATACTAATATCCAGAATGTAAAAGAAATACTCAACATTAAATGGCATATAACCAAATTTAAAAATGGCAGAATAGACCTATTTTTCAAAGGAAATATACAAATGGTCAAGTAGCCCATGAAAGGCTCCTAGCATAATTAGGGAAATGCAAATCAAAGCCACAGTGAGCTACCACTTCCTTCCCACACACACGGCTGCAATAAAAACACAGACAATCACAAGTGTTGGCGACTCTGTGGGAAACCCACATGCATTTCTGGTGGTGTGGGAAAATAGCACAGCCTCTTTTGATAACAGTTTGATAGATCCTCAAAATATTAAACATAGAGTTGCCATGTAATTCAGCAATTCCACTCCTATTTCTATACCCAAGATTATTGAAAACATAATATCCAACACAAAACTTTGTACCTGAATGTTCATAGCCATGTTATTCACTGTAGCCAAAAGGGAGAAGCAAATCCAATGCCCATCAACTGATGAATGGTTAAACAAAACGTGTTCTATTCACACAATGGATTAGCGTTCAGCCTTGGAAGTTATGAAGTACTGACACATGCCACAGCATGGATGAACTTCAAAAACATCATGTGAAGTAGAAGCAGCAGTCATAAAAGGTCACATGTTACATGATTCTGTCTATGTGAATGTCCAGATTATAGACAAATCCATAGAGGCTGAAAGTAGGTTGCTTAGGGGTGGGAGAGCAATAAAGAAGGAAGGGCAAATGGGGGTTTACTTGTAATGGGCATAAGGTTTCTCTACTGGGTGATAAAAATGTAGGTTTGGGGGAAATGTCAGCTACCTAAAGTTATGGGACGGAGTCGGTAACACCTTTGAAAAACCTGAAAAAGAAACTTACATTAGAACCAGTAACTCACCTTCTAAAAATTTATTCTCATGAAATAATGAGAAACTTACACAAATACTTATGTACAGAATATTTGTTTCAACGGTATTTTTAATCACAAAAAGTGGAAAATAATAGAATTATTAAGCATAGGGAATGACTTGAACATGGTATGACGCATCGGTATGTTAGGATTTGTTATATGCATTAAATTTGATGTTTTAGAAGCATATTTAATCACCTAAAAATGCATCTCATGTTATTTTATGTCAATAAAAATCAGGTTATGAAAGAACATATTCAGTATGGTCACAATTAATGTTTTAACAGTATAATTCACATTTAAAGTGACGTCATAAATTGTGGTAATAAAAGGCTTTATAATTTTTATTCTGTAATTTTATTTCTCTTTAGGGTGAGTTGCAATATATATTTATTTATAATTAGAAAACAAAGCAATGATGTATATTTTACAATCACTAAACCTAAGCTATTAATGTTTGTGTGAACATGTATATCCACTGTTCAGAAAACATTAAGGAGTTTCTAATCGTCTCTCTGTGGCAGGAGTTCGTTATCTGTGTATAGCTTCATGCTAAACGGGGTTTTTCAATAGCGGCACTGTGGACGTTCTGGCCAGGCAGCTTTCCTTGCGTCTGCGGGATCGGGGCGCGGGGCTGCCGGGCTCACCGCAGCGGGTTCCGCAGCATCCTGGGCCCTGCCCGCTCCTTGCCGGTGGCATGCCCCAGCGTGCCAGCCCAAATGTCCAGATACTACCGAACGTCCGTGGGAGGCAAAATTCTCCCCAGTTGGTATCACTGAATTTTAAAAAATGATAAAGGAAGAAAATTCTGTTTTTTTTTCAAAGTGAATGTATCTATTGTGAAGTGCTCCCTGTGTTCATATACCTGTGCTTGTTTTGTGACTAGGGTAAACCTCACTTCATCAGAAAACCAAGTTAGACTGAGATTTACCAAATAGCTCTTGATTCTCATTTCCATCTCTATGTAAAGTACATGAATCTTCATTAATTGTTGTTTGAATGTTTCCAGCACTGATTGCTTATATGGCATCCAATTAAAATGCTGGTTGTCAATGCTTTGTACAGCCCGCTCCGCTGTGACAGGAAGCTGTGACAGTGACGGCGTGCGCATCGTCAGGGGGCGCAGCTCGGCCTCTTCACCTCTGGCTACTGTGTGTGGGGCGGAGCTCCTGTCTCCTGTTACCGTCTCTGGTCCACTGCTGCTTAACTTCTACTCCGATTCACACACCACGGACTTCGGTTTCAAGTTTTACTATCACATAACCTGTGAGTAGCCATACCAATGTGTGAAATTTCCTTTTCTTCTTAATTTCCATAAGGAGTTCTAATTGTGATTCATAAATCACCAACTTGAAGATTCAAAGACTTTCAGGGTAAAAATGATCAATTAAGTTCATGGTCCAGAAACATTGAATATTTACATTTTCCTTTTTAAAAAAATGTCTAAAACTCTTTCTCATGCGCTTGGCTAGAACTACTCTTTGAAAATCAAATGGAAGTTTGAAGTTTATTTTGATAATTTCAGTTAAATGAACATGTCTGCCATCTTTAGCTGTTTGTACGTTGCACTGAGATGACTTTTTGGCCTAGGCTATCTAGATGCCTATTTCATTTTCCCAAGTCATTTTGCTAATGTGAAAAACAATCTTGTATACATTTAGAAAACATCTAAGAGAATATCTTTATGATCTTCTGGTAGGACTTTTCAACAATACATAAAAACTGTGAGCCTTAAAAGAAAAGGAAAAAATGATGTATTTAACTCTGTTATAATTTGTAGCTTCTCTATGTCAAAGTCAAAGTGAGAAGACAGGTCACAGACTGTGTGTGCAAGGGCCTTTGTAACAACCAGGACTATTTCATTCTTTAAAGACAATCCAGTCAATGTTTATGTGTAAATTATGAAAATACATTTCCCTATTTTGAATAGGCTTTTCCTCTCTTGCAGTGAATCTGGTTGGTTAGTTTGCTGACAGTGTTTTTCCTACTTCATTCATCCCGGCTTCAGTGAAAGGGGCACAGAAATCTTGTAAAACCTTTGCTTTGGTTTTGTGTTTACTTGATCAAACCCACTTCTAAAAGTAGAAAGTTAAATAGTTAACCTCTCAAATAAGTTACTGTTCCCACTCACAGAGCAGACTGAACGTGTTAGTTGTGTGTGAAGAAAGGCCTTCGCAGCTCGTTCTTGTGAACTGCTACCGGAGTCCTGGGCCCCACTCATGAAGTGTTGCTGCCTGAGGCTTTGTGGGTCTGTTGGTGCAGCCTGGGTAGAACCAAGCAGTGAACAGCCCCTGGTTGTCTTGATGAATAAAGAAAAAGATGGAATTGTTTTACTCTTTTTTGTACAGCTGTTTTTCTGGAATGTTGTATCATTGCTTTATATTCTTTTCCTATTCCTTAATCCCTCAGTTATTAAAATACCATGTATAAAGTTCCACATATCCACTAAAAGAGTCTCATTTAAAGAGTGTTGTTGATAAGATTTCAAATCCTGACAAGCTACAGATTTGGGAGTTATTTAGGCTTTGATGAGCTTTCCAAGGCCATGTAGTTGTGTACGAGATGAAATGGAGTAGTGGCCACGCCAACCTGACATTTAATTCACTGCAGATGTCCACAGAGGTCTGAGCCACAATTTCTCAAGGGCCTACAGAGAAGAGCTTTCCCTGCAAAGTGGGCTCAGCTGAGGTGAAGTATATCCATAAATAAATAGCCCTAAATGGCAGCCACAATTTGTTTCTCATTTCTAAGAGATGTAAGTGGAACATATCCATTGATAGTTTATAAACCGTAGAAATGACATCAAAATATACTAACCCCATTCTAATTTTGGAGTCACAAAATAGAATAAATATACACCTTTCTCACTGCAGTGAGAGGAGGGCACTCTCCAACATTAGGCTGCACAACCTGATTCTCCTTATAAATAGGTCCAAATAATAATAATTTTGTATTTCCATAATAGGTTTGTCATATTGTTATGGCTGTTGTTTTGTTGACTAATGGCAGTAAGTCAGGGCTCTGGGCAGTTGATTGCTGGAGTCAGGGTGGGGAGTGGGCTCAGCTTCTCCATGCATGCTGGGTACCAGTGAGATAAATTTGGTCAAATATAGTCCTTTCCAGTCTTACATCTAAATAGAAATACAGAGGACCCAGCAGCTATACATTTGAGCCCACCGAGAGAGCTAAGCTCAAATGTTCCAAAAATGATTTCCAGTACTGCACCTTTTAGTAGTCTCTCTTTGACAATGGAAACTTGAATCCCTGTTATTGAGAATTTCAAGATCACAGACCTTCCTGGATTCATATGCCCATAATGTGCCTTGGATTCTGCCCACCTTTTCTGAATTTCCAGTTATCACTGTGCTCCCTCTGAATCTGTGGATTAAATGTAGAGAAAGGACAGGTATGTCCCAACATACGAAATGTTTTTTTCTCAGCCATTAATTTGACTCAGACTTATTCTGTTCCAAGATATGCCTTAAAATATTCTTTCCTACTTCTACTCCCTTACTGTCTCCTCCTTCCACCTTGATGAGAAAGTCAGATTTAATTTAAACATAAGGAAGGAAGCTTTACGTTGCTTTAAGAAAAGTAATTATTATCTCCCTTAGAGAGAAAGATACAATAGTAAAGATGATCTCAAAGGTATTCTCCACGGCATGAGTACTAATTGTTCCCCGCACATTCCCCTGTCTTCTGTTGCAGCCTGTGGTGGTGCGTTCAACTTCTCCGCTGGACTCATCTCCAGCCCTGCTTACTCACTTTCAGACTACCCTGATGATATGTCCTGTTGGTATAACATCACTGTTGGAGACAGCAAAGTGGTCCTGCTCAAGTATGTAAGACAAATTTACCTTCTTAACAAAACCAGTTTAGCTCAATTTACATCAAGGAATTCCTGAAACATGGTGAGCATTGATTCTCATCAGAGGCATAGAGAAAATGTTAACCTGGGAAGTGGGCCTCCTATCCTTCACACACACCAATAGTGCATGGTGAAGGGGAAAACAGGCACTCCACCTGTTAAAATGACTCTTATAATTTTCCAACAGTTTCAAAGGATCTTCATATAATAGGTGTAAAGTTATAAGCCTATCTTAAAATAGAAGGTGTGGGGAGGGTAAGAGAAAGCAGTTTCCATTTCTTGGACACTTCCTGTACTCACAAAAATACTTTAACACTTTCTGTAATTCTGTTATTTAATTCTTAAAACAGCCATATAACGTATATATTATTAACCTCATTTTATTAATGAGGAAACTGAGTTTCCAGAAGGTGAAATAAGTTCCCAAATTGATACATTATCCAATGAAGAGTCGATAATGTGAATCCATATCCAGTTTCCTCCCCAACTCTCCCTACTATTTCCCTGTTCTACCTCTGAATGGCTAAATTTTCTAACTGCTGAGGAGATTTACTTTTGTGTATCAGAACGCCTCTAAATCGGTGCTACATGAGCTATCTGACATGTGTAAAATTCTCTCCTAGTCCTACTGACTCCCAAGTCGGCTGAAGGCAATGCAGTCTCTGGTTCTCCAGGGTGACAAGGTTCCCCATGCTTTCACCCTGTGTGGGGTGTTCTAGCTCGGTGGCCCAGTGCTACGCAGCATGTGGGGGAGACCCCTGGGGGTTGGCGTAGTTCACAGCAGCTCGATGGGCTAGGGCCACTCCCACCTGCCTCCCCCTCAAAGTCATGAAGTCTCTGCAGTTTCCCTCCAGGGGGCTGCCATACCAAATGGGTTCATGGATGTAAGACAGGTCTCTTCAGGCTTGATGTGGTTCCTGGATCAGACAGACAGTAAGGGGTCTATAGGCAGGACCTTGAAGGAAACTGCAGATCTTACCTGGGACTATTGGTAAGGGAGCTCTGCCTCAGAGCCAAAAAGTCCTTTAAATCCTAGGAACAAAAAAAGATAAACAAAAATTGCCAAACGACCAGGAGCAGAAGCCTGTGAAGGGATCACTTGCCCGGAAAGGAAGCATAAGCATGGTTCTTGTTATTTGCCATCCTACCAGAGTCTTTGTTTCTTACGTGTGTAGGATTATAGTTGGTGTGCGTGTGTAGTTTTTTTCCTTTCTGTTTCCTGACTGGGCTCTGAGCCTCACACTATATGAAAGTTCACATGGGTATGTTTGGACAATTATGTAGTACACATTCTGATCTTTAAGAGCCTGCATTCCGTGAAACATAACCATTCTAGGTGCTGCAGAAGTTGTAGGGATTAGTAAAGCACAAATCCTTCCAGCAAGGCTCTCAGTGGATGCCAGCCATATACGGTTCTCTGTCAGTGAGAGTCTCCAGATAGCTTCTGTGTTCTCCTGAGAACACGATGCAAAACAAAAGGTCAAAATAGCTCTGTTTTTTTTATTTTTCTCTCTATATTTATGATATGGAAAATCAATGTGTTGTCTATAGAGAATAAGATGAATAGAAGGTTTGGGAAATTACCTAGCTATTGTTCAGCTCTCATCTTCTGTTACAAGAACATTCAGCGTTCCAAGTGGTTAAATAATGTTTTTATCTTGTTCTCCCTCCTCAGTTTGAACAAATTTAGCCAATCAAACATTTTTGGGAAAAATTGATTCTTTTTTTTCTTAAAGTCCTTAAAAGGAACTATTTTAATTGTTAGATATTTTCAAATTATTCTGTATTTTGTGTTATTTATTATAACCACTAGCAGAAAAAATCCTAAGAAAGCAGAAGAACATAAAAATAAGGACAGGATAGCAAATAAGTTAAACAAAAAAATTTTTAAGTAAGCATAGTAAACACTCCATAAAATCCTAAAGAAAAAACATGTAGAAAGGCCTTAAAAACTATGTTAGGGACATGGCCTGTGTGGCTCAGTTGGTTAGAGCATTGTCCTATATACCAAACATTGTGGGTTTGACTCTCGGTCATGGTACATATCTAGGTTGTGGGTTCAATTGCCAGTCAGGGCATGTAGGGGAGGCAACTGACTGAGGTTTTTCCTCTCACCTCAATATTTCTCTCTCTGTTACTCTCTAAAATTAAAAAATAATAATAATGGTATGTTAGGCCATCATAAAATTTCGAGGTGCATCTGTCAGAATAGGTTGTAAGAGGTAGCAAGCAGCCCGAAGGCACAGTAGTGTAAACGAGTTTAGTTCTCACTTGTGTGAGGGTGTCCAGTGTGACCTGCCTGAGGCTCAGCTCATTATGGTCACTCAGTGGCTCAGGCTGGTGGAAATGTCATTTCTGCATTCGCATCCAACACCATCACTGCACTGGGCAGGCAGCTGTGGCAAACTGAGTAGTAGGTTCATAATATTCTTCCAAAAAGTAGTACCTACCACTTAGTACCTACCTAAAACTTGCTTTGGTCATGGCAATGTGTATCTGAGGACCACGTCAAACCTCAGAGTGTGCACAGTAGGGCAATCCTAGCAAACACTGGAAGACAGAGAGTGGGCCTATGTGACCCAGTTCCCGGGACCACCGTAGTGATCTTAAACGTGAGTTTCTGCTTATGTCAGTCATAGAAGATTCAAGAGAATTGAGTTTATTTTTTTCTACCATTGACTTTTAAATTTTAGAATTTATTTTATGGGAAATAACTTATTTCATATTCCTGATTTTCAAAATAGCAATAATGATCACTTGTTTTGTTCTTTAAAAAAAACATCTGTTATATGCCAGACACCATAGTTTGTTTCTGCATATTGTTGTGGTTAGCTTTACTGTAAACTACCACTTTGAAAGAGGGAAACAATGACTGTGAGAAGGAGGATGGAGCTCGGATTCTAAAACCAGCGTTCCCTCCACTATAGCAGCACCCTCCCATAAGTGAAAAATAGGTCATAGTACCACTTAGTGGCACAAAATAACAAGAGAACAGAGTAAGTGCTAGATTGAAACAATATGTTTTATTTATTTAGAGAGGAAGGGAGGGACGAAGAAAGGGAAAGAAACATCAATGTGAGAGAGAAACATCGATCTGTTGCCTGCTGCAGACGCCCCAACCTGGGACTGGCCCGCAACCCAGGCATGTGCCCTGACTGGTAATCGAACTGGTGACCCTTTGCCTTGCTGGACAATACCCAACCTACCAAGGCACACTGGCCAGGGCTACATGCTATACTCTTAATGAGACTGAAATGGAAAAATATATATATCAGTTCAACTTGTCATAACTTAATCTCAAATAGACTTAATACGTCCCTGACTCTAAACTGCTAGACATCCATATCTAACTCATTTTTATATCCCCAGTGCTTACCACACTTTCTGACATATTGAGGTCACTTAAAAAATGTTGGCTAAATTTTTGACTGGATTAGTAAAATAGCATTTTGTTTCTAATATTTCCTATCAAGAAAAGTTTGCATGTTCTGCTTTTAGCCTTTGTCTTTTGGGGGGAGGGGTCAGGAAATAAAGGAACTATTTAGCATAAATCCAAGTGGAGAACATCAGTATTTACAAGGTTCATTTCACAGGTTCATTGACTTCGATGTGGTTCCCTCCACCTTCTGCTCCCAAGACTACCTGGCAGTGTATGACGGTTATAACATCAGTGACCCCCTTCTTGGCAAATACTGTGGTTCCAAGCTTCCACCAAATGTTAAGAGCAGTAATAACAGTATGCTCCTGGTGTTCAACACAGATTCATTTCAAACAGCAAGAGGTTGGAAGATATCTTTCTGGCAGACATTGGGTAAGAATAATGGGCATGTAAATCTATTTTTCACGATGCTTACTTCTTGGTTTATTGAATTTTTTTTTTTTTTACCTGGCTAAAGTTGCTTTTCATTTTAGGTTTAGAGGAATATGTCACATGAAGTTTTGGTTTTTTAAATTATGTGTAATATATTCTGAGGGTTTTTTTAATCATTCAACAAATGTACTTCTCTAGTTTACTAAGGTGAAGTCTGTCTACACAGCCATCTCTAATGAGACCGGAGCCTGCGTTTATCACCCACGGGAATGATAGAAGTTGAGCCTGAAAGCAGCCCAGGGCCAGATCACCAAAGAAAGCCCCATTGCCTGGGTTGACTTTATCCTTGAAATTGTTAAGAGCCTTGGAGAATTTTAGGTGAGGACTGAATGGCCAGATGACTCCTGGGAAGAGCATAGTGGTACCAGTGTGGAGAAAGTCTCAGGGGGCCTTCTGACCTGAGAAGGAAGAAGCGTGTCATGGGATTCCAGATGACAAACATTGGAGGCTCAAACTAACATGGCAGGAATGGAAGCAGAAGAGAGGGCAGAGGTCACAGGGGTGCTCAGAAGGCACACTGGGCAAACAGCATTTGGAACTTTATACATGACATAAGGACATGCCCTGTTGATGACTTTTTATGAGTAACTTGTTGGATAGTGGTGCCTCAGGAGGCTAAGATTTAGGAAAGAAATATTATATTTAGTTTGGAGCATTTAGGGTTAGGGAGGGCCCATGAGATACCTAAATTAAAAAATATAAGAGGAAGTTGAAGCTTGAGAAACAATTTGGGCTGGAAATAATGATCGAGGCACTGTCTGGAGGTAAAAGGAAAAGCTAAATGTGAGGATAAATCACAACTAGCACCTCAGTGTAGCCCCACTGCATGTGAGCAATAGCTACATAAAATTAACAAAGGACTTTACATCATATACGGTAGCTAATCAATGCTCTGTTTATCTATACTCACAGCATCAGTGGCACAATCTAAGATAATTTATATTTGACTCTGGAAAACGTTTTGATTCTTCCATTTGAATAGAGGTGTGATTAATGTTCTGAAAATGAATGGCTCACTGAACAAATTCTGTATTTTGTGAAGCCTCAGTGAAACCTGGGAAATTTTCTACCAAAAGAATCCTGACTTATTGTTCAAGCTCTTTATTTCTCTTTTCCGCATGCTGTGGATAACCCTCATCCCTCTGATTCAAAGCAGAGCTTACCTTCAACTTCTATGCATTTAGCATGATTTGTGTGTGTGTGTGTGTGTGTGTGCACGCATTTCTTGAGGGAAGCAATTAGACATTGTGTTTCAAAGGCTTCACAGTAAGCCACAGTCATCATGAAAATCACTTTCACCACCTACCCTCCTTAGTTCTCCCAACGATAACTTGAAAGCAAGTCTTAGGGGCAGAGAGTGTTTCCTTCATGGCACTGCCTAAGTAAAGTGCTATACAAAATGCAGGAGGCTGTTTTGAAAGAAAAATTAATTTTCCCTTTGTGATTGTTTTTGTGCAAAAGAACTCATATACTCTTGCCTTTAGCACAGACTTTAGAATCAAGCGGCATCTATTTGCATTTGCCCTTGTTACCTGCTTTCAAGTCGTGTTTTTTTCTCCCTCCTATTTGTTCACATGACCATTGAAGAAATAGTCTTAAGCACCCCACACAGTTATCTGCAGGAGGCTGGCCAAGTTAGCCAGTGTTCTCCAGCCTCATTAAATCACTCTGTTTTTCTGGGCAACAGAGAAGACACTTTTGGAATTATTGTGATTTTTACTGGCCTGAAACAGCACAGGAAGAAAAATCTAACACTGTCAGAGGCACCGTTCATCCACGAGCACTGGACACTTTCAGTCAATTACCGTATCCCTCTGGTCGCAGTCAGAGAAAAGGTTCAAGTGTAGAGAGCAGAAGTGGGGTCTCGCCACTTACAGACATTGTGCTACCGCTGCACCTCGCAATGGTGACTTTGACCTCTTTTTCATACTAACACTCCATCAGCTCCTTGGAAATATTTGGGTAGCTCTAAGTAATTTCTAGCAATACTTTTCTATTGAAAACCTAAATGTTATAATTTTGAATTGTATGGTGTCACAAAGCTTTCAAGGCCACACATATGAATTAGACAGTCATTCTGCTTAACTCTGATCTTATTTGTGTTTTTGTGTTGTGTGTGGTGAGGAAAAAGGGAGGGAGAATAAGAGGAGAGTGAATCCTAGAGTTTACGGCATCTTTTAGTTAGTGATCTGGATACAAAACTCAGACTTGGCTAACAGGATGCCCTTCACGCTCATCTCAGCCACTTAACCCTGCCCTGTGTTTCTGGCAGTGGGGAAAGCAACCGTGTGGGCCGGACAGTGGGTTTTGTTTCCCATGCTGTCAGGTCAGCCTGGGAAACGGTATCTTCACAGAGTAAATCGTTAAGGGAAAGAGGAGACCACTTCAGTCTGCAGCATCTCAGTTCATCTCGATTAAAATGCTAGAGTTTTGCAGTTTTGCTATTTAGAGTACACACTTGGAGATTAGAAACAGTAGCTGTAATTTCTCAGAAATCAGTGAAGAGCCAGTTCACGTAATTATGTGATTATTAGGTAAATGTCTCCTTGTGTGTGTGTTCTCTTTGTGTTGCCACTGGGTCTGAATGCATTTTGGGGAAATGTCCCCTCATTTGTTATAAATTAGTAACTCTGCAGGGAAATTAGGTCTCCTTCTTTCTCGGAACTGCAGCTGCCAGGGACCCACCTGGTGGGGCCCCCGTGCAGGAAGAGCAGGCACTTCACAGGGGCTGACATCTCCCTGTAATGGAAACCCACCTTCCCCCTTCCTGCTGCGCTCCGGCACCACATGAATAATGGATCGCAAACGACTGAGAACCAGCAAAGTCATCATACTGTGCCTTGGGGATCTGTGAAACCCTGGAATTATCTGCAGATCTGAGCATTTTTCTCTAGAGACTGCGGAGCTTTCATCTGGTTGTCAACGGTGTCTATAATCCCATCAAGTTTAAAAGCCATCAGTCCTGTGGATTTAGAGAAAGCGGGACATGCTCCATGGTGCAGAATTGACACTTACAAGTACCTTTTATTCTTTTAACTTCTGCTAGTTGAGTTTCTTCCACTCCTTTACCACCGGGATTTCCTTTGATTGTGACCTTGCTCACCTGCATCACTCATGAAGCATTCCAGACTTGTGAACATGTTTTTAAACCTGCAAAGCCCCCACATCCCCTTACTGTACTGGTACGTGACCGAGTGCTGCTCAGGCAGTCTAATCGAGACATGCTCATCACTTTAGACACCAAACTGGTAGATACAGGATTAGACTGAGGATTTACAGTACGTTTATTTACTATGCAGCACCACAGTCATTTCATTTGCTTCTAAAGTAATGTCTTCTATAACAATTTGGCAAAATGTCAAGGTCAAAAATGAAACTTAGCCCAATTAGGTATGACATCTGTAGGTATTTGGATCAGTGAAGTGCCAAGGAGAGTGTGAAGCATGACCCCTTCAGGATGACATGTCCTAGAAGAACAAAGCATTGCCCTGGAGAAGATGGCAATATTAGGGACAAGGGAGCATCAGGGACAAGAGAATCATATCACCTAAAGCTGTGAATCCTAGACACATGACTAACACTCCTGGCCCCCCCGTTGCCCACAGCCCGCCTGCTGAGGATGAGGGCCACTGTCTGCCTGCCTGTCTCCCCAGTATGTGTCGTACAGAGGATGAGTCAGGCAGCACCAGGTCAGACTCACAGACCTCTGCTACGAAAGAAAGGCAAAAATGCCGAAGTGCATGTTTCACAAGGACAACGTGAATCACCATCCGCAAGGTGGGAACACGCTCAAATGGCAAGAGCTGTACGCTAGAAAGTAGGTGGCCAAGCCCCAATTGCTTCATTACATCCTTGCCTGGTAAGATGCTTTAGAAAAGTCCTGTAATAGACCCGAGCCCAGTTTTATCCACTAAAAAGAACAGTGTGAAGTATTACCACTTTCTCTATCTTTCAAGAATATGATGGGGATAAAGTCAACAATTCCTGCAAAGTACTGTACACATCAAAGAGAATGACTTTGTATTAGAAAGTGATGTTGAAGTTCTGGCTTTCTACAGGGCTCCCTGACCCACACCGCCTCATCTCTGAAGAGGGGAAGCAGGTGACAGGTCGTTTTTATCAACAGGACCACTTCATGGTACAGCGATTTCTGGTTCTTACTTAACTTTGTAATGAAATCTAACCAGCATACCTGAAGGTACATTTTATCATTTAAATCTGAACTCAAAAGCTAAATTTCAATTAAATTCTAAAGCTCTGCAGAGGCCTAGCACATAGCTGTCACTTCTACAATATTGGCTGTCTGGACAAATTAAAGAATAACTGAATAAATTATACCTACTTTGTAATTACATTATATTATACATAATATATACAATATGTCATATATTATATCTAAAATTGCTTCACGTTCAAAATGCAATTATGGTTCATAGAGTTCAGCTGTTACTTGGTGCAGTAAATTGGATCACTTTGGCTCTTAGAGAGTTAGGATCCTGGATCAGATTCAATATGTGGGTCATGTGTTTCTGGTCTACATGAGACTGGAGCCCCAGTGATGGAAAATATGGTCACAGGAAATGGAGAAAAATATAAGAATGTGTTAAATCCCCTTTGGCTTCTAGTTCTTTGTAAGTTTCACAGTGTTGGTGTTAAGCTTGGACCTTGAGAGGCATTCTAAAATTCTGTAGCAAAACAATAAAAGAATAAACTTAAAAATATTCAATGACACTAAATATCAGTGGCTATATGTCTCTATGCACTTCTCAGCAGCGTTATATAAGCTGCCAAACCACATTGCTTTTAAAAGTACAAGTGCAATAAGATAGTTGAATTATAGCTTGGATAATTTTATAAGTCACTGCTCCAGTAGCTCTGAGTGTAGGAATAATGGGGGTATTACTAGAAAGCAGCATGGCCTATTTATTCTCTTAATGTCATTTGCTCCCTATGATAAAGTCTGACAATGAGATGAGCTGAAATTTTAAACCCATTTGCAGAAAACTAGACTAAGCTTATTTTAGCCCTTTTTAAGTCTTGTAACTTTCAGTGGTAACTGGGCTTCTCTTGGGAGCTGATTCCAAAGATAAGGTTATCTGCAGTTTATTCTCTATGCGTTTTTACTGAAAAGGGATTTTTGCTGAGCTGAGAATGTAGAAATACCATTAAGAAACTAACACATGCTTAGTTCACCAAAACCTTACAAAAGCAAGTAAACGGGGAAAATTCGACCTCAGCAAAAAGAAAATAAAAGGTTTTTATTAACATATACCCCAGCATCAGGGTCTGTGACCCCCCAAGCCTGACCCCCCACACACGTAAAGGGCCAGATTGCTGCCCCTGGTCTTGAATGGGAGACTGTTGCAAGATGAAACCAGTTGGTTTGGTGGAGACCGAGCTGAGTGAGAGAAGTGACTTCATGGTAAATGATAAGATGATACTTTGAAAAATATTCAGGTAAACAGGAGCTAGGAAACAATTATTCTTTATACCTTAAAGCACAGACCTCCTTAAAATGTAACCCAGTTTTATCTCAGATAATTGGATGTTTGGGGTTAAAGTTTTTGTAACTGTAGATTCCCTATAATAATCCTTATTCTTACTGGCTCGACCTGGCTTTGCTGTAGTGTTCCCAGGAGCATACACACAAAGCCTATCTGACTAGCAGTAAACATTTAAAGCATTTTTTGGCTGTAAATCAGTTGTTTAGAAACAAAATATTATTAAGACTATAGACTGTATTCTTGTCTTTATTTCGATATATGAAAAAAATCTATTAACTTTGTGTGGGAGCTCTAGGTTCTGCTCACTCTCCAGGGAAGACTTGTCACAAAGTTCCAGGGCCCCGTGATGACGACCCCGTCATTGCGCATTCACACAAGGCACTTCACATAGATCATATCATCCAACCCTCAGACAGGAAATGAGAAGTAAAGAGATTAAGTCATTTGTCTGCAGTCAGGGTTCCTAAGAGGTAAAGCCGAGCTTCGGTAAAGCCAAGTCAGGTAGCACTGCCTCCCCAGTTCATTGGTTTCCTAATCAGCCCAGCCCTCCGCTGTGGCCATCCACAAATTAACCGAGGGATGAAGGGAGATTCTGGGGGAGTTCTCTGAGAGGCAAGTCATTTCTTTTCTTACTCGTTTGGATAGGGAGAGCTGCTTTTCTCCACTTTTAGCTTCTCATTTGACACTGCCTGCTTTCTCATAGTGGCATTCAAATTTGTACCTAGTCCCGTATTTGGTAACATTCTATTGATTCTAAATATCCAACATAACTATAACAATCACTCTTTCTTCCTTTCCACAAAGAAACATATCATATGTATTTAATAAAGTATATTATTTGTATGTAATAGAATGCGATATAATTATAGTTATAACATTTATATACTATAATTATATATTATAAATAGTTATATACTCTATAATGTATGCATTGTATAATAAATACAATGTATACACTGTATAATAAACTTATTATACAATCTATACATTATATTATGTTTATAATATAAACCTTACATAATATACATTAATATATTTTATAATACAGAAATTTAAATATAGTGTTTATATTATAAATACTATTTATATTTATAAATAAAGATATATTTATATATGTACACTATATGTATTTTATAATATATGTTATATTATAATATATATTGCATATTATATTAAGTATATAATATATAACATAAATATACAATTTATAATATACAATATAAAGATACTTGGCTTTACTGCATATATGTATTATATGTAGTAAATAATATATAATATATATTTTATATATATATGCAGTAAAGCCAAATATCTTTCTGATGTTGACAGACAAATGTCACATATGTCTTCCTGGCTTTGCATGGCATAATGGTAAAGAACATAGTTATGTAAAGTATAACTGACTTGGAATGTAGCAATAATAACTCTCTGTAAAACAAAAAAACTCTAGTCCAATGATGGCCTCCAGTGTAGTAAAATTCCTTACCACAGTATTTTAGTAAAATTAAGGAATTTGGACACCTTTTTTGTGATTGGTATTCTTATCATACAGTTTAATTTACAAATTGGGGAACTAAGTTGCAAAGAAATTAAGTGACTTGCCAAGGCCCTTTAGTATAGTCTTGAGCAGAACTGGGAACATAATCCCTGTGTCAGTTAAATGATACTACCACCATAGTAGTAAAAGTTGAAATATCCATACAACCATGCACAATCTCATATATCAACAAGAACAATGGAACAATTCCTTGCTCTAATTATTATCAAAAAGCCATTGGATGCTTGGTCTGACTTTAGGAATTCCACATCTTTCTTATTGTAACCTATTTTGTGACTACTGAGAAGCACATTGCTATTTTTCCTGATCTCTCTAAACAGAACGTTTTCCTGGGTTGCAGGCTAGTTCCCAGCAGGGGACTCACGAGAGGCAACCATACATTGATATTTCTCTCCTTCTCTCCTTCCCTTCCTCTCTAAAGATAAATAAATTTTAAAAAATCTTTTAAAAAAAGAACATTTTCAAATTTTTGATAACTCTCAATTTTGTAATTGCCAATGTTGAATAAATAGAGTTTTACTTTTTAAAAATGGCATTGCTGCACACTAATGTGTCCTGAATTTTATAAAAAATTATTAAATTTACTCTGCCTGCTAAAATCTAATACTCAGAGATTAAATTTTCTTAAGTAACAGACCTCTGATATCATTTATCATTGCAAATTTTTAGCTAGAGAGGCATTTTTCTACTGAAAACCTACCCCTTGGGCAGCGTTTTAAATCTTTTGATGACTATTTTATTGTTGTCCCGATCACTGTGTTTTCACAATCAAATATGCCACGAAAGGCAACTAAGCTAGCTTTAAAAACAGGTTGGTTTATACATCAAACCAAAAAGTCGTTTGTTTTAAAAAAATTATGTATACTCACATATATTCATACACATGCACATGTACATAATGTTGATAATGTAGTGACAGTTTTAGAAATTAAGAAATATATTTCATTTAAAAATTTCCTTTATAAATTTCTATTAGAAAGCAAAGATCCATCTAATAAGAACTATTTACATTTTCTATTTATTCCTTTCTTCCTTGCTCAATAGTATTCACTAGCTATTTTTTATTCAGGCAGTGAGCTTTTTCCTATTCTTGAGAAGTTGACTTAAGTAGAGTGGTCAGCAAATAACCGTAAATTTGGTACGGCAAATGCTTTTTAACAGAAAAGAAAAGCCCGGTGATACTTTGGCCTGTGGTGGAGGACACGGGGTTGTTAGAGCAGCGCAGAGACTGTGAGCCTGAGTTACTGTGTAACTGACATGACTAAGCTCTGGAGCCAGACTTCCTGGTTCACCCCCAGGTCCTATGCATCCCAAGTTTGACCTTAGACAAATCACCTGTTCTTTATCTTGATTTTCTCTCCTGTAAAATGAGCACAGTGATAGTAATGGTCTCACAGGGCTGTTGTGAAGATTAATCTAAACCGAACATTCTCTGGCTCTCATTTGGCATGCAATAAATTTTAGCTATATAGAGTTATTAACTTGGAAGGGTGAGAGGGCCTTCACTGGGAAACAGGCATTCTGTGGGGGAAATAAAGCTGGCACAAAGTTACAGGTGCTTTGCATTTCAAAGGCTACAGACTGACCTACACATTGTTCTCTGCTGCTTTGGGATATAAGGTGGACAACAGTAGACCCTGAGACAGGAGAGAGAAGCAGGGCTAGAGATGGAGGCTCTGTCTCGTAGGCAAAGGGGAGCCATTGGTTGTCCTGAGCTGAAGAGTACTATGACCTAGTTAGATTTGTTTTAGAAATCACATTCTTGCACATGTGAAAATGATGTTTTGAAGTAGGGGCAGCAATTTTAGGCAGGGAAAAATTAGGAAAGTATTGCAATAGTTAAGCAGGGGATGATAAGAGTGGTGGCAATGTGAAAACCAAAAAGGGGATCCAAGGAAGAAATATTGAAGATGTCGAATCATCAGGACCCGATTGTATTTAGACAAGGTAGTGAGGAGGCAGGAGAAAATGGGGATCCTAAGGTCTGGACAATATGCCACTACCAAATGTAAAATTAATAGAAAAGGGCCAGATTTTGTAGAAAAAATGAGAATTTTTTGTTTTGGTATGGAGGATTTGGTGCCTTTAGGATATCCAGTTAGTGCAAGATAATCTGACATGAGAATTAGAAGGAAGCTCAGTAGGAAGGTCTGGGAAGAGGTTTGTCCTTGTCCACATGGCACATATATGGTAATAATTATTATATCTTCCCAATGAATTAGCTCATATCATTCTGCAGTTTCCTTTTGTGATGCTTCTTGCCTTACTGTCCACTTTCTCGGATACGGTACAGCTTCCCAAGCTCTCTTTCAGGTCATGTTTGCACAGTGTATTGTTCAGCCTCTTCTCTGTCAACTTTTCCCTGTCTCAAAGAATATATTTGTATTTTGTTTGGTTTTATCTTTCAGTTGAAGAATTTAATGTGCTTGCATAGGATAAAATTACAAACATTATTGGATTTAAACAGACTATTGTATTACTTGGATGCTTTTTCCTCCCAGCTGTTCTTAAGGGTTTTTTTAACTATTCTTTCTTGCATTTTTTAATTGATCAGTTTTATTACTTTTTAAAAATTATTACCTATATATTGTTTTACTCTCCTTTTGATTGTTATGTTAAAAATTATAATATTCACTCTTGACTCATTAGAATCTAACTTAAAACTAGTTGTTTTACTACTTCATGATAAATACAAGGACCTTAAAATCTTTTAAATTCATTTACCCACTTCCTGTTTGGTGCTATTAGTGCTAATTATATTAATTCTATGTATATTTTACTTGATAAAGCATTTTCATTATTTTATGCAATTAGTAATTATATATACTTACCGTTGTTGTTTTTGCTTCCTGAATTTCTGTGCTTCCATATGGGATCAATTTCTTTCTTTTAGAACTCCCTTTAGTGTTTTTTAACTTATTGCAAAACTCCCGGTTACATTTTTTTCATTGTTTTTCTGAAAAAGGCTTTATTTTGTTTTCAATTTTGTGGGATTTTTTTTGCTGAATGTAGATTTATAATTTGGCATTTATTTTATTCCGCACTTTGAGATGCTATTCCATGTCATCTGGATTCTATCATTTTGATTAGGAAGTCACTGAAGAGTACTTTCTGTGCTATCCACACTTTGGGGCTGACAAGCCCCATCACCCCATTTTGGAGAGCCTGTTCTACACTGAGCCCTCACTGTGTGTGAGTGTGTGAGTGTGTGTGGTTACTTTGGCCAGAGTTACCAGATGGTTTTCATTTGCATTTCCTTAATGGTGAACAGTTTTCATGTGTCCTTTTGTCATGTGTAAATCTTCTTTGCTGAAATATCTGTTTGTATCTTTTGCCTATTTTCTAATTGGATTTTTTGTGTTTTCACTATTGGGTTTTGAGAATTCTTTATGTATTCTGAAATAGCAGTGTTATGTGGTTTACAAATATTTTCTCCCAATTCATAGCTTATTTTTTCATCCTCTTAAAGAGCTCTTTCTTAGCACAAAAGTTCTTAATTTTGAGAAAGCCCAGTTTACACACGCACACACACACACACACACACACTGCTTTTGGTGTCAATGGTAAGAATTCTTTGCCTGTCCTGAGGTATTAAAGATTTTCTGCTCTGATTTCATTTAACAGTTTAGTTTCATGGTTTACAGTTTTCATTTTATGTATATGATCCATTTTGAAGTAATTTTTGTTTCATGTAGGAGATTTAGGTTGAAGTTAACTTTCTTTTGCCTTATAGACTAATTCCCCTACTTTATTCTTCTTTGTCAGGATTGTTTTAGCTATTCAAAGGCCCACACCTTTCCATGTAAACTTTATATAAACTTTTTTTATGTTGATGGAAAAATCTTGCTGGGGCTTAATAGGAATTGCATTATACCTATTCATCTATTTGGTAATAATAGTCATTTTCACTATGTCGAGTTTTCCAGTCCTTGAACACATATGTCTCTTCATTCATGTAGACTTTTGGTCTCTTTTACCATTTTGTACTTTGTAGCACACAGACCCCATAGGTGTTTGACTGTGCATGCCTAAGCACAGCCCATAGGTGTTTGACTGTGCACGCCTAAGCACAGCCCTGTCTTTGGAGTAACTGAGTGCTTCGTTTTGGTTTCCGTATGTTTGCTGTTAGTGTATGTGGATGTGATTGGTTTTTGTGTGTTGTCCTCATAGCTGAAGTTTTTGCTGAATTCACTGTAAGTGTTCCAGGAGTTTCTGCGCAGATTCCTTGGGATTTTTACATCCGCAGGCAGTGGCAGCTCCACTTATTCCTTTCCAGTGTGTGCACTGTTTTCCTTGCCTCCTACACTGGCAAGAATTTCCAATGCTGTGCTAAGTAACAGTTGTGAGAATAAAACATCCTTGCCTGGTTTCTAATCTTGGAAGAGTAGCATTTAGTTTTTCACAATTAAGTATCGTGTTAGCTGTGTAACTTTTATGGCTACTCTTTGTCAAGTTGAGAAAATTCCCTTTATTCCTGGTTTGCTGAGTGTTTTCTCCGCGAGTGTGTGCTGGGTCTTGTCAAACCTTTTTCTGTGTCAGTTGGTATGACCCTACCATTTTCTATAGTCAGTCATGTTTTAAATGTCAAAGTCGGCAAGAATAATTTTCATGGAATGCCCAGGGACTAATGATATATACTTATGGTGTTTTCTATAATACCCCCAAAATGCAAAATAAATTAAAATATAATAAAATTATAATTATCCTAAGTTTTTTATACATTGCATTCTCTTTTCCTCATGGTCTTAGCTACTGATTAGCTGCTGAAATTATTTTTCTTTTAGTAAATCACATTGCTTTTAGTAATTTAGTTTTATGCAACCCAAATATTACCAGACTAAATATACATCCTAAGTTAAATTAGCCTGGGTTTCAAATTAAGATATGTAAAATAAGTCAAATCAGGTGACATTAGTAAAAACAAACAAATAGAAAAAAATATATAACTTATATTACAAAAACTCTTAAGAATTTTTTTGTAACATAAATATAATACCTAAAAGGTTGTACATGATTAGGATTAGGGAGTGAAATAATAAATTCAATTTATGGTTTTTTACCCTCCCCTGAAGACATTTTTTCATTGCTTCTAAAGGGACGGGAGGGAGGGAGGGAAACGTTGATGTGAGAGAGAACCATCGATTGGTTGCCTCCACAGTCACCCACACCGGGGTTTGAACCCGCAGCCTTTTGGTTTGGGGATAACGCTCTAACCAACTGAGCCAAATTGGCCAGGGTAACTCAATGTACTTTTAGAGAAAAAGACAAAACGGGTTCACCTGGAACCTGGTTGAATTTTTTAAACAAATTCAACGGCTTTAGGGCAGTCATATACCTCAGCTTCGAAAATCATAGACTCTCTGGGTTCACCCCCATTTCTCTAAGGCAACAGTTTTAAATGCTTTTATGTCCTGTGCAAAACTGAGCATCCTTCAGCTACCACCTACAGCTGCAGCTGGTTCACTGGGGAATAGGAAAAGGCCTTAAGTCAGGCCAGTCTTTATTGTAGGTATGTCAGCCACCCACCATTTGTCCAAGTAGTAAAGGTGGATAAAGATGCTGTCCAGATGACTTCAACAAAATATCAGCCACACGTAATGTCCACCACAAAAAATGTCAATTCTCAAGATAATTATTTAGAATTGTATCTGACTCCACAAAGTCTTCAAGATGGTTTTTTTTTTCACTTAGGTAATATAGCTATTTCTTGCCTTATCAGATTTATCCTGGCTGGAGCTTCACTCTGAAGTTTAATAATTGGAAAGAAGTAATTTTAGGATTCAGTTACTGATTTTTAATTAAGTAGATCTTGACCTAGATCTCACTGCATACTATGGGTTTATATTTCCAAAGTTTTTGTAGCCAAACATCTTCTTTGTCTTCTGTTAGAAGTGCTTCCAAGTTGGCAAGGAGGTTAGGGTGACGTGACGGAGTGCTTCTGACACACCCTGACTGCCCAAGGAGGTGCGGGTGGGTGGGCATTCACTAGATGTGGAAAACAGTCTAGTAACAAGGAAGTTGATGGATTTATGGTGCTAAGCCACATGACAAGGTTAAGGTCTAGCACTAGTTTTTACAAAAGGAATTTCATAATACCAGTGTATTTATCAGTAAATAAATATTGTTTTCTTATGTATGAAACTTTCGTAGTCAAAGTTCCCCTATTCTACTCAGCTATTGTCAAAATATAGCAATAGTAATGCGGTAATTATGCTTTTTTGGTGGAAAACCCTTCTTTTGTTAATTATTCGTCTTTATGTTTCCCAAAGACACGTTTATGTTCACATTTTGCCATAGGCTGAACAAAAGCACAGAGCATTTGTACTTTATATGTTTTAATATAAAAGTGGGGGAAAGATACAGAATAATATTGAATGTGAATGATAACTGAAGTTTTTTTAAAAGAGAGGGTGGATCAGAGCAATTATAACAATTTCCTATACCATACAAATATCAAAGCTGTTTAGCCATATGTTACTTTACTCATGTTACTTACACATTTACTTCAGTCATTGGACTATTCACTCATAATATTAGATTTGCTCATAATCATATATAATATAAGTTATATAATTCATGGAATGTTTATTTACTTAATTATTTGACTATTTTGGGAAGGATTGTCTTTCAATCCTTTTTTATTTTTAATGTGAGTTTTTTATTTTTTTGATTTTGTGTGCATATTTTAAGAATTAAGCAATGTGCTTTATTGCAGTTTGGTCGCTCAAGCTATTTACTAGTCAGCTATTACCAGAATAAGGGCATGGAACAAACCACCCAAATTTTAGTGGTTTGTGCCTGCAGCATTTATTTTTATCGCGTACGTGTCTGCAGACTGGTTTGCCTGCAGGTTAACTGCACTTGGGTCCAGACTTCAGGCTGGGTTCAGCTCGGCTCTATGTCCACTTTCTCTTTTACTGGCAGTCACCTGTGGCATGAGCTCTGGGGGAACCACAGGAGTACAAAAGGCCAAGCAAAAACAGAAGCCCACTTAAGGCCTCTTTGCACTTCATGACCACTAACATTCCAATGTCTAAAGCAAGTCATGGCCAAGCCTAACATCCAGTGGACAGAAAAATGTCTTCTGTCCATTCTAGTGCACTTCAAAGAGAGAAACTGAAGACAGGGGGAGAGGAGAATCAGGAATCGTCCTATCTACCACTCAGTCTGTGCCGACACATGCCAACAACGTCTGGATGCTTGCTCCGGGGCTCCCTGGAGGAAGGGCCTTTCTGTCTTATGACATTATTCTAAGTAATGGTGGTCGTGGTGGTGGTATTGTATAATAAGTGTGTTTAATGGCACTTACTGTGCCCAGCTACAGGTATCGTTCTGCCCTTATTAACTTATTAGTGACAATGAATAAACAAGTAGTGATAAAATATTGAGCTTGAATTTTTAAAAATAGCACTTAGTTTTCAGGAGCTGATGCATTAAGAGAGCAAAGTCAAGCAGCCTCATTTTCCTGTAAGCAAACCTCTGACTCTTCCTTGCCCCTTGCTGCCTCCAGGCCAGGCCAGGCCAGTATCTTCCTC
The DNA here is from genome assembly GCF_014824575.4 of Sturnira hondurensis. NCBI lineage: Eukaryota > Metazoa > Chordata > Mammalia > Chiroptera > Phyllostomidae > Sturnira > Sturnira hondurensis. Next base: position 2,784,153 of record NW_028085119.1, on the reverse strand, counting down.
CCTACTGTCATCTCCACCAGTCCCATGCTACCAGGTACGATTTTAGATCAGACTTGACCATAAAGTGCATTCTGACCCTACCATCCACAGAAAAAAGTCTAAATACCAAACTCTGCTCTGACATCGAGGCCCTCTAAGGAACAGCCCATGCTGTTTCCCAGTCTTACTCCTCATTGTTCTCTTTCAAGTCTCTATTGTTTTCACAGACAGAATTCTGCTTTCCTGTACATACGATGGAAATCTTGTCCATTTAACATTTGGTTATGAGATTCTGTCAGCCTGGGATGGCCAGTACCATCCCCATTGCTACAGAATCTTGTCCTATTTTTCCTTTAAGACCCGGATCACGTATCACCTCCTCCTTGAACGTTCTAGATCCTCATAGCCTGAAGTAACCTCCCCTGTCTTGAAGGCTCACAAGGCTTCCCTGCCTCTTTCATGGCGCCGATCCGTTGGTCAGTCTCTAAACTGTACTGTCATTATTTATGTCTCATCGTAACTGCTAGACTATTATTCATCTTCTTCCCACTTCAATACTAAATGTATTTCCCTGAATATTGAAACAATGTTTATTGAATAAATAAATACATTTATGAATTAATTAATACCTTAAGTAATTATTTTTCCCTGCTCTGCATGTCAATAAGCTTAAGTGGTTTCCTTAAGTAACAATTAGTTGATTCTGAAATAAAAGCTGTGCAAACTCCAGTTCCTTTTTTTTTTTTACTTTGCAGGCATGTTTAATATGAAAAGAATTATTAGCGTTAAGTCATGAAGCATCGTGCATGGCTTTAGTTTCAGAATAATTTTGTCCTGAATACCATATATAGAAATATCAGAAAATGGGCCTTTGGAAGTATTTCAGTTCCAGGAAACATCTGTGCAAATAATCTGTAGTTTGACCTGACTTAGAAGCAGGGGACGAGACAGTCTGACCTACTGGATAATGCGTCTCTCCTGAAAAACACTGCGCCTGGTGCCCTGTGTGGTTGAGGAGGGCTGCCTTCCTGGTAGTTCTGGCCCAGCTTGAAGTCCAAAGTCGTAGTGCCCCCCAGTGTTGAAAGCAGCTCTTTCACTTTGAACAGCTGAGTAAATGGAATGAGAAAAATGGGGAAGACCAATTTCAGCGCAATTTAACTTTGAGAGTAGTAATGATCTATACTTGTGTGGAGCACAAGCTTTGAGTGCATTACTTTGAGCACCTAGGTAATCCCCAGCCCTCTTCGGGCTATTTTGAGTCTAAGTCATCCTCATTGTTTCTTTTGAAATTGTCCGTAGTTTTTCTTCCTTTTATGTTCTTCTTACATCATTTCTGAGGTATAGGCTTAGGCTGTGGAGTGAATGAAGCTAAATCCAACGTTCTAAGGTTTTTCCATATTTTTTTTATAGTGGATCATTTAGTTATTTCAGGGGTATGTTTTAATCTCTTTTTAGTCTGAATTTCAGAATTTTTATTTCAGAGTAGATTGTTTTTTCAGTAGAGGTTTTCTTTAGCTTTCCTTTCTTTGGGGGAAAGAAACAATTACATAAAAAGTGTGGTTTAATATAAACTGGACCATAGTGTTAAATGGCTCTCAGCCTCTTTCTGACAGATTATTTAAATAAATGGTTTTCTTGGCATGTTTGGTAAATCTTCATAAATTCAACTTGCAGTTGGATAGTGCTCATAAAAGCAGAACATAAAAGTAAACCATGTTCACAGTTTCCACCAGTTTATTATGCAGAACACTATTTTCTATAAAATTAGATTTTTTTTTGAGGCTAGAGAAGTCATTAGTACATCACATCAGCAGGTATAAAAATGCACACAGCATCAGTCCGGTGGCCTGCTTTTCTAAGCAGATGTGTGTGCAAGTGAGGAGAAGGGGATTGAGGGGCTGGCGCGGGGGGTGGAGAGGAAGTAGGTAATGAAGAAGTTAAAGCAAGTAACAACCACACCTGCATCAGACCACAGTGGCCCACTGGATAATTTGATAATGTTTGTGAACATGTGAGAGAAAATAGAAATGATACAACTTTGTAAAGCCACCATGTCAGTCTGTTCTCTCCCATCTGCTTAGTGAGGTCTGTGCTTGACCATAGGGCCTCAGCAAGGGTGCGGCGGCTATCTGACAGGCCCAGACCAGACCTTCGCCTCTCCTGATTCTGACTCAAATGGGAGATATGACAAGAATTTAGACTGCGTATGGTTCATAATTGCACCTGTGAACAAAGTCATTAAACTCACCTTCAGTACATTCGCTCTGGAGTCAACATCTGCTATGCGAAGATGCACCTACGATTACGTAAAGGTAAGGCTGTGGGCTTTCTTTGCCCAGTATTCTAATCTGGGCTTTCATATGGTATAGCCCCCTTTATGCCACACAGGAGGTTTTGAAAATTGTGAGTACCACTGATTTTTAAAGTGACCAATTCTTCAATAATACGATGTATAATGTTACAGATGTTCTATTTTCATATCATATTAATCTTTAATATGGATGAATCAATAACTTTATGTGGAATCTAACATTAGCTCTAAGATGCACTGTTTATCCATATCTTGTAAGGCGATGACCTGTGGAATCAGCTCATAGAGAAAGAAATACTCACAGGACCATTGGAAAATCCTACATATAAATAATCACCCCTTAATGTATCTATTTTTAAAGTTTATATATTTACTTTTTATATTAACTTTAGATGTGGGAAATATCTCAGTTGTTAAGTTGCACTAAAAATAAATCAAGAGACTTCTAAATTTTTAATGACTTTCAATATTAAAGTATTGTATATTATCAAGCTATACAAAGTTAAATGAAAAGTTCTAAATTGCGTCACTCAATATATACCACTATGTCCTTTGGGGCGGGGAGAACATGGAAGGTAAGATTTCTGACCATGAGGAGGTTAAATCTGTTTACCAAATTAAGGGATGGCCAAGCAAATCAATAATAAGCAGTCAGAATAGTCAATATTTAACTGCTAACTAGTGCATTGCATGCAGGATTGAAGCAATGTTTAAAAGGTTTAAAAGGTTGGAAAGTTCATGATATCTAGTGAGAACAAGGCAGACTTCATAGCATGAGGGAAAACCTTATTCGAGTCAGGAGAAAAGGCACAGAAGTTGGAATGTGTATGCTCTCAAAGAAGTGACGAGGCTGGCTTTGTTGGAGCAGAATATTGCTAAAGAGTAGCAAGAAACAGGACCGTGTAAGTGGAGGGATACTCGGGTTATGAAGGATCCTGAAAGTCAAACGGATGCATTTAGACTTTATGCAGTTAAACATAGGGACTGATTGGAGATTTCCCTGTGAGTGGTGTGTTGAGAGCAAAATATAAGGGGTCTAATCTGGGGCCAGGATCCAGGGTGAGTGATCACAGGGAGAGTCTGGGGTTAGCGCCCCATAGCCCGTTCTGTCAGGACGGGGCAGTGATGGTACAGATGACAAGCCTGGTGCAAGAGAAACTTTTACATTGAAAATCATGTTAAAATTTAAAGAAATTGTTCTCTTTAAAACAGAGAAGGAAAAGTCATAGGTGGGACACATAGTGGAACACTACACACGGTCTCCCGTTGTCAGGTATGATGCTACACACCGTCTCCTGTTGTTAGGTGTAATGTCACACACCATCTCCTGTTGTTAGGTATAGCACTACACACGGTCTCCCATTTTCACTGGGAGAGCAGAAGGAAGTCCTTGTTGTTGGGAAGAGACTAGAGCAGGTTGGCTCAGAATGGGGCAGACCCATTGCATTGCTGTGGGCAGAGGGTGAACCAAGGTCCAACAAGAAAACAGACCGGAGAGGAGACAGCAAAAGAGCACTTTGGAAATCAGGGGAACTGGTGACCTCGTGTAGGGGCCTGGCCTGGGGCTAGAAAGCCAGGCCTCCATTCAACCCCAAGAAAGGTTCACAGTGAGGCATCTGGGGAACAAAAGGTAAGAAATACAAGTCCTTGAAAAATAAAAAACAACAAACAAAAAAAACAGCCAGGAGTAGTGTAGTATCACTGAAGTCAAGTTGAGAGTTGTTTACCAAGGATGGATAGGCGATATTTTTGAATTGTAAATTAGAGGCCAAGAAAGGTTAAGATGAAGGAAAAACTCATTAGACTGGATGACAACCATTTAAATAAAGTATTGGCACAGCGGCAGGATCAGAGGGAGTTCCTGAAAAACCAGCAGTAACAAGATATGTCAGTTCAGGTTGAATTCTTCCTTCCTAAGGAAGGAAGGGAGACCGGAATGGCTGGGGGCGGCAGTGAGGCTCATATTCAAAATGGTGCAGCATTTCCCTTGGTTTTACGGAGAGGTAGTCCGTGTTAGAGACAGATAATAGGGACTAAGACCCACTTCTGCCACCGGGCAGATTGCACGTCTCCCTGGTCTTATCACTGCACCTATTAAAAAATGAGCAAAAGAATCACAGAACCATACCTATGTTGCATGGTTATTCTGAGCATAAAGTACGCTAGGGTGTTCGGCACTTTGCCTAACGTAATTTATAAATAAATGTATTTCTTTGTGTTTCCCTTTGTGAAATTACAGATGGGCACGAGGCTATACAATCTCCTTTTCTTAAAATAGTAAAAATAATTGATTTACATATTTATTATCTTAAGTATAAATTTATATAGGGTGTTTGGGTTTGGTCCTTCTAGGAAGATGGATAAGTTTTATTCTCAAGATTCATTTCTATATAGAGGATTGTGACCTGATGATATCATTAAAACAACTAGTACTTTCAGGACAGAAATAGCATGTTGAAAACAAGGAGTTGTTTTCTCGCTTTGGCATATAATTTTTTTTAAAAGAAGTTCTGTTTAGATCTACTCTTACTTTCCTTCTTGGAACAGCAGCATTCCTCACTTGGCAACTTTTTCAGGTTGCACGAAATGGTGGATCAAAGGACAGTCCTGGAAGGGGACGCCTGGGGGTATCTTTACTAAAGACAGTCTCTGTGATAAATGGGACATTTGATTCCTTTTGGATTGGTTCTTAGATATTATAATCAAATCACTTTTTAGAAAAGCTGTTTTAATTCAATTCTGTAGGTAGATATGCAGGTGAAAACTGGCCAATTCCATTATTCATTTATAATTATATCTCTATTGCTTTTAAAAGGGTTGACTTGGAAAGTCTTTAAGATACATAGAGAATTGTGTATTTCACTGAGTTGTTGCTGTTGAAATCAACATCACATCCATTCCATGGAGAGTCATGTGGCATCATTAAGTGCAGAGCATTGCCGCCTGCACTAGAGATGTGGAAAAGTAGAAACACAGTTCCTCAAGGAACTGTGCTGTAGAGTGACGAGACCAGACACGGAAGCAAAGAAATTATTATGCAGCATGATGAAATGATAAATATGAAAAGTGTAGAGAAGTAGAATGGAAGAGAGAATGATGGACATCATTTTGGGGTCAGGAAAGGCTTCCTAGATGGGATTGCTGAGCCAGGCTTGGGAGGAACATCACAAAAGCATGCTTCCAGGCTGGCTAGCAAAGGGAAGGAAGGATGGAGCGGCTGTCAGTTCTGCAGAGTATGCCCAGCTTCCTGACACCAATGTGCCCCTCCGTGATGAGCAGTGAGTGAACGGCAGACAGGGCTCAGACCTGGGACTCTAGCTAGTGTGTCTGTGTCAGGAAATACAGAACTAGCAGAGAAGAGATGGCTTCTTAACATTTCCACCAATATTTGTAAAACTTCCTTGACCATGCAAAGTGAAAGTCATCTATGCTATAGCCTACCCATATACACAGTTTAAAAAAACCAGTGTAAGGTACTAACAGCAATGAATAGGAAAAATAAAAAGAAAGTAGTATATTAAATAGTTCAGATTTCAACATAGCAATTCTCTGTCACAACCGCACTATCAGATGATCAATAGTTGGATTCTTCTTCTATGTGGAATCATGGCAAATGCAAAGGCATAAATTTAAACCAGTAGTTATATGGCAGCATCACCATCTGCAATGTGAATTTCCAAAATGGTGGAAAAACAAAGATAAAATAGTCCTAAAGAAAGGAAAGATTGCTCTTTCTTCAACTTACACAGCTGTTGCATTCTTGGAAAGTTGGCGATTATTAAAGCTATGCAAAAATATTTTTGTGTTTATATATTGAATGAATTTAGGTTCTGAGATCAAATAGTTATAAAACAGCTTTTTATACCCAACTGTCTGGCAGGACATTCAATTACATGGGACACAGAATAAATCTTCACTTTGCATAACTTTTCTGTGACTTACACGATGGGATTCTGCCATCTGGCTGTTGAATAGTGAATGTCAGTTATAGCACCAAATTACTGTGGTGACCCCCAAACACCACACTTTTGCCAAACACTCCCCGGGGGACAATACTCTCTGCCCTGAGGGCATCTGCCTTAACCCACTGGGCTTGATCACTCAGTCTTGGCGTCAGCCCCTGAAGAGGGGTACCCGTCTGGGGAGGAGGTCAGCAGTCTATCGAGGCCTCGGGTTCCTTTCCTTATGAGGCAGTACCCACTGTCTGTTCATTCACTCATTCATTCATTTGATAAATGTTTATGCGAGCACTCATTTTGTTCCAGACACTATTCTAAGTACTCCAAAAGAATATTGAGATAAAATTAATAATAATAATAGTTTAGAAACTCCTGCATTATACAGCTAATTACTTTTTATTGTTGTGCAAGTACAGCTTTCTGCCTTTTGCCCCCACTGCCCCACCTTCCAGCCCTCCCCACCTCCCTTCCTCATTTCCACCCCCCCTTATTTTTGTCCATATGTCCTTTATAATTGTTCCTGTAAACCCTTTCCCCTTTTCCCCCATTGTCCCCTCCTCCTCCCTTCTGATCGCTATCAGCCTTATACGGCTGATTCTAAGCATTGCTCCCAAGCATTGATTCTAACCGTTCCTGAGACCACTGGGACCACTGCAGCATTTTCCCTAGAAGGTTCTGAAATAGATCAGGGTTCAGCCCTGAACCTTAGAAATCACTGTGTTCCCCCTCCCGTCCCTGATTATGTCCAGCCACGTTGTCCCGCAGACTTGCACAGCGACTCCTGAGTAACATGAAAGAATTCGTGAAGATACTCTTAGATGCAATGTAGAGATGCTTCAAATGAGAACGTAAAAATCTTTCTGTTATCAAATTTCTATGAAAATATTAAAAGATAAAGTCCCCCCCCAAAATTAATGTCTAAAATGAAGCTAAATTGGAAAGAACTGAAGTCCGATATCAAAAATCTAGTGCCCTCTTGCCTTAAAAGTTCCTAGAAATTGAAATTCAAACATTTCCTCCCCTACCTACTTCTATTGCTCAAATTAATGGTTGGCTAAATGCAGGATCAGGTAGTAGTTGTAGTCAGAGGCTGTCTTCTCCTAAATTATTTGTACAGTTCCTGCAGGGTCTTAAGTAGATTCTAATATGCTCCACTATCAGAGTTTTAAGAGCTGAGCAAACACAAAATTCTTCCCAGAACTTATCTCCATCCACAAGACTTAGGACATAATTTAAGCTCCTGGTCTGAAGCAGCTATGCCACATAAATGTGCCCACAGTGCAGTAAGTCGCAGGAGTGATTGTGCAAGTCCTGAAGCACTGTCTGCATCCCCGTCCACGTGACTCCCATCTCCGGCACTGTACAGTGCTCCTGCCGTTGTACACTCTGGAGCCACCCTGCCGGAGTCCACAGTGGAGATTTAACTGTGTTAGGGGAATGGAAGAGCGGATGGAGAAGATCTTGGCTTCAGCTAAAAGGAACTCGAGAGCCCATGTCAATTGTCCGGAGGCCACAACCTGTCTATTTCAACTCACTGAAGAGAAATCTTATGGCAGTGAATGAACTAATGCAAACACCAGCTCGAGGCTGGGCATTCTGCAATTCCCTTCCATCACTTTTACCAGCTATTTATTTATACAAAACCCAAACCAGATCTTATAACTTCTACAGCAGAAGGTGCAACCCCCTTTGAGTGCCACATATGGAACCTGGGCCTTGTCCCAATGTGCTTCCCCAGTCCTGAGTCTGTCCTCTCTCTCACCCCATTGGGGCACATAGGAAGGTGACGAGCAGTGGAGACGTGCTGCGCGTCTTGTACTTCCGTGGCCTTCCTTCCACTTCACAGTCTGTCTGGTTGGGACGCGCTTACTCTCCTGTAGGGCTGGGAGGTCTGCACTTAACTTTTAAACAACAGTGAGGTCTTTTGGACTCCATTATCTGGGTTCCCCTATTACACTTAATTCTTTTATTGTAGCACTTATTTTTCTTTATTTTATATATAAATCATACATACACAGATACACATGTACATTTAATTTGTGGCTCCCTCTCTCCCACTAATTTGTGAGTGTCAAATTAGTGTCTTGAACGTATGGAAAGTGCCTTATACAGCCTTTTATGCATAGGACTTACCACAAGAGGCCTGGCAGACAGTACATAGAATAAAAAATGCTTGCAAATGATACAAATGAGCTGATAAAGGCAGCAATGTTTAAAATAAAAGTTTAACTCATTTACCAGAAAAAGTACATTAGCTAAAACTTGGCCAAACTACTCATAAAAGAGGGCATAGACGACTCAACTCTTTACTCTCTGGCCCTACATTTACTGAGATTGTGTTTAAGTAGGGAAGGCAGTGCCATCCGGTGGTAAGTTTTTTCTTCTGTTTATTATGAAACTACTCTTTAACCATTTCTATTTTAGATACTCCCAGCATTTTAAAATACATTTCAAAATAATGTCAGTGGCCATGGTTATCCTCAAGTTTATAACATACCACAGTTCTTTTAGAAATTCAATATTTAGGTCTACACACATACTGATTTTAGAAACACTATGAAGATTACTCAACTGGAGAAAACTTTGTTTCTAGTAATTGACAGAAGTCCAAGGACACACTATTTCAACAGGCATCGCCGAAGGTTCTCACGGCTGGGACTTGCCCTGGGTGCTGGTGATACTGTGGTGAATGGCCAGCCTCCCTTCTGTGGCATCTTGTAGGGAGAGAGACCAGAAAAAATAAATAAGCCACAAGTAAGATATGTTTTGATTAGTCTGAGAACATAGGACAGAAAGGCATTGGGGGAGGGCCACATTAGAGAGCATTGGCCTCTCTCAAGAAGTGACATTTGAGCTGAGATCCTGTGAATGCAGTCTGTCCTCCAAGAGATGAGGAGAGAAGATTGCAAAAGAGCAGCCGCTGCAGAGGCCTGGGGCTGTATCCTCTGGCTGATGTGTTGAGGGCAAGCTAAAGGGGACTAGAGTCAAGCGGGGCACTCCAAGGGGAGGCTGCGGCGAGAACCCAGGCAAGGGCTGGACCAGCAGGGGAGTGAGAGCTGATTGGAGGATAGTGCCGGGTTTGCCAGTTGTAGTGACACATTGTCTTTACATTCACATGTTACTTCCACAATCAGAAAATAATCATAGACATCATACCGGGGTTTTACTGCAACTCATTATGTTATAATCGATTAAATAGCTATTTTGTGAAATCTAGCTCTAAGAACATCAGTGTAAGATCCTTAATTATAACCTATTAGGACTTCACATCCATTTTGGTGTAAAGCCTGCGATCCTTGTGAATAATGGAGAACTAACGAACCCTTTTCTTTTCAGTTATATGATGGGGACAGTGAAAATGCCAAGTTGGCTGGAACATTTTGTGGTTCCATTGTGCCTGCTCCCTTTGTCTCTTCTGGTAACTTCCTGACAGTTCAATTTGTCAGCGACACAACTATAGAAAAGGAAGGATTTAATGCTACATACACCTTCATCAACAGTGAGTAAACTGAGACATTTTAATATATTATGAAATATATATGTTTTTATGAACTAAAAATAATGTCATGCTTATATCTAAACTCAATGTTCATCACTAAACTCCATGTTCATTATCATCTAAATTCTGTGTCAGTTACTAAACACCATGTTAATTACTCCATGTTTAATTCATGGTGCAAATTGAGTACAATTCTTAGTCAAGAATATATATTCTAAGTTCTTCACAGAGTGCTGTAAATATAGTTCCTTTGTCCTAGAAGCATAGGGAAGGCAGAATTTTAAATATTTTATGTGTGAGACATGAGTAAAGTCATTTTGAAAATTGTTCTTTTTTTCTCATCTCAGTGATTTGTGGTGGATCATACAATGCAACTTGGACCCCACAGAATATTTCATCCCCCAATTCCTCCAACCCGGATGTCCCAGTCTCCACCTGTACCTGGGTCTTTGAGGCCCCTCCACACCAGCAGGTCGAGATAGCCGTGTGGGCGTTGCGGCTGCACTCACAGGGCTGCCACCAGAATTACCTGGAGTTTCAGGACGCACGGGAGGTAATAATTACAGTTTGAATGACCATTAGCTTGGTGACCTTTTTACCAGTACTTGTGAAACACTAGAAATAATGAGGATACAATGAGATAAACTGTCAAAGTTACTTCTAGCTTACTGTGTTTTTTAGCTTTGTACGGACCTTCTATTTAGGTGTTAAGAAATCTGGACTTGGACTTTGGTCAGGAGCTCTTATGCTTTCTCATGCGTAAGAAACATTTGGGTGTCTTGCTACGAATGCGTACCACTGGGCATCTCCCTGAGAGACTGACTGCCCGACATAGCCCCATCACTCTGAACTTCTGATGGGCATCTCTGGTGTTCGCATACGGGTTCTCTGTGGGCTATGCTGGGAGAAACGTGTCTATAGTCAGTGGAATCAGTGTATATGGTTAACTGAAGGGGTCAGTGCAGAACACAGGGAATTCAATTAAGAGGCCAGATGGCCCTGGTCTGGTGGCACTGTATTTATGGTGATGCAAAAAGAGAGAAAAAAGTTGTTCAGCATAAAAAAGAAAGATGACTCCAAATTGCCCATGGGACAGGACATTGAGGAGATGGTTGGACAGGCAGAAGTGTGATAGAGGTAGCAGGCCTGAAGATTTCACTGTCAGTACCATATGAGCCAGGGGTTTACAAGACAGAGGAATGAGACTATCCAGGGGACACATGTAAAGTGAGGAGCTGTGAACTGAGTGAGGGTGGGTGCTTGGGGAGCATCTGGGGGGGCCTGGGCTGTCTCTCTGCAGTTCGAGATCAGTTCATCCACCCAGTTCATCTTAGGAGCGTCATGTTTCACCCCTCGTGAACTGGCTAGCAACAGTAGAAGGTCCAGTCTATCTCTTTCTGAGTTTTCAAGTTCTCCTCATTCTAAATACGGGATCCCCTGTACTGCCCATGCACCTTGGTATAGGTGGAGAAATTCATTTGGATTGACTCCAACATGGAAAGAGGTTTGAGAAGTACTGGCTGCTGTGTAGATGCTGGATTGGCTGAATTATTATGAAGCAGAGACACTGAAGTCATCCTGTGTCCCCACATGGTCAAGATGCTAGGTTATCATCTTCCCACTGGTTTCCAGAATATTGTCTGTGTACCCCAGTGGTACTCTTCCTGGAAGGAATAGAGCCAAGTGGAGAAAAATCCTCTGGTTAAAGCTCTTTCAATTTCCATTTGCTTCACGAATCCAAATGTCCCAATGTGGATCAGGGCAGACTACTTTCTGGGTGCAGACATGCTACTTACATGACCCAGACAGCCCTGTGTCATAGTGACATCTAGAGTGACCTCAAATAACACCCAGTATTTGCCATGAATGAATAATGTCCTTCAATGGAATGATGGAAAGAACAAAAGGGTTCAACCTGAGTGGGGAGGGGGAAAAGATAAGATATTGATTGATAACTAAGAGAGACTGGAAATCTCAAGGTGCCCAAGAGTAGAAAGAGAAGGTGTAGCTGGAAGATCACGCAAGAATAATATGGTAGAGGCATTACAGGTAATAAAAAGAATGGACTGGATAGCTGGCATTGGGGTGGGTAACCACAGAAAGTAGAGGTTAAAGTCACTGGTATCAAGGAATGCAAATTAGGATGGTCAGTGGGTTTTCAGTAAGAACACTGAAACCTCGAAGCGTTCATGAAATGACTGAGCTGCAATACCACAAGTCTTTAATTAAGGAAGGGAAGTAACCAGAAAGAAGGTAAGTGAGAATGATGAGAAGGGAATACCTTCAGCCCGATGTAGAGACCCTCAAAGGAGAATTAGCTTTGATGCGAGGGCATATGCTGCAGTGAGCTGCCTGGAAAGGCCTGTCCTCCACCCCCATCCCCGCCCATTCCTACTCAGTGCACTAGAGTGTGGGAAAGAAAGGACTCCCCCAGGAGGCTGCTGGAGACCCAGGTTTCACTCAAGGCCGCAAGTGGAGAGATCTAAGGGTGTGTATAGGGCTGGCTATCAGTGCAGTTAAAGTTCAGAGGATACAATAGGCAAGGTTAGGAAAGGACCAATGTCAGGGGGCAGGGTGGGAGAGAAGCGCAGATCGGTAACCAGAGTTTGCAGCAGGGCTGGGGAGTGGGCCTTTCAGGAGATGCCCAGGAACTACAGGTGTGAGGAACACACCTATGTGAGAGGTGGCAGATGTCCTGACTTGAATTCAAGTTGTTTTTATGCGAGAACTGATAGGCATTAGACTGCATTTATCTTATCCTCTTGGGAAGTGATGGGGGCTGCCCAGGACTTACAAAGGGGAAACAGGGACCTCATTACAGGCACCAGGAGCCATTGGGGTTCATAGCAGTACTGAAGTCTCTGGTTAGATTTGTTAAAGAGTAGCAGGGCCAGAAGCAGGGCTGGGTTAGTTTTGTGGACTTCCGGTCTATGGAAAACCCCCATAGGAGAACTGTAGTGAGCTCAGACAGTGATGTGCTCAGAGCAAGGGCGCTGACCCTGCCTGTGAGGAGAGCAGAAGGGTCAGGTTTGCAGGAGGCAAGTATCTCTGTCTGGTGCTTTCAGCATAAGCTTGACCTCCCACTTTCTGTCCCTTAAAGAATGTGAGATAGTTGGCCCATTCCAAGGTCCATGTCAGTCTTATTGCTGAATGCTTCAAATACTATAACTAGGTCCATGGCTGAAAAATCTGAGCATATTTTATATGTGTTTAGTATCTCCTATAGCCTATTCTCTTTTGAAGCAAAATCTAATGTGATTTGCCTTCCATTTCATTTCAGAGTAACGGACATCCCAGAATTCACTTCTGTGGCAGAAATGCTTCAACTGTACCAACATTTTATTCCTCTACAAGCACTGCAGTTGTCATTTTCAAATTCGAGGTTTTTGATGAAAATTCTAGAGTGGGTTTCACGTATCGGATTGCAGGTGAGCCTGGAACTTTATGTTCTGTGCAGAAAATCGGCTATCATTACAATTACTGCCAGAGTGGACTCGTGTGGGTACAGCAGGGCTTGTTAACATGAGCCACACTCATACGAGCTGAGATGCCCCAATGGAAACCAGGCCTCATTAAGCAAATGACTAAAGCTGGTTTCCAAGTAGGTAAAGTGAATATAATAATACTTAAAATGTTCAGTATACCAGCATATTCTTCAAAGTTTATGTTGTTGCAAAGTTTTAAATTATGCCAGTTATTTTATTAATTATCCACTTGAACATATGTAGAAATCACTATATCTTAGGAAATGATTTTGTCAAAACCAAGAATTTTTGAATGGGTTATTTGATGACTAAAACTGAGAAGTTTATTTCCCCAGAACACTTTATTTAATGTTCATTTCAAGATTGACTGAAATTAACACTTCCTTTGATTAAAACAAACAAATACAAACACTCTGGGTATTTTTATCAAAAGCAGTAAAAAACAACAACTTGCTGTTTCTATCAGAACAAATAATTCATTGAAGGTTTTAAAGGGAAATCCTCAGACTATCTTGGAGGCAGAGACTTTACTCTTGAAAGAGGCTCAATGTCAGCCAACTCCACCTCAATGTGACCAGGACAAGCACAGAGGCTTCTAGAATATCCGTCCTCAGAGGCGAGAGCTCGTATTTCACGTCTCACATGGGGGTGTCCCTGTTAACGAGACACCCCATGCACCAGCACCAGAGATGCCCACCTCACCTCCGTGGGGCTCAGTGATCTCAGGGCCAATGCAGAGTCCGGGGTAGCTTTTCCAAAGTGTTTAAATTTAATCCTTTATGAATTACTCCTGTCAGACTGAAAGAACACTGAATACTGGGAGACGTACATTAATTGTGAATATTGCTTTCTAAAAGATTGTAACAGACACTACAACAAGGCGTTTGGCCACCTGAAGAGCCCTGGGTGGCCCGGTAATTATAACAACAACATGGACTGCACAGTGACCCTCACGGCTCCGCAGAACCACACAATTTCCCTCTTCTTTCATTCCTTCAGCATCGAGGACTCAAGTGAATGCAGACGTGATTTCTTGGAGGTAACATGCATGTGGGTCTCATGTGAATTAATTATATAAAAGATGATGGCTCACTTTCAGATTTTTCACCCTTTTCTCTGCTACCACTAAAAATACATCCTTTACTCATTTCATTAATCTATTCATTATAATTTCATTCCATAAATACTTACCTACATCTTCTATGGCCAGGCACTGGAAGGAAATCCAAAAGGGAACAAGATATATTCAGGGCTCCCAGGAAGCTCATGGTCCACTGGGAAGGACAGACAGGAAATAGTCAACTGCCACTTAATGTGCAAGGAACTAACACTGTCACTTTGGGGACAGAGAGGTTTACTGGGGCAGCTGATGTGGAAGTTCAGACTGCAAGGACCAGAGGGATGTCTAAGTGCTACTTTGGGGGCAGACCATGGCACTGATTTTAAGAAGTGTGCTTTGTGTGGAGATGAAAGTAAAACCAAGCAATACTAAATTGTTAGCCTAATGTCCCTGACATTAGTAAGTGTTGGCGGGTCTTCAGTGTTCTCTAAGGAGAATGACTCCTTGACCACATGTTTGGCAGGGGCGGGAGGGATGTGTTATCCTTTCCCCTTGACTGCTACTAGAGAGCTCTATCTGGACAAAGCGTCCACTTTGCCCTGTGCTGCCCTCCTCCCACCCACCCTCCACTGCTTCCCCGGACACCGCAGGAGGGGAGCCTCCTGGGCCTGGAGCAAGCAGAGCCGTGCTGCTAGGGCTCTTGCACCCCCACAACTCCCTGCAAACCAGAGGAGCCCCTCTGCATTCCTCCTGCCCCCCTTCACCCACATTGTGTGGACCATAACGGTCCTCCCCGTTATGCTGTTATTCATGGGAAGATGTCCTGAATGAGCCCATGACTGATGCAGACTGTGTGTGGAGCTTGGCGCCTCTGTTTTTCCATAAAAATCCAGGGCTCCCCTGGATGTCCATTTTCCGTAGAAAATGAATGTATCCTCAGGAAATAAATTCATATACACAGGGGATACTGAATTCCGCTGTGAATTGAGTTTGAATCTTAACCTTGCTCAAGTTCTCTTTGTTTCATGTACATGAGAGTTTTTGATAAGGTTTCCAAAGTTTGTTTGCTCCTTTACACCTGTTCTGGACTTTTATTTTCCTGGAAAGTTCTCCTCTATAATCTTCATCTAGCTCTGTTTTAATGAATATTCATAACCTACAATGTGACAAGTACTGGAGGAAGCTCATGCCTTTGTCTTGGAGAATCCTTGCCGTGGTAGGAAACTGAAGGTGATGGAGGTAGCAGAGAGGAGATGAGGAGAGAAATACAGTGTCATTGTGTCCATCAGGGTGTTAAACTCAGACCTACAGACCTCACCCACCACAGAGTCTACACATTTGTGTGAAGTGCCAAGCAGAAACAAGGGGAGGGGTGGGATACAGATAAAAGACAGAATTACCTTGTCCTTTTGAGTTCCCTCGCAACTGCCTCCCTCTTGCCTCAAGCCTGAGTTGACCGTTACTGACTGGCCTTAAGGCCAGCTCTCTGGCACTGAGGGGTGAGAACTTCTCCCCACAGCTGCGCTTCCTTACCCCATAGAGATGAGTCTGAAACTTTCCGTCCAATAAGCAGACAGGAAACTGTGACTTAGGGCTATCAGGTGCAGCTGTACCAGCAAGCCTCAGCACTCCGTCTACGCTAGCTACAGCAGGGACGGAAATTTCTCACTGAGGATTCCACCTATATTAATAGCATACAAAGGCCAAGCCCAAGACCACATGTGGAGTTTGCATTTGTCTTCAGAATTTTTCCCTCTCCTTCCAGGGTCCTCTAATGTCCCAGAGGTGTCTACCCTGGTTCCCATGAAGAGAAAAATGACTACAACAAGTCATTAGTATGCTCACTAGGAATGAATATCTCCCTCTTCCTCTCAGAGCATCAGCTTTCTAAAAGATAGTCAAAAGGAACAAGACCCAAAGCCAAGAGCACAGTGGTGGCCAGTCTGGTCTTTCAGCGTGCTTGGATGTGGCCCCACCTCCGTCTCCTGGCAGATAACTGGCTGCTCTATCCTCGGCAAGGCACTGTGTTTAAACACTTAGCAGAACACTCCAAAAAGCACCAGAAAGGCGTTATTCTCTCCCATGGGCTACTGCACAGACCTAGAAGGAACCTCTGCAGGTCAACACAACCCAGCAAGATTAGTCACCATGCCTCTGAGGAAACTCTATGACTTAAGACAATCAGCAGTTGACCAAATGTTAAGCTGTGCAATTATAAAGGGAATGGAGAAACTTCCAAGATTTGAGTATGTCTATCAGTAAAACCATAATTCAAACGTGTCAAGGTGGCTCATGCCTGCATGCCTGGCATCCTCCTCGGAGTCGGGCTGGCTGAGAATGCACAGCAGGAGCCAGGCAGGAGAACAGAGTGTGGCTGGGTTCACAGCGTGTGTGTGGGAATACACATGCTGACTTATTTCCAGTTTTTATGTTTGTCTACTGCGTGCAGTCCATTAAAAAATCTATTCATCTACAGAATGTGTCTTTAAAATGCAGGGTGGGGCAAAAGTAGGTTTATAGTTCTTATAGAAAATAATACAATAATTGATCATTAATCATACAAGAATAAACTCCGTTTTTCATACTCACAACTATAAACCTACTTTTGCTCCACCCTGCATGTCTTAATAGTCAGAAATTTCATAAATTTATGGAGTTGTCTCCTCTTCCCATACAAACATTCCTTTTGGTTGCACACTATTTCATACAAGGGGGGACCCCAAAACTCCAGTATCATTTTCTGGAGGTCAGACTCCTCGTAGTACAGGCTTCCCTGCTAGAATAGTGTTCTAGGAGCCCATCAGTGTCAGTGTAGTGGCTGGTGGTGTTGTGAGAGGCTGTGTTTGGCTTCAGTGAAACTTTTTCGAGATTCTTCCAACATGTTTGCGCATTTCATGATTGGTGACTTACGAGTGCACCTGTCCACACTGTGCTGAGTGTTCAGCAGTTTTTGGCCAAAAATGGTATGACCCCTGTGCCCCACCCTCCCTATTCACCCAGTCTCGCCCCAAGTGACTATTTTTGTTTCACCTGATGAAAGAAGTCCTCAAAGGGAAACGTTTTATTGATGTAAAGGAGATGAAACAAAATGGCAGAAGCACTAACGGGCATCAAAATCGAACAGTTCGAAAACAGTTTCGAGCAGTGGGAAAAAATGTCTCGATAGGAGGATTGCATCAAATGGAGAGTGCTTTGAAGGTGACTGAAGTTTAAACATGCAAGAATAAGTACACAATTTTTATGAATAAATTCCACTTTTGGGGTCCCCCCTTGTATGCTACTGTATAACAATACTAAATTAAAGAAGCAAGGGTAACACACGTAAGAATCATAATCCACGACTCATTTTTAAAGGTAAGAAATGGAAGTGAGAGCAGTTCGCCACTACTCGGCACGTACTGTGGAACGCTGTTGCCGAATCCCGTCTTCTCTCAAAATCATGAACTCTACCTGCGATTTAAGAGTGATGGTGCCACTTCTGGTCGTGGGTATGAGATTACCTGGACCTCGTCACCCTCCGGTGAGACATTTACACTTTGTACGGTACAGCAATGTCGGTGAGAGAAACGCCATGTCCCTGACAGGAAAAGGCCGCTAAAACGACCTTGTCTTGTTAGCCATCTGTGTGCTTGATTATCTTCTGACAAAAATAGATTTTTAACAGTGAAACACAGTTCCTTTTCAATTCTACTTTTACTCATTTCTGTATATTATTATATATTTAAGAACATATATTTACATATAAAGAAAAGATAAAATATAAAGATTTTTAAAATTCCCATATAAATTCTGATTTTGTCATAATTGTAACATTTGGTTTGACCATCGAGGTAGTTCTCTGAGTATTAAAGAAGAAGGTTCACCCAGAGCGCATTAGTGACACATGCTTGTGCACATAGAAGCCCCAGGGCTCCTTGTAGTTCCAGCCGTTTCTTGGCGGTTAATTGCTTCTTTTAGGGCCATTTTTGATTGATTGTGTATCAAATAACTGAAGGAAATTTAACTTATGTCAGTAACTTTAACTCAAGAGAGGAAGAATACTTTGTGAAATGTCCTCAATATACCCAAACACTTTCAAAATAAGAATGATAAAAATGACTCATTTTAAGTATACTGAGGACCAGGTGGGACCAAAGTGAGGCGGTGGGGCAGGGGCCCCAGCAGCAGCCAAGGCGTACAGTGGCCTCACAGTGCCTGTGGTCCTGGTGAGCGCGTTCTGGAGCATCCTGGTGCCCTGGTTCATCCCTAAAGGTCCCAGCTGGGGAGTAACCATCACCATGTTGGTGGTCTGTTCAGTTTGCTGCTATCTTTTTTGGCTAATTGCAGTTCTGGCCCAATTCAATCCTCTCTTTGGACCACACTTGAAAAATATGGTTTCTCAAGTACCACTGGCCTTGAGAAGGAAAACCCGCTGTCCGGTGGGTGCTGAGCCACAGAGGTTGAGATGCAACATCACCTCCAGACCCAGACCACCTTCCTTGACTGGCCTGGTTTTGCCATCGGCTGCCTTGAACATTCACACCACAGTTGAATACCTTATTCATCAAAGCAGTGTTTTTTCCTGTTACCATTTTTACACCTTGATGGATTGTGTGCCTCTTTAATCTAAACTGTGCTGATGGCATAACGTGTTTCTGCCCTCTTCTGCTATTGAAGGTGCTGTTCTTCTGAGAAACATGCACTCTCTCCATGCAACCTGTGCATCTGAAAGGGGCTCCTACCCACTCACAACACAGGGATCTGGAACGTTTAACAGCTGTCCCGAGACAGCGAGACTCCAGTTCAGGGGGAGATCCGTCCCGACTGAATTACACCAAAGTATATTTTCAGGATGAATTTCTTACTTCTGCCATCTTTGGGAATAAGTTACTTTCCTGCTTTCTGTGGAAAAAATAAATAAATAAGTAAACAAACAAACTGAGGAAGAAGAAAAGGGTTCTGTCAAGGCAATCATAGATAATGAAATCTTGGTACCTGAAGATACTTAACAATGATCTTAGTGCCCTAACTTTGCAGATGAGGAAATAGGACGCGCATTAATGAGCTGCCCAAACAGCAGACTGTGGCAGAGGGGGCACCGCACTCCAGTGGCCCGGACCCAGCCTGGCTTTTTCTTGTAGGCCCTGCGTCTTCTTCCTGCGCAGTTCCATATCTGGGCCTCCAGGGCTGTCTGGGCCTCCAGGGCTATCTGGCCTAAATATGATTGTTTTCATATACAAGTTAACAGATGCAACAAAATAACACCCATACTTACAGTGTTTTGGCTGTAAGTTTGTCAATCTTGGAACTGTCAGTTGTGAGCCTGATAAAATCCCTGTCATAACAGTTACTTCCCAAACCTCTGAAAACACATTTCTTTTGGTTCAGGCCCAGTATTGTACTTTTAATTGACTTCACCCACATCATTATCAAGAACTCGCTGCTTGTGGAGAGATCTACACCATCAGAAATGCACAGCAACTTTAATTACTCTCCTCTCCTCTCTCCTGCAGTTATTTAATCCGGCTCTTGATTTTCCCTGGGGGTTCACACCCCACCGTTTTCCAAGAGCAGACCTGGAGGAAGCTGTCCCTAAGTCATGTTACAGAGGGGAAGGACTATTTGGTGGAGAAAAGGGAGGCGGATGGGAAGAGGGAGTTGATGAGGGAGTTGGTGGGATTTGGCCTCAGGGAGAAACTGGGCAAAGGGTTCCTGCCTCTACTATTCTTGCAGAGGGTCCCAGCACATGAATGAAATGCCAGCCCCATCTCACTGCCTTGCAAGTGTACTAAAAGACTCCAGGTATGTTGTTGTATCAAACCTCCTGCAATTATTTCTTGCAGGGTGTGGTGGTCCTCTTTATGGAGACAGCGGCTCCTTCACCAGCCCTGGCTATCCCGGCACTTACCCTAACAACACTCACTGCGAATGGGCCATCATTGCCCCTGCTGGAAGACGCATCACAGTCAACTTTAACTTCATCAGCATTGACGATCCAGGAGACTGTGTCCACAACTACCTTATACTCTATGATGGACCAGATGTTAATTCTCCATTTTCCGGACCGTATTGTGGCGCAGTGAGTAAAGCAAGATTTTAAAATACTCACTTACCGTGTTTGAATAAGGAAAGTAACACAGTATATACCTTTAAAGGCAGACACAGGCAAAATAAGTACAAAGCACAATGTACTTTTACATATTCTGTATACTTTTCTGATTTTTCTCTTTTGGGGAACACGAGGGCCACCTAGTGGACATTGCATTAAGTTACTAGTAATATAGTCACCAAACTCAATTGTGGGTTGGAATTACCTATACAGTTACAGTTTTCCCTCGCTATATTGCAGTTCACTTATTGAGGCTTCACAACCCTTTAAAGGCAACTGTGAGGATGATGTGGCCCCTGGTGAAAATGAGTTTGACACCCCTGCCGGGCAGGTCTATTCTTATATACAGAGTTAATTACCTGGGGAGCAATTTCAGGCACCTGGCCCTTAGACACTGAATCACCGTTGTTCATGGGGAGTCACAGAAAAGAGAAGTTGATGTTCCATATTCCAGATTTAGAAGCTGACTAGGTCTTTGATATTTAGTTGAAGTTTGCAAACATTTCAAAAAGAAGGAAAATAGGCCATTTTAATGCACTTAATTTATATCCACATGGCTTTTTATTGTTTAGGTTTGTTTTGTTTTCAGTGACTTTCAAACATACAACCCCCTATGCTTCCTGTGGTGACAGTTCTGTGATGAGGAAAGAACAGTGACAATCTGGACTTTCCCGATAAAAGAAAACTGAGGCGCTGAGAGAACTTGAGTGCCATTTAGACCAATGTCACATTAAATCAAAGTCTATGACTAGATATGTCAGTTTTTTGAAACTGTGGGCTTTGGCAATATTTTACTAGTTTTACATTTCCTTTGATAAATGTGGGCATCATTTTAAGAGTAATTGCTTTCTTTTTAAATTAAGGACACTACTGATTTCTTTGGCATTCCAAGCCCAGTAAAATTAGTTTACTTCCAAAGTGAAGGTAAAAGTCACTCTTTAGGTTAGCAATCATATGACGATTTGAAGATGTTGCTTATATGAGGAAACAACTGTAGTTGGTCACGGGGAAATCCTGTATCACTCTCAGTTCTAGAATCTAAACATGAAAGAATAACAAGGAAAATTGGGAGAATCAAAGGAGGGTTTAAAACTTTGGTTAACTGCCCTGGCTGGTGTAGCTCAGTGGATTGAGCATGGGCCTGAGAACCAAAGGGTCGCTGGTTCGATTCCTAGTCAGGGCACATGCCTGGGTTGCAGGCCAGGTTCCCAGTAAGGGGACACATAATAGGCAACTACACACTAATGTTTCTCTTCCACTGTTTCTCCTTCCCTTTCCCTCTCTCTAAAAATAAATAGAATATTTAAAAAAACATTGGTTAACTGTGCACACTTGACAACCAGGCTAAAATAGCGTGTAAAAGAGCAAGTGGAAATCTGGGAGAAGGTTAAAATGGAAAGAAAAAGCTGCATGCATGTAAGAGTATATGATATTGTCTATACCTTGATACAGCTCTTTGAAATATTCTCTGTGCCACACTCACTTGAATTATTTACTGTCTGGGAAATGTCTGTCTTTCAATGGCACTTGGGGAGGACTGCTGCAGTGAAGCCGGAGGCCAGCAGAGCAGAGGGGCAGGCCCCAGACTGCCAACTCCGGGCAGCTTGACCTGCTCTACAGCTCACTGAGTCGGTTGGTTCATGGTTTGCCTGCTCCCATTAGGGTGTAGCTTCATGAGAGCAAGGCCTTGTAATGGTTTCGTTCATTTTTTATATCCACAGTGCTGGAAATAACGCCTGCAACATGGAAGTCTCTTGATAATTATATGTTAAGTGAGTGATTAGAAAAGGAAAGAAAGCTGAGACCCATTTACTAGCCCCAGCCCCAAATATACATTGTTCCACGGGACATGAAAATAAATCCTCAAAGAAAACTGTGGATATTAAAAGGAGAGAGCAATATACTTTACTCCTATGATTGTTTTAATTGCAAGTATAAATACTGTATTTTGCCACATATAATGTGCACTTTTTTGCCCAAGTTTTTGAGAGGAAAATAAGGATGCACATTATACGTGGGTATAATAATCCATGTATAATACACACAAAAATATGAGTGTGAATTATACATGGCAAAACATGGTAAGTATTATTTAGAAAAATTAAAAAATTAGTGAGAACTTGAATTGGAAATTCCATTTTAATGACAATTTTACTGAGATAGAAGTCATGACTGTGAAGTATATAATTCAGTAGTTAGTAGACTGAAAGTTGTGTAGCTACGGTCACTACACCCAAACCTAGAACACTTTCCCTGCTCTTCAACCCCGGAGACGGAAACTCTGTGTCTGCAGTGCCCGTTCCCATTCAGCCCCTGACGGCAGCAGCAGTCTGTCATAAAGCAGGTACATTAATTCTTAGCAAGATCACTTCTAGACACAAGCGACAGTTTACTATATATTTGGATTGCTTTATGTGCTACTTTTTTACTATGTTTTTTTACATTTTTGAATGTTCAAATTTGTGAAGAATGTAACTTGTTCCTTCTTTTTTTAAATTTCAGGACACTAACATAGCTCCGTTTGTGGCATCCTCACATCAGGTCTTCGTAGAACTTCACGCAGAGTACGCAGTGCACCCGTCGGCGATCCAGTTGACTTGGGACAGCTGAGCGTGCAGTGTGCGTGTCAATCAGCCCCGTGGCCCCTCTGCGGTGCTGCCAGGCAGCATCCAGACAGGGCTCTGCCACCCTGGCCTGCGACCCCCACCTGCACCACTGATAAGCTTTTTAACATTTATGTTTTCCACCAACGTATTTGTAGGATCAACATTTGTACTTTTTTTTTTAAAATGTAGAATGTAATTTCTTTAGTCTTGGCTGTGCTTGTTATCCTTAATTCTAATATCTGGGCTGAAATTTTCTAAAATTCCCTGAAGAGTTGGAAATAATCATGACATATATGCTGTGAATTTTCAAATGTAAATGATAAGATAAAGGTATGATTTTCTCCGTGAATGTCACATTAGGTGTAATAAATATTGTTGAATTGTATACAAATAGGCTGCATTAATTTTTAACTCATTCAAATTTGGTTTTCCACTATAAGTCAATATAAATTTTCAAGTTGAATTTTTACATTTTGACAAAGTATATGAATCTTTCAGGGGAAGAACTGGGGAGCCAATCGGCTGCATTTGGATTTAATTCTACTAGTAAAGAGTTTACTTAACTTCTCTCTGCTTCAGTTTCCATTGAGTACCAAGATTAACTGTTCCTAGTTGAACAATACAACATGGTATGTCTTAAATAGCTAAACAACACATCTTACAAACTTTTCTGCTGCCTTTAACAAAGCAAGAGAGTTTATGCTAAATACACAGTTAGGTCCCATTAAGAACACGGGACCGAGGGAATGAGCGAGGCTGTGGGAATGTGTTACTGTACTGTACTCGCACTCAAATGCCACAGAAATGATCCTGCACAGAGTAGAGAGCTCCGTAAGTAAGACACTTTTACTCTAAACACTTCTGCTTCGTTTGACTCTGTACTATGGATAGATGCACGAACTTTATGGATGAAGTGCTGTTGGAAGGAACAGCGAATGCAGTGAGGAGGACCACGAAACCAAAGAAACAGATCACTAGAACTCTCAGGATGAAATCTGGTAGGGGTTGATAGAAGATCCTGCTCTTTTCTCTAATAGTGCATCACAAAGATACAGAATAAGGAGAGAGTTTAACCATAACCTATGAAGTGATGAAGGAGTTTTATTTGAAAGGAAGATTAACATATGCAGCTGTCAAACAATAAAAGATAACTTACTGTTACATTACATCATCAGAGAATGGTTTCTACAAGAATCATCTTCAGTCAAAGAAACATGCTTTCCTAGGAGGCATATTATTTAGGAGGTATATGGAAAGTTGAAGAAAACATTGACAATATTATTATGAAATTTAAAAACTGAAAATTTAAGCAGGAAGAAAAATAATATTTTCCCCCATTCTGTAGGCTGTCTTTTCAATTCATTGGTTGTCCTCTTCACAGTGAAGAAGCTCTTTGGTTCAAGGCAGTCCCACTTGTCTGTTTTAGTTTTTGTTGCCCGCGCTTTGGGTGACTTATCCAAGAAGTCACTGCCAAGACCAGTATGGGTCTTTTTCCCTGTGTTTTCTCATAAGAGTTTATGGTCTCACGTCTTACATTTAAATCTTTGATCTATTTTGAGCTAGATTTTGTGAGTGGAATAAGATAAGGTTCAGCTTCTTTTCTTTGCATGTGGTTGTCCAGTCTTCCCATCACCACTTATTGAAGAAATTGTCCTTTCCCCAGTGCATGTTCTTGGTACCTTTGTCAAAAGTTACTTGACCACAGTGCAGGGGGCGTCTATCTGGGCTCCCTGTTCTGTTTCACTGATCCCTGTGCCTGTTTTTAATCTCAGTGTCATACTGTTTGATAGCATTGTAATGCAAATTGAACTCAGTAAGTATAATGCCTCTAGCTTTGTTCTTCTTTTATTTTTCAATGATAATTTATATTCAATGTTATTTTTGTTACTTTCAGGCATTCAGTATGGTGGATGGGCAATCATATACTTTACAAAGGGTTCCCACTGATACTTCCAGTACCTACCTGGCACCATTCATAATTATTACAATATGATTGACTGTGTTCCCATGTTGTACTTTGTATCTCAGTGACTACGTAGTAACTGCCAATTTGTATCTCTCAATTTCTTCACCTTTTTCACCCAGCTCTCCAACTCACCTCCTCTCTGGCTACCATCAGTCTATTCTCTGTATCGATGAGTCTGTTTCAATTTTGTTTGTTTGTTCGCTCTAGTCTTTAGATTCCACATATAAGTGGAGTCATATGGTATTTGTCTTTCTGTGATTTATTTCACTTAGCGTATTATCCTCTAGGTCTATCTATACTGTCTCATTGGTAAGGTCCATGTATACTGTCATATTGGTAAAATTTCATTCTTTTTTTGTGGCTCAGTGACATTTCATTGTATATACATACCACTGCTTTTTTATCCACTCATCTATTGATGGGCATTTGAGTTGCTTCCATATTTTGGCTATTGTAAATAATCCTGCAATGAACCTAGGGGTGCATATATTCCATCGAATTAGTGTTTGGGGTTTCTTCAAATATATACCCAGAAGTCAAAGCATTGGGCCATGAGGCAGTTCCGTTTAAAGATTTTTGAGAATGTTCCCTACTCTTTTCCACAGTGGCTGCAGCAACCTGCATTCCCACCAAGAGTGTACCTGGGTTTCCTTTTCTTCACATTTTCTCCAGTGCTTGTTTGTTGATTTATTGATTATGGTAATCATTCCGTCAGGTGTGAGGTGATATCTTATTGACGTTTTAATATGCATTTCTCTGATTTGTGATGTTGAGCATTTTTTTAATGTTTATTGGCTATTTGGAGAAATGTGTATTCAGGTCCTCTGAGTATTTTTAATTGGATCGTTTGGGGTTTTCTTTTTGGTTTTAAGTAATATAAATTTTGGATATTAACCTCATATTGACTGTATCATTGGCAAATATGTCCTCTCATTCAGTGGGTTGTCTTTTCATTTTGTTGACAGTTTCCTTTTATGTGCAGAAACTTCTTAATTTAAAGTATCCATTTATTTTTTCTTGTTTCCTTTGCCTGAGGAGATATATCAAGAAAAATATTGCTATGAGAAATGCCTGAAATTTTACTGACCAAATTTTCTTCTAAGTTTTTTATGGTGTTGAGCCTTATATTTAAACCTTCAATTCATTTTGAGTTTATTCCTGTGCATGGTGTAAGGAGGTGGTCTAGTTTCACTTTTATAAATGTATCTGCCCAATTTTCCCAACACTGTTTTATGAATAGAATTTCTTTCCCCCATTGTATGTTCTTGCCTTCTTTGTTAAATACAAGATGGGGCAGAAGTAGGTATACAGTTGTGATTACACAAAACACAGTTTACTCTTGGTATTATTTATTAATTATTGTATTATTTTTCTCTATAAACAACTGTAAACCTACTTTTGCCCAACCCTGTATTAATTGAACATACAGATGTAGATTTATTTTTGGGATATCTATTCTTTCCATTGATTTATATGTCTGTTTTTATGCCAGTACCAGGCTATTTTACTATGGTCTTGTACTATAGCTTGACATCAGGTAGGATGATTCCTCCAATTTTGTTCTTTTTTCTCAAGGTTGCTGTAGCTATTCAGGGTCTTTTGTGGTTCAATATAAATTTCTGGGTTATTTCCTCTAGTTCTGTGAAATAAACCATTGATATTTTGATAAAAATTGCATTGAATTTTTAGATTGCTTTGGGCAGTATAGATGTTTTAATGATGTAAACTCTTCCTATCCATGAGCATGGTATATGCTTCCATTTATTTATATTTTCTTCAATTTCTTTCTTCAGTGTTTTATAATTTTCCAGGTACAAAACTTTTACCTTCTTGGTTAAATTTGTTCCTAGGTATTTTTTGCAGCAATTATAAATGGTATTGTTTTTTAGAGTCCCTTTCGAATAGCTCATTATTGGTGTATAACAATGAAACTGATTTCTGAATACTTATTTTGTATTCTGCTACTTTACTGAATTCATTTATTAGTCCTAGGTTTGTCTCTTGTTGTTTTTTTTTTTTTTTCATGGACTCTTTAAGTTTCTCTAGGGTATTATATAATGAGTTTTACTTCTCCTTTCCAATTTGGATATCTTTTATTTCTTTTTCTTGTCTGATTGCTGTGGCTAGGCCTTCCAGTACTATGTTGAATACAGTGGTCAAGTGGACATCCTGGTCTTGTTCCTAATCTTAAAGAAAACACTTTTAGGTTTTCCTTGTTGAGTATGATATTAGCTGTGAGTTTGTCATATATGGCCAGTATATCCCCTCTATTCCCACATTGCTGCAAGTTTTTATTATAAATGGGTGCTGGATTTTGTCAAATGTTTTTCTGTATGTATTGATATGATCATATGATTTTTGTCTTTCATTTTATTTATGTGGTGTATCATGGGAATTGATTTGCAGATAGTGTACTAACCTTGCATCCCCAGAATAAATCCCAGTTGCTTGTTATGTATGATTTTATTGTATTGCTGAATTTGGTTTGCTTATATTTTATTGAGAAATTTTGCATTCATTTTTATCTGGGATATTGGCCTTAATTTTCTTTCTTTGTAGTATCTTTATCTGGATTTGGAATTAGAATAATTCTGGCATCATGAAATGAGCTTGGGAGTCTTCCCTCCTCTTGAATTTTTAGGCATAGTTTGAGAAGGAGAGGCATTAACTATTTTGTGAATATTTGGTAGAATTCATCTGTGAAGCCATTTGGTCCAGGACTTTTGTTTATTGGGAGTTTTTTTTCCTTGTAATCACTCTGTTCAGATTTTTGGTACAAAATTAATTGCTTTCTTTTGCTTCTTGTAGGAGTCTTTCTTTGTCTTTAAACTTTACTATTTTAATTATGACACATTTTGGTGTGGGTTTATTTGAGTTCATCTTATTTGGGACTCTCTGTGTGTTCTGAACTCATATGTCTATTTCCTTCACCAGGTTAGGGAAACTTTTAGTCTTTATTTCTTCAGATAGATTTTCATTCTGTTGTTCTCTCTTCTCTTTCTGGTACACCTGTGGTGCAGGTGTTGTTGTGACTGATGTTGTCCTAGAAGTCCCTTAAACTATTCTCATTTCTAAAAATTATTTTTTTTTGCTCTAATTGGGTGTTATCTTCTACCTTGTCTTTTATTTTATATCACTAATTTGATCCTCTGCTTCATCTAACCTGCATTTATTTTTTAGTGTATTCTTTCTTTCAGATAGTCTATTCTTCATTTCTGACTAGTTTTTTATAGTTCCTATGTTTTTTTATACTTATTATCTCTTTGTTCAAGTTCTCACTGAGTTCCCCCAAGTTCCCTGAGCATCCTTATAACCATTGTTTTGAACCTTACATGTGATAGATTGCTTGTCTCCATTTTGTTTAGTTCTTTTTCTGGGTATTTATCCTCTTCTTTCCTTTGGGCTGTGCTTTGTCTCCCCATTTTGTCTGCATCTTTGTATTCATTTCTGTATATTAGATCTGCCATGTCTCAGAGTCTTGATACTGTGGCCTTATGTAGTAGGTGTCTTGTGGGGCTCAGTGTCACAGTGTCCTTGATCACCTAAGTTGGATGCTTCAGGAATGTTCCTTGTGTGGGTTATGTGAGCCTTCTTGTTTGTAGTTGAGTCAGGATTGCTGTTGCCTGTCATGGTTGCAGTCAGTCCTCAGACTGGCTGACAATGAGCACTGACCCCAACTGCAGTATATGAGCTGCTGAGCAGAGCTGACTGTACAAAGCAAACTTCACCCCAACAGGATCTGTTCTCCCCCTGGAAGTGCCACTTGTGGAGCTGGTTTGGTCAAGCTCTGATGTAATCACAAGACTGCCATGGGCCTTGTTAATTCTGGGGCCTCATGGAAGGGACTCCAACATAGGTCAATATCAGGCACTACATGTGATCAGCACTGGGCTACCCATTTGGTGCTACAAAATGATCCACAGTTTGTGGTTTCCTCTGCTGGTCAAGGGTACAGAGAGAGGAGCCAAACTGTGGACCAAGGACAGCTCCCACCAAGTCTAGAGGCAGGTCAGCTAAAGGCCCATGGCACTCTGAGATTTGCCTCCACCTGCCAGCTGCTTGGCCACCCCCAGAGTCTGCCTGGACCCCCATGAGAGCTTTCCAAAAATGTCTGCATAGTGGGCCCAGGTTGGCTGCAGCCAGCAGTCTCCTCTGCAGGGTGTGAGTTTGCAGTAGGGGCCACCAAGGGTTGGGAGGGTGTACCTAGTTGGTCTTTCATGTGGGAGTTACTCTGGTCAGGTGTGTTGGGGGAAAATTGGCCCTTACCCAAGAGCCTCACAGTTCAGTCTCTCCCTGTGCCTATCCCCAACATCCTGAGTCTGCCCAAACCTCCTCAAGAGCTCTCCCAGGAAGTCTGCATTGCAGGCTCTGATTGGCCGCAGCCAGCAGAATGCTGTTCAGGTCACAAGCTCAGCAGCATAGGTCTACCAGGAGTGGAAGGGTAGGACTAGTGTACTCCTGTGTGGAGATGAGCCCAGAACCACACAACTGAGTCTCTGCTGGTGCCTGTCTCTGACACCTGCTAAAACTGCCCAGTCCTCCTTAAAGCTCTCCAAGAAAGTCTGCATCATGGACTCTGGCCACAGCAAACAGACTCTTCCATGGTGCTCAAGCTCAGCCAGGCGAAGCACCAGGGAGTTGGGAAGATAGGGTTAGTGCATTCCCCCAGGATGGTGCCCTGTGGGTGGTAGCGCTCAACCCAGGAGAGATGGTGTCTGTAGGAGGCGTGGGAGAGGGCCTTAACACAGTGACCTTGATGGTTGTTCCTCCAACCCTCTCCTCAGAAACACACAACCCAATCTTTCTCTGTGACTCCAGTCCTCTCTGAGCTGCCTTCTTTCTAATAGAGCTCAGGGTGAGTGGCTGAGAATGAGATTCTGTGCCTTGGCCCTTTAAGAGGGCACCTGGGTTCCTAGAAGACTACTGCCTCATCCTGGTGTACAGAATCCATACTGATTTTCACATCCAGATGTTATGTAGGCTCCTCCTCTGGCCCTGATGCTCTGAGCTGGGTAACCTGGTATGGGGTTGAGATATTCATTCAGATCCCAACCTCCCCACATAGGTGCAGGGCCAGCCTGTTCCATGTCTCCATCCTTCCTGCCAGTCTCAATGTGGCTTCTTCTGTAAATTCTTAACTATAATACTTCAGCTAGTCTTCAGTTGGTTTATTCAGGTTGATTGTTCTATAATTTAGTTATAATTTTGGTTTGATCCTGGGAAATGATGAGTGTAACTTCCACCTTCTCCGCCACTGTCTTTGGAAGAATCTAACTTTGTTCTTTCTTAGGATTTTTTTGGCTATGTGGAGTCTTTCGTGGTTCCAAATTTTAGGATTGTTTTTTCTGTTTCAGTGAAAAAATACCACTGAAATTTTGATTGGGATTGCATGGACTCTGTAGATTGCTTTGGGTAGTATGGACATTTTTCACAATATTAATTCTTCCAATTCAAGAACAGAGGGTATCTTTCTATTTATTTGCATCTTCTTTAATCTCTGGCATCAATGTCTTATAGTTTTCAATGAACAGGTCTCTCACCTACTTGGTTAAACTTATTCTTAAGTTTTACTGTTGTTTTTTATAGAATTATTTTCTGGATTCTTCTTTTAGATAGTTTATTGTTAGCATATAGAAATATAACTGATTTTTTAATGTAAAATACATGGGTTTTGAGGGATGGGGAAAATGAGGTCTTAGTTGAAAGTTAATGGAAAATGATATTCCACAGGGGTCTGAAGGAACCAAAACAAGCACAAATTTAAAGGAAAAGACATCTCTGCTGTTTGCAACTGATCACACACTGAACTAAGGAAGTTTCACGGTCACCTTCTAACCCCATCCCACTATAGGTGGGAATGGGAACTTCAGACACCCTGTTTGAGGAAGTACAGGGCAGGTGACATTAGCCCAAACCAAACAACTCTTCCTCCTCTGGCTTCCTCATGACCCAGCAACCAAAGGACGAATGCCAAAATAGCAGGGGGCTTTAGGACCTTGTTCTAGCAGTAACTGATGGCTATTTTGATTCAGTTTTCCTGGTAACACCCACCCCTGTACACTCATAGTCTGAGAACCCAGAAGTGAGAGGGTATGTGTGGTGGGAGTAAGGCAGGCTTCCATTTGCCATCTTATCTCTCCACCCTCTGATTTCTTGTCTCCTGAAACAACTGGACATAAGCATGAAGAACAGAGTTCAGGCCTCTTGGTTTTCAAGGTTAAGTGCAGCCATCACTAGTCAAAGTCACCCTTATCTGGCCTTCAGGGTACTGGCTGGGATAGCTCAGCAAGAGGCCACTTCAGGCTCTCTCCAGACCCAGCGGCCCCTCCTGGCACTTCAGGTACTCCTGTGAAGAATGGCCCAGGGGATAGGTGGGTATGGTGACAGTCTGAGGCTAAAAGATGCCCAGGATATGGGTTCAACTCCACTTAATGGAAGGATTTTGATAAACACCCGCCAATCATTCACCAAGGGGATGCTAACCTCATTAATTCTATTAAGAAAAATGAAAACTAATATCTATATACTTGTTCTATGCCAGACATCATTCTCATATATCACTCACCAAAATATAATACTAAGAACCATTGACCCATTTTACACATTAGAAAAATGAGGTATAGAAAAGTTACATAAAACTTGAGCAACAAAATGGTAATTCTAATCTCAGCAACTGCCCAAGAGACAGCCTCCCAGAAAACCTGAAGAATTAGGTGTGGATTAATTAATACAATAGTCAAAATGTTTTCATAGGTCCACTGAAGTTATTTAAAAATTGACACTGTTAAATGACCTAGAAAAATTTTAATGTAATTTTAATGACCTGTAAAAATTTTAATGTAATTTTAAATGACCTGTAAAAATTTTAATGTTTTGCAACATTTAGAGATTATACCAACATCAAAATAATGTTAGTGAAAGAAAAAAAATTTTAACTTATTGAGACACAAGTCACCCCAATGGCCATCATTTAGTGGGGGAAATTGTTGGAATAATTGTTGGATATTTGATGAAAAATTGAAATTCTAATTTGGCAACTTTATATATGTCACTTAAATATGTAGTTTATTAAAAATACAGTTTACAGAATTAAAAAGGTGCTTTTAAAATTAATGATTTATATAGTAATGTAGGTAAATTGAGCCGCTGTCATAATCTAGCATGCCTCATGTGGGCCAGGCATCCTCCATATTCTGTGACTGGCCCACTCTGTGGGGGTAGTACGTTTCTCCTAATGAGAAGTACTGAAGCATGGACTGCATGTAAGCAGACCACTTGGCAGTGATACTGCAGAAGTGATTTAAACTCTGATAAACACTGACTTTTCCATGCAGGGCTGGCTACATCATTTGTAAGACTCAGTGCAAAAGCAAAATGTTTTTACATTATTAAACATTTCAGGGTGGTGACAGCAGAGCCCATCTAGGCATGGAGCTTTGGGTAACTGCATGGGTGGCATATTCAGGAAGCTGGACCTGTTTCCATATTATAGAAATCTGAAACTTAGGGATACATTTCATGAAGAATTGCACTAGGAAATTGAAGAAAATGAGAGGAGAATTACAAGGGAGTGAAAATTTCTGAAAAAAAGATGTGAATAGAAGCATGCTGACAAATGAAACAGAAGGAAAAGAAATTGTAGCCAAAATAATTTCAATAGAGAAATGCAGCAAAATTTGGAATCAATTTTCCAGGTATTATCTCGATGTGGGGCTGTGGGATGACCCAGAAGTAATAGAAGAATACTAGCTGTCTGGCGCTGACAACTAATCATTTCCCTCCACCAGCAAAGACAGACTTGTGATTACTTGCAGGCATAACACTGGGTTCTGACCCCTAAAGAAATTTAACAAACAGCCCCGGGAAAATTAATGCTGACCAGGAGGGAAACAAATGCACATGAACATAAGAGCAGACACACCAGCTATCTAGAAAAATCCGCTCAGACCTCATGCTTGAATATGAAAGGACAACCAAGAATCGTCAGATGGAGAAAGAATTACAGCAGGAAGAATGAGAAAGAACTAAATAAACATACATAAAAAGGGATATTTGAGGGAACACAATTTAATAAACATAGGTTCTCCCGCAAGATGTATACAAAGAGATGTCCGTCAAAACCCAGGAACCAAGTGAAATCAGGTATCTACTCGGCCGGAAGGACAGAAAGAATGAATCTAGGGTTGATAAACTAGTGGGGACCTTGTCTTCAAGAATAATTCACTAGATATCAAGCAATGAAGAGGAATATAAAGCTGCAAGATCTTAGTGATATAGTAAAAACGGCTACAAGAAGAAAATCAGAAACGCTAGTAAAAAATGAAAATTGTATAATGAAATCATCACCCACCAGAACATAAAATAAAACGTGAGACAATTTTGGGTGCAGTACTAGAAAAGATAAATCATTTATTTATCTTGGTATTTTCCTTTTCTTGTGAGACAGAGGTCCGTGACTGGGTGCTGGGGACACAGGGACCATCACGTAGTTCTAGTCTTTGACGAGTTCTTAATAAAGTGGGAGGCACAATCATAGATCTGGAACTAACGGTATTAACTTTTAGTAAGTGCACTCACAACCACTGAAGCAGAGCACCGAGAAAAGTTCACGGCTTTGTTTCTCCAGGACCCAACCCCCAGTCACACCACTCCCACTACAGTCGATTCCTAAGATGCCCCACTTCCGCCCACAGCACTCTGCACTTCTACCTACAAACTGAGTCTGCGCCAACATTAGTGCGCACAGCGCCGACCGCAGTCCAATCGGAATCCCATAGCCGGATTCCAAGGGGACGGACTAGTCCAGTGTGGGGCGGGGTCTCGAAGCCAACCTCACCCCCCAGCACAAAAAAAAACAAACAACAAACCAACAACAACCAAACAACCCCAAACCGGACCCGTTATCTCATAGGCGGAGCTTCGCCCTAGGGCCTTGTCTGGTAACTGTTCTCCTAATTTGGGAAGGGTCCGGCGAGAACGCCGGCTGGGCGTGGAGCTGAGCGAGGCACCGAGTGCGCCTGCGCGGAGCGCCGGGCCCGGGTGTGTACCTTTTTCTAGTTCCAGTTTAGCCCCGGCGGAGTGCCTCTTCATCCACGAAGTGCACCGTGCAGAAGCCTGCCGTTTCTACGCCCAACCTGCTAGGTGCTGCACTCCGCAGTGAGTGTGTGTGGCATTGCACTCGACTTTGATGCCTGCGGGCGGCAGGAGGGGTGCTGGACCCTTCCCACTCCCCTGCCCCGCCTCGACCTTCCCCCTGCTCCGGAACCCTGCCTGTTGATGCTCGCTTTCCTTAGCCTGGGGAAAACCGAGAGTGCCAGACAGGGTTGCCTAATTTCTGTCCCCGCAGTCTCCTGCCTTCACCCACGTGCTGTGTCGTTGTCGTTTGCTACAGATCATGTCCAAGTCTTTGAAAAAGTTGGTGGAAGAGAGTCGGGAGAAGAACCAGCCGGAAGTGGACATGAGTGACCGCGGCATATCCAACATGCTGGATGTCAATGGCCTGTGTGAGTTCTCGGGCAGGGCCTTCCCATTGGCGAAGCTGGAAGGGCTTCTAAGTTTTCCAAGGAACTGTCGGTCATGGTGTAATGATTTATATTCCACCCTGTGCTTGTAGATATCACATGTCAAGACCTTAGCTCAGAAAGTTTGCCATCAGAATTTGTTCTGTTTTGGCTGGAAAACTATCATGGGAGCCAGGGCAAGAATCACACAGACGCTTGCTGCTGTACCTCAGTACCTCAGCGGTTGTTTATGCTGACTTACGGCATTCCAGTGGATTTTGTCCATACACTTTACCTAATCGCCACTTTATTTTTTAATTGAAAATCATTTTTGATTCATTCTTCTTTTCTTGTAATATAGTCTTTGGTCCTTGAATAAATGCCACACAAATGGTATGTAATAATTGCCCTTGAGCCTGGAGCACGTGAAACGTTTCTTGACTCACTGTCGTTTTCTGGGTCTGTGTTCTCTTTAGTTCAGGCTTTTGTTATCTTCAACTTGGTAACTATGATGTCTTCCTAAATTTCCCTCTTGCCTACATTTTTACAGCCCCTCGTGGTTTAATCATTGTTACTTGCAGTGCTACTTTTTCAGTAACACAGGTCTCTTAGTGGGTTTTTTGTTTTTTTTTTTTTTTTGGTCCTTTAAACCAGGAATTACAAACTCAGGCCTGTGGGGGACAGGTGAGGAAGGTTATGAGCTTCTTAATAGTATCGCATCTGCTACTCAGATCCAAACAATTGTTACCACTTGGAGATGTTGGTTCAATGTTGCCCCCTCCTTTTCTTTTTTTTTAAGGAAACAAGGTACCCAGATAAACTTTACTAGCATTTAGAAGTTGGCCTGTAATTTCAACATTTGAAAAAACACCTTTTAAAGGTGAAACAAAACACTCTTTAGGCTGAATGTTCCTTCATTTTGGACCTTCTCCCTCAAACACTTGTAGTTCATTACCAACAGTAATGCTCCAGTTTCCTGGATGTGACATGCAAGGCCTTCCTGAATCTGACCACAACCTGCCTTAGCTCCCATCCCTTCCATGCATTTAGAGTCCCGGCCTCACTGGGACCTCAGTGCCCTTCCAGAACCAGGGCACACACTTTCAAGATGGTATGCCTTTATAAGTATTGTCTCCTCCCTCTCCACTCTTTTTCACCCAAAATATTTTTACCTTTTATCAAGAGTTGGCTCAGACATTATAGCCTGTTTAAAGCCTGTCTGTATCAAGGTGGACATCCCTGTTTCATGAGTTGTTACACAGGATTGTGATGTGTTTTTAATGTAGATGACTCTCTTCCATGGAGGGGCAAAGCTGTGCAATATTTGTATTTGTCTTCTCTATAATATTGCCTGGAATGCAGTGTGGTGGATGAAGGAAAGAAGGATAGATTAGGCCTGTGAGTTAATGAGATCCAGACCCGGATGTGATGATGGAGAAGGGGAGGGGTCCAGGAGACCATCCAAGATGATGGGTTGCTTGTTAGGCATGGCGAGAGCAGAGTCAGATTGACTGTGACTCCATGGTTTGTTCCTGGGACAGGTTGGGGTTGGTGACATTGATGCACCTCTCACCTCTGAAAAGGAGATGAAAAGTTATAGGCGATTTACATTTGCTCACTCTTAGGAAGATACCTGCCATTAAGCTTACCTTTTGTACTAATTAGCATCTCAGCCTTGGGGTGTATGTTGGCCTCTCTCAGTGGTGATGGTTTCCCGGTGACAGCACCAGAACAGACGTCTCTGGTACTGCGTTGGCACTTGTGGATCTGGACGTGTTGCCCCAAATGCCTCTGCCTGGCTCTGCTGTGACCCTGCTGCAGCAGAGGGGAGACCGTGAGCGTCCAGGAGAGGGCCTGGCTCTGCCGTGCTCTTGGCCTGAGGCTGTCTGCCCCTTGGCACTGTTTTTCTCCTGGGCTTGAAGGAGGAGGTAGTTTTTAGCAGAAGAACATTATATTAATACTTCTCAGGTTAGAAGAGGATTTTTTTCTGTAATATGGTATAGCTATTTCGGTTCAGTCCCATTATCTCTTTGAGGCCTTGGCTTTTATTGAAGAACAGAAGATAGTCACTTGCTTCCTGAAAAAGACATTTCCGGTGTAGTATGAGGTGGTGAAAAGTAAGATTATTCTTACATTTTCCTAGAGAAGTAGCTTATGGGGAAATTCAGTGGAAGTGAATTTGGCCTCTGTGGTATGTGTAGATTCAAGGAGTGGCTGTACCTCCCTGGCTGCTGGACTCCTGGAGCCTAGAGAATTCCAGAATGGCTTCAGAAGCTCATTCCTCAACTGGAATTCATGTGTCAGTAGTGCACATAATGCTTACTATTTACATTTTAATATTTTGCATGTTAAAATATTCAGCATGGTTATATTAATTACAGTTTATGAGGTCCCATATTCCTTTACTTACACCATTTTAACTGTTATCGTTAGCTTTTGTGGTTTAGTGTTGTGATTAAACACGGAGAATAGTTCATTTGCATGGACTGAGAATGGTTATTGTGTCTCATACTTTCCTTTCATTGTCCTTGTTTTTCAGTTTCTCAAAAGGTAAGCGAGAATTAAGTTCTGGAGATAAGAGTGGAGGTTTTGTGTTTATTCTCATCATGTGACGTGTCCATCTTTCTGCTTGGGAGAATTATATCTTATAAGTACAGTTCTTTGAGGCAGTGAATTGCCTTAATGAATGTTTTCAGGAGCTTAGGTACCATGACCTTTGTGATGGAGAATACTTCCTAGGCCTGGGACAGCCAGCAGTCAGGTTCTAGAGTTTTCCGCCAGATTCTAGATCCGGTCACATCCTGCCCTGAGAGGCAGAAGGGCGCAGTGCTTACGAGTGGGGCCTTGGATTGCACAGAGTGGCTTCAGCTTCCCCAGCTTCTCCTTCCTGCTGCGAGACTTTAGAGGCTGCTTAACCTTCCTGAGCCTCAGTTCCCTCCTGTCTGGTGGAGACCTAAGTACCCATTTGACAAGATTGTTTTTTAGTGCTAAGTACACCGATGTATTGGGTTGGCCAAAAATTTCATTTGTTTTTTTCTGTATGACTCTAGTAGTGCTTAGTCATCTTTAACTTCATTTGAAATAATTTTGTTAGAATGTATTGTGACAGCTGTCATATCAGTGTGCATTTAACTTATTAAACTTATTAAAATTGGCAAATTTTTCTGTAGCCATTTTAATATTGAACATGGAAGAAAATATGTAACATTTTCTGTGTATCATGCTTTATTATTTCAGAAAAGGTAAAAATGCAACTGAAACACAAAAAAAGATTTGTGCAGTTTGTGGAGAAGGTGCTGTGACTGATTGAGTGTGTCGAAAGTGGTTTGCGAAGTTTCTTGGTACTTTTGACATTTTGGTCAAACAGTTCTTTGCTGTGGGGCTGCCTTACACATTGAAAGATGTTTAGCAGCACCTCTGGCCTCTACCCACTTTAGAAGCCATTAGTCGGGGATAACCGACATGCTCAAAATAACCAAATCAATACAGTTATCGGTGAAAATGAAAAATGTGTCATTTATTTTATGGAAAAAACTAAATGGACTTTTGGGCCAACCCAGTATGTCAACTGCTGAGCTCTGTGCCCGCTACTGAGTGTGTTCACGTGGAATGTTAACTGTTAATGGGAATTTCCAGATGGAGCCCGACAAGCATCAGATGTCACCAGTTCCATCCACCACAGCGGCCCGAACCGAGCAAGTCCTGGTTAAGTGCACTGAATGTGAGGCACTTTGTCCCGGGCTGCTGTTTCTGTGGGGCTTGTTGGGACCTGAAGGGTTTGGTGCTTTTGTCTAGGAGTCTTACAGATTTAGATTGCTGTTATTTTTTAAATTATCCCTCACTTTTTATTTTGTTCATTTTCTTCATTTTTGTCTATGTGATATGTAATCTGCAGACATGGTCTCCTTAAAGCTTCCAAAAGTAATGACACTGATTTTGTTCTTTTCGTGAAAAAAATTTTACTGCTGAAACCCTCTTCCACGCAGCAGCCATCTTTACCTGGATGGTACACGTACTTTTAAAGGGCCTTGTAATCAGCTTCCTGGAGCCAAGAATCCCATCAGCAGCCTGGAAGACTTTTCTTTCTTTCTTTTTTTAAAAAAAATATTTATTTAATTGTTCAAGTACAGTTTTCTGTCTTTTACTCCCATCCCCCCCACCCCACCCAGTGCTCCCCACCTCCCTCCCATTCCCCCCCGTCCCCCGCCCCACCTTAGTTTTTGTCCATGTGTCTTTTATACTAGTTCCTGTAAACCCTTCCCCCTTTCCCCTGGAATTCCCTCCCCTCCCCTCTCTGGTCACTGTCCCCCTGTTCTGTATTTCAGTGTCTTTGGTTATACTTTGCTTGCTTGTTTGTTTTGTTGTTTAGGTTCCTGTTAAAGGTGAGACCATATGGTATTTGTCTTTCAGCGCCTGGCTTATTTTGCTTATTTGTTTTATTTAAGTCTTTTGTGACGTTTTATTCTCTTCAGGTTTACTGCCTTCTGGGTGTTCAGGCCTTTATCAGTTTTTTTCAGGTTAGACTAACTGATCTTTCAGATCAACCTTAAAGAAAAATAAGGAACTTCAGAGGAAGTGGTCTTTCTCAAGGACCCTACAGAACAACCCCTGAAAGTGCTCACAGGTTGTTACCTGGAAGGGCTGTGTCAGAAGCCGTGTTAGTCCTGGAACTAGTCCCCTCTGTTCGGAATCATCAGTTACAGACATACCTTGTTGTATTGCACTTCACACACGTTGCCTGTTTTACAAATTGAACGCAAAGACCCTCCAGCAGCAAAAGATTATTGTCTCACTTTATTGCTATACTTTTAGTTCTCTAAATTGTCTGTATAGGGCCACCTTAGTGGGAATTTTCCTAATATTTTTTTATTTTTTGCATTTCCATTTAACCCCCTTGTGCCCCACCTAGCCCCTGCAGTCACGATGCTGTTGTCCATGTCCATGTTTCCTCGACCCCTCCACCCTCTAACCTCCCCAGACCCCACAGTAGCTGTCATCCTGCTCTTCGTGAGTCTGTCTCTATTTCGCTTGTTCGTTCAGTTTGTTCATCATGGGACATTTACATAATGTAATACTACTTAACCATAAAAAGGAAGAAAATTCTACCCTTTGCAGCAGCATGGATGGAGCTGGAAAACTATGCTGAGTGAAATAAGCCAGTCAGAGAAAGACGAACATACAATTTCACTCATATGTGGAATCTAACGAACCCCCTTTGTGTTTTGAAACCTGCAGTGTCTTGGCTCGGGAAGCCCATTTCTCCCTAGCTAACTCCCCCTCCCTTGTCACTTAATGCTAAGTAAAGAAGGAGTGACTTACCCATCCACATGACTCCATTCTTGTGTCATCTCTGCCGAGGAGCTCCCCTAACATCCCGTCCAGCCTGGTTTTAGTGCCTTTTGGGCCGGTGTCCTTGCTTCTGTTATCTGTGTACTTGGCATTGTGCTTGGGGAAAGTTGACTGAAGAAGGATGCTGTTGCCTTAGTTAAGAATTCAGGTGAGCTAGGGTGGGAAGCATAGCACAGGTGAGGGAACATGGCCTCTGTCCCCCCGCCACAGGCTTCCCCCCACTTTCCAGAGAGAGAACAGTTTACAGCCGTCAGGGACATGATAGAACTGTTCAATCTTCAGTTTTGGATTTTAGGGCAGAGTAAAGTCTGACAAGGTTTCATCCAGGTAGGAAGTAAAAATAAAGAAAAACTGTGATCCCTTTGGTGTAACTGAACTAATAATGAATGGCCTTTTACAACTTTTCAGTCATTCCACATTTCATTGCTAGTCGCCTCTTTTTTGATACTAGTGTCCTAACCTCGGGCAGGTCACTTAACCTTTCTGCTTCAGATTTCTCATCTGTAAAATGGAAATGGTAAGAGCAGCTACCTCATAGAATTGTTCTGAGTCATCATTAAAGTGCCCAGGTCCCACCTCGCGTGTCTCCGTTCATTTGGCCTGCGCTGACGGGGTACCGCAGGCCGGGTGGCTCACGGTTCTGGAGCCTGGAGGTGTACGAGGAAGGCACGGGCAGACTCAGTGTGTGGACCTGCTTCCTGTTTCAGAGGTAGCCATCTCCTCACGGTGTCCTCACATGGTTAAAGGGACGAGGGATGTCTTTGGAGTCGTTATTAGGGTACCAATCTCCACTTCATGAAGACTCCACCCTCATGACCTCATCACCTCCCCAAGGTCCCACTTCCTAACACCATCACAAAAGGGGGGTTAGGTTTCCGTACGTGCATTTTAGGGGGAAACACGAACATGCGGTCTATCGCATGGCCCATATTAGTCTTAATATTCGCTGTTATATTTTCAACTCTGTTTTGTCTGTGATTGTATAGAATACGCAGTTTTTGGAATTCTTGGTCGTGGCACTTCTCCCGTGGTCTGCACCTGCTTGTGTCACCCTTTGATCCTGTCGGGGCAGCCAGTGCTCCTTCCTCACGGATGGAGGCTTCGCCATTAGATGGGCGTGTCGCTGGGTGGGGCTGGGAGGAAACACTGGCCTCACACACGGCCGCCCTTCAGAGCCGCGGCCAGCACCGGAGGCAGCTGGGGGACAGCAGCCACCTGTGTTTCACAGGATTTTAGTTGTACTTGTGTCGCTTGAGAATGACAGACATCAAGCATAAAAACTGTTGCCAGGTTTTCAACTATTAAGATACCATGTGCCATCCAATAGCTATTCATTGAATGTTTTTTGTTTTTCTTTTTGTGATGGACATTATGTAAAGTGAATCTTTGGGAGCTTCCTCCCTGTTGAATCTTTAAATTTTCCAGTGGTAAATTAATACTAGCTGTATTAAGAAAGCTGTAAGCTATTTAATGGATCAGAAGTAGTTAAGGGTTTTATAAAAAACCGTAACACCTGTTGCTTTGCCATTATAGCCAGCTTTTAATTGTGATATTCAGTTCTGGAGTTGATACGGATAATAATGGAAAGCGAGGTCCTGGATCCTTTTTTCATGAATCTACATGAACTTGATTTAGAGAAGTCCCATCTAGATACCTAAGATCTACTATTACAAAGCAAAAACTAGAATTGATTTCTTTACATCACGTAAAGGCCCGTTGCTCCATTGAGTGGCAAGTCTGCGCAGGTTGATTTACTTTTTTGTTTTTTGAGGTCATACAAACCTGGCTTTTCCCATTTTCCCAGCATCATTTATTGAAGAGGCTTTTCTTTTCTCTTTTTTAAAATTAAAAAATTATCTTTTCCATTACCTTCTTCCTCCTTATACTCCTTACCCCACCCACTGTCATCCCCACACTGCTGTCCATGTCCATGAGTCCTTTTCCCGCGATCTTTCCACCCTCTAACCTCTCCCCAGAGCTGGCATCCTGCTATCTATGAGTCAGTCTCTGTTTTGCTTGTTCAGTTTGTTCATTAGACTCCACATAAGAAGTGAAATCATGGTATTAGTCTTTCTCTGACTGGCTTATTTCAGTTAGCATGATGTTCTCCCGGTCCACCCATGCTGTCACAAAGGGTAAAATTTTCTTTTCTATGGCTGAGTAGTATTCCATTGTATAAATGTCTCCTAGTTGTTTTATCCACTCATCTACATATGGACATTTGGGCTGTATCTTGGCTATTGTAAATAACACTGCAGTGAACATAGGGGTGCTCATGTTCTTTCCAGTTAGTGTTTTGGTTTCTTTGGATAAATTCCCAGAAGTGGAATTGCTGGGTCATAAGGCAATTCCAGTTTTTAATTTTTTTTGCAGTATCTCCGTACTGCTTTCCACAGTGGCTGCACCAGTCTGCATTCCCCCCAGCAGTGCAGAAGGGGGTTCCCTTTCTCCACATGCTCACTAGCACGCATTGTTGGTTGGTTTATTGATGGTGATAGCCATGCTGACAGGTGGGAGGTGTTGGGAAAATTGGACAGAGACATGCAAAAAAAAAAAAGAAACTAGACCACTTTCTTATGTCACACACAAGAATAAATTCAACATGGATTAAAGACTTAAATGTTAGACCCCCAAACCATAAAAATCTTAGAAGAAAACAGTAAAATCTCAGACATTGCTCATAGCAATATTTTTTCTGATATATTGCCTCAGGCAAGGGAAACAAAAGAAAAACATAAACAAATGGGATTACATCAAAATAAAAAGATTTTGCACAGCAAAGGAAACCATCAACAAAATAAAAAGACAACCCAGTGAAATGGAGAACATTTGCTGATACTTCTGATGGGGGCTAGCATCCAAAATATATAAAGAACTTATAAACTCAACCCCACAAGAAAACAAAAAACAATCCAATTAAAAAAATGGGCAAAGGACCTGAATAGACATTACTCCAAAGAGGATATACAGATGGCTAATATACAGATAAAAAGATGCTCAGTACCACTAATGATCAGAGAAGAGGCTTCCTTTTCTCCATTGTTTGTTTCTGGCTCCTTTGTCAAAAATGATCTGCCCACGTATGTGTGGTTTTATATCTGGGCGCTCAGTTTTGTTCCATTGATGTTT
Organism: Sturnira hondurensis; assembly: GCF_014824575.4. Classification (NCBI taxonomy): domain Eukaryota; kingdom Metazoa; phylum Chordata; class Mammalia; order Chiroptera; family Phyllostomidae; genus Sturnira; species Sturnira hondurensis. Next base: position 2,741,222 of record NW_028085119.1, on the reverse strand, counting down.
TTTGACCCATTGATCTTTGTCTGTTTTTCTGCCAATACCATGCTGTTTTGATTATTGTAGCTCTGTGGTGTAATGCCTTGAGACTGTCACGCTCAGTGAAATAAGCCAGTCAGAAGAGGATAAGAACCATCTGATTTCACTCCCATGTGGGATATAAAACTGAAACTCATGGACACAGACAGCATTGTGCTGGTTGCAAGAGGGAAAGGGGTAGAGGGTTGGGGTGGGGGGCACCTAATATATGATATTGGGAAATGGTTGACTTAAGGTGGTGGGCACACAGTGCCATATACAGATGTAGTATAGAAATGTACACTTGAAACCTACTGGTATATAATCTTGGAAATCAATGTCACCTCAGTAAAATAAATAAATAAATAATAGGAGAAAAAGTGTGGTCTAGGAACAGGTCATGTAGATCAAGTGCCTGACCAGCAGGAGTCAGTGTTGAGCCTCTGCAGTTTCCTTAGGCTTCCTCAGCCCACACTCACTATCATTCACTCCTGCTTGAGCAGTTGCTTTCTCGTTCTGGTCCTGACTCTTTCTTCTAGTAAAGAGATATATTATCTTTTATGGTACCTCATCTAAGAAGCTCACAGTCTCTCTGATCCAAAGCATCTTTAATACTGGGGTATTTCATAACTGCAGTGTGGGCCTGAAGCCTCTGCTGCATGTCCCAGAACCATTCTAAATAGAATGGTTCTGATTAGTTAATACGTTTCACAGTAAAAGGTGGGTGAATGGAATTTGCTGTTTCCCCTTTGGGCATCAACCTGTGATGTTTAACATTGTGAAAGATTATTTTGGATTTGAAATGCTGATAAAGCCAAAAAGACAAGTGATAATATAATAATTACTAGTTTGATAGGCTGCCATACACAATACCACAGCCTTAGGAACAGCTTTTACCTGAGGAAACAGATTTCTGGAGCTTACGTAACTTGCTCTGAGCCGCACAGCTAATAAGCAGTAGAGCCAGGATTGGGACCCACGCAGTCAGACGTCAGAAGCTGTGTTCTTAGCTTGTGCCACCTCGCCTTGTTTATTGCACGGACGTTTTTGACAGGCTCTCGCATGTACAGGAGTAAAACAGCTAATTCAGCGAGTTCTAGTTCCTGAGCGTTTATGGCAAACCGGGCCTGTCCTAGAAGAAAGGGCACCTGCCTGTGTGGGCTAGTCATCCCGTATGGAGTTAGGAACATGTTCCTGGATGTCCACAGAGGTGGACCCGCCTGTGCTCCTGCTGATTGGCAGAGGACAGGGGAACCCTCTTTTCAAAACACATACTTTAAAAAAGACTACTTCAAAAAAACTTGGAGGTATTTGTATGGATAGGTGTATATGAGACAGTACAGCTTGATGTAGTTTCAGACCAAGAAATGGTCAGCACCCAGGGCCCCTGCACCGCCCACTCATTGTCCTCTCAGTGATTGTCCTGGTTCTGAAAGTATAATTAGTTTTGCCTGTATTTATGTATCATGAAAACAAAGGATTGTGCAGTGTGCACTTTTGAGTGTCTGATTCTCTTTTTCAGCAGCGCGTTCATGAGATCCCTTCACACTGTGAAGTTGGCTATAGACCCAGTGAGTGACCCCATCAGGTTTTCATTCATCTGCTGTTGACGGACATGTGGGTCATTTCTAGGCTGGGGCTGCTCTGGATAGTGCTGCTGTGAACTGAAGAGTACTTGTTTCTTTGGAGGAATCATAGATTCTTTGCTGTTGGTTGTAGGCCCAGGAAAAGAATTGTTGGGCCGTGGAGTACTGTCTTTCATACTTTTTTAAATGGAAGGAAAGAATCACCAAAATGGGGGATCTGTTGGAAACTCACAGTGGTCCCCCTTTATCTGTGGTTTCATTTGCTGTGGTTTCAGTTACCCCTGTGGTCATCCTTGGTCCAAAAATACTAAATGAAAGATTCCAGAAATAAACAGTTCATAAGCTTTGTATTGTCTGCTGTTCTGAGTCTTGTGAAGATCTCTCCTGCCACCTCCCTCCACCCACCCACCCTGGACCTGGATCATCTCCGTCTCCAGGTCCTCCAGGTTTGGAGACGCCTGTCTCCATGCTGTGTGTGCTCCCTGCCTGTCGGTCACCAAGTAGCCGTTGTTACCGTCACCTGTTGCAGTGTCGCAGTGCTTGTGTTCTGTGACCATTGATTAATGCCCCAAGGCACAAGAGTAGTGATGCCAGCAACTTAGGTTTACAGGTCCCAGAGAGAAGCCCCAAAGTACTTCTTGTAAGGGAAAAGGCGGGAGTCCAGTTGATAAGATATTTTGAAGAGAGAAAGAGAGACACACACACATTCATATAACTTTTCTTACAGTATATTGTTATAATGAACTGTTTTACCATTATAGTTGGTAACCTCTTCTGTGCCTAATTTATAAATTAAACTTTATCATAGGTGTGTATGTGTAGGAAAAATCTCAGTGTGTATAAGGTTCAGTCCTGGCCGTGGTTTCAGGCATCCCCTGGGGTTTGGGACACCGCCTCTGTGCAGAAGGGGGACAACTGTAGTAAGGGAGGCAGTGAAAGGCCATGGCGCATTCTAGAATGTAAGTGCTGTGAAGGAGGTGAGCTGATTTGAAGTTCCCATTAAAGGGGAAATGCTTGGAAGTTTTCTCGGGGTCAGTAAAATCTTCAAGGTCCAGAGTCAGTTTTATTCCCTATCTACCTACCTACCTCTCCCTTCCCTCCTCCTTCCCTTCCTTCTTTGGGTTGTCTGTGTTGACTAATTTTTCTTGCACAAACTATTTTATTTGTGTAACATAAAATAGGTGTATTTTTAGAAATCAGTTGTAGAACCCTAGAAATCAAAAAGGTAAACTGCTCATTCACAGGTAAAGGCACTCTGTGCCCCCGAGAAGTAAGGTGATTTGTCAGGTTCCACAGATACCAGAAACAGACTGAGGCTGCAGCCAAGGTTGCCAGATTCTAGATCTTCAGCTGCCTTCTTCCGGAATGGGAAACAAGTTCACACCTGGGTGGAGTGTTCTTCTCCAGATGGCGGAAATTCCTGTCATAACAAAATGAGAATAAACCTGAATGGGAAAATGTATTTCTATTTTGAATGACATATGACAGTTAGAGAAAGTCACTCAAAAAGCAAAGCCTGAGGCCCAGGTTGTAGTCACGTGACTCTGATAAAACTTACTGGGTTCGCTAGAGCATAGATACCTCATTTTGAAGTGAAAGTCTGAATTCAATTATCGATTCTGTGAAACAAATTTTGAAAAGGAGATAAGAAAGAACTAATATTTGTGTGATGCCTGCTACATCCGTACTCTATGCTGGTCACCTTATAGCCACTCATTAGACTCAAAAACATTAAAATAAAGTACGGGAATAACATTACTAGGTAATGTTTACCAAGTTCTTAAAATGTGGCTAGCACAATTGTCAAAACTTTGTTACCTCATCTCCTCCTCATAATAACCCCATAGGATAGTACTGTTTTTAACTCTTTCTCTCCCAGTTTTAAATGAGAAAAATGGGGCACAGAGATGGAGTAACTTGCCTGTGGTTTCAGGGCTAGTGAGCAGAGAATTCTCTGAAGGCTGTTTTCAAACCAGAAACTGGCTCGTGCTGACCCTGTTTGTTACTGGCCAAACAAGCACAGCAAACAGGTGTCCCCAAGTGGCCCCACCGTATGGCATTTAAGGTATCCGGGGGATATAAGGGGATTAGTCTGTAAGTTCATTTTTCTCCCCACATGAGGATGTGAGCAGTATCGAACGGCGTGGCGTCCTGTTCTGACAATGCAGTGCGTTCTCAGCTCCCGTGTCTCTCTGGAGATGAACGAGGCAGCTGGTGGGCACAGGCACGTTTGCTTCTCGGGGTCTGCGGTGAGGCATCTCTCTGATTCCTCATTTCCTTCCTCGAGCAGCTTCCACCTCCGCCTCCCTCCGTACCTCTTACCTCAGCCTAGAGCCTGCGTTTGTGTGGAAAGGCACGCCCCCTTCAGACGCAGGGAGAGTGGAATCTAGACCTGCTGCCTGCAGGAGAGGTGGCTCTTGGAGCCCGGAGAGCTGCAAGGCCTTCAGCAGCCACTCAGGACCGCACTCGAGAACCCCTTTGCCTCCTGTCTTCACCTGCACCCATGATTTGGTCTCACTGACGGTTCATCATTGTTGTTACCCTTGACTTCGAGCTTCTCTCCCATGTCATTCCCTATCCTGACCTCCAGGTGCTGCCTTCTCCAGTCTCAGATAACTAGTCTGGTGAACTGATACTCCTCGGCTGCCCCCAGCTCAGAACTAGGGTGGTTTCTTTCTGACCAGCTGCAGGGTCTCCCTAGATTTCCTCCTGGCCTCATGCCTCTCCCCACAATCTGCTCCAGCCGCATCCCCAGATCCAGCAAAGGAAGGTAACCTAGACAGCACTCACAAACCCTCGTCTCCACGCCCCCTCGACACCATTAGACTCTTTACCCCCAACCCCCTGCTCCACAGAGCTCCCCCAGTGAGATCTTCAGGATGGCCTGTGTGTCGGCTGAGCAAATGCAGAATTTTCTAACTATTGATCATAACTGTCATTTTTGAGTGTTGGCTCTGTACCAGATACTACTGACATTATCCTGTAGTTGAGGAGCAGCATATTTTTTTCCATTTTACCAATGGGGAGAATCATTATGTGTTAAGAACATTAGTTCTTTGCCTGTCATACACAGTGGTCCCCACTTTCCTGCAGAGGGTGTGTTCCAAGACCCAGTGCATGCTCCTGAAACACGGACAGTACCAAACCCTTTATATATGTTTTTTCCCTTACATGCATACCTGTGATAGAGTTTAACGATTGGCACAGCAAGAAATGAACAATAGCTAACAACAGCAACCCTAACAATAACTACAATAAAAGCCGTGTGAGTGTGAGCTCTCTCTCGAGAGGTTTTACTGTACTCACCTTTTCACTTTGTGGAAGGACTTTATGGCTTCTCTTTGGCACATCCGAATTGCAGCTGTCACTACTTGTGGCCATTATTAAGTAGGATAGGGTGACTGGGATACCGCGACACTCATCAGATAATGGAGACAGTTACTGACGGACTAAAACACAGGAGCTCTGCCGCATGGAGACACTGGACAGAGGCGTGACTCACGTCCCAGGCGGGACCAAGTGGAACTCAAAAGATTTCATGTGACTCAGAATGGTGGGCAGTTTTAAAACTTAGGAACTGTTTATTTCTGGAATGTTCCATTTAATATTTCAGACTGTGTGTGTGAGTAACTGAAACTGCAAAGCAAAACTGCAGGTAAGGAGGGCACCGTATTACAGAGAAGGTTGTTGAGGGCAGTACCTGTGCTTCCCTCGTGTTCCATCCCTCTCGTACCGGGCAAGCAGTCTTGCAGAATGGTCATAATTTACTGAGTATTGGGTCATCTTTTCCTACTGAGACTTCATGAGCAGTTAAAGACTGTGGGTCTCAGGCAGATATGTTTTTTGCTTTCATTTTCCGAGGCAGCTTCAGAGATGCAGTTTGTCTCTGCATAAGTGTGGTTGAATAACATGGGAATAACATGGGCTCCACATTGTTAATAACTCAGTCCCCTGGGTCTGCTGTCTTTTAACCGAATGTCCCAAATGATGCAAAGCCCCCCATCAATGACCAATTCATGGGAGGTCCTCACATGCGAATTCTCTGTGCTTATTACTTATAGAAGGAAGTATCACTAACCCCCCATGACTGCATATGATGAATTGCTTTCTGTTGAGTGAAAGAGCAATTAATTATGGTTGATAGACCCTTTATCTGTAAATAGAATTCAGCCAAGTAATCAATTTTGAAAACTTGCTCCTAAAGAGTTTCCCACTCTCCAAAATAATTAGTTGTGAAGTAAAGGAAGGCTTTCATACCATGGCAATTTTCTCTTTGAAGTTTTAAATTCTAAACAGAATTCGAAAGAAATGTTTTTCTGATTCTGAGCGTGTTGATGAATATGATATTTGTATTATATCTTGGTACCAAACATTTTATTGTCTGTCTTCACTTTAATTTATTGTCAGAAGCTGCATATTTAAGAAGATCCGAATCTATATCCTACCACCAAGGGTGAAATAACTTCCGTTGTGTGACATGGGAAGGCATTTTAATCATGCGACGTGGAGACACGAAACCCAAATTGGTCAGCATTGCTGCCTGACGCTGACACCTGGCCAACTCCCACATCCCCGTGGAGTCCCTGAATCAAGGTTATTTAGGGCTGTTGCTGTGTCCAGCCTACTGGGGAGCCAAAATGGAAAAGCCATTTGGACCATCCTTCATTCTGAGTTCAACTTAATTCTTTTTGGTGTACCACTTTGGGAGGAAACATGTTAACATACAGTACTATTTGCAGTGTAATTCCTGGGATAGCACAGGATTTGAATGGTGTCCCGTGGAGTGGTCAAACAAGGTGGCTGTCTTTGAATATCCCAGGGGGGTATGGTGGCTCTTGGATCGTAGCAATCTTTGGTACCGCGAGAGCTCTCAAGAAGGGGTAAACCATTTGCCTTCTGATGATAGCACTGATTTTACAATTGCTTCAGTGCACAATGCAGCCTGTGGCGTGACCTGGTGGCTGCAGTCCAGTTCTTGTGAGTGATGTTTCAGAACCTTTCATTTGCAACCCAAAGGTGGCCGGTTTTGACCTGTGACAAGATTGCGGGAACTTTTAAGCCTCATGCTGCTTTGTGTGTCTCTGACTCTCATTCCCCTAGTGGCATCTGTGCCGTGTTTTTTCCTCTGGAAGTAAATGTCATGGTGTAGAGCCAGAACTGTCTACCCTCTCTTAAAGTGCTACCCGAGGAATAATTTGCTTTCTAATTTGCCAGAATGGAACTGCAGAGACAATTTCCAGCGTGCCGCATCTTTGTGATATGTTGGGCTATTTTGAAAGCTAGTCTGTGATTTCATCTTAGCGCACTGTGGATTCATCATGCTTATTTTTCTCTTCTGATGCTGCCTACTTTTATGCTGAAGAAAGAGGAAAAAAACAACATATTTTAAATAATAATATCTTGCTCCATGTGTCATTAGAAAAGATGATTCTTTTTCTAGAGGTGTTTACTTAGTCCTTTGATTTTTCTGATTTTATTTCATTAAAACATTGGCTGTACCTCCAGTCCTGTACCTTCCCTGGTTTCCATCTCTTTGCTCAGATATGGAAGCAGCGGCTGCTTCATAACCTCCAGTTTCCCTGTGTCTTCAAGTCTAGCTTCAGGGCCTGGCGTACCTCTGCCCTGCAGCATTTTTGGGTGTGTCATCCATCCCACAAGCAGTCATTCCCTCCTGAGCTGCCATTATCCTTGCTGATATGTTCTCTTTTGTCCAGGATCCTGTTAGGGTTTGGGTACATGTTCTGTGTTCCCTAAAATGAGTGAGTGTGCAGTTTGTTACCCAAACCAGGGTAGTTTTGAGAGGAGCAGCAGACACAACCCAAGGCGGCCCCGGGCTAAGCAGGGTACCATGGTCCACATTACTTCCCTAAGGGTCTCCAAGGCAGACACTTGGCACTCTCAGCGTGCTCCATGAATACCCAGCCAGTGAGTCCTTGATTGTCCTACTTGTGACATTTTTGAACAAACCAGGTTCTCTCTGAGCCTTTTCCTGCTGATTTCCTTTTTGTCTGGATAGCAGATGATCACCAATCCGACATACAGTGCCAGCATCCCCACCCCGTCACCCCTTTACTCAGACACCTCCCTCCCAATATTCTGTTCCCCTCGTTCGTTTTGGCCTGATACGGTGTTCACCCAGACCCCTGGTTAAAGGCTAGAGACGGAGAGGCAGGGACTGCGTGGCAATGCTCGTCTGTGCATGTCCGCGTGCCCCTTAGTCACTTAGTTGGCTCTGGAAATATACTCTGCTTTGAAAATGGCTGGGCGAAGAAGAGTTTAATATTGCTCTAGGAACTTTAATAACAGATCTCAGTGTTCTGGTGGTGCTCGTTCTCCACAGTTTATGACCAGCAGGACCAGGAGTGCGGTTCACACGCAGAAGGTCTCCCACTGTGCGACTCAGGTTAGCAGCGCAGGCCCCTGGGTGCGGCCGCTACCATTTTCCCAAAATGTTTGACTAGAGCGGCTTTTGTACTTTAAAATAATTTCTTCTATTTTGGTGTACCTTTTTCCCCCTTCCTTTTTCTGAGTTTCTTTGAGCCACGCTGACAGTTGCGGGCAAACAAAGCCTCACCGGATTAAGAAAATGCTCCTCCCCTCCTTTTTAACGGTGCCACTCACGGTGGATCACGTGGCCAAGTGGGAGGGCCTGGTGGCCCTGCAGACAGCCCTGCCTGTCCCTTCTCAGCTCCCTCATTGTTGCTCCTGCCAGGCTTTGTTATTGGCCCCTTGACTTTGATGCTGTTCATCGGTACTTCTCTCCCTATAGATTGAGCAAGGAGTGCTTTGTTGCCCTAAGTATTTACTTCAAGATTTTTTAATTAACTTTTTCTTTTCTCCTAATTTTTCTCCCTCTTACGTACTTTTAGCATGTAGCCCTGTAACAAGAGTGAGGAAGATAAAAATACATTCTAATGATGTGATCTGCTAAAGCCACAACTGGATTTCTGTTCTCTATTAAAAAAAAAACAAACAAGTTTTAACACTTTCTTTCTTGCTAAATGCTTGTTGAAATGACACAGTGAAATGATTAGAAAGAACCAGCTTTCCCTAATTAATTTTTCATTGTTACCTAGGAGAAGAGCAAAATTTCTTTCTTTTTAATTAGTAAGTTTTGTGGTATTTTCGGAAAACTTAAGGCAGTAATGTAGCAACATCAGTGTTCTTTTGTAACCACAGCTGATTTCTGTGGCACTTAAATGGAGTAGTCTGCTAATGCATGAGGTGGCTAGTTGTCTGCTGGTGATAATTTGCCCCACCCTTCTACGTAATAAAACCCCTAATCTTAGCTGGCTTCTGTGTAAATGAGAAACTACTGTTTTTTGTAACTGTTACTATTTGTGGTTTGTTCTCACATGAACGTGGTCATAATCTGAACTATGACTCTATTTCATCTGGTTAGGTAGGAGGGTAAGTTCTTTGAGATTTTTTTTTATCAAACTATATAACAGAGATAAGGGAACACTATTTGATGGACAAGAAAATTGTAACTGATAAGTAAAAATGTATGAACTGTTTTTGCAGTGTCTAAAATCTTAAATGTCATGTGTGAAGACACCATTTTTGACTCTTAAAAACCGCAAAAAATGCTGTTCTCCTACTTTTCCTTTTTCTTCCTCCTTCCGTAGTTGTTTAGTCCTAACCCCAGTACATGGAACAGAAAAAGAGGTGTGACTTAGAGCAGCGGTGGGAACCTGAGTGGGGTGGGGAGAGTGTCTTGGTGGGGTGATGAGCCTGGTCAGGAAGGTCCAAAGCCAGGCAGGTGAGGAGGGTGGAGGCAGGTGAGGAGGGTGTGTCTGAACAGAGTAGGTGTCCGGGTGGGAGGAAGGGGTGGAGGGGAGTCAGTTACTGCGTCACTACACTGGGTAGTTGAAAGGCCTCAGAAGAATCCAGAGTCTGCTCATATATGGCTTAGCAGGAATAAGAAAACACAGGTGAGCCTCCGGGGCCTGAGCGTCTCAGTGGTGATTCCTTAGGGTGGATTCTTAGCTGCCTGGAACATATTTTGTCTCTAGATATGAACCATTAAGACATTAAGAAATTAAGGTTTCGGGAAAGCCCAGTCAGAAGTGTCCAGCAGTGTCCTTTATGCCCAACTGGTCATGTGCCTGTAGCCTGGCATAAGCCATCAGTTTGCATGTCCCTAAACATGGGAACAAGGTGGCCCGGGGCACAGTGGGGCACTTTCAACTTTAAACAGAACATCTCTAGCTAACCTGCTCATCCCGATCTTGACCAAGAACCAGTATCAGACTTCCAAATTTCCCTGCAGATAGGGGTAGAGCTGTAGGATAATTCTATCCTACATAATTCTATGTAGGATAATTCACCAATAGAGAGCTATTGGTGAAATAAGTAAGTAGGTTAAAGGTGATGGAAGATGGACTCTTAGGGAAGGGAATTGCACATATGGAAAGGAAGGAAACTTGAATGAATGGGTTCATGCTGAATGGAATTGGGTTGTTGGTGTGAACTCATGGTTTTCAAAACGATAATAGCAAAGTCAGTATATGGGGAGAGGGGTGTGCACTGCCTGTGTACTCTAGCACTCCCCCTGCCAGGGGCTGAGAATCCTGAGCCCCGGATGGCAGTGCACACACCGAGTGCCCAGATTTTGGCTTATGTGCACATTTTCCACAAAAAAGGAACCACAGCTTATTACAGAAATGGCTAATTCCAGGGCTATGGCAAAAGAAGCACAAGATGAGCTTGACTGTCTTGTGCCAGAAAGCCAGACAGTGCTCCGAGTGACGGGACGTGTCGAAGGGACTCTGCAGCCAGGTTGGACAGGCTCCCACTGGCCAGCCGGGTCAGTCTGGATACCAGCGTCCGTAATGATGATAGACTATAATCCATTGACTAGATAGGAGACCACAAAACTGTCCTAAATAAATAAATAAAGTGAGATTCTCCGCAGCAACTGTGTTGATATTTTGGACGGGATGCGTCTGTTGTGGGGGCTGCACTGTAGGGTGCTGAGCAGCATCCCTGGCCCCTGGTTTCTGGATGCCACTGCATTAGAGCAGTTCTATCCAAAAGAAATATAATACAAGCCACATACGAAAGTTTACATTTTTTAGTGGCCATAGTTGTTGGAATCCAGAATGTTCCCAAACATCGCCAAATGTCCCATGAGGGTCCAAATTACCCTGGCTGGGACCATGAAATGCATGTGGAACAGGATACTTATAAATAAAGTCCTCCCTTCCGCCTGCCCCACAAAAATACTCATCACAGAGGGGAAAAAATAAACTGACAGTGCACAAGCCTGGCAGGCACAAGTGATCAAGGTAAGTGGTCAAATGAAGATTGTGTGCTGCCTGACAGGATACAACGAAAGCATAGCATTTCTTCCATATTCCTGCTAAAGATGCTTAGCAGAAATCTAAACAGGAAACTAACGACAAATCCACAGGGAGGGTATGTTACAAAATAACACGTGGCCTGCAAGCTACACGATTGCCATGGTGGTTGTTCCTGTCGAGAAAAGAGAAACTTGAGGTAAAGGTGGCTTGAAGAGACCTGGCAGCCGCTGCCTGCGCCACGGATTCTGGCCGGGATCTTTCTTCTCAATGATCGGAGCTTTGGTGAGACTCAGATGAGGGCTGAGGATTAGACGGTAATGATGTAGCATCTTACTTCAGTTTTGACATTGAAAGCTGTGATATGGTCACACAGGAGAATGTCTTTATAAGAATGTCCCAGAGTTTATGGGGGGCTAGGCCAGGAGCTTAAATTCAATGGCTCAGGGCAGAAAAATAGGTCTTCTGTATTTTGAAGTTTTCTATAGCTTTGTGATGGTTAAAAAAAGAAAAAACACTCAATAGTTGTGGTCAGGAGTGATACATATTTTCTTCTAAGCCTGGGGTGGTTTAACACCGTGACCCTTCTTGAAAAGAGTTTTTCTTCTCATCTCCTTAAGGAAACAGCTCTACTGCCTTTTTAGTTGCAGTAACATACTGTGTGTGTATGTATGATGTATGTATGATGTATGTATGTATGTATGTATGCTGGTCACACAGTGAAGTTTTATAACCCAGAATAAAATGAAGAGCAGGTCCCTTTTTTGTTGGGCCTTTTTATTTCGGTGGAACTGTACTCATTTTATTTTTTTTTATAGTCGGAAAAGCCATTTTTTAGGCAAATCCAACGTTGTTCAGCAGGTTACTCCTCCATGATGTTTGAAAACTGGCGAATAGCCTGTAGGTGCATTAGAATGTTAACCAAACTTTTTTAGAGAAAAATTGTTCAAATTCTGATCATCTGATATAATGCATAGACGGATTTCTGGGTTGACAGTGGGCATAGATGAAGTAAGGTGCTGCCATTCTTCCATTACGGGAGCTTTTTGTCCCCATGTGATAGGTTTTAGCCCAGGTGAGGGCTCGGTGCCTCTGCACACCCTGGGCGGGTCTCCGACTGGCACGGTTTATTGAGACTGATCACTGAGGCTGGGCTGGCAGAAACAGGTCTGCGAGCAGAGCTAGCTGGCCCTTGAAATGTCTGGTCCTGCGACATTAATCTCATTAGCTCTAACTTGCTGTGCTGATTGCTCGGCTAATTGCATGACTTTTCTTAATTTGGTTTAACATTTAACAGACAGTGTTATGTGAATCCTTGAGTCTATTTTTGTGAGCGGTAACACTTCAAACTGTGAAAATGATTTAGCACTTTACCTTGTAGGAGTGTGGCTGTAATTTGGGTGCATTAACTGACTGTGATTTTTTTTTTTCTTTTGCAGTCTCCTTAGCCCATATCACGCAGCTGGTCCTCAGCCACAACAAGCTAACAAGTGAGTTGCATTTATCATTTGTTTCATGGTTTCTGACTTGTAAGTAACATAGTGATACCACTGACTCCTGTTTCCTTAGAAATGCTGATGACAGGTGTGTGTTTGCGGAATCCTGAGACTTGTTTTGGTGACACTAGTCACATGAGCATGTTGTCTTCCCATATTTGGTGCTTTGCTCCAGTGTGGGGATTCTTTCCAGGCGTGTATGTGAACTTGAGAAAGTGACATTGTTTCTCTGGGATGATAAAGGCTGCAGTGACCTGAGCTGCTAAGCCGTTCTTAGTATTTCATGAAAAATTATTAAAAAATTAGAATAAGAGTTTTTAAAAATTTCATCTATACTTCCTCTTTGAAAGGGAAAATTTACCTTTTGAAAATTTCCTTTTTTAATTAAAAAAACACAATGCTACCTAAATTATATAAATTTGAATCTGCATTTTAAAAATTCTTGAGTCTGGTTTCTCTTGGGCATCAGCACTATCATGGCATGGTTAACTTGCAGGAGATTTGATACCTGCTTGTATAAGAATACCTTGTGTGAATGATTTGGGACGTTTTATTTCTAGAGCTGTGGCTTTAAAGATTTTAATGACAGGGACGCACTCTCCTTTTTCATTCCTAATTGACTGTCACTTCTTTGTGCTTGCCATATTTCCTGCAGACTCGAGTGATTTTCTAATCATGTGGCAAGAATTTGTTTGGGAGCTTTCCGAGTCCAATGAAATTGAGCAGAGTGTCATCTTGAGGGATTTGTGCCGTGAATGTATGTGGATGTGCCTCATACACAGCTCGAAGCAGTGTCACTGAGCTGTTGATTACTGAGCATTAAGAGTGGCAGGGCCCCTCGTGTGAAGGAGACAGGCAGATTAGTTCATTGCTAGCACAAAGTGCGTATGTGGAAGGCAAAGGCTGAGTGCCACTATGGTCACATCTGAGTAGCGGGGGCCGCAGAAATGGAAGTGAGGGCTACAAGTCACGTGTGATCGTTTTGTAACAGGTAACATGCTGTTTCTATTTGCTCTTTGTATTTTTTTGTAGCAAATGGTCCCGTTGTCCACTGAGAGTCTAGTCCCAGCCAGAGGGGTGTGCTGTTTGTTTGGAGGGGCGGAAGGCATTGTGCCTCAGTTCCCCAAGAGTCTGTGAGCAGAGGTCCCTGACGCTGTGACCACATAGTTCATAAGACTATTTCTCAAACTTACATTGTTAGAGCTGGGTCATTAAAGTGAAAGACTTTGCATGTAAGCAAAAAAGCAAAATGTGCTTTATTTCTAGTATATTGTTAATTGATCTGTTCTTCAAAATTCTTTCAGATATTAGTAGTTTACTGCTTTTTACATGTCCACAAAGATAGAAATTTCAGGGATTGATGGATCAGTTTCTTTCTCCAGGCTTATGATAAGGAATTAATTTAGAGACACGTATACAGAGTTAAATTGTGTCTGTGAAGAGTTTGACTGAATAGATCCAAACTTCATATTTCTTCTTTCCCTGTTTTTTTCTCTGTTTTTTTTTTTCTCATTTGAGAAACTCTTATCCAGTCAACTCTAATTAATCGTCTTGGTAAATTCTGTTTCCTGCCACAGTGAGTGGTGTCAGTGACACCTGGTCTGTTTCACTAAGGTCAAATTAGCATCTTTTACTGTTTTTCTGGCATTTGAATGAATGGCTTTGCAACAGTTTTTCAAGTGTTTATAGAAAACATGTCCATTTGATGGCAATATAAATATGCATTATGTGTAAGTGGCCGAGCACACCCTCCTGTCACTTTCTGTTGTAATCAGTGTCTTTCACTTTCTGGGGTTTTTAATAGGGACCGGCTGACAACGCTGCGTTAACACCACCGGGACGCAAAAGCTAACCTCTCAGCACTGCTTTCATCTTGCAGAAGTATTTGTGTTTTTCTCTCAGCATTCCAATCTCTGACATTTCTGCTGTGGACCCAAGGAATGAATGACTGGCTTGCTCATACTGGGGCCTTGATCTGGGGACACCAATTGACGCCACATGCTTGAGTCCGTATCTGCGGGACCATGTGAACACTATGGCATTGAGTTAACTTGCTTTCCCACTGGGTGGTTTTGACATTGACAGGTCCACTTGATGCAATAAAAATGAGGCCACAGGGAAGGTAAAAGTGGCTTGATGACCCTTAAATTCTCCAAGATTTTGTGAGCGGAAATTATTGAGGTTTTCTAAATTATCATTAAAAATAATTCAAAATTGTCATTAAAAATACTTCAAAGTTGTCAAGCTAATCACTGCTAGAGGTTCAGCATTATTACAGTGTCACTGCTGAAATTTACACCTGGCGGACCAAGGCAGTGTTGATGAGCTTTGGAAACTGAGAAGTTGGTGGGAAATTGCCCTGCTTGCAAACCACTTTCCTAGATGCATGCATGCCCAGGACGTATTTAAGGAGGCTGGAGGCCGAGTATCAAGTGAACCTTTTCCTTCTGCTGTGACCAGGCAGGCACGCACAATCTGGGAACTCCGCCGAGGCTCACCTTGGCCCAGTGGGAATGGTTTGCAGAGTAAAGCTCACCAGGATGCCCCTTCAGAAACACCACTTTCCCCGAGACACTGCAGACATCCAGTAGAAGGCGTTTGCCCACCTTCTGATCCAGCTCTGCTCTGGCCCTACATCCAACAGCCAGCCTTTTCTTCCCACAGGCTGCTGCAGGAAGATTTTTCCGCCTTCTTTTCCCTGTGCCTAGCCCAGCTCTGTTCCAGGCCACCTTGACCCCTCTCTTCTACTCTGCAGAGGTCTTGCCCTGATCCTCCCCTCCAGACCCCCTGACTGTCCTGGCCAACTCGAAATCTTTCTTCAGCAAACTCTTGCTGTTCATAGACTGTTCACACTAGTGTTGCATCCTCTTGTTCTTTTATTGCTTCTTGTTTCCTCTTTCTCTCCAAATACAGCTTAGGCTTTATTGAAAGCGGGACTATGTCCTTGTCTTCTTTCATATCCTATTCTTGCTGAGCACGTAGTGGCTTCCCAGTAATTACCTATGTAAACCATTTGATAGAAGGAAGCAGTTGATGATAAGGAAAAGCTGGCCTGAGGAGAAGTGGCTGGGTGGGAACTGGATGGTTTCTGGGGTCTTCAGGCTTCCCCAGATGGGGACTTGAGCAGGTGTGCAAACTTCCATTTCTAACTCATGGGCTCATTTCAAATGCACTGGACAGTGAGAGTTCTAAAGAAACTACCTATGTCCCTGAAGCTGGTGTCATAACACCTTTGGAGTTACTGGGGCCCTTTCAGACTTGAGGAATGATGTGCTGGGATGGCACTCCTCATGGACACCTGACAGTCCGCAGGTAGGGCAGGCTGGTACCTTAAGGAGCCACGGGTGCTGCTTCTGCCCATGACCTCGTGGGCCTTCTTTTCCTCTCTCTGTCTCACGGCTTCTAGGCCTGTTACTCCTTCACTTAAAGTTAGTTTTATATGCATATTTAAGGTCCGAAATTATTGACTAATTTCTTCATATAATTAACTATGTTATATTTTATATGTTTCTCGATGTGAAAAGCCCTGTCTGATGCTATTTTGTGTTTTACCTCCTCACCCCCACAAAAGTACCCAAAGCATGGTGAACATGCACCAAATACTCTGGTAATACAGGTGGGTAGTGGGTTGGTAGGTGATGAGTTGTGCCAAGTCCCAGTGGATGGAGATGATACAGCCACGTTCTGGCTTTGGGTTTCTGAAGAGGAAACACAGTTATTCCAAAGTCTGTCTTCCTCTGTCTCTGCCCAGCTCCTGCACCCGTTCCTTTGTGATTACCCTCTTATAAGCCAATGTTAGCTAAGATTTTTTTAAAAAAACCTTTAATCTGACCCCTGTCCCTGATGGTGTTTGGAAGTGTTGGTTTTGTAAATGTTTTTCTATTTCTTTAAAAGTTTTTTTTTATTTTTTGAGATAGCCATTTTAACACTGGTCCACTAGAGGTCACTGTTGAGGTAGGTATTTTCCCCCCCCTCAGGTCTTGTGCCTAACTACTAAAGATTAAAAAACAAAATTACGCTGGATGAAATTTTTTGAAAGCTCTTCAGCTCTGTTTAGCAGGGCATGTTGCTCTTTTCAATTACATAGTGCAGTTTAGCATAATTAAAGTAGACCATCCTATAAGGAGCTATGTTATTTTTCTGTTTTGCTCCTATAATGTACATTCATTTTTGCATATCATTTTTCAGTATTTACTATGGCTGTTCTCTCAAGTTAGAAATTGTTTTCCAATATCTTTAAATTGGAAGGATTTTATTGCCTTTTGTAGTATTTTGTATTAAGTATATGTGAGGTAGAAGAAAGTTTAAAATATATATATTAAAAAATATGAAAAGTAAAAAATATATTTACATATTTTAAAATACACACACATATATGTATATTATATATCTATAATATATATGTAATCACATTGTAATTTAAAAATAACCACATAAAACTCAGGAAAATGTGAATTTTGTGCATATTTATACTGAGTTTTCTACCAAATACCACTATGTAGGAAAGAATACTGTACCTTATAAAATGAATTACATTCTGCATCAGTGATAAAGTGATCTTTGGGCATTAAGCTTTTAACGTGAAGCTTGCTTAACATTAAAAGTAATTTTATTCTTACAGCAAAACCCATGTATAGATATTGGTAGAACATTAAACGTAACGTTTTTCATTTTGTGACCCATTCATATTGAGGGTTAAGCACTCATCATTTCATGGAAGAAATGCTAAGCATATCTTTTTGCTCTGTGCAAACACTGAGCAGCCGGCTCTGTGTAAACCTTTCCTAAGTGTGGGTCTCTGAATGTAGTAGCTTAGCTTTATACTTTGAACTTTTAACTGCCATGTGAAATCTTTTTTTGAGGTATTAGCAGTTTTGCCTGCAGTTTCAGGCCTTAATGTGACCACAGCTTGTCATTTAACGTATCGGAAATGGCTAGGCAGGCAGTAAACTTAAGTTTTATGGCAAAACGTGAGTTTTTTTAAAACACGTTATTTCCTATTACTTAGCTGGTGTGTGAATTTCAAATTACAGTGAACAAGAAATGCTAGGTGTTTTAGTGATTTCAGTAATTTCTTTATCAAAGAGAATGTTCTAAATACAAGTTAATACAATGTTTTAAAATTTCATGCAGATGGTATGTATTGGTGGGATTTCCGTAAGTGTTACTATAAATTAATTAAGCACCATGATCTACATAAATAATGCATTCTCAAAATATGCAGATCCAATTGTAATGAAGAAAATTAAGCAGGTTTTTCAAAGCATAATAAATTGAAATGCTTTCCTACAGACATAATAAGATTGTTGAGATGAATGAGAAAACTTAACTATCCCAATTCATAAGAATGACCTTCACCAGTCTTTCAACACCTTCCTGTTCCAAAGTCTCTAGTTATTTCCACTTTCATAGATTATTTGTCATACCTTATGCAAAAGTTCTTGTGCATGGCTTGTATGAAATTAAACTACGAGGGGGAATATGCAAAATAAATCATCTCTGTGTTATGAATTTGTCTTGTGACAATGTCAAAACAACTTGCCGTTTGCATTTTAACAAAGTATAAATGTATTTATACTACAGAGGCTTTGATCAATAGCTTATTTTTTTAATCCGTATACATTTAGCAGTTTCTTACTATGTCATCATTTGAAAGGCTGGGTTTGAAAAAATATATATGTAGCATTTTTGAGTCTGACAGCCATGAATTACACAATAGCTGTTGATGGTACCTACCAGTGGGTAGGTTATCATAAAATGCTGCCTGCAGTTGGCAGTTGGGCGTTATTTCTGGTCTGAGAAGGTAAGCGTGCAAGATCACCCCAAGAAAGAATCTGCTGGTCCTGTAGTCCAGAAGCAGCACACTCTAAGGTCGATGGGTGGAGCTGGTTCTTGGCGGCATTGTGTCCTCAGCTCAGAGACGGCAGTCCCTTAATCTCTCTCTTGCCAGTCCCACCAACCACAGTGGACCTCTTCTGAAGAGTCCCTTTTCTTGGCGTCCTGCTCTGTGCTAGAGGAAGCTACCCGTGTGGTGTATTAGCCCTTCCACTGTATATTTCTAAGTGGGAGACTTCAGTCGTGAGAATTTCAGAATGCTGGGAGGCTGTGAACAAAATAACGTGGGGACAGATTGAACCTGTCCCTTTCCAAGTCATAACTAGGTCATCTGGGGGAGCCGATGTTGGAAAGGTTTCCCTTACCGTTTGTAATAGAACTTTCAAACGGAATTGATTTAATAGCAAAATGTATACCTAAATGATCTGTTGACAGTTTGTCCTGGATAATGTGTGTGTGTGTGTCCACAGTGTGGAGTCAGGAAGGAGATCGTGTTCTGCGAGGTGCAGTACTTACCTATATACGGCCTTCTTCTAGAGCAGCTTTTCTTTTCATTTTGTAAGTCGCTGACCTTTTTAAAGAGTAGGGTGAAAGCTGAGTTCATGATCCCTAGAAATGTGCACGGAATGGTTTTAATTTCAACAAGCTTGTGGATCCTGTTAAAATTATCTGTGAAGTCTTTGGGGCTGCACGTAGCTCAGATTTAAAAACCCTAGAATAGGAGGAAGATAACATTAATATACAGGGTGGGGCAAAGGTAGGTTTACAGTTGTGAGTAGGCAAAACACAGAGTTTATTCTTATTTAATCATTATTGTGTTATTTTTCCTATGAACACTTCTAAACCTACTTTTGTCTAATTGCAGTGTGCATACATTAATGCTATTTCTTAAAGAAGATGCTTCCTGGAAATTCATATAAAACTTTAAAAAGATGATATTTAATGTAATGCAAAATTCATTTTTCAAAAAAATTTATTGTGTTTTTTCCATTACCATTTATCTCCTTTATACCCTCTTCCACCTCTAGACACATCCCTCCCCCCACAGTCACCACGCTGTTGTCCGTGCCCCTGAGTCCTGGTTCTTTTTTGCTAGATCCCTACACCTACTACCCAACTCCCCATACCCACCCTTCCCCCTGAGAGCGTCAGCCTGCCCTCCATCTATGAGTCTGTCCCCATTTTCCTTGTTAGCTCAGTTTGTTCATTAGATTCCACATATGGGTGAAATCATATGGTATTTGTCTTTCTCTGACTGGCATTCTTGATAGTTTTTAAAAATATATAAGTTCCACTTCATTTACGTGCTTAAATTAAAAATTTTAAATAAAATAAGTATTTATTTTTAATTATATTTTATTGATTATGGTATTACAGTTGTCCTGATTTTTCCTCCTCTGTCCCCTCAATGCAAGAACCCCCCCCCCTGCCCGACTCCCTCAGGCAATCCTCCCTCCGCTGTTCATGTCCCTGGGTTGTGTGGGTAAGTTCTTTGGCTACTCCACTTCCTATATTTACTTTACATCCCGAGGCTATTCTTTGTACTTATTTGTACTTCTTAATCCCCTCTCCTCTTCAGTTATTCCCCCACCCTCCTTCCCATCAGGCAACCATCGAAATGCTCTCTGTATGCATGATTCTGTCTCTGTTCTTATTGTTTTCCTAGTTTGTTTTTTTATTTATTTTTTGAAAGATTTTATTTATTTTTAGAGTGAGGGGAAGGGAGGGAGAAAGAAAGGGAGAGAGACATCAGTGTGTAATTACCTTTCCTGGGGTGCCTGGCCTGCAACCCAGGCATATGCACTGACTGGGAATTAAACCAGCGGCCCTTTGGTTCAAAGGCTGGCACTCCACCACTGAGCCACACCAGCCAGGGCTTTGTTTGTTTTTTAGATTGAGTTGTTGATAGATAAGCATTTTTTGCCATTTTATGGTTCTTAGTTTTGATCTTCTTCTTAAATAAGTCCCTTTAACGTTTCATATAATAATGATTTGGTGATGATGAATTCCTTTAGTTTTTTCCTGTGTGGGAAGCTCTTTATCTGCCCTTTGATTCTAAATTATAGCTTTGTTGGGTCCCTGCTTTTCATGAATTTGAATATTTCTTGTCAGTTCCTTCTAGCCTGCAAAGTATCTTTTGAGAAATCTGCTGACCAGCTTATGGGAACTCCTTTGTGGATAATTACCTGCTTTTCTCTTGCTGCTTTTAATATTCTCTCTTATCTTTAATCTTTGGCATTTTCTGGTGTGTCTTGGAGTGGGCCTCTTTGCATCCATCTTGTTTGAGCCTCTCTGAGCTTCCTGGACTCCATGTCTGTTTCCATCATCAAATTAGGGAGGTTTTCCTTCAGTATTTTTTCAAGTAGATTTCCAGTGTCTTGCTCTTTCTCTTCTCTTTCTGGCAACCTTAAGATGCAAATGTTGGACCTATTGAGGTTGTCCCAGAGGCTGCTTACATTACCCTTGTTTTTTCGGATTTTTTTCTTATTGTTCTGATTGGTTGTTTTTTGTTTCTTTGTCTTCCATATCATTAATTTGATCTCGGCTTCATCCACTCTGCTGTTGTTTCCCTGTAAATTGTTCTTTATTTCAATTAGTGTATCCTTTGTTTCTGACGGGATCTTTTTTATGCTGTTGAGATCCTCACTAAGTTCCTTGAGCACCCTTATGACCAGTGTTTTGACCTCTGCATCTGATAGATTGCTTATCCTCATTTCATTTAGCTCTTTTTCTGGAGTTTTGATATGTTCTCTCATTTGGGCCATGTTTTTTTTTGTCTCCTCATTTTGGCAGCCTCCCTGTGTGTGTTTCTGTGTATTAGGCAGAGCTGCTTTGACTCTGTCTTAGTAGTGTGGCCTAATGTAGTAGGTGTCCTGTAGGGTCCAGGGGCATAGCCTCCCCTATCACCCCACCTGGGTACTTCAAGGAGCCTTTGTGTTGGCTGAGCACACCTTCCTCTTTTAGTTGAGCCTTGATTGCTGTTGGTTAGTCAATGAGAGGGATTTATCCAGGCCAGTCAGCTGCAAGGACTGGCTGTGACCAGTGACCACCAACCTCTGCCCTCTGTGAAGGATCAGCTGTGTGGGGCAGGGTGGTGGTGCTCCTACTCGGTCTGTAGCTGTCCACTGGGTGGGCTAGCCTCGGGGTTTCCCTGGGTGGTGCGGGCCAAGGCCAGCCCTTACCTGTGTTTTGCCTGGGGTCACTCTTCCTGAGCTATAAAGCAATCTGAGGTGACTGCTACTTGTGCTGAGCTCTAAGATTCCTGGGTGTTGCCAAGTTGAGCTGTGAATCTGGGCTGGCTGCTGCTTGTGTCAGGCCTGGGTCTCACTGAGGCCAGGTATTGCATATTTGAAAAAATTTAGGAAGTTGTGAAGCATGAGCCAAGACCAGCCATTCATATGGAAAAGCATCTTGGGTGGGCCCATAAATTGGGTGGGACAGAGTCTCTGGTGATCTCTAAGGTGGGTCAAACAGTGTTAGCCAGGTTGATGAAGTCTCAGATATGGCACCAGCTTGCCAGCACTGTGGGAGGAGGGTATAGAAAAGGGACAGTGGTCTTGCTTGCCTTGATGCCAGACACTTCAGTTTCTCCCTGCATGCCACCGGTGCCTTTCAAGGTGCTACCCTAGTGCTGGAGCTCAGAGGAAGTGAGTCTGTAGGTGAGTCGGTGTGTGGATTCTTTAAGAACTGCTTGGGGCTCCAGAAGTTTCTTCTGACTCAATCCCTGCTGGTTTTTGAAGCTCGTAAGTGTGGGAGCTTATCTTCCTGGCACTGGAACCCAGGGCTGGGGGGCCTGGTGGGGGCTGGGTCTCCTCACTACAGTGATATCCCTCCTGAATTTCTATCCACCACACATGGGAGAGGGACTAGCCAGTTCCATGTCTGCAAGCCCCCTTCCAGTCGGGATGGTTGTGGTTTCTTTAATTTCGTAGTTGTCAAACTTCCATTCAACTCGATATCTGACAGTTCTAAGTGTTGATTGTTCTATAGTTTATTGCAGTTTTGATGGGGTGGAGTGAAGAGGCAAGCCGTGTCTGCCTATGCCGCCATCATGATCGGAAGTTTCATAGGAGTCTAAATAAAAATTTGCAACCTTGAGTAGAATACATATGTATTACATATACATGTATAATTACATATAAAATATTACATATTATATGACTTCCTAAATTTCAGTAAAACCTTGAGAATCTCTTTTCCATTTCAATTTTTCTTTCTGTTTGTCACTTAATAGGACAAAACATCACTGTAATATGATTGACCACTGGTTAAACTCACGGACTTTTTTTCCAGCTATTTTCAGTGAACCCTCTTTTTGTCTAGATTTTTGCTGTTTCTTTAGCCCTTTTTTCCTGCCTACACATTCTCAGTTCTAGTCACCTAATTTTTCTCTGATTGGAAATGTTTGCCCCCCTCCAAACTTTGCTCTTTCTTTAAGAAATTGAGATACATTCTCACCTTTCTCCCTGAAGCCCTCTGAACCATTACTGTGGAGGGTAAAGTCAGGGCACCCAACAGCTTACAGACTTGGGAGGACCGCACTCCACATATGCCATGACCTCGGTGAAGGATGGGGAGGAAAGAACTCGCGTTGTTGATACCCTCCTCTGTCTGGTGAGAGCGAAATGCTTCAAGTAGTGAAGTAGGGGGAGCTGGAAGGTGAGTCCGGGGCTTATGGCTTCCAAGCCGGCCATTCCCCTGCCGCCTCTGCCAGTGGTGTGTATGCTCAGTTTTAACAGCCCGTGAGGCAAATGTAGGAGCTCCGTGGGCTAAGCTTTGGCCTGGGTCTTTACTTATTCAAATAGAAGAGTGAGAAGAATCCCTAAGGTTCAAAGGCATAGTTGCTGTTGTTGGAGGGGGACTTAACAAAGCTACTGCGTGGATTTCTCCAACACCAGGCATCTTCCTCCACCACCGTCCGTCCTTCTTTCCTTGTGTAATTACTTCCTCTCTCAGCGTTGAAACATAAGGTGAGGAAGGAAGCGAAGCAACCCAGCGTGGCCTCTTGCTGAAATAATTCTTAGCTGTGAAAGAAGGCTGAGACTATTGGCAGAGCGTGTGGGTATGTGAGAATTTGACTTGTTTACTGCCTGCCTCTTAATGTTAATAATCAAGAACTGAGAGTTTGTATGTATAAAATAATATATTACAGCTGTGCCTATTTATTCAAGAGCCTAGAGAGCTCTTTTATGACCCTGAGCGTGCACCCTATTGTTGCAGGGAAGTTTTCTGGGTTCTCTTTCTTCTTGCTCTTCCCAGTGTTTCAGAACTTGTTAGGCATTTCTCCTAGAGGAGCCACTGTCCACTTCTGGCCCTTCAGTAGATGTCACTTCCTTCCGGGCCATCTAATGCCATTGCGTTTCCTCTTAGGGCTGCTTCTCTGAACCTGCTCCCAAAGGAGAGCTGTTCAGAGGTGTGTGGCCGGGTTGGCAGTGCAGCGCCTGAGCGTGGAGTGCCGTTTCAGCGGTGTGCTCCTGAAAGAGTCTGGGGTTCGGAAGTCCTCCTGAAGATCGTGGGGGCCATTTTTCAGTTTTCTCTGGGGAGTTAAATGGAGATTCAGACATTAATTAATTTTTGCAACCTCGCAGGAGCAGAAATTTATGCTTGTCAGCTTTTTAGGAGATTTGTTTGGCTCTGCATGCACACTTTTTATAGCCCAGGGACATATATTTTTGCATGTTTGACTTTATGCTATAAAATCTGCCTAGTGCTTGTTTGTAACTTTTCCCCCTAATTTTTGTATAATTGATTATTTTCATTGTTGCTGAAAGAGTAGTATCTTTTTTTTTGTAGTGGGTTAAGTTGAATATTTTTGGTTAAAATTACTCAAGCTGCAGAATCTTCGGAGGCTTGTGATAGGATACAGTAAGTATGTACTTGCAGGTGTGGGTGCTCAGTAAATGCTGCTGAGTAACTGAAAGTAGCATTACTCTGGTCATTCGTAAAGCTAATAAATATTTGGGGGTGCTGGCCCTTACTGGGTGGATGTTTAGATATTTTGCCATTTTATTTTTACCGTGAGGACCATGCAGATCATATTAAATGAGAATTTGCTTTACTGTTTCATAAACTTTATGTTTTTAAATAACCCAAAACTACTCTAATTCACTGTTTTAATACCCGCTTTGGGGGAAATTCCATAAACCCTGCAAAGTTACTTATCATTAGTATCCTTTTGAACTTCAAATTCTTAGGCTAAGATATAATCAGTTCACTATTTACCTTGTGTTTTTGGCCAGAAAACAAAAGTTACTGATCACTATAATGAACTTTTTTCCATATAAAATTCTGAAGAGCATAATTATTTGTATGGAGAATGAAGAGGTTCTTCTTTCACATGTAATCATTAAAGTGGCATTCAAGACTGATGCCTAATTGACTGAAAGAATTGGCATCTGTATAATTAGTCTAGACGTCGCCTCGGTGGTGTGAATAGACTGATGTCTTCTAGCCATTGTGGTTAAGGATTAAAAGGACTGTCCTTTCACTCTGGACGACAACGTCTCGAGTCATATCATATGTAGTTTCTGTTAATTTGGCTTCTTCCTGCCTTGCCTCATTCAGGGCACGGGGGGTGGTTGTGATCCGGTGACCTCTTCATCACACATGGGGCAAAGCAGTGTTTGCTTTCGCGGTTTTCTCTGAACTGCTCTTTCTCCCTCCACTGTGTATGCAATGAGTAATCTCACTCATTTTCATGTATTCTCCTGTTTTTTGTAATTTTCATAATCACTTTGTTGTCAGTGTAACTTAGGAATCTAAACACCCAGCCTCATTTTAATATCCTCTGCCATACCCCCGTTACTTTATTCTTTTTTGTTAAAGATATTTTTAGAGGAAAAATTTTAAAGCATTTAAATTAAAAATATTTTTAAGGCAACAGAAGCATATAAAAATCCGACCAAGCATATTTCTGTGTTACAACAGACAGAAGTCTGCTATATTTAATATAAGTGTGTCCTATTTGGGGCAGCCGTGCTGCTCACTGCATTTGGCTTTACCTTATCCCATCTCTGGTGTCTTTGGCCTGGGTTGACCCATGGGTCTGTGGCACTTTGGAAATAAGCCCCATAGCAAGGAAGGAGTACACCGCCGGGTCACGTGCTGCTGTCAGCCTTCAGCTCCCAGTAAGAGTTCCTGTCCTTGCACAGGGGGGCTTCGCCGTCTCTTGTTTTCACATGAGGGAGGCAGTGGGTGAACCCCAAATTTGGTTTTCCAAAGAGGCATATGGGGACAGGGTTCCCTGGTTTCCACGCTCCAGCCTAGTGCCCTTCCTTTACAGGAACTACTGAGCTCAAAACAGTCTGCGTGCTTCTGTCGAAATAGTTGGACTACTCAGAAGTTTGCTGGAAGTGGTAATGGAGTTCACCCTGCACGCGCTTATGACAAAGACATGCATGTGGTCTGCGCAGGTTCTGGCTTCCCAGCAGCCGTGGGTGGGAACATGGTGCCTGGTCTGTTACCAACTTTTTGTGGCTGAAGAGGAGCTGGCTGCTAGTGCTGACCATAAGGCTCTGGAGACCCGTGCGTGCCCTACCGGCCCTTCCGTGGGCTGCTTGCAGGCGAGCTCCTGTCCTTATGTTTTACGTGGTGCCTGCTGCTCCCAGAGCCTGTCACTCTTCACAGTTTTGTTTCTTTGCCTCAGGGGCCACAAGGTGCTTGCTTTTGCTCAAAAAGCCCCCATTGGGCTGCATCCAGCTGGTCTTTCTGTGCTGTCATGGTCACCCAGCATTCTACATTTAGCCTCCACGTTTCAAAGGCCAAGAGTACGGCAGATGGCACCTTGCCATGTGCGCACACTCGGGCACGATGGGGTTGCCGCAGCGTAACTCAATTCGGCGGGCTAGGGGATTCAGTGTTTCCTTTCCCCCTCAGTGCTTCCTGTTCTACGCCAGGCTGACTCACCATAAAGATCTGTGTGGGGAAGTGCAAGTCCACCTGAAGTGGTTTGAAGGCAGCCTCGAGGTTGGGTGCGTTGGCCACCTGGATTGTCTTTTGTTTTTTGTTTCTGTTCCCTTTTATCCATGTGCAGGCTCAGTAGCTCACTGACATGACAGAGGAGTCTTGGCTTGGGTGAGATTGATTATTGTGATCTTATTCAGCACTATTGTGTGGGGTAAGGGATATGCCTGTTAGGTTAATGATTTCGATGTCACCAATGAGTTAAAAGTTTTCTGAACCAGAATATTGTCCCCAGACAAGCAGCATCACCACCATGCAGAGTTGAAGGCCCCACCCCAGACCTACTTAATCATAAACTGTGCGGCACCCCGGCCCCAGTCTGTGTTTTAAAAGCCCTCTGGCAATTGTGATGTACTCGGCAGTTTGTGCACTGCTTTAAAGCAGCCCTGTCTGGCAGACATTTGGTTAGTGATGGCGGTGTTTCATATCCATGCTGCCTATAGTACAGTCGCCCTGGGCCACCTGTGCCTGCCAAGCTCCTGAAACATGGCCAGCGAGACCAAGCAATTGAATTACTAATTAATTAATTAATTTTTAAAATGTCTTCATCCAGTTCCTTCAGCCCCCAAGTCCTGACTCTAGTAACCATACATTTTATCTCTTTTTCTGTGAGTTTGTGGGTTTTTTTTTTATTTTTTAACTTCACATATAAGTGAGATCATACAATATTTGGCTTTCTCTGGGTGTCTTTTTTCATTTAGCAGAGGTCTACCCATCTCACAAGTGGCAGGATTTTCTGATTTTCTCTCTTCCCTTTTTTTCTTTCTCTTCTCTCCCCTTTTTCTCTCCCCCACCCCATCTGTCTCTCTTTCTTTCTTGGTTAAACAATATTCCATCATATATATGTATGTATATATATATATATATATATATATATATATACATACATAGTACATTTTTGTTTACCCACTCATGTGTCAGTGGACACTTAGGTTGTTTGGCTAAATACTCAGAAGTGAATTTGTTGGATCATATTTTTATCTTTTTGAGGAACCTCCATACTGTTTTTTAAAGTGACCGTACCAATTTACATTCCCAATGTAGATTTGGCTACACTTAACTTGTTATTTGTTATCGTGTGGGTAAAGTCCTAAAAGGCTTTACAAATAAGTATTAGTTGTAGAATTATTAATTTCATATTTCAGAATAAAATGCTTCTAGAACAGATCTCTGATTATTACAACAGCAGGTTGTTTAGGCTCTGCTGTTCGGAGAGGCCATTAAGTGCTGCTGGCTAGTCGGGGAGGGTGTCCCTGAGTGTCTCATGGGCTCTGTGACTGTGCTTCAGCTGTGCGGCACCGGTAGCTGCGCCTGTTGTACGTATACCATATGACGAGGGCAGCTATGTAAGCTTCTGGAAGAAGTCAGGCTGTTACACAGGAACGGAGCTGGGCTGATGGTTCCTTTTTTTTTTTAACTAATTTTTGTTCGATTTTATTTGTTTATCTTTAGAGGGGAAGGAAAGGAGAGAGGGAGAGAAATATCAATGTATGGTTGCCTCTCACGGGTCCCCTGCCGGGAACTGGCCTGCAACCCAGACATGTGCCCGGACTGGGAATCGAACCACGATCGTGTGGTTCGCAGGCCCATGCTCAATCCACTGAGCTACACCAGCCAGGGCTCTGATGGTTTCTTACAGTTGGAGCAACTCTGTCCACTGAGTCCAGTGAGTGCTTTCTGAGGTTTCCTGCCGAGGAAGCTTTTAAAAGGAACTTTAGTGTAGGAGATTGGCCAAGTTTCCTTTTGATGCCCACTTCTGAGCCCTGCTAGGTACTTGGGCTTCTACCCAGTCGGGGGCTGCCAGCTGAGTTGGAGGCTCACAGGGTTCTCAGATAGAGAAACTCTAGCGAAGATAGCATTCCGATTCTTAGGTGGCCAGAAGATACTTTGAGATCAGGCTCTGGGCATAGTTTTTTGGGTGACATCTTTAGATCTTGTCACCTTTTTCAAACATAGTGGAAACTCTGGGCTGAGAGTGTCCCCAGCAGCCAACCAATCCTGGGACTAGAGAAGAATGTGGCATTTCAGATCCAGGGATCCCCTGACAGTAGTTAGGGACTTTTCTCCCGAATCTAGCAACTGAAGTCTCAACATTAAAGCACCCATCATTGCTAGACAGAAAATGGTACTAAAAAACCAAAAATAAATTTTTTGTCATAAGCAAAGTTCTACATGGCTGAGCTTCCTAATTGAGGGTCCCATTTGTTGCATTATTTATATCCATAGCATTGATTTTCATAATCCAGCCCATAGAGTCACAGGATGTCAAAGCCAGGCAGTAGAGAATTTAGAAATGGTTGTAATCCAGCCTTCTCATTTGAGTCTGGAGGAAGCAGAGGCTGGGAGAGGTTAAGTTGAGTGAGGACACACAGCATTTAAAGGCTGGTCAGGGAGGCCAAAGCCAGCCTCTGATGACCAGGCTGGGACTCCCGTGTCCCTGCGCCACACCGCCCTGCCTTTGCTGTGCGGAGTCCCTTGTCAGGCCGCATGCGTACAGCTGGGGTCACAGAATGTGGATGGAGTGGTGAAAAAGGAACCTTCTAAAGACATAATAAGAAATACCTTGATGCTCATTGTTCAGTTATGTTTTAAAATACTTCTTCCTGACGATGTGTCACATCGATACCTGAAAACCCCCATCAGGATATTCTAACCAGTGAAATATTGCTACCGCCTTTTCATAATAGCATTTCATAAATTGTTCCTGGCATGTATGTATATGGTCTAGTTATTGTACAACTTGTTATGTCGGCTGGTTATTTTTTTATGGACAGTTTTGTTGGAGTGAGTGAATTTTCTACGCACTGAGCCTGTTTTTATTTATTGGCTCTGATACTCCTTCTTTTGTAGGTTGCTTTCTTTAAATAGTCTGCCTCTCTTACTTGATCCCCAAAGTATTGAAATGCCAGGTGCTAAAAAGTATGGTGCTGTGCACATAATATGCATTCGCCAAATATTGGTTGAAAGAGCAAACGTTATCCTTTCCAGACAGGTCTGAATGTTAATTTCTTTTGCTTTTTACTATGGCCATGGGGAAAATTATATAGTTTAGGGAGAATATTAGCTGTGTAACTTTTTCCGTCATCTAGCTTGAATGGAGTTTTAAGCACAAAATTCACGTGGGCACCAAATGGCTGGGAGAGGTTTAGTAAATGGAATGTGGGGTTATTGTTTGTGTCCACAAAACAAAGCCCTAAATCACATTTCGCATAATTTGTGGTTTTAAATTGGACTGATTTAGCAAGGAGAGTGAAATAATCTCTCATTCTGTCAAATAGGCGATACCTTCAGACCAGCATTTAATTGCATTGGCAAAGTAACTTTGGGGAGGCAGCAGTAATTCTTGTTGCATTATTCTTGGTTTGTGGCTAAATTGAGATCATCATTTTCTCCTGGTTGCACTAAGTTTCTTTATTGCTCCTCAAACTAACCAGATGAATGCAGGGAGCGCAACTCTGTGATAGCTGCAGGGGGCACAGGGAGACGGGTAGGGTCTCCGAGCAACGTGTTGTCATCTGCGGAGCTCACACACCTGGTCGTGGTCCAGGTTTAGAACAGGTGAGCTGACACCTGCTGGCTCAGCAGGCACAGCCCGATTTTCTTCAGGATCGTTTACACAAAGGAAATATCATTCATTTGCAGGAAAGTGTGTTATGAGTACACATTTAAAAACGTGTTGTTGCAGTCAAATTGCATAGGTAGGGCTCACACGCACTCATGATGGTGTCCGAGAGCGTGGGTTCTGGGGGCAGTTTCCAGCTGTCTTGGTTATCCCCTTAACCTCTGCCCGTTGACTCCATGCCTACCTCCAGCCTCTGCAGTAACAAGTCCACGCCTCCCTCACTGTCTCTCCTGGTCACTGCCTCTTCCCACATGCCTTAGTCTAGAGTGATTTGTATTCTTCACAGTCCCTTCCTCCAATGAAAGCAATTCCCTTACCTTTTACCAAACCTTCTTCCCTTGAAAAGAAATCAGGTCCTCGATACCTTAGACATTTTCTAACGCTGAAAATGATGAGCCCAAACTGGATTGAACAGTGTGCCTGTCGTCTTTACTTATTCCCCGGGAGTCACACACTGGAGCTTTTGGAATGGCTCTCTCTGTAGATATTTTAGATATGTGTTTGGAATTTTACACACCTTTGTAGTGGTTGTAAGAAAAGGTGCTGCCAGGTTTTCTCAGCTTTCGGGAGCGTCCCCTGGAGGGGACTCGTGGGACGGGAAGTAAATGTACTGATAGGAGACGAAACCATTGCCTGTGTTGTACCCAGCGCCCACATGCCAGGTTCAATTGTCTGGGTAGTCTTAGTGCTGGTGTTTTCTTAAACCATAGGCAACAAGTTCCTGACCGAGATAATCTTATAGAAAGCTTAAACTAGCAAATGAATGCGTGAAATACAGTCTATGGGAAGCATTTCTGCTACCAATTGAGAGTTTGTACTTTCGAGATGCATTTTCTTCTAAATTTATATTTGCAGGTATATACTCGAGGGAAGAAAGAACCTTTGAGGACCCTGTTTTATGTTAATGTTTGAGCTGCATACTAGTATTCATCTCATGCTACTGAGTTGGTTTTTCATATTTCTGTGTAATAACAGTGCATTGATCTGTTGCTAATCTGATGTAATGTGTGTGTGTCTGTGTGTACTGCTCAAGGTACAAAGGCCAGAGGCCAAAATCAGAGACTGGGTCGGTTGAATATCTCATCATTTAAGGTCAGACTTGAATTGTTGTGAGTTGATGCATTGTGGAGAGAACGGGTCTTCATATATCAGACTATTGAAACAGCTTGACGAACGTATTGACACTCAGGAAGGGATTCGGAGTTCGCTGCTAGGAAATGAAAAGGAAGGAAGCAGGTGCACTTATTAGACATTGGGTGAAAATTGTAAAAGTTTATATGCTTCATAATATTCACTCACAAACTGGTAATGGCACAAAAATTCTCTTTTGCTTTTTTTTTTTAAATAAAGATTTTTATTTATTTATTTATTTATTTACCTTTAGAGGGGAAGGAGAGGGAGAGAAACATCGATGTATGGTTGCCTTTCGTGCATCCCCTGCTGGGAGTTGGCCTGCAGGGAACCGGCCTGCAACCCAGGCATGTGCCCTGACTGGGAATCGAACCGCGATCCTCTGGTTCGCAGGCCCGTGCTCAATCCACTGAGTTACACCAGCTAGGGCTTCTTTTTTGCTTTTGAAGAAACATTTCCCTTTCTACTCAAAGGTGAGTTTCAACCTAAGAAAAACCTATGCAAAACAAGTGTCCATGAATTGGATGGTCCTATCGGATAGTCAGCTCTGTCTCATGTGAAGCAAAGTGCCATGTGTTGCTGGCATTCTTTGTGAGTGGCGAGGTTCCTGTGTTCACAGTCTGCATTTTTGTTTCTGTAGCTGTGCCACCAAACATAGCAGAACTGAAGAATTTGGAAGTGCTTAACTTTTTTAATAACCAGATTGAGGAGCTGCCCACGCAGATCAGCAGCCTTCAAAAACTGAAGCACCTCAACCTCGGGTGAGTAGCAGCCAGAGGAGCGAGGGGCAGGTGAGGGGAGTGTGGAGGGAGGGCGGCTGTGGGCCGGGCCGGTGCCGTGCGCATTCCTGCCCAGGAGAAGCTGATGGCCCATTTCTTTTCATGTTTTGGGTTTTTAAAAAGTTTTATTGTTTTAATACATCCTTGCAATGGCCTACATTATTGCATATCTATTTGAAAGCTGATTCGGAAGCTAATTGTTGGTGCAATAGGGATTTTTTAAACTTATTTTGTTTCCAATAAAATTTTATGTTGGTGATGTTAACCGAGTAGGGACGTATTTGCCTACCTTTAGTTGTTCAGACCAGTTGTTAATAGGGTTGATTTTCCTCTCTGTGTTAAGTAGAGGTAGTTTACGAAGCACCTTCCCTCCGTGAAGGGGAGGATGCACTTCTTAACTTGGCTTTAATGATTCTTGTGCTCCTGTTGTATAGTCAGGGGGTTCTCGTCCTGTGTCTGCATTAGACAAAAACGGAGAGAGGGATTTTGATTCAGTTGAGGCTGCAGAAGCAGGTAGCAGCGAATAATAGTGATACCTTGTGTCCCTATATTACTTTACAGTTTTCAGAGTCCTCATGTCGGCATTTGACCCTGTCAGTCATGATGAGGGCAGGCATTACTGCTTTCATTTCCAGGAGAGGAAGCCTTTCTGGGAGGCAAAGTGACTTGCTCCTGATTGCCCCAAGGTTGGTGGCCAAGCTTGGAAGCAGAGGAGCCCTTTCCACGAGACATCATAGATGCGCCCAGGACTTGGGCTTCTGACTTGCAGCTCCGTTGTCGTAGCTGGCGGATGGAACTGCCCACCCATGCTTCATTCATGAAGTAATGTACTCGTGAAATTATAGCCATTAAACACTCTAGTAAGTCAGCGATTTACATGGGTAATAACAGAAGCTGGCCAGGTGTTTATCAATTTGGTGAGAAGCAGTTATAGGAAGAAATTTTCATTCATGGAATAAGTTTTAGTTTAGTTCATTCTTTCCACAGGGAGTTTGGTCAGACACTCTTATTTTGATGTTAATTCTGGTTGAGAGGTGATCTTTTCAAGGTCCATGAGCGTTCTTTCTCCTAATGTCAGAGGGGAAGTAGTATCTGAAGGAGGGATACCACTTTAAATCAAATGGCTTTTCCCCATCAATAGGGAAACTGTATACCCATCAGAATAGAAGGGATCTTCCATTTATACCTTTGTTTTAAAAATTATTCTCATGCTATTTAATTTGCATGTGAAAAGAAGCCAAAACTAGATTCATAAAACTAGATCTGTTCTTACTCTTAACTTTTTAAAATTATTAAATACGTTGTTATTTACATATAAGAACAGTAGCTAACACATAGGAAGCAGTGCATGAGTGTACTATCGCTTATCATTGCCATTATTTCCTTTATTAATTCATTTACTTTGGGACTAGGGAGGTTCCTGTGCCACATCAGGAACCTTGCTAGTGCTGGGGCCAGTGGTGGACATCCTAGTCTCTGGCCTTCAGTGTGGGACAGGGCCGCTGTCAGTGTCCATCTGGGTCCCCGATGTGTGGCAGGCTCTAGAAGCGCAGAGGCAGAGGGTCCAGGAGTGCGATAGTCTACAGGTGAGGTCCTCAGGGGAAGAGTTCCTGCAGAGGTGGTGCTGGAGCCCAGACTTGATGCCCCAGAAGGAACTTCTCACTCCCAAGCAGAGGGAGGACGTCTCAGACTCTGAGAATGACTCACGCCAAAGGTCAGAGCACTGCATGTCCTGGGAATTGCAGGTCAAAGGTCAGAGCACTGCATGTCCTGGGAATTGCAGGGTGTTGGCGGTGCTGTGAAGTGAGGGAGGGAGCAGGAGGGCAAGAGGTGAGGAGAGGAGCATGAATGTCTGCTCTTCATTTAATGAGAACTTCTGGAGCTCCCAGCTGTGTACCAGCCTGTGTGGTAGGTGGTGGCCATCCCGCCCTATGGGACATGCATCACAGTTGTGGAAAGAGACTATATACAAATAAACCATCGGCAAGGGGTCAGTGTGCTACCGAAGGGCCTTGTGTGCCGACTGAAAGAGCTCCAGTTTTATCCTGTTGGCCATTGCGGGGTTTGCACAGTGGAGCAGCGGGTGTGAGATGAGCCCAGAAGGATTGTGTGGAGGAGGGGCTGCGGGAGGCGTGGCTAGAGGTCGGGAGCCCCGTGAGAGTGCTGGGTGACGTTCCTGGTGAACTGGGCAGTGAAACAGATACAGGTGGAGACAGGTTTCGGAAGGTTTCAGGGGTTGCTCCCCTGGGATCCAGATCCCTTTGGACAGAGTCGTAAACTTTTCGTCTTTGTTGAATGTACTTTAGTCACCTCTCTGTTGTCCTGAGAGCTGTTTGTTAGAAGCTCTCAGTGCTTTGAAGATCGTATAAAGTTTTCTGTAGTCAATTATGTAGCTGCGTAGATGGGGTTGCCAAAGTTTGAAGAAAATTCTTAGTTCTCTGGGATAGGCGTTAAGATGGGTTTCAAGAAGGGATACTTCTGTCCTCGATGGCGTAGAATTACTTATGCCTGCACAGTTCTGGTTAAGGCAAGACATTCGGAGCAGACTCCTGAAAATAAGCAGCCTGAGTAGAAATGTACACAGTGCAGGAGCCCCTGCAGTGGAGCAGTTAGGCCATGTGTGTGCATACTCCAAAGGGCGTGCTCAAGCAAAGCTGCTTTTCCAGTTTTATGGAGTATTTGCTGTTCTGTTGATCGCAAGGCGAGAGAGGATTTTTAGACCATCTGAATAAGTAGAGTTTGGGTTTAATTCTTTAAACATGACTCATTTTACAGAGTTATTTTTCAAAAAACGTAGCTCCATAGGTTACCTGTGTGTAATTATTTGGAGATAATCTGACTTTGAGAGAACCATGGCCAACTGTTCTGTGATAGCCTTCTGCTGGTGAGACGCTGGAGCCCCCCTCCTGAACAGTTAGAAGTCTCCGCCAAGCACAGCACGAGTGTTCATGGACTTGGAGTTTTTTCTTTTCTTTTTTTCTTTTTTTGGCTAAGTGTGTGAGCACCTTCATTGTGGAGGTGAGAAAAATTCTTGCCTTTGGCCAGCAAGGTTTTGTGGAAGCAAGAGCAGCCCAAGAGGACCTCAGGAGATCCAAGTGTTCTAAAGAGGAAGCATTAGTAGGGTCCTTCCTGTTGCTTTTAGAGAAGAGAAAGAAAAAAGATGCTGAACAGCCCAGGCTGGTATAGCTCAGTGGACTAAGTGCTGGCCTGCCCACCAAAGGGCTGCCAGTTCGATTCCCAGTCAGGGCACATACCTGGGTTGCCAGCCAGGTCCCCAGCAGGGAGTGCGCAAGAGGCAACTGCACATTGTTGTTTCTCTTCCTGTCTTTCTCCCTCCCTTCTCCTCTACCTAAAAATACATTTTAAAAATCTCTAACAAAAAAAACTTTAAAGAAAGATGCGGAGAGCCTTTGACTGTCTAGTTTTGTAAATTTCTCTATCACGTGCATGCATTTTCCTATTTCCAGTACACATTTGGAAAATGTCCACAGATAAACAAAGAATTTGTTTGCATAACCATTGGAGTGACTCGAGGGTAAACTGGTTTGGTACAACTGTCAGGGGTAGAAAACCACCCTTGGTTTTCTCACCGGTCGTAGCTCCGGTGAGAAAGATCGATGTCCAGAATTATTTGTAGTGCACAGTTCCTCCCACCTTTTAACGTGTCAGCTTTTATTAGATATTTTTAAAATCATTTTAAAACCAACTTTTACCTACAATCAGAGGGAATGGTGTTAAGAAAAATAGGGTCTTGAAAAAATTATAAAATGGAATAATAGAAAAATAATTTGCCTTACATTTCATTGGAGATATATTATTTTCAATTGTGGTAAAATTCTCGTAACATAAAATTTACCATCCTAACCATTTTAAGTGTGTGATTCAGTTGTGTCAAGTGTATTTGCACTGCCGTGCTGCCAGTCCCCGGGGGTTTCTCACCTGTAACACTGAGACTCTGTTCCCGTGACACGGCCACCACCCAGGTCCCCTCTCTCGGCTCCTTGTAACCACCTTTCTTCCTGGGGATCATTCTGAATGCTAGAAGGTGCAGAATAAAGAAGTGATTTTCTCCCCTTCCTTTTGGGGAGAAAAGTCTGAAAATTACAAAGGTTACCATGTCTCTTTTTGAGGTGTTATTATTGCTACATTTGTAAGGAAGTTTTTCTCTGGAAGGGCACATATTTTGTGGTGATTTAATGTTTTGTGTGTAAAAATGATTGAGCATCACCATTGGAGCAAGTGACAACTAAGGCATTTTCAGTTGTTTCATGGCCACATGAGTTCTCGGACTAACGTCACGAGGCTGGTGAAGACAACACAGAGTGGTTGTAGAACTATGGCCCCTTTTAGAGTTTCAGCCCCTCACACGTGACACATTGGTGATCGGAGTATCTGTCTAAATGTGTTTCATATGTGACGTCTTGGATTTTTTCCCCACCAATAGCATGAACAGACTAAACACTCTGCCTCGAGGATTTGGCTCTCTCCCGGCTCTTGAGGTCCTTGATTTGACTTACAACAACTTGAATGAAAATTCCCTTCCTGGAAACTTCTTCTACCTGAGTAAGAAACTTTTAATTCTATAAATCTTCTTAACGTGGTACTTCGCATTCTAAAGGAGAAATTTATTTGCCAGGGCCAAAACTCCAAGAGAAATGATTGGACATACTTTTTTTTTTCTTTACAGAGGCCTTTTGAATATTCCTTCCCAGCTCAGCAGTGTGTATATCTGATAGATAGTTGTCGGACACCATTGCGCTGTCGGGGACTTAGTGATGTCATATTAACTTTCTGATAGAGAGTATGTATATAACTGAGATCATTTCACATTTAGCTAAGCTTCATTTTTAAAGTACATATAAAAATATAGTAATATATGTGACCTTCCACGTTACAGTTCATTATTTATGTTAAGTATAAAAATATCTATTAATAAAACACCGACAGAGGTCTTAAAATTTTTAGCCATAATTCTCGTTCTCAGGCTTTTAGAAAGTGCTCTGATTGTTGTAGTGCATTTTGTTGGTAGTGTACAATTAAAGACATTTTATTTTTTCATATTCAAACAAATTCTTGTTGAAAATACTTGTAAAAATTAAAGAAAATTGATTTTTTTCAAGAACTTATGCTTTCCTTCAATGACTGTTCTTTCTGCTTCTCCAAATAGTGACATACATGTCATCCAGAAATACTGAATTTTCTGAGCTAGGCTCTAAAATTACATTTTTTAAAACCTTATCTATACCCTCTCTCCGACTTTCCTAAGCATGTAAAAGCAACTCTAAAATATTTCCTTGGGCCCAAGAATAAATTTTTTTTTGTTATGTAAGTTAACATACAATTCTGTCAAATTTTAGGACATTGGAATATAATTGAATACCTGTAAACAGACAAAGAATACATATATCTGGTTATACTCCTTTTTGGTTGAGGATAAAAGATTCTTAAGGATTTTTGCCTTTAGTAATTTGGATCATGTTATCATTGTGGAATATTGTGACTGCCTAAGTTAGGGTATTCTCTATCTTTGAACTCCATGTCATTATTTTAGACCCTTTGTCTTAATTTATTTTTGTTGTTAAGGCTATAGAAACAAGTAATAAAACAGTTCACCCTTGAACAACACAGGTTTGAACTGTGCAGGTCCACTTATACATGGATTTTTTCCATATATATCATTTTCTGAATGACATTTTCTTTTCTCTGGCTCATTTTATTGTAAGAGTACAGTACATATTATAAGAATACAGCTCACTTTATTATAAGAATACAGCACATGACACCTGGTACATAGCTAATGTGTCCATTGCCTGTCTGTCTTTGGCGAGGCCCCCTGTCTGCAGAGTGCCGTCAGCATTTCAGTCTGAGGGTCAGAAGTTGTGCATGGACTTTTCACTGTGTGGGGATCATTGCCTCTAACCTTGTTCCTTTTTATTGTTCAACGGTCACGTGTAATTAGTCTGATTATGAAAACAGCGAGCAGTGATTTTGGCCTCCACAACTGGAAAGCCCCTTAGTCGTGTGTTTATTTTTAACACAGTTCTCTTTACATGGAAGAGCCTTTTGCCCCAAGCATTGATATAAATGACACAGAGTTTTCTTTGTTTTACTTTGGATGCACATGGAGTAAGAAATGTGAATCGGAAGTAATGGAAGAAAAATAGCTATCTCTTCTGCAGATGTATTGAAACTTTGTGTCAAAAACTGCTGGTGCCCACGGTTGTTAATTGTGTCAGTGCTCGTGGATATAGATGTTTTCCTGAACACACCGGCCCCACAATACGCCAGTAAATCTAAGTTTGACCTGCTTGTTATTATTGCGGGCCCTAGGTGTGTCACGGGCTTTTCACCAGGCCAGGGTTATTAATCAAAGCTGACTCCCTGTATTGATCAGACCTTGGATGGTTGGGTTCCATGCCGCCTGTTTATATATTGCTGTTTAATTTGCAGCTACCCTGCGTGCACTCTATCTAAGTGACAACGATTTTGAAATCCTGCCGCCAGATATCGGGAAGCTCACGAAGTTGCAGATAGTAAGTAATTTATCTAAATTCTGAGAAAATCGATTCACTTCTGCAGCCCTGTAGAAGTTGAATCAAGTCGATGTGAGCAGGAGTGGGGTTTGTTTTGCAGGAATAAACCACTACCCCCAATACTGTTTTTGCCCATCTACAGACACTTGTAAATACGTTGGGAGGACTGAAGCTTAAAGAAAAGAGGGCATGGAAGAGGACAAGAGTTTATGTTCAGTGCCTCTTGATGGGAGTTTATGTGAAATTGTTCTGACAACCCCTTGTTTTCTTGTATTTAGCTCAGCCTTAGAGATAACGACCTGATCTCGCTGCCGAAGGAAATCGGGGAGCTTAGTCAGCTTAAGGAGCTCCACATTCAGGGGAACCGCCTGACTGTTCTGCCCCCAGAACTAGGTAAGGTTGCTGATGCATGAGCTTAGTTCTGGATTTAATTAATACCGATTATCCAAACGCAGCAATTCTGAACAACCTTCTCTCCTCTTGTTGGCAAATACTCCACCGAGGACCCCATTCTGATCACTTCCACTAGCATTTGTCATTGACCAGAGTCCAGTTGCGATGGGCCTGACCTGCCTGACGCCGTGGTCAGCAGCCGCAGTGCCGGGGGTCTCACACACTGCTGATGAAAGCGGCCTGCCTGCTGTAGTGAGGAGCCTGAGATCAGTGGGGGTGGTCTCATCGGTGGCTCCTCCTCGACTAGCTGGGGGTGGGTTTTGTTTTTGTAATCAAATAATCACTTTCATATTTTTAATCCCATATTTTTTTAAATTTTAATCTCTTGTAAACGTTTACCAAATAGTGTTTGCTTACAGCTGCCTGAAACTCCTTTTCCAGTCATAAATTTGGTTCTCTCCGGATTCCACCACTATTGGGAGTTTTTAAGTGTATTCCAGCTGGGAATTCCTCAGTCCTATCCCACTGGCCCCTGAATCTTACTTTTCTGCCTGGTCACTCAGGTGGCCCAAGGTGGGCTCTGACCTTCCTCAGAGAGAACATCCAAGCCTGTTACTCTGTCCCTCCGTTACTGAGGTTAGGCTGCCCTTCTGGGAGAGACTTGTGAGTTTACTTTGCTTATGCACTCTCAGAGACCTTTAATGTTTTTTGCATATTGAACTGCATTGTTTCTCAAACTATGACTCTTTGCTTTTCTGCTCCCAAATACCATCATTTAAAAAAACACATTTAACCCAGAGTTCTTTGAGGAGGTGATTTTAAAGATGCCAAGTTATTATAAATTAGAATGTAAGCTCGCTGAGAGCAGGACATGTGGTTCTCTATTTGTTTCTCCTTGCCCACTGTGTACATGGGGTATGTGCTGAAGGAATATGACCCGAAAGAATTAATGAAGTGAGACCCTCAGATAGGATAGCAAGGTTTTGAGAAGGCTATGAGCAGTCGGAGTCTGACTTCTATTCCGAGTGGTGTGTGCTGTCCAGCATGGAAGCCACGAGGCACGTTTCACATGCTCAGTAGCCACAGGTGGAAACGCAGACAGAATATTTCCATCAGCACAGGAAGCTGTGTTGGGTACTATTGTAAAGGAAAGGGGGAAAGCACTCCCATGATTCAAGGAACAAATGGAAAGTTTTACCCTCACTTTTTCCATCTCCTTTAGCTCCTTCATTAGTATATAGAGAGAGAGTCTAGAAAGAGGTGTGCTGATTTTAGGGGCAGAAGCATAACTTAGCACTTTCCCTTCCTGAGTTATAAGCAGTAGGTTGTCAGTTTCGGAGCAGGCTGCAGGATCAAGAAAATGTCTTTACAAATGCTTTTAAGGCAGAAAACTTCTTGTCAAAAGAAAGATTCTTTACAGTGATGGTAAACCATAGGTGTTAGTGTTACTAATGCCAGGAGAGCTTTTGGGAATGCAGACACCTGCTCCCTCCCAACCTGCTGAATCAGAATTGCAGGCAGAAGACTGATTCTTGTCCAATTTGGTAAAGCTCGCTTGTTTTGTCTGGCCTGCGTCCCTAGTGTGATTAGGAGAAATGAGAAAAGAAGTGTATTTTATTGTTTTATTTTATTTTCCAAGCAGTGGGACATTGTAGGACATTATATTGATCGATGATTTCTATTAGATTATAATTTGTTAGAGAAAAGATCTAGTTGAACCTACACACACCTGTGTATTTATATTTTAAAATCTTACTCATATTGCTTCTCCTATTTACATAGGGCACATTATCATATTTGTCTGACATTTCTGTTAAGTTCTCTGATAAGAACTTTTGTGGTTTTTATTCAGCAGCAGAATTAAGGGGAAAGTCTTTAAATAACTTTATTTTTGTGAGCCACATCTAGAAAAGTTTAATCTTAACATCTGCCTGGGGGCAGTTTTCCCTAATTACAGGTAAACACTTAGCTGGAACCGAATGATAAATCCCTGGGGGTTTCTGTTACAGATCTAACTCAAGATGAAGACAGATGTATTATTTATTTTTAAACAGCGATTTAAAAAGAGTAAACTATAATAGATAGCAAGATAGCAATAGCCAGTAGGTACTAAGGCCTTCTGAGCTGAGGCACAAGTATGAGTGCTTTTCCTGTACTCGCTCCTGTCATTGTAATGAGCATGTAAGTTAGAGGTGAGGAAACTGAGGCCTGGAGACGAGTACGTGTTGCTAGGGACCTGGTTAGTGAGTCACAAGGGTGGGAGTGAAGCCAGAGAGGCTGTCCTCCAGGTCTGCCCTCCTAACCACTGTGGTGTGCTCCCTCCCGCGTGTGCCAGTGGACAGATGCCTAGACAGTGGTTCCCAAGTGAGGACACGATGCAACACTGGCTCACTTCCTCCGATGGTAGCAGGAGGACAGGTGACACAATGTGGTCAGTTGTATGGCCGACAGGGATGATGTGGGAACAGCAGGGCCAGAGCAACATTTTGCAAAATGCAGATGAGACGGCCTCTGGTTCCCCTGTTCCACTCCAAGCTGGTTGCGTTGTCCCTGGGGTTCTTCCCCCAGTAAACACCCAGCTACGGCAGGAGCATCCTTTGTCTGTGAACCCCCTTTCCTTGGTGCTGATGCGGAGCTGCTCTTGTGCCGGGGCCAATGCACTTGAAGTTCATTGTACCTGCTCTACCAGCATTCACTGGCTGCAGGTTGGCTCCAGGTGCACTTTATTGTTTTTAAATAGTTTTTTATTTATTTATCTTTAGAGGGGAAGGGAAGGAGAGAGAGAGAGAAATATCAATGTATGGTTGCCTCTCATGCATCCCCTGCTGGAAACTGGCCTGCAACCCAGGCATGTGCCCTGACTGGGAATCGAACCACAATTCTCTGGTTCGCAGGCCCGTGCTCAATCCACTGAGCTACACCAGCAAGGGCCAGGTGCACTTTATTTTTTATTAATTTTTTTAAAGATCTTATGTATTTACTTTTAGAGAGTAGGGAAAGGAGAAAGAAGAGAGGGAGAGGAACATCAGTGTGAGAGAGGAACATTGGTTGCTGCTTGTACTCACCCCACTGAGGACCAAACCTGCAACCCAGGCATGTGCCCTGACTGGGAATCACACCGGTGACATTTTGCTTCACAGTGTGGCACCCAACCAACTGAGCCACACCAGTCAGGGCTGCTCTTGGTGCATTTTAAAATGCGGATAATGATCTCTCCCCTGTATATATCTTTTTTTTTACAAATCTGAATAAGCAAGATAAATGCTTTTGAGATTTCTGTGAAATTTCCTTTAAAAATAAGTTTGGGATTTATTAACTAGAAACTTTGTTGGTAAGAGTATTGGGCCAAGCAAGGGAATCCAGCTGAGTTCTGACGTGTCAGATATGAGAACACGCAGAGACACAGCAAAAGAAAGTCAGGGGCTTGAATGGGGTTTCAGTATGTAATTGTGTTGCTTTCCTTTTGTTGTGTACCCCCGAGTAAGTTACTTTAGCCATTATGTCTGATTCCTATACAATAACTTACTGGATTTGATGTTAGTCCAATTTATCCATAGAAAATGGATATAAATTGGGTCTGTCATTTGCCAATCCACTTACTCATTCATTCAGACAATTTACTGAGTTTCTACTTTAGGCCAGGTCTTGTCTCCAAGGAACGTACCTTTTTGATAAAGTAAAATTTGTATATTCAGCAACTGTTTATTGAGCCCCAGGCTTCATGTTTATTTCCTGAAGATACACAAGAGACAGGACACCCTTTGTGACATTCTAGTGGGGGAGGGTGGATGGATGCCAAATGTTGATACGTGCTCTAGGAAGAAAAATAAGCATGGAAGGGAGTGTACAAATGGTGGGGGGAGGTTATTGCTCTATTAGAGAATGGGCAGAGAAAACCTCACCCATAAGGTGGTGTCTTTTAAGCAGAGACCGAAAGGAGGAGAGGGAGCTTCTCTGTCAGAGGGACCAGCAGGTGCCAAGGACTGAGATGGGCTTGTGTGTTGAGGAGTAAGAGTGAGACTAGTGTAGCTGGAATGAGTGAGCAGAGAGGGGAGCTGGAAGGAGTGAGCTTAGATCGGAAGCTGGGATTGCCTCCTGTAGTCACTTGTGGCCATCTTAAAGACTTGGACTTTTACCTGGGGTGGGATGGTGTAGGAGTGTAAATAATAGCCCTCCAAAACTGCCCCATCCTAGTCACCAGACCCTGGAAGTATGGTACCTTGCATGGTTAAAAGGCTTTACAAATGTGATTTAGACTCCTGAGATGGAGAGATTATTCTACATTGCCCAGGCGAGCCCAGTGTAGTCAGGAGTCCGTAGAAGAGGGAAGCAGGAGGGGAAGAGGGAGGAAGCAGTGGGGGTGATGACAGAATCATGAAGCTGGAGGCATGCCTGGGGGGACCATGAGCCAGAGAAAGTTCTTTCCAAAAGGAAAGAGAATGGATTTTCTCCTGAAGCCTCCAGAAGAAACGCCACCCCTCTGTGTTCACCCAGCTGGTAGTAATGGTCAGATTCTGGGTCTGTCTCAAAGGCAGAACTAACAAGAACTGGTGATGACTTGGACAAAGGGTATAAGAGTAAGGATTGACTGTGAGGTGTTGGACCTGGGGAACTAAAAGGATGGGGAAGATAATGGGAAGGGTAGGTTAGGAGAGGAGGCAGGTAAGGAGCTAGTCATGAGCAGAGTTTGGGTGTCTTAGGTTTGAGATGCTTTTGGATTTTTAATCAAGAAGGTAATTGGAAATTATAATCTGGAGTTCAGAGGAGAGGTCTGGGCTGCGTAGATAACTTTGCAGTGCCACAGACTGAATGAGATTACTCTGATATGACTTTGGAGGGTGGAAGATCGGTCCACGAAACATTGTGCATCCTCAGTGCTGGAGCTGGAGGATTGGGGTACCTTTGTGGATCAGGCTGGCTCCCAGGCGGGAATCTGTGGCCAGATCAGGGGCTGTGGCTTCTCCTGGGTGGTCCATGACAGCTTCAGTGCTAGTGTAGGGGGGTGATGCTTGTGCTTCAGAGGAAGACTGTTTTTCCCAACATCTGCAGATGAACTGTGCCAGCGAAGAGTGAAATAGACACGACTCACATCTCCTGAGCCTGCCCGAATCCAAAGTCTCTTCTGGACCAGTATTTTCAGCTGACAACCAATCTCTTCCTCTAACAAAGCAGTGATGTCATGACTAAAATTTCACCCACTTTTCATCAGTGGGATGGAGAAAAGGCCTGCATTTGTAAGGGAGGGAGGGAAGGCAGACACACCTGCCTAGCCTCAGAGTAGAGAAGGCCCTGGGTAAACAGCCTAATGGTGATCTCAAAGCCAGTAGCTCTGGGAGCAGTCCTCTGCCCCACTTTCGAACTTTCTCACTCACACATGAGATAGTTGTTGTCTTAGGAGTTGAGGATGTGAAGTGTATGTTTTTGCCTGGTCTCTTTTCTAAGTTCTCCAGGATTTCCTTCCGATTGTATTCTGTAGAATGAACAGAATTAAGAAAGAGTAGATAAACCAGTCTAAAATCCTTCCTACTATACTTCTTAATCCTTTACTTTATGGTTGTTGAAAAACTAAGGAAAAATACTTTCTTTGGAGGCAGGCAAGAAGGAAAGAGTATTCTCTTTTTGCTCATCAAGTTTCTGATTTTAAATGTCTTATTGTCTCTTGTATTATTGTCACTGTATCAATTGACTCCCGGTTATCTTATCCAGTCATTTAAATGTTTTCATGTATTTGTAGAAGTTTGACTTCTCATCACTAGTGTTGGGTTCAATGCTCATTACCCCAAGTCCATGCTCTGTAACTATGGGTGAGTTATTTTACCTTCTATGTCTCGTGTAGAATGAAAGTAATAGCAGCCCCTTCTCATAGTTTTTTTTTTGTAGGATCAAAAGAATAATCTATGTAAAGAACCTTGCCTTATGCCAGGATTAAGTAAAAATGCCCAGTAAATATTAGGTAAATGAATACGCACGCAGGTACGTGTGTGTGCGCACACAGCATTTTTATACTACGGGACTGTATTTAGAGGCTGGTTTTCTAAATCTCCTGAGCTCTTCTAAGACAGTCTAAGCCAAGAGGTTGCTCCAAGTCCCACCCTTTTGACAGGGAAGAAATAG
Source organism: Sturnira hondurensis (assembly GCF_014824575.4). Taxonomy (NCBI): domain Eukaryota; kingdom Metazoa; phylum Chordata; class Mammalia; order Chiroptera; family Phyllostomidae; genus Sturnira; species Sturnira hondurensis. The sequence goes on along the minus strand of NW_028085119.1, from coordinate 2,696,457 downwards.
AGTTAGTGACTAGACACCTGATGAGAAAGAATAACCTAGAAGGTTCAAAGGCCAGTCCTCATCACACACTGTGGTTGGTCAGTTTAGCACCTCAATAGAAGAGAAGCTGTGAGTTAGCTTCTTGTATGAACTGAGAAGACGCATTGCAGGTAGCAGAAGGGACATGGGGGAGGGGAAGAGAAGGGAAGAAGAGGATGCAGGTCAGATGGGCAGCGGCTCCACATGGCGAATGCCCAGGGCAGACACGGCATCCTGTGAGAAGAGTTTCACTGTGACCCTTTCAATCCCATCATCATAATTTTAATAATAGTCTCTTAATTTCACAAATGATTTTCCAAGTCTGTGTTTTTTTGTGAGATTTATATTGAAGCTGGTAGCAAGTCACCTGGTTCTTCCACCTGGAAAGATCCATGGTTACCTTTTGATTGGACCCTTGGTGGCTTGGTTGCTTACTTCATTGATTCATTCATTAATTCATTTAGCTATTCACTTCTTTACTTTTTGACATCCTTTGACGATGAACTTGCCCCTGAGTGTTGGATGCTTGGTGGTGCTTGCACTGACTAATTAGGTTCACTTGTTAATCCCCTGTGGCGATCTCTGCAGGCGGCAACTTCCTTTTCCAGTCCTTTAGTTTGTGGCTGTCTCGTGTTACTTTTGTGACAGTGCTCATTGCATTGACGATATTTTTCTTCTCCCAGAATGGTTTCGCATGGTGATCACTGTTCCGAACTAGTTGTTTCGTTTTTTAATGTTACTGACATGTGTATACACCGTGGTCCTTTTGTCACTTGTCTCATGTTATTAATTGGTTTCATGTTTAAAGCACAACATATAAATCCATTTTTTGAAATCTTTCCTATTTTGTTAGAAATTAAAACCATTAAAGATTCAGAGTGTGAAGTCTGACTATTCCGGACTTAAGCAAACTAGTGTATCTGTTGCCCGAAATCTCTTAAGAAAGAGTGTAAGGGCGGTTGTTACCCGGCTCCAGGGCAAGCAGGCACCAAGGGCATAATAAGTTAAAACATTTTTCCTTAGTCTAGATGATCCCTTTCAGACATTTACCAGCCCCAACCTGAGGCATCTTTATTTATTTACTTAAATTTTAGTTTTCAGTTACAGTTTACATTTAATATTATTTTGTATTAGGTTCAGGTGTAAAGCACCAAGCCATTTTTATGTTGTTATCCAGCTTGGTTTTCTCTGCCTAAGTCCAGTTACTTGTGAAAGCTGGAATTGGACCATGGTCCATTCAATTAGGTAGAGAAGTAGCACTGCTGAATTTGCCATCTTTTCTGCTGCTTTTCTCTGTTTTGTTGATGTGTCCATCTTAGGCTTGCCGGTGAAGTCAGGACGTGGGGCAGCGTAGTGGGGTGCAGCGTGTGGTACCAGCCTGCCGGGGAGACAGTCCTTCCTCCACACATTGCCAGATAAATGACCTTGAGCAGGTCATGACCTGCATGCTAATCACTGGCCGTGGTGGATAGCAACTGGCCTTTTTCCAACTGGGGGTGCAATGTCTAGGTCACCAGAACCTCACCTGAGCCACTTTGATCATGTTTGATTCCTGGTGAAATGAAAATGAAAAAATTACATAACACGGGTATACAGTGTTTTGTATATTTTGTTTTTATTTAAAAATCACCTTTTAATATATAAAAATAAGACATGATATCCTCTTGTTCACTAGGCCATTGCAAGACTTGTAATGTTCAGCGTGGAGCACCGCTGGCGATGTCTGAACAGTGGTGCACAAGTTCAAAGATGCACGCTTCACCTAGTCTCATTTTAGACTCTCTCCTAGCAAATGTCGAGAAAGTCCACTTGAGACTTTTTAGAAAGCGCTGTCAATCTAGTGCCCTCCCTCACATCATTGTTTCTTTTGCTCCTTTTACTGCATTAGCTTCACTGCCCACTGTGTACACTGGAGTTTGCAAACCCTGACTGTATTTCTGGAACCCCTCTTATAATGCAGGAATCGCCAGCCAACAGGAGTCCACTGACCTGCTGGCAAAAAGCACTTGGCAAATGTTGCCTCCATAACAATCGCTCTTACTCTTACTTGCCTCATTGTTACTTTAGCTGTACTGTACTCTTAGTTTCTGTCTCTGCTCTTTGGAAGTAGGGACTGATTCGGGCCGAGAGGCACTTACCCAAGCCTCTGGGGAAAGCTGCCATCAGGCCTGGGTGTGGTTGGGGCATCTGTGCTGGGGCTTGTGATCAGCCAGAAGTGGCTGCAGGTCCTCTGAGAGGAGCCGAGGAGGAGGGGGAGGGGAGAGGCGGGAGGTTCCTGCCGCGGGAGCCAGGAAGTGGCAGAGCACTGATTCATTCGTTCACATTGTTTATGGGTTCAAACTTTTATCATTTTAAAAATTATTTTAGTTTCTTCTTTGTTGATCTGGAGAAGCCAAAACGATATGAGGGGAGAAGGCTAATATTTATTTAGCACATAAATAGTCCCATTAGGCATTTTATGTATATCTTCACACTTAAATCTGAACAGCCGTGGGAGGTTGGGGGCTTTCTCCCCATTTCATGGGGAGTGGGGGGCATGAGGCTTTTAGAGGCTTAGTAACCTGCTGAGGCCCCGGGGCTGGTTAGCCCAAGACCTGGACATAGAGCCCATGCCACAGTCTGTGGTAACTGTACCAGCTTAACCGAAGGTAGGACCGTTTGCTGCCTCTGTGTTGTGCTAGGACAAAGTAAAATGTAAACTGGTCTATATAAAGAAATAATCACATTTTATGGGAAAAAAGCTTCTGGATTAGATGTTAATGAAGATATATCCAAAGGCATAACCGTTAGTCTGTGAAATGGGTGCCGCGTGCCGGGATGTGGTAGGATAAGAGACCGGAGTGGCACTTTGTGGGACCATAAACTCTGCTGCTTGCACAGAAATGGAAGTTGCCAGTTGATCACAAATACTTTTGAAGTCAGTTTTAAGGTAGATAGAATTTTAAGTACCTCAGTTTATACGCAAGAGATTATAATTTGCAAAACAATATCATATGCTTTATCTCAACTCTGTTAACATGGGAAGGGAAATTCTTGGCCACTTTAACGATGGCGAAACCAAAGCATTGAGGGGGTTGTGACTTGCCCAAAGACACAGTATTGGCAGCGTCAGATTTTTAGTTAAGATCTTTTGATTTCAGAAATATTCTTCCAATAGGCTATCTATAAATGTATTAATATTAAGGCAATAAAAAGACATCATTTATCTTTAGATGAGAGATTACAGTGATTCCAAACATATGCCTTGATTTTTTTTGTTTGAGACAAAAAAATCTGAGGGATAGAAAGGCATTACCCAACTTTAAATTTTGACTTGAATTATATGATGTGCTCTTACATTTTATTTCTATGTTAATATACCTCTTACCATGCTTCACAAAAAATTATATATCATATTCTTTGACTGCCATGCTTAGTTGATAATCAAAAAATGACTCCCGTCAGGTCTCCTGCCTGATCTTTTTTAACAAGTTCCATTTTCTGTATATTCCATTTCAATGAATTTTTAGCCTTGGAAAATGCTCTAACTGTGGATTTTAAAAATGTTAAGTGAATTATATTTCTACCTGGTGAGTTATTGCCTTAAAGGTGGTAGGAAGATGCAGCACATAAAACGTTTCCATTCTGTGTGATGGATTTCGGGAAGCCCGGTGTCAGGTTAAGTGTGATTGAACACGCGCATCAATCTGTGTGAACACCAGCTGGGAAAGCGTGCCACCGTTTGCACTGGGCCATCCTTTGATTTAATAGGACACTAAATGTATTCTTGCCCTGGGAGGAATGCCAGCAGTGTGATATTCCAGATTTAATTTTTTTTATTCCAGAGGCGTATCTGTAAATACAGTTTCTATCACCTGCATACATATATCTTACTATGTTTATGTAGCATCTCCCTCAAAGTATCTCCTATATATTATATTATGCCTATATAAAAATAAGCAATATTACACAGAGCCAGGCTCAAATGGAATTGTTTATGTGAGTGTGGGTTTCTTTTAGGGGGTCAGGGCTAGGGAAGGGGTGAAATGGGGGATGAAATCCTTCATATTGTCAACACCAGGACTTCATGAAAGACTCGTGATAGTTAGGTCTTCTCAAAACTGGTCATCATAGATCAGCCATTCTCATTCATGTGTATGCAGCCTTTCCTGCGTTGTTCACATTTTCAGCTGAGTGTTCTATAGGTTGGTCACCTACTCACTGCACAAAAGCGTCTGATGGGGCCCTCTGTACTTTTGTAAAGTTTTAGGCAGTAGCTACATTCTAATGTTAGTAAACAGGCCCATGCTCATCCTCAGCATACGTTTAATGATTTTAATGGACCTCAGTAGTCTCTTTGTTACCTTTTATATTTGCTGTTTTAAAAAGAATGGCTCTGCTCCTTGGACAGCCCCAACCGGACTTTAGCATGTCTGATCCTGACCTCTGGCCCCATATACAAAATGTTCCTGTGATTTGTTGGGTTTGGGGAACAGGCGTCAGTGAAATAGACCCAATCCTTGCTCTGATAAAGAGAATCTTTGGAAGAAACAGCTGAACGAACAGTTGGACATGATAAAATGAAAATCACAGCTGTACCTAGATCTACTAGAACGCCAGCTCCAGTGTAACCCTGGAGTGTCCACCCTAAGTAGAGAGGAGTGTGTCACCCTCTTCTCTCGACTGAGTGGCTGTACAGCCTCCTGGCTGGTTTCCCTGCTCCCTACCCGGCTCCTTCCGCTCCATTCTTTCCACAGCCAGCAAAGTGATTTTATAAAATCACAAATTGGATGATGCCATTGCTGTGCTTAGACTTCTTTAAAGACTCTTTGAGCTGTAAGACCCCTTCGGACCAGGCCTCCGTGTTTCTTATGCCACTCCTCTCCCTCACCCGCTCACCGACGTCTCTGTTCTTTGTGGTCCTTACTCTCTGCTTAGCATCTCCTGAATATTTGCACACCTGGTCAGGTACCAACTCGTGTGATTTTTTTTCTCCATGAGCCTCTTGCTTTACCATTCTCAGCAGTCCCCTCCAGTTCTTTTCGATGATGGCATGTTTGTTTGTTTGTTTTATGCATAGCTCTTTTATTCAACAAATACGTGTTTAGTACCAACTGTGTGTCTTGTGCACTATTCCAAGTACCTGGGAGGTATCAGTGTGTGGTGGGAAGGGAAGAAAGAAAAATCCCTGCCCTTATGGAGGGTTAGGCCTATGATCAGTTCAAATTAAGTTTTGTGTAACATATGAGATCAGTTTTTCCAATTTCACCAAAGAATTGTCTCTTCCTATTGAATTGCTTTAGTGCTTAGTCAAGGACCAATTTACTATATAAGTGTGGGTCTAAAAAACCAATTTACATATGTGTGGGCATGAAACCAATTTACTATATGTGTGGGTATATTTCTAGACTGTGTTCGTTGTTAAACCTTTATAGCAGACCACATTGTCTTCATATGTAGCTTCATAAGAAGTCTTGAAATCACGTAGTGTATATCTTCTAGCTTTTTCCGAATTATTTTGGCTATTTGGCATCCTTTGGACATGCATTTAAGTTTTAGAATCAGCCTGCTGGGATTTTGATTGGAGCTTGACTGACTTGATAGCCTCGAGGAATCTTGCCCTAGATACTGCAGTTATCATTCAGCCAGACACTCATGAGGACCACTAGGCTGTTTTCTGGGTCTGTCTTTCTCCTTTTTTCCTACTACCCTGCCCCACGGATACCTGCACCCTCAGTAGCCTCAAGCCTTGATCTCCTTTCAGCTCAGTGATACCACTGTATCGTTTGATCTCCCACTTCTTGCATGGCTTTCTTGAAAGGCTTCCAGAAACCCATGATAGGAGGTCGATCGTGGGTTTCTACTCATTTATTTCTTTTCTCTCAGGTATCAACATCTAGGCTGCCTGTTGCCCAGTATCTAGAAGCAGTTATATCATTTCTTTTGTCCAGTTACTTCATTATTCCTAGAAGCAGAAGTCTGAATTAATTCTTGATAGCTTTCCCTGTGGGCAGGTGTAAAAAAATATTCTTCTGCCTCTTTCTTGCCTGTGTACAGGCCACAAGCACTTATTTGTACTCAGTTTATCCCTTGGACCTCATACTCGGTGGTTGGGTGCCGTGGCAGACATGGAGGTACCATCATACATGGCATCCTCCATATTACTTACAGGTGCTCATCAGGACCATTTCCACTTTCTTGGTATTAGCACATTTTAACCCTCAAAATAATCTCTTGGTCTTCATTGCTTTTTGAATTATTTCTCAACCCACTGTTACAGCTAAGACCAATTCTGTAAAGTTTGCTAGGTCACTGTAACAAAGTATCTCATAGTGGGTGCTTTAAACAATAGAAATTCATTTTCTTACAGTTGTGGAGGCTGGAAGTTCCAGATCATGGTCTCGGTAGAACTGGTTCCTCCCAAGGCCTCTGAAGAGGGGATCTGACCTCCTAGGCTTGTAGATGGCCGTCAGCTCTCCTTGCCGTCACTTCCTCTTCCCTCTGTGGGTGTCTGCATCCAGATGTTCTCTTCTTATGAGGTCACTGGTCATATTGCAATAGTGTCCACTCTAATAACCTCATTTTGGCTAAATCACCTTCGTAGAGAACCTATCTCCAAATACATAGAGTCACATTGAGGTAGCAGGGGTTAGGACTTCAACATGACTATTTTGGGAAAAGACACAGTTCAGCCCATAGCACTAACCATTTCTCTCACCTCTTACTTTTTATGTATGAACCTTTGTATAAAGCTTGATGTTTCTTGATACAGTTTCATTATTCAGTTCCTAATTTATGCCCTATTTCCCTTTTATTTTGCTACAATGGGTCAAGTTCCTATAAGCCATTATTTTTAATCTTTTTAAGAATTACTGATCCCTTTGGGAAACCTATGAAACATCTAGAGCTACCTACCCTGATATGTGTATTTCTGCACATAAAGATTTGTTTATAATTTAGAGAATTTTAAGATGTTCCTAGGTGTATCCATGGACCCTTCAGTATGGAATTCCCCCTCCAATATTCTTAGTTTTAACTCTTTGTTCTAGGTTCTGTTAGCTGAGTATCACGGGCATCATTTATGTGTATCTCCCAAATTATTTTCTGAACCACATTAGATAAAGAGCAGTGGGTGAGCCCAGGATATAGGAAGGGATTGTGCACTAAGTTTATAGCTACCTAGAGAGAAATCCATCACTTCCTTGATTGGTTCTCTTTTGAATCTAGTTCATAGGATATAGTGGTAGATGGTCATATATAAACTTTAAAGAGGTGTTGGCTTTTTTCGGTTGCATTTAAAAGGTTATGTGCTGCATTGTGAGACAAATAAATCATGATTCAGTACAACAGCATTGCATTCAGCTGTATAAATTGCCAGTGAAACACTAAATCTGTCACTTGTGTGTTCTGACCATTGAACAATTGGAATAGTGTTGGAAAGGAGAGCTGCCTGGAAACAAAAGAAGCAAATATAGTGGCAGATGCAATTAGCAAGATCAATGGTTGGTGTTAAAGGTTCATTGTTTGGTCATTTCGGGTGACCCAAGTGAAAGCAATTGCTATCCAAACACTTCCCTGCTATAATTTGCTGTAAAATAATGCGGAAAAGTGAGTTGCTCAGTTTTAGAGCATCTTAGAGAATGTTATTTCTCAGCTTACTGTGCTGCTAGGACAGTGACCAAGAGACCAGCCTTGTTCTTTTTATTCATGCTTTTAATTGATATTCCAGAACTGCTAAGTGACTTAGTATGTCTCTTTTTAAAACTTCAGCAGTTCACATATTTAACAAAATTTTTTTGGTCTGTGTTTGCACTCTTCATTGCAGTTCTTTGAACCTCAGTTTATCACAACTCTTTCTTCAGGCTAGCAGATTTTGCACCGTCAAATCATACCTGCAGGATGATTGTGTGAACTGTAGCCAACATCACTTTGAATAGCATTGCATTTTCTGTGTTACTAAGATTTTTTTTATAGCTTTGCATTTCATTGTCATGAATTGATCAGTTTTTATCAATGAATAAATTTGAAAATGTCAATAATAACAATAATAATTACTATTTATGAGTGCTTATCTTGCCTAAGATATTTATTTGTAGCCAAGGTATACCTACCTTGGATACAAGGTAGGTAACGGAATTGGTGTTGCTGTTTCCCCATCTTACAGGTGAGCACAGTGAAGCTTTGAGAAGGAAACTCACTAAAGTTGCACAGGTAGAATCTTAATCTGTCAAACTCCGTGCTTTTCACCATTGGTCATGTTCTGTGACAATGATTAGGAATCTATTAAATGTTTATAAAATTAACATTATCTGATATCTTTCCAGTCCTGGTGAAGGACACCATGTCCTCCCATAACAGAGATATTAACTGGATGAACCTAAATAACAGTTAAGGCACTGTTAAGTTTGGACACCAAATGGGATCGCAGTAGGATTGCAGGCAGGGCAAAAATTAGTGTGGCTCAGAGAGTCTGAAAAGACCTCAGTTTGGGCTGCTTTAACGGAGGTGTTTGAAGTAAATTCATTGGGCTGACACTGCTTAACAGGGTCATATAGGTTTCAAGTGTACATCACTATATTGTGTGATTGGTGTATTGTGTTGTGTGCCAACCACCCAAAGTCAAACCATTTTCCATCAGCACATATTAGGCCCCCTTTATCTTATACCCCCACACCCCCTTCCTTCTGGTAACCACCGTAGTATTGTCTGTGTTTCTGAGTTTACGTTTTACATCCCACATATGAGTGAAATCATATGGTTCTTAGCATTTTGTGACTGACATTTATTTCTCACAGTTCTGGAGGCTGGGAAATCCAAGATCAAGGTGCTGGCTGATTCTCTTGGTAGGACCCTCTTCCTAGTTTGTAGGCAGCTGCTTTTTTTACTGTGTCTTCATGTGGCAGAGAGGGAGGTCATTCTCTTCTGTTCTCTTTTTTTAATATTTTATTTATTTCTAGAGAGAGGGGGAGGGAGAGAGAATGAGGGGAGAGAAACATCAATGTGTGGTTGCCTCCCGTGTGCCCCCTAGTGGGGACCCGGCGTGTATCCTGAGTGGGAATTGAACCAGCAACCTTTTGGTTTGTAGGCCTGCAACTCAATCCACTGAACCACACCAGCCAGGGCTCCAGTCTGTTCTTGCAAGGGCATGGATCCCACTCATGAGGGCTTCACCTCATGACTTTATCACCTCCCAAAGGCTCCTCCTCCTAACATCATGTTACTGGTCACTGGGGCTTCAGTTGCAATAGGACAAACAGTCAATCCATAACAAGCAGAGATGAGAATTTGGCTGGCCTTTAGCAGAAACAACAGCAAGGAAAAGAAGAGGGAAGCAATGGCATATATTAAATTTCATGACTTGAATACAATTTAATGTATTTATTATGACATCATCCCCATTTCTTCGTATACCTTCCTTCGGCACTCATCAGAACTTCTGCTTTCCATTTGTTTAGGTATTCTGTGACTGGTTGGACACCTTTGAGTGTCTCCATGCTGAATCCTGCTAATACTGTTCTTCCTCACTGTGCTCAGTTGGTTCTCAGTATTTATGAGATCATGGACCACTTAAAGAAGTTGATGAAAGCTATGGGTCCTCTTGGGGGGAAAATGTGTATACATGATCCTTGGACCTGGGATTAAAAAATCTCTGGCTCCACAATATCAGTTTATCTTAACTCCTCTTGAAGGTGTTGGCAGAGCTACCTCAGTATGAAAAACTTAGCAAGAACAGATGTTCTACAAGAGACTGATGGCCAAGCATATGAAACTAGTCAGCCTTATTAGTAATCAAACAGATGCAAAATCAAAAGAAGTTGCATTTTCTAGTGTATCAATGAACAAAGGTTTTTTAATAATTCTACAAAGTGATGTTCGTGTTTGGTGAGATGGACATTTTTGTACAGTGCTGTTGGATTGTTGAGTAGTGTGGTTGTCCCAGACTGTGTGTCAGCCATGTATATGTGGTGCTGCGAAATCTTCCCACCTTTTGTGGCCGTGTGCTCCCTTCTGGGATACTGTCCTCAAGAACTAATCAAAACTCAGACAAAAGGTTTTACAACTATGTTTTTAGCAGTGGTATTTATAATAGTGGAATTTTAAAGGCACTTTAATGTCCAGCGATTTAAAATGGTTAAATAAACTGTGGTAAATTAGGTACGTAAAATCAGATGGAAATGCTTAGCATGTTATAAGGTCGAATTTATGGTGTGGTTCTGATTATAAAAAATATTTACATAACTACACAAAATGAATTAACTAAAAAGTTATTGATTTATGTGTTTGTATGTTGGGATTCTTGATGTTTTTTCTACTTGTTATTTTCTTTTTCCATAATTTCTGCAATGTGTTTTTGTTAGCTTTATAAAGTATATTAAGTTAGCTTTTACTGCATAGCAAACTACCCCTCCATATAGTGGACTAAAACAAAGCCATTTTATTTGCTCATAAGTCTGTTGGTCAGAACTATCTCAGCTGAAAAGTACTGACTTTCTCATGGGTCTGGAGTCAGCTGGGGCTCGGCTGGTGGCTGGACAGTCTAGGATGGCTTTACTCACATGTCTGCTCGCTGGCAGGCTATTGGCTGCATCTCAGCAGTGCCCTTGCATGTGACTTCTGTCTTCTGGAAGGCCAGTTTGGGTTCATTCACATGGTGTGATCCTAGGTGTATAGCCACTTTGTAAGTCTCTGCTTGGTTCACATTTGCTAAGGTCCCATTGATCAAAGCCAGTCACGTGACTAAGCTCAGAAGCCACGTTCAAGGGGCTAAGGGTGTGGTTATGGGGAGAAGGGAGTATGGCAGCCATCTCTGCAAGCGATCTTTGACATAAACAGTAAAATGAACTCCATAAAAAAAAAGTTAAAGAGAAACCCCTGAATGACTTGAAGGCCTAACTTGACAACTTTTGAGAGCTTTTACCATTTGTAGACATTCAGTGTCTCCTTGTCTTTTCTTTGCTGTGGTTATGATGAATAGTGAGCAAGAAACTAACACCCAGGTAACTTTCCTCTGGCTTTCTTGCCACTCCATTCCCCAGACTGTGTAGCCAGGAGCTTGGGCTTATCCATTAATTTTTGTTCTCTTTGACCGAAACTTTCTACCATGCACAGAAGAAGAATCAATAGAAAGAATGACATGGGGTTAATGGAAGTTTAACAGAATAATGCCCATTTTATGGGTCTGATATGGAAGTACATTTTTGTTTTTGTAATATTGCTAAGGTTACATAGCCTTCAGTGAGAAAAAAATGTATTTGTAAGTTCTCTGTGCTGAGATTAAAATGTATTATGTTATTCTCACTCTATGTAACAAGAAGCAACAATTTTCATAGACATTTATGAATAGTACATTGAGAACTTGAAAAGTGTCCTGCACTAAAGAAGGTGACTCTGGAAATAGTGGAAGGAGCGAATGTAGTTAAGCACTCAGAACGCTTTTGCTTCGTGTAGTGGTTTCCCGTTGCTGCTGTAACAGGGTACTGCAGCTTGGTAGCTTAAGATCGTACTACTTTGTTCTGTCGCTGACAGTCCTGGAGGGCAGAAGTCACTGAGTTAAAATGAAGGAATTGCCCAGTTGGTTCCTTCAGGAGACTGGAGGGAAGGATCTCTTTCCTTGCCCTTTCCAGCTCTGACGAGTCCTCTGTCCTGTTTCCAGCATCACATTGCCTCCTCTCACGCCAGTGGCCCCACCCCTCACGGAAGGCCCACTGGGGTGAGATCAAGCCCACCCAGCTAATCTCCCATCTGAGGATCCCAAGTCACATTCATGAAGTTCCCTTTGCCATGTAAGCTGACATTCACAGGTTCCAGAGATGGGGACATGAACACATCTGGGGCGGAGGGCACTGTTCAGCCTGTCACACAGAGTCATGCACATGTGAGCTGTATGAGGCAGTCACGTTTGTGAGAATAGTTTCTTTCCTCCACTTCCTGGTGAGCCCATTCCTCACACTCCAGAGTCACGTAGGCTGGCTGGGTTTGTGCTGCTGCTTGACTTCAGGTCCTGATTCCACTGGGATTTGATTCTGGGTTTGAGGAAGGCAGGCTGTGGGTGTATGTATGACTTTCTCATTATTCATACTGGGGAGAAATGAAGTTTGTATTGCCTGCTTCCTTTGTTCTATATATTGATATTGTGATTAATAGTTTTTGACATGAAACTGCTTTGAAATAGGAGTCTTTTATGACGTATTTTGACAGCAGCAATGTCGTGCTTTTAGCCGCTCTAACGGGAGTGAGTTATGGGGACTCCTGGCTTAATATTTCATACCTGAGTAATCAACCAAAGATGGCGTGGCCAGAAATATCACTAAAATGTCAAGCACAAAACCTCTAAAATAATCTCATTCGGAGGACTTGAATCTTCTTTACTTGCAGTTTTGAAATATCAAATGTGTTAAAGACAGGGAGCCCTAAGTTCCTTCTTGCTTTCTCAGAGATGCCAGATGGATGTTGAATGAAGTCCAGTTTTTAGTTTTTTCTTCAGATAATTTTTTAAGTGTGTGATGGTGTTTTGGATCATTATCGGTATATTGAATGTGCTGTCCTTCCCCCATCCCTCCACGGCTCCCCACAGCTCCCCACAGCTCCCCACGGCTCCCCACAGCTCCCCACAGCTCCCCACGGCTCCCCACTGCCTGGCACCAGTGTGGTTGCCTTGGTACCTGTTCCTGAAGGCTGTCTGCAGTGAGATTTGGTTGTTTAAATAGCACGACTTGTCATCTAAAAGTAGAAATCATTAGCATGACATCATTTGGCTAGTGGTATCTCAAGTACTGTTTTAAATTTTTTCTTATCACTTTACTGTTAATATTTAGTCATATCACTGCTGGAAATTTCAGGGCCAGGTTCATGGTATGGATCTGAAGTGAAGAACGCATAAAGTTATCCTTAAGACTTGGGGGGTGGGGTGCAGGGATTCAGCAAAAAAGAAGAAAAAGACACAAACATGGACAGCAGTGTGGTGATGGCCAGGGGGAGGGTGTGGAGGGATAAGTGATGTGGACGAGACTTAACTTTAGTGGGTGAACACACAGTGCAGTGTACAGACCATGTGTTGTGGAATTGTGCACTTGGAACCTGTATGATTTTGCTAACCAGTGTTGCCCCAATAAATTCAATAAAAAGGAAAAAAATCTGAAACTTGTGCCCAAAACAGTGGGCCATGTTAGATGTTTTGTGTGTTTTGAGAGAGTCAAACTTTGAAATTCCAGCTCCATTTTTGCCCTGCACGTTCAATAATGTATGCTTAGATGTTTGTAGCTGGAATCCACAATTGAACAGCCTTCTGCTGTTTGAATTGAATTCTAAAATTCTTGCTAACTTCTGTTTGAACTGTAATTGGGCTTCATTTTAATTGCGAATTTGCAGGAAACACATTTATCTCAGAAAAAATAACGCTTGTTTTTGTTTAATATAAAAATTGAATTGGGTGCTTTAGGAGGGCTTGTCTCCATGCCAGTTATCGCTCACATAATTGCTCCCAAAGATGCAGCCAGGCGGAACATTGTTACTCTTCCCGCCCAGGTGAGTTGGCTCTGAGCTGATGGCTACTGTCACTGCAGGTGACAGACTAGCAACTCCCTGCTCTTCACAGGGAGGACCTCTGCAGAAACCACCAAGTGGCTGCATGTGTTGCATGTGCGTTAATTAGTTGCTTGAAAGTCTTCCCTCATTAATTCCAGGTAAATTGTCAGAGAAAATATTCTGGAGGTTAGAGTATTGGTTTTGATAACAGGAAAACAAATTTAGTCATCAGCGTATGTCATCTTGTTTGTAAATATAATCAAATCATACATAGTTCTTTCCTTGGGGGAATCCTGTGTTATCATTAGGGTACTGATCTTGAAACTCGGGACTCACATCATGCAGTGGGTACAGACTGTAGAGAATGGGGGCTATGTTTTGGGTACATTAAATTTTGTGGGATGAGAGAGGAGTGGGTAAAGGGAAAGGAACATGATATTTTGGTATCAACTAATTCAGTTTGGAAAAACATACTGTATTGCTGTTAAACAATAATTTATGTTCATTGTTTTAAAGAACTGAAATGGTCATAAAGCTAAAATACTTCACTCACAGTCTTGCCAACTTAAAATGACAATTACTGTCTTTTGACAATTGCTATTATTCCTCATATGTGTGACACAGACCAAAGGGTGATTCAAGAGGCAGAAAGGCAACTATATATTGATAAATAGAAAATATAATATTTTTAAAATACTAAGTTTCATTTCAATTTAAGAAAGGAAAATTAAATGAAGAAATTACTGGTTTTAGTACTTGAGACCAAGAATATTAAGGTATTAATATCTTAGTATTTACTAAAATATAGTATTTTATATCAAATATATAAATTAATATATGAATATTTGGTATTCACTAAAATATCACTCTATAAAATGAAAATTATGGACAACACTGAGGCATTTTATATATAGATATACATTGTATATCTATATATACAATATATATTTTGTATACAAACATGTATTTTTTATTTTTTATTTTTATTTTATAAATTTTAATTATATTTTTAAGTTGCATTTTTCAGAATAGCTTGTTGGATTTTTGATTTGCTGTTTAATTCATTGGATTTAGTTGTCAAGTAGTTGTTTTTCAAAGANTAAGAAAGGAAAATTAAATGAAGAAATTACTGGTTTTAGTACTTGAGACCAAGAATATTAAGGTATTAATATCTTAGTATTTACTAAAATATAGTATTTTATATCAAATATATAAATTAATATATGAATATTTGGTATTCACTAAAATATCACTCTATAAAATGAAAATTATGGACAACACTGAGGCATTTTATATATAGATATACATTATATATATATATATATACAATATATATTTTGTACACAAACATGTATTTTTTATTTTTATTTTATAAATTTTAATTATATTTTTAAGTTGCATTTTTCAGAATAGCTTGTTGGATTTTTGATTTGCTGTTTGACTTAGTTGTCAAGTAGTCGTTTTTCAAAGAGGTTATTTTATGTCCTGAGTTATTGCAAACTTGAGACCATGTGCCCTTTCTTACTAGATAGATAATTTGTCTGGGTATAAAAATCTTGAACAAGCTTTCTTTTCCCACCCTGGAACTTTGTGGACATTGACATTTGACATTGAATGTTACTAGAGAGACATCAGATGTCAGCCTAATTTTTCTACTTACTGGGCAACTTTCCTTCTCTCTTCTCCCACCATGTTTATTGAAACAGCAAAGATATGTAGAAGTTCATGCAACATAAGCCTTTAGCTCAGTGAATTATCAGCCTACGGTGACTCGGGCAACAACTCCACAGGTCCAGCAGTAGGATACCACCAGTCCCAGGGCTCCTTCCAATCAATCATTAGTTCTTTCTTTCTGCTCCAAGGTGACCATTCTCTTAACTTCCAACACATTTACTTAGTTTTCCTGGTTTTGAATTTTATGTAAATGGAACCGTTCAGTATGTATTCTGGCTTCTTTCTCTTGGCATTATGTTTTGAGATTTATCTATATTGTTGCATATAGCTGTATTTCATTCATTTCATTCCTTCCATGATGTGACTTCTCTATGCGTCAGCTCCATTTCTCATTGGAACTATATATTTGCTTGACCAACGTCCCTCTCACGTTCTAGTCCTTGCCCATTTGGGGCCAACAGTGGAATTTAGGCTCCCAGGGTGCAGATGGGGCCCACGGCACTTCCCCGTCAGGCCACACGGGTGCTGCCTGTCGCTCTCCCCGCAGCCCCTCCTCTGTTGATTGCTGCGGAGCAGGGTTTCTGTGGGGGTGGCCACTGCTCCCTGTTGCTTCTAGCAAGCTCATGCCCTTAGGTGTAGTGCTTCAAAGACTCATTTGATGGGACTTTTTTTTAAATTGAGGTATAACTGACATATAACGTTAGTTTCAGATGTACAGCATAATGAGTTGATGTTTGTATAAATGTGAAATGATCACCACAGTAAGTCTAGTTAACAACCATCACTACATTTAGCTAAAAATTTTTTTCTTATGATGAGGACGTTTAATATTGACTCTCTTAGCAACTTTCAAATATATAATACAGTATTATTAAGTATAGTCTGCAGCTGTACCTTGCATCCCCAGGATGAATTGTCTTTGTCTTTGGAATATAGGCATTCTAACAGGTGTGAGGTGATACCTCATTGTGATTTTCATTTGCGTTTGCCTGATGACAGTGGGTTCTTTAAGAATGCTATAAAAATCTACATCGTGTCTGAACTTTGAGGAGCTGTATGTCAGCTACAAATGTTCTCACTTTTTTTGGTCTAAATTTCTGTGAATTCGGACACTGGTCACCATATTTGTGATATGAGGTGGTGACTTTTTACTTGTTTTATTTAAGAAATCATTCTTTCTCTTCTCCTAGTGGATTTTAAGGAAGGGGGAATATAGAAAAATGCTTTTATTCTATCCTGTTTAGCTGCATGTCTTATAAGCAGCCTTAGGAGTAAGTATTTTTTAAAATCTAATGTTGGTAGCACAGATTTACCAATAGTGACGAATAGTGGATCAGCATTCAGGTTCCTTTCGGTGCCGTCTCGGTCTGCATTCTTCCCCCTCACTCACCCCAGCCGGTACCTGCGCCTTTGGTGTCCATCTCTTTACGGGTCCGTCTCCCGTCCTGCATTAGCCCTGACACCTGCCACCCTATCTGGAGCTTCCCATTCTTCTTTGAGGCTGTTGATCTCAGAGGCATGCTTTAACCAGAGGGGGTAAATTATAGTTTGAGTCTAGCTTTATGCTCCTTTATAGGTTTTTAATATCAGGGAATGGAGAATTATTGTATGCTGCCTTCGAGTAGGAGCTTAATATTATCATTCATCATCGGAAAGCATCTGAAAACTGCCATTGGAGCTCCTGTGCCTGTGCTTCCTTGGGTTGTACGAGGTGCTTTTGTTCTGTTGTGTGTAACTTGGTGCCAACATGGCAGCCCCCTGAAGGTGGAGCTGTAACTTTTACAAAGGAGAAGTACTTCTTTCAAGAATATACCGTTTAAAGATTTAAAGTGACAGCAACATTTTTGAGGAAAAATTTTATCTAAAGGATGAAAAAATACTACATATTATATAATTAAAGAGAAATTTAACCTTTATATCTGATTGTATTCTTTTCTTTCTGGTCTACCAAAATAATACCCATAGATAGAAATGCCAATAAGAATAAGATATCAGATTGCCATACCCTTTACTCCCCTGCCCAAATTACGTCAATTAATATAATAAGTTGTGTTTTATATAAATCTGTGGTAGTTTGAGTTATGTACAACTAGTGGGCTCTTCGGAGAGCTTGATTTTTTTCTGACCTCTATTGTCTAGGGTATTGTCTCTTTGGCCCATCTATGAATATTTCATGGGCCAATTTCTTGAAGATGCTCAACTTTAATTCGGAATCATTTTACCATGACTTCTAACTCCATACCCTCAACCTACCCATTCTTCTTGACTGATATTCCCGACTGTATGCCCCACTGCCTAGTGACTCTTTCCATGGGGACATCATCACATCAAACATACCTAAAAAAGTAAAGGTCCAATATTGGTTCTTATTTTTTCAAATCAGTTTTCTGTCAGACTTCTCATCTCTATCTTTTTTGGAATCACAGTGGAGTAGTGCTGGCAATGAAAGGTTTTTGTTGTATTTGCTATGTGCCAGGCACTGTTTTAAAAGTCTTCCATTTATGAAGCATTTTAATTCCTCAGTAGCACTGTGAGGTAAACACCATCATCACCTTGTAGACGAGGCAGCTGACACACAGAGAGGATGCATGACATGTTTAAAGTCTTAGTGTTAGCAAATGTTGCATCTGGGATTTGAATGGAAATATATAAAAATGGATAAGGAACACCAGAGGATTGCTTTTGCATTGCAGTTGTTGACACACTAGCTGTTTTCCACCCATTTCTCACCCAAGTCTATGAGCATGTTGACATTAAAGTTAGTCTTGGTTATAGCCTGATTTATAAAGAACATTTTATAAATCATTCAACCAGCATTAGGAACAAATTGCTTGGGAAGCAGCCCTGGGACACATAGCAGTGCGCCTGCCTGTGTAGCCGACTGGCCTTCTGCACGCAATGACTAAAGCGCTCTCTCACAAAATGCTCTGATCTTCTGACTCTCGGGCTTTAACCCTTTCCTGGTTTCATAGCTCGTGCAGATAAAGCCCAAGCTCTCCAGTGTGGCTGACAAGGCTCCTGACGCCCTAGCCCCTGCCTACCAATCTAGGCTCACCTCCCATTCTTCCCTGTCCTCTAGTTTTTACTTTTTGCCTGTAGAGGTTTCTGCCTCTTTCTGGAGACTCCATGGAGATCCAGTTAAGTACCACACCCTCCCCACACCCCACCTCGGTCATTTCTAAACCTGCCACCATCTCCATTCTGGATCAGGTGCCTGTTCTGTTCTGATTACTTGTCCTGTGTATCCATTTGAACCAATAGACCGTGAACAGCTCAGGGACAGTTCCTTTATCTTTGTGACATAATGTACTAAATGAGTGTTTATGAATGAATAAATACATTGATTAATTAGAACCACATATGTAGGACAGACTTCTGCTACTCCAGTTACTCAGCTATTAAGAAAATAGAGATAGTGGCTGTTATGGGCTGAATCGAGTTCCTCCTTAAATTTATATATTTAAGCTTAATCCCCAGCTTCCTAGAATGTAACCATTTAAAAAGGTGATTAAATTAAAATGAAGCCTTTCAGGTGAGTCCTGATTCAGTTTGACTGGTGTCCTCATAAGAAGAGCACATTTGGACACAACCGAGAGACCACAGGGAAACGCGTGTGAGAACACAGCGAGAAGGCAGCCATCTGCCAAACCAAGAAGAGAGTCCTCAAGAGAAACCAGATCTGCTGGTACCTTGAGCTTGGACTTCTAGCCTCCAGAACTGCCAGATAATAAATTTCTGTTGTTTGAGCCACCTAGTGTGAGACATTTTATTTTGGCAGTCCTAGCAAACTAACGCAGTGGCATAGAAAACAATTTTTGAAACCAGTGTGATGTCTGGAGGTGTGCACACATGTACACACAGGAAGGAGAGTGGCAGTTCTTGGGGTCATTTGGTTTCTGTCTGGTAGACTTATTAATGTGTGGAACTCCAGTGCATGAGAAAATGTTTAGCAAGAAGAAAAAGTGAAGACAATTTTCTGCTTAACCTAAATTAACTATAAAATTAATGGGACTTCATGTTTTACTCTCATTGGTATTATGCAAGTTGTTTTCTATTGTGAAATAGTTAAAGATCATCTATGTAATTTGACCGCTGTCTGTAGTGATTTAGTGATTTCATGCATTTCTATTTGATACTTGATTTCTATTTGGTGTTTTAGTTGTAGATATATTTCTAAAATATGTCTGTTCATCTGCTACTCAGGGTAGTTTATATGATGTGTTTATACTTTCTATCATAATATGGTTATGTAGTTTTTTAGGTATAATTAGCCAAGTATCCTGACCCCAACACACACCTGAGTATGTTTGCCATTATCACTGTTTTTTTTTTCTTTTTAAGAAGGGAAAAGAGTGGAAAGAGTCAAAATGGGTCACAGTTGGGAGAAGGAAAGAGAAAGAGCAAACTGTTTTATTTCTGACTGTTGGCCGTGGCCTGTAGACTTTAGTTTGAGTCCCATCTCTATTGTTTACTGGCTCTTTGGCCTTTGGGAAATAATGAATTCTCTTTGAATTTCATTTTCCTTAACTGTGAGGAACCCCTCAGTGTGCAGGCTCCTTTGACACCTGAAATTATAAACATAAAGCATCTAGGCTGGTCTCTGATACGTAAGGCAAAACAAAGAATTGCTACCTTTTTTGAACTATTTCTTACATTACCACTTAAGCCAAAAAATTGTGTTTCTTTTTTATGTTTGGATGAAGTCGAGTTGCACATACAAACAAACACTAATAGTCTTCCAGTTCTATGCACCTTGGGGTGTTGTGACAGTGCTTTCAGACTCTCCTGTGTCCGCCTGTCCCCAGCTCACTCAGGTCTCCACTGCGCGGTTACTTCCAACTGAGGTGGCGGAAGGGGCCCATTGGAATCTGTGGTGGGGGCTGGTAAGTGTAGATGCACCAGTGAAAAGTTCTTTTAAGAACCCTTTCCCTTTGGATCAGGTGAAAGACACCTTTTAGGGGGATCAAACTTCATCCTGCTTGAGAAGTACATCCTATTATGTGCAAGACACCAGGGGAAAAAGTGTGGGTAAGACAAAATGCCTATCCTATTTGATGAGCTGAAAAGGAAACAGTTGGGTTCTAATTCCAGTGAGGCTACGTAGAAGGAGGACGGACCCAGCAGTCAGTGCTGCAGAGAAGGGCTCTGGTTACCACCCCGAGCATGCCTCTCGTGAGTTCTGTGTCCGTGGAGCTTACAGTGAAGTCAGAGGAACAACCCAAAGGAAGAAAAAAAGCCAACAAAATAATGATGAAATGTGGTAGGTGTTACAAAACAAGTAAGTGCTGTGATGGAGGCCAGTCTAAGGGATCAGATTTCGGTGGGGCAGTAGAGGCAGGCTTCTCTGAGAGGGGTGTAGAGTGACGTTCCCTTTTGTCAGGAATCGTGGGGGAGAGAGCATGGGGAGGTTCAGGGGCAAGGAGGGCTGTGGTGAGTTTGGGCCGTTGCAAGCAAGTCACATGTTATCTGATGCAAAGTCAGGGTGTGCTGTGCATGACTTCGCGTGATAGAGTTTTTGAAGCATAACTTCGAAAATGGCAGCTGTGGTTCCGACCACTGTGAAGAGCCTAGTTTTGGTTTTGTGTTTTGTATCCTAGACTTCTCTTATTATTTTAAATGTAAATTATTGACTAGGGTTATCTAACCTTTTGGCGTCTCTGGGCCACACTGGAAGAAGAGTTGTCTTGGGCCACACATTAAATACACAAACAGTAATGAAAAATGATGAGTAAAAAAAGATGTTTTAAGTAAATTTACAATTTCATGTTGGGCCACATTCATAGCCATCCCTGGCTGCATGCTGCCTGTGGGCTTTGGGTTGGACACCCCTGGAGGGGGACCTGGTCCTTGATTAAGCCTAGGATGCCATTTGTTTTTGTTTGTTGGGGACACATTAATACCCCAAAACTTTCCCTTGTGAACATCTCTTTAGCTCTCTAGATCAGGCAGATTAAGTAAAATGACAAATGCGAAGAACGTGTAAAATGACACATGTAAATAAGTTACTTACTAAAGGTTGCTATTTTGTGTTTAAAACAACACTTGCCATTGAAAATGCATTAATTCTGATAACGATGTTTATGATGATAATAAGGAATATCAGGATAGTCTGAACTTTGGGAACTGACAGTAATGAGCTGGAATTTCGGGACTGAGACTCTGTGTAGACCAGAGGCAATGAGAAGAGTTGTTTAGAAGTGTCGCTGCCTGGAGCTGAGCCAGGGTTTGGCTAATGGGAGCTCTATTTTTTTTTGTAAATGAGCTTATGAAACACCTTCACACATTGAAAATGATTTTGTATTTGTTGATTGTTTATTCCTTTGAGTGGAGTCTCATAGTTCTTTCCTTTTTTATTGTTCGTTAACTATGACAGTATTTCGTATTTTTAACCCAAGGTAGTTGGTTTTCCAAAACTACTAGAAACAAATTGATGATGTAATCATCTTCACTGAAATCTCAGATTGTGGTAAATCTCCACTTTCTGTTATTTACAGATAATGCTTTTTCGTATGTTAGGACTGGGGAATTGTCCAAGTAGATCCTTGGGCAGTGAGGGAGACGTTTTTCTCTTGAGTGGTATAGTTATTTTGCTTTGATTTTTCTTAGACCTTACTGTTGAAGTTTATAAACGTATTAGTTTATGTTTTGCCCTATTTCTTAATTCTGGATTATTGCTGGAGAGTTAGGATAATTTTGTTTATGTTAGTTTGGGGTAGTTGTTTGCTTTTTATCACTTATACTGAAAAAAGTACATAGTTTTCTGTAAAGGTATAAACATCACTGTGTTCTGCTTTTTTCCTTACTACATTTGTTCTGCTATAGTATATAGTTTTCACTTTTACTATATATCTGAAGAAGGGTGTGTGTATATGGGGGGATGTTTGTGTGTGTGTGTTGACACATGTGAAAATACTACTTTCTGATAGTTATGTTTTCTTTCCATTGTCTCTTACTGCAGAGCTCTTGCTGTTGAAAATAAGTTTATCAAAATGTAGTAACATAATTATTAATACATAACCTAAACATTATTTTTTTTAACATGAACAATTTTGGATTCACTGGAAGTTAAGTTCCAGGCATTGCTGTTTTTCATGGAGATAGCGTTTGTTTCACTCAGAATCCTTAATTATCTCAGTACATATTTTATGCGACATAGTATCTGCACTCTTGCCACCTACAGCCTCTTCAGAGAGTGTAACACATGGCACCAAAGTAATAAAAATATAAGCTCCAGAGCGAGAAGCAAAGCTGAAACGAGCCATTTTTACATATAACTTAAGTTTAGGTTCTGTGTAGTAGGTTGATCCCTTACTTAACCTTTAATAAAATTGGATTCAAGGGTATGTGTATATAAATAAAAAATAAAGTTAACTTTATTTCATTGACTTCCATATAGCAAGTACCTAGTAATGTACTACAACATTTAAGCTTTAATATTATTCCTATTGGTTGGAAAATTGGCATACTTTTTTTTGCAAGGATGAGCATTAAAAAGGTAAGTTGTTGTCATTTGGGAGGGTTATTGAGATGATCATTAAGTTTATGATCATATTCACATATTCACACAGATTGAATCAGCCTATTTGTCTGGCATTTTGTATCTTATCAAGTTATTTCAGAAGTCATGTCTTTTTTTTTACATAGTTTGGAAATTAAAATTTGATAAAAATATGGGTATGTTTAAGACTTCATCTGCACTAACTTCTCACACTCTCCAGATTTCCCTGAATGGGCTCTTGAGTTGTACATGCCTCTGAGTTCCGGTTCAGTTCCTTTTTGAGTAATGTTCCAGTCAGCATACAGGTTTTCCCCATTAACTGAAAGTAGAATATTCCTGTGCAAACTTTTGTAAACCTCAGTGGCCAAAGCAAAGAAGCAATTACCATTAATTTACATGGAAAAGTTTTTGAGTGTTTCCAGACCCCCCAAATAACCAACCATATTCTCTTAATTATATCCAGTTTTTGCTAACCTTAATATCCTTATGAGATCTTGGGCCTTTTCTCATTACATTAGGACCCACCTAGGTAACGGATGCACAGAATCGGTAGAGATGAAGCACAGGTGCTCACAGGCATTGCTTTACGCTCTAGTGTCCGACCCTGAGATGCTGAGTGTGGTTCCCAGGGAGGAAGCTTGGCTGGGCCACTCTCGCTGCTGGGCTCATGTGCTGCCTCTGCGAGGCTCATGCACATCACACACAGAATGCTGTTCTCACTTTTGGCTTTTTTGGTAAAAGCAAAAATCCTCTTCGGATTTCAGTCAGTTAGCAAAAACAGGTGCTAATGTAGGTGTTTTCTAAAAGCCAAGTGATATAAAGTGAACTTTTGAAAAACTGGAGATACCTGGATTTGTGCATGTGGAATCTCAGAGTATAGATTTGTGTCTAAGGGGAGGCGTCTCAGATCTGCTTGATTAGACGTGTCTAACCAGTGTCTTCTCATGGTGCTGATACCATGGTGTGGAGGGAGGTGACGGGAGACGGGAGTGAAGGGGGTGTAACCCCATAGTCTCCCACCTCTGGCTTCCCCAGAAAGCAGCACTTGGACACTGTCGGGAACATGTGAGACCTTTCCAAAGTGCTCAGAATCAGCCATGGACAGTTTAAAACGTGAATCATGGATGTTTCTTTGCAATAGTGTAGATGTTTCCATTTTTAAAAAAACCTCTCACCCCTGCCCCAGCAGTCACCCCTGGCCGCGGCGCTCACGGCCCTTAGCCTTGCCCAGACTCACACCTGTTCTACCTTTTCCTGTGATCAGGTTTCCTCTGGGTCATTTCAATTCTTGTAATTATGTCCTGGTTTTCCCAAACGATTCTGAGTTAATGGAGTTTTAGTCTTTTAAACATCATTTTCTGTTCAATATATAATTACATGAAATTATATTCTTTTCAAAAACTATATAAAAACTAACGCATATAGTTTTAAATTTAATTAGTTTTAATTTAAACAAAAATACTTCCTTGACTTGGTGGTGTTTTGACTCTTGAACAGGGAAGTGCATGTCTATGTTAATGCACCCTGTTAAAAATACCCACTCTGTCACGTTAATGAAAGTGCTACCACCCTCCCTCGCTTTTCTGCCAGGGCATTTTAATTTAAAAAGAAAATTCCTGGAGGCAACAAGGCTTTCAGCCCAGAAAATGGTTCTGATGATAGAATTCTGGGCTCTGTTCAGGGGGGAGGAGAGAGGGATGTGTCCCATATTTCTCCTTAAACCTTGTCGCATTATTGACTACCCAACGATATCTCAATACTTTTCTGTCCCGGGAGGAAATGTGTAAGTGTCATGTACTGGAAAGACCCAGGGCTTTGGATGAGTCAGATAAATTGTCCTTGGAATCCGAGCTCTGCCTTGTACTATTTATGTGACCTTGCATGTGGGTTTTAATATCCCTGAATACTAGTTGTTTTCTTCTTTTTAAAAATGAGATAATAATGCTTCCCATGCAAGATTGTTGTGGCTTCTTGGACTAATACCTGCAAAGCTCCTGAAGTGACCCCTGTGCATATACTCTGGTCAACCAGTAGTAGCAGTTTCGATATTGATCATGGAAAGCATTCGTTGGTTTGTGGGTTTATTTTTTTTAAGATTATATTTATTTATTTATCTTTAGAGGGGAAGGAGAGAGGGAGAGAAACATCGATGTATGGTTGCCTTTCGTGGGTCCCCTGCTGGGAGTTGGCCTGCAGGGAACCGGCCTGCAACCCAGGCATGTGCCCTGACTGGGAATTGAACCACGATCCTCTGTTTCACAGGCCCGCGCTGAATCCACTGAGCTACGCCAGCCAGGGCTGTGGGTTTATTTTTGATACCTTTAATAGAACTGCTAATAGTATAAAAAATTCAGATTTCTTTTTCATTAAATCTAAATAGATTTAATGTTTTTTTCCTTGATGTTTGATTTGAAATTTAAAAAACTTGATTTTTAAAACATTTTAACTTTACTGAGGAATAATTGCCAAATAAAACTATCTGTTGAAAGTGTACAGTGGGGTGATTTGGTGTGCATGTACGTGGTAGAACAATTACCAAGGTTATGGTTACAAATAAGCAGTGACTCTGTTAAGTGGGGTCCCAGAACCAGAAACATTATCATCTCCTGAGAACCTGTTAGAAATGTAAACTCCTGGGCTTCACACAGTTGCTACTAAATCAAAAACTCTGGAGGTTTTCATAAACCATCCAGGAAGTTTGGATGCACACTCAAGAGAACCACTGCTTTAGAATGTCTGGGAAACAGAAAAAGGTAACTTTCATGAACCTGCCATGAAGAATAACCAGTTAAAATTATGAGTATATTTCCTTCTAGTCTTGTCTTTATTTGTATGAGTGTATACTTATTTTTTCAATACGATCATACTATATGAGTCTTACAGCCTGCTGTTCACCTCAGTATTATGTCCTGGTCATTGCCCTGTGGCATTAAATTCTATTTGAAAACATCTGGAGTCACATGGCTGCACAGTGTGCGGTCCTGTAGTGTCTCAGCATTCCTCCTCCAACCCCTTAGACGTTGCAGCTGTTTCCAGATGTTCAAGAGGAACAGAAGCAGCGCAGAGTTGAAAGTTTGTATTAATAAACTGTTGTGAATATCTGCAGTTATTTCCTTAGCATGAATTTATTGCTGTGGTGGAATTACTGACTCAAATGGTATGGCTGTTTTTATAGCTCTTAATATATAGACAAATTACCTTTGAGAAAAGTGCCAGTTTGTACTCCAACCAGCAGTACAGACAAAGCGTCCATTCCTAGAACACTGGCCAACCCCAGGGTTACAGTCCTTTTGAATGCACGTCAGTTTGATAGGAGTTTGTTCTGAATTGTAAATGAATAGGATATAACTTCTTGTTTTCTAGTCTTTCTATTGGCCTTCACTGTCGAAGTGACAGACATAAATGGTAGACGCTGTCTCTTAACTATAAATGTTAAAGTTGTTAATTTCTAAAGTTTACGCTTCCAGTACTGTGATGCCACATCTCACGAAGACTCCACCTTCACTTGGGAGGGGGTTGCGGCTCTCACAAAGGCGTGCCATGGAACAGCAGTAACCAGACCACACGGACGTGAAGGGGGGCTCCGGTGCCTTGGGCTCTAGGGACTAAGGACTGGAGTGCTGTCTAGGGGGAGAAGAGCAAATTATTTCTGTCTGAAGAATCACAAGGCAATTAAGTAACACTATTACTAATATTAAATATTGCTAGGGTGGGAGTCATTGAAGGGGTCTGGGATAGAATGTTAAGTAAATGCTAAACTAGCAGAAAAAAATGTTGTATCACTATAAGGCAGTCATCCTATACAGGCATACCTCAGAGATATTGTGGGTTTGGTACCAGACCACCACAATGAAGCAAGTGTTGTGATAAAGTGAGTTGTAATCGTTTTGCTAATGGAATGTCTTGCCTTCAGTTTGTAAGAAATGCAACATCTGTGAAGCACAATAAAGTGAGGTGTGCCTATCTATGTTGAACTTGAACAGCTATGGTGAAGGTTGGTTTGTGATACCTTTATGGATCCTAAAAAAAAGTTTTGATACTTGAAACTCACTCTTTGAATACATATTTATATTAGCTTGTGTTATGCTCATTAGTGACTTCTTCTTGGGGTCTCCAGGACAACAGGGCTCCCTTGGCGCTGACATTTCCAGCATCCCAGGTGGTCAGAGGGTGTTGTGATCCCAGTCCCTATGAACTGGGGAACTTGAGTGGAGTGGGCTCGAATCAAGGAGGTGTATACTCTGGGGGCCAGCCTCAGGGGGGATGCTCTAGGCTGCTACTGCACATAAAGCCTTCAGTCTTCTAGGAAATGAAGTCAGTGTCCATAAATTTTATCTTAATTCTACTTTGGTCATGGACCTTTGAGAAGCTAAGGAACAGGGTTGGCGGGGGCTTCTCTCAGAAGAGTGCCACCATGCAAATTACTGTTCATTCAGTTTTGGGAGGTGATTGATTTCTTGAGCAAACTCTGGACTAGGCAGCCTGCTTTCTATGATGTATTTTCTCTCCTTTGCAGATTACACATCAAATAGTGATGAACAATGTAAGAATAGAATGTATTTTGTACAGCGATTTCCAATTTACAGAGCCAGTTTATATGCTTTTTGGCTCCTGTCCACAGTCCGTAGTCAGTTACTAATATTGTCCCTACTTTGGCAGATGAGGAAACTGAAGCTCAGAATAGCACAGGGACTTGCCCAAAGTCTCCTGCTCACAAAGTCCATGAATTACTTGGTATCAGGAACCAGGTCCCTGGCCAGGTCCCCTGGAGACTGAATGAGAGCTCCTTCCCCTGGAACACAGATACCAAATGGCCAAGAACAGCATCACAGGGCAACTGTGTAAAACACCATTTTTCTTCATTGGTGGATGGGCTCCTGGACCTATTCACACCATCATACATGTAAGCCGGATGCTGTTTTTGTTGGAGCCATTTGGCAGGGTAGGGATTTTTTATTAATCCTTTTTTTTTTACTTCTGTTCTCCCTGCCTAAATCAGAAGAGTAACAATTCACTTGAGTATGTTTCCTAAAGCAATGATGCATTATAATTGTTAAATTACAACAAAATGCCTATTTTAAAACTGTGATGCCAGAATGGCAATGTGGCCTCGAATTCCCCACAGAATCAGTTTGAAAGCTGTCACGATACGGCCCAGCTCACCAGGATTGCACTGGTGCTGTAGACGGAAGCAGCCACAGACCTAGGGTTGAGGTCCAGTCGGGGCCTCGTAGACCATCCTCTGGAAGGCATGGTTCTCACTGCAGGAGGATGCTGCCCCTTGAAATCACATGTACTCCTGTGTGCTAATTAGTGTATGCCATGTATTTTGAATTTGCTTTTGACAATTTTTTCAGTGCATTTTATTCTTTTTTAATTATAAGAATAGCCCATACTTGTAATCACATGAAATTCTTGAAAGAGAAAATTAATAGTGTACCCCTCATTTCTGCTGGTTCAAATCTCTATCCCACCTTAATTTCCCCTTTGAGGAAACCAGCATTTACAGTTAGATGTGTATCCTCTTCTTTTTCTTTCTCTTTTTCATGTATCCATGTCTTCATACATGTATATGGGACTCTTTTCCTCTGTATTTTTTTCCCAAAAATTAAATCATAGCAAACTTAGTATAACCTTAGGTTGTTTGTTTTCTTTTGTCTTTTTTTAAGTGTAGACCTCTTTGTAAGTCCTTACAGGCAAGTAAATTCATATCATTTATTTTAATTACTGAATAACATCTTATTGTAAGGCTGTAGCATATATTGTTCAGCTTCTCACATGTTTTTTAACATTCTGGTTGCTCCCGGTGTTCTGTTACTGCAAACATTTACTATTACGACATAGGCATCTTTTGTAATCCTTATGGTAATTTTTTACTCTGTGAAGTATATTGTTAAAGAAATGAAAAAGTAGGAACCCTCTATCTTCAGCTATTATCTATAATCATGCACTTCTGTAATTAGTAGCCTGTTACCTAGTAATAAGAATTACAGAGATTTATGTGTAGAATATCTCTTTATGTCTGGAGCAGCTGCAGATGTAGCTTTTATTTTGTGCTGGAGTCATTTGTGATTAGCTTCTGTATGTGGACTCACGGCAGAGCAGAGGTGATCTTTCAGCTGTCACAGTGTCCCATCTAGACCTCTTCGAGGGTGAATAATTACCTGGGTTTGGCCAAATCTAGTAATCTAATGATAGACTACCTAGTCAGCCAGGGTTTTCGAGTGTTGCCTTCTTAGGCTGTGCCCTTAGATTTTTGTGACTGAGAGAGCCTGGCTTTTAGAATGCATGAATTTAAAAAGTGCTCTGTGGTGTTTTGGAATCCGGAAGGGCGGAACTCCAGCTTTGGTGATGTGCAGAATCTGCCCAGACCCCTTCGGTTGCTTAAAGTATGATCGGTAATGTTACTGGCCATATGTTTCAGGATTTTGAATACTCAGAAATAGTTCTTAACCATGTGATTGTGAAAACAACCAATTTTCATATGTGAAAATGAGCATGCTTATTAATGGGGCTGCAATTGCCTATCGCATTCAGTCACATTTATAACTCTCAAGGAAAATGATTGTTTTACATGATTTAGTGTTTACAAATTTACAGCCACCCAGCGAAGCTAACTGTATATGAAACATGTGTGGCCCTTTTGTAGGTAATAAAATGGAAAATCCAATTTGCAATTGCAGAATAAGCCTCTGAGAGATATATGACTTTCATAGCAGCATCGGTCAGAGGGTCATTGCTAATCACGGTGCTGGCTGGCTTCCCCTGTGGCCTGGGCCGTCCCACTGAAGAGTGAGCGTAGGGAATCTCTGTCTAGAAGCCAGCCAGCGTGTCCGTAGATGCACCACTTTCTAGCTTATTAGATCCTCTTTGTCACAGTGCTTAATCCTGCTGCCTGATCCTTGTTAGAACAGCACCAGAGCCCCGCTCAGGCTTCTAATAAAGGGGATGGGTGAGGGCTCCTAACTAGATGCACTGAAGCGTGCAGCAGTTAGGGCGATTGCAGCCCGACTGACAGCGGGGCGGGAGGCTTCCTGCATGTTATTACTTGAAAGGGAACCTACCTCCTAGAGCTGACAGATGAGCTTTGCTGAGGCAAGGGTAACTTGTTGTTAGGCCAATATGAGACGGGTGTCATCTTTTCACACAGTATAATGGCCTAGCTTTACTCTAATTATATTAACCCTCTTCTGAAATGGCTGCATTCCTGGCTGGTGCTGAGTGAGGTGGGAAAGCCAGAGACAAATAGCTGGCTAGGAGGATTACTGCTGCACAGAAACAGGTATTGTGTTCTCCTCCGGTGACATTAAGTTGAAAAACGAAATAAGCACACCCTATTACGCCAAGCCCGGTGATAACTCTAAGGGGCAGAGTTTGGTTTGGCTCGCACGGTTTCCATCTCAGTCATCTGGAGTCAGCTGCTTTGAGGTGTGCTGTGGACATTAAACACGGTTTTCATGGCTCTTTGTTAAAAAGAAAACACGGTGTCAACAACAAAGCTATTGTTTGGGCTCTTTTCTTCCCCCGGTGAATCTGAATCATTCTTTTCTATTAGGCTCCCTATTTCTGGTAGCCATGTGAAGCCCCTGTGGATGCCATTGTGTAGTGTTGTTTGAGACTGAAATAAACAGCCGGAATGTACAGATGAGTTTGAAGTGATGTCAGTGAAAGTGCTCATGAAGAGCCCATGGGCCTTTCTGTGTCCCCCGACTTCTCAGATGCTACTGTGAGACTCCTCTTTCCTGAAGGGAGGGTGTCCAGCTTGCACGCAGCATTTCCTGCCTTCTCCAGTTACAGCAGGCGTCATTAGCAATCCCCTACGCCTCTTCTGTCTCCGGTGACAGCACTTTAATAGAGACATTGCTGGGGATTGACAGATCTCCGGGGCTTAGAGGCTTCAGACAAAAGGGCCCAGAGAACATGGCTGACCTTTCTTGGCATTATTCCCCTCGGTCTGTCTTCCATGTGTTGCAGTCAGGGAACATAGAATTTAATACATCATTTTCAGAGATTATTACTGAGGAGGCTGCAGGCTTATTAAGAGGCTGTTAATAAGTTAACAAGAGGCCATGTACATTCCAAAGTGGGTATGTGGGTAGTTGATAGTAAAATGTAGGTGCTTCTTTTACATAGAAATATGCACCTGTACCTTAAGTTCAAGGATAATTAAAACCTGCCGTGCTCATATACTTTGGGATTATTGGACCTGACTGGAAGGGAGTTTGTAATACAGCCTGGGAAAGGAGAGTCTTTTTTCTCTCACTGCCCCACAGAAGTCATCCCTGGACAAATTTGAACTAGCTGAGGCTTCTCCGTGGGGTCCTTCCTGGAGCCTTTCCTTGGTCCACATTGCTCTCACACTGACCAGGGCCCTCAATATACGGCGAGGTGAGAAATGCTCTGCGTTCCCTCCTCTTGCCTCTCTTCCTCTCCCAGTGAAAGAAATCCTAGACGCTTGGTCCTCATCCGAATGAGATAGTAAGAGGAAAACAGACTTTTTGAGTTAACTCATTGTAGTGCGTGAATGGTGGGGAATTCCGGATGCACGTTCACCAGATCGAGTTCCACCCATAAGAAGGTTAGACTGCTTCCCATTAGGATGACTGACTGTGCGGGATGAGAAGGAGAAGTATTTAGGGCATAAGTAGCCACTAACAGGGAGATCCTCTTTGCTTAGGAATTGGTTTTTTTCTTTAAGCAGTTTATGTTTTTTATGGCTGCTTTTTTTCTTCAATTTGAACTACATGTCTATTCGCAAAGGTCTTAGTCATTTTTTAAATATTGATTCCATGCAGGTGTCAGTGGACAGGGTTTAAGGGCAGAAAGATGATATGTGAGCATAAGTTGTTAGTTAGGTAAATGTTCTAAGACAGATGTGCTCATCTCCTGCGCCTCCACCCCAGCCTGCTGGGGAGTCACTGCAGCCTGGTTCCCGTCCCCTGGGGCGCAGGCCCTTCTCTCGTGGCCGTGCTTCCCGAGGAGAGTGCGCCACACATACACTGGGCATTTAGAACAGGACGCTTTAGAAATAGACTTCTTTTTAAATGGAATACTTTTCCAGAAATGTCTTTATTTTTCGGAAAAGTGGCAGTGGAAAGAAGAGAAGAGTAAGAGAATGAATGATATGGAAGAGAGGACATAGAATACAGCAAATGAGATCCTACAAGGAAATATGAATTATAGAGAAATTTAAACAGATCGGTTTGATGGTTGTAAAGCTAAAAACCACCACCCCAAGTAAAGATAAAAAAAGAAAAGATAAAAGGCAGCCCATTGCTGGCAAGGTCACACCCAGGTGGGATACCCAGCCCAGCAGACTAAGTGCAACTCTTGGATTCTCGCTTGCCCTGGGCTGTTTTCTGATTTGTGGTTTGGGGAATACAGCCCATTAGCTTCCCAAATGATTTAATATCTGACTAATGATGTTAAGCCATTCAGATGAGGGAATTGACATTATTGATAATCCTGGAGACAAGTGTATTTGTTTATTTTTGTACTTAACATCAACAGGTTCTAAGTAGCTTTGGAAAGATCATGATGAATTACTCTCTCTATATACGTGGTAATATCTGTTTTCTTAAAAGCATTTTGTGGAATTATAATCACTTTTATATTGGCCTTTCTCCATTATTCTGAGTAGTTAAAGTTCAAAGAACAAAAAGAAGATGGATTCAAAATATCAGTTATTTTGTTTTAAGAAGAAATATCATCATCCTAGTAAAAATATCAATTCATTTTCCTTTCTCAAGTTCAGATCAGCTAGGAAATGTTGTGCTTCGTGGTGTACTTGCATCCCAGAATGTGTTTTCATTATCCTGAGTTATCAGTTATGACAAAATTGGCAGTAGAACCTCAGGATAGAACAAATATGTTACTCTGGCTGTGTCCTGGGAGGAACAGTTGCTGAGTGCCTGTGTATGAAAAGCCTTGGGCTGTGGACCAGGAGTGTGAGAAGAAGTACTTCAGTAGGACAGTCAGGGAAAGGCCTTCAGTGAATCTGTGCCGAGTGAAACCGTGCGTGTCTCTGCTGCTTCACTCCGCTGTCCTTGTCCCTCCATAGGAAAGCCAGTTAAAGGAAACCATTTCGCACACTGCCTTCTTTGTGTCTGAATATACCACCCCCCCTCAAAAAAGTTATCTGATCAACTGACGGGTGGCACCTTCATGGCGTTTTAATGCTACCTTCATGGCCTGGTCTGCGGTCCATCTAGGCTGGCATGAACCCTGACAGCTGCACCAGGCATTATAGAAAGAACCTGAGATTTGGAGTCAGAAGTCTCAGGTTCACATCCCCACTTTTTTTATCTTGTTACTGATCTTGACTTTGATCTTGACTTTTTCTGATCTTGTTACTTAGTTTCCCCATGTGTTTATTTGTTCATCTCTGAAGTGGTCCTAATAACTGACCTTGAGAATCAAATGAGGAAGTGCTTTGAACAGATAAGTTGTAAACTGATAAGGACTATACAAATGTGAGTTTCTGTTGTAACCATATTAATGCGATTCATTTGGTGCTGCTTCTGACGTGTTCTTATGGTACCTGAGTAACGCAGTGATAATTTTATGTGGGCAGTGTTTTTATCCTTCATTCGTATTGTTCTCTGGCTGGAGACAGAAGGTGGTGTTGATCACATGGGTCTAGACCAGGTCAGACCAGCAGGAATTCACGTTGTGAAGGTAGAATTTCAGGAAGTTCTAACAGCACTTCTCCCAGTTTTGGATGGGGCCATTTTTGTCTCCTCAGCAAATACCTAGGAAAAACAAAGCTTATGCTGCCTTTGTAAGAATCCTGTCCAGGTTTACTTTCTCGCTACCTCCTGCCCTCCACCACCTTTCTCCCTCCTTTTTCCCTTTGTTCTTTATTTCTTGGACTAGGGTACTAATTGCTTGAGCACCAGTGTTGACTTGGGGTAAGACATTTGAAAAAATTCAAATTAAATGAACCAAAAGCTACTTAGGATTGCACTGTGGTTACTGGGCGGGACTTCTTAGTCCTGATCTGTGCTGGATGAAAGAACCTTTACCTTTTTTTCTTCTCCGTGTTTTCAGGAAACCTGGATCTGACCGGTCAGAAGCAGGTATTCAAAGCAGAGAACAACCCTTGGGTCACCCCGATTGCCGACCAGTTCCAGCTTGGCGTGTCCCACGTGTTCGAATACATTCGATCTGAGACATATAAATAGTAAGTAGACTAGTTTCCCAAAGTAGCACACTGGTTTAGTAGTATTTGTAATTATGCCATTTTAAAAACTGTCATGTGACATTGTCATCTTGGTGGCAGTTAGCTCATAGCATGTTACATGTTTTATTAATAACCACATGTAGTAATGTCTTGTACTGATAGATTATTTTAATTGACATTATCAAAGGGAATTTATACCAAGTTTGTTTAGAAAAATCTTAAGGTATTATATTAAGTTGACTTTTCATGACACTAAGGGAATTTGCCAAACACTTGAAGATCAGAACATACTTTTTTTCTACTTTGAATGCAAAGAACAAAAGCTGTTATGAACAAAATTGTTAAGCAGTTTGTTTATAAAATGAGTAGAGATTAGGAACACATCATTCTATTCTTTAGCAGCTTTTACTCTAGTGAGGTGGTAATATCTCTAAAAGAAAAAGGAAAGGTAGAAAAACTGGGAGTCAGCTAGCTTGAGTCACAGCAGCAGAGTCCCTCAACTCCCCCCCTCCCCAGGTCAAAGGCGATCGTGGGAACCTGCCCTACAACCTGGCTGTTTTCACCCCCTTCGCTGTGCCTGGGCTGGAAAGAACTCTCTTGCCCCACCTGCTCTGTTATATCTGCTACCACTGTTTTCTCTTCATCCCACCCTGGCCCCACCCCCGTATTGAGGTGATCATTTATCTTAGGCTTCATCGAGTCTCTAATGCTGAAATCTAGTCACCTTTGGTTTTAAGCAAACACAGACTTGTAAAAATCCATAGTCAAGTTTAATCTTTTGGGGGGCCCTTAACTAACATTTGAGAATTTAACATTTCAACTGTTAGAGAAAAATTAGAGGATTGTTGAGAGTCACATTCAGGTGGGAGTCTCCCTCTCTCTCTCCTTCTCTCTCTGGTTTTTTTTTTTTTTTGGTATCATAAAAATGCCCCACACTCAACATGGCCCTCACTGGGCCTCTGCTGGGCCTCTGCTGGGCCAGTGGGTCAGTGCTGACTGACAGGGCAAAATCCCCGCTTAGAAATGGCCAGCTATGGTGGCGTAGTGCCTTCCCCAGTCTCCAGGCTCCTGGTCCCACAGTCTAGGGCTTGGGATGCTCATATTTCCTGTCTGACAGAATCTCAGAAAAGATGAGCTCTGAAGAGCAATGGAATTAAAACTAAATAGACTAAAATCGCCGAAATTATAACCTGTCTTCATATGTGAAAGCAAATTAAATCACAGTTTAGATTTTTTTAAGATAATACTGTGTCATTGACAGTATATCTTAAGACTTAACCTTAAGATTTAACTGAGAGAAGTATAGGATGTGTGTTGTTTCACAAGCCACAAGTTATGGGCAACATACAGATTCTTTAATTATGAATATAGTTCAGCCTTGGAGATTGGTTTGGTTAATTATGAAAATGTGTGAAAATCTAATTGCAAATTAGCCAATTATTGTTCATTTTTCCTCTTAAGTCATTAACCACTGCTGTCATCCATTAGAGATAGAAGTTTAATTTTTTTGTTAGTAAGTAAATGGGAGGCTACTTAGAGCTTGGTTTGTAGGGAATTGTTTTAGAAAACTATTCTATTTATTTTAACATATAGCAAAGTATACAAATGAGCTATTAATCCAGAATAGGAGGAAATACTGTTTATTATTCTGAGTAACAATTTTTTATTATACATTAATTTGTAATTTACAGAAAATGAGAATATATTAGGTATGAAAGTACTTCTAATTTTAATGTCATTTTAAAAGATTAAGTTGTGAATTTGTTAACTTTGTATTACCTCAGTCATTATTGGGCAATTAGTCATCATAGTACGCTACTGTGGACTATTTCTGTTTATTTGATGGTGGTTGGGATTCTGGATGAATGAGAGGCACGTTGCTTTGATTGAGTTGATTGGTACATTATTTGGAAGGGAATATATGATGCAACATTATAATCACTAGCCTATTTGATGTATATATTCCTATGTCTGTAACTGTTATCCTATGTTTGGGAGTCAAAGTCATCTAAGCAATTTTTTTACTAGCATACCTTTTTATATTTGATTTCCTCTTGAACAGTTATATTATCTTTTACATACTTAAATGGTATTAAAAAACTCAAGCACAGGAGAGTCATTGTCCCTTTTTAGGGAGACCAGTCCATACCCTGCTCACTGCTTTTAGAGGAGTCTGTGTGAGGCTCTTCTGGGAGAAAAC
The DNA here is from genome assembly GCF_014824575.4 of Sturnira hondurensis. Classification (NCBI taxonomy): domain Eukaryota; kingdom Metazoa; phylum Chordata; class Mammalia; order Chiroptera; family Phyllostomidae; genus Sturnira; species Sturnira hondurensis. The sequence goes on along the minus strand of NW_028085119.1, from coordinate 2,660,382 downwards.
ACTTGCCCTGCACCCTCAAGGGCAGGGGCCTTTCGGGGGCACTGAGCGGTCTCTACTCTCCTGGAGAAGGAGAGTGTGGACCTCCTCCTGTGTTTCAGCCGTTCCGTCCCTCTTCCATTCCTCCCTAGTTACCTTCACTCTTTTTTCAAACGTACCAGCCAAAACCACGGAGTGGTAACTAAATAAGACACGAAATCAGAGTCTGAGCCTTTTAAAAAGCACTTGTAAGAATATGTGACTTTTATGTTTCACCGATTTCTAAAATTTAAGGTCCTCTTTTCTGTGAAGGTAGTACTCTCTATGTATATACACACCTATTAATCTATATTAATTACATTGATTTTTCAAATTTAAGTTTCTTCTTTATATAAATGAAAAATTATATCATCATGTAATTAAAATTCAACTGAATTTTTTAATATTCTTAAGCAGCTACTTCATGGTTAGAGGACTTGTAGTATCCTTTTCAACTCTCTGAAAAAATAATATTTAATTAGCAAGTACTTGGCTACTTTTTAAAAGTTGTATATGTAGCAACCTTCACGAAGGCAGTGTATTCATTACACTCATATTTTTTAAAAGGAGCACATTTCACATTCCGTACCTTAGTCGTAATTCTCTAATCTAAAGCTGGTAGTGTCCAATCTTCACTTGTCTTTTTATGTAAACCACCAACACCCCATCCAATAAAATGTCTTTTTTTTTAATATGTAGATCTTTAGACTATCATGATGCCATATTTTTTCAGTTTGTCCCGGCCCTGAAAATTCCAGTGAGTCTTCTTTCTTTTTTAAAAATTTTTTCTAACCCATTGACCCATTAACTGAATGAAAGTAGTAAAGAACTTACCAGCACGTTTTATTTTTGTTCATATTTGAAGTCGACTTTCACAGTGACCTTCATGTTCTAAGCACACCCTCAGATGCCTTCTGAGTCTAGAGCAGTGACAGGCAGAGAAGATGGATTATCTGATTTCCAGGCCCTAATGGACTCCAGGAGGAGACGGGGAAGTTTGGAACTAAACAGTGGATTAGTGTTCAGGAAAAATTAAAACACTGTGAGATGATTTAAGTTTGATGATGAGATGAACTTGTGCAGCGAGGCCAGGGGAGGTGTGGGGAGGTGTGGCTGGCAGGACGTCCAGCCGTGGTGCTTCAGGAGATGGTCCTTTTGAGTACAGTTTGAACATTCGTCGTGTCTTTCTCAGCATTTCCCAAGGGGGGGGGGGCACTCTTTGTTCATTTATTATATATATCAGCAAAGGGAACATCCTGGCTGGTGTGATAGCATTGCCATTCGTTGTGAGTTATTCCTGCTGTTAAAGTAAAATGATTTGCTTGGCTGGGTGGTTGAGGATCAAACTCCACAAGCACATTACTGTTTTCAGGCTGTTGTTGATTATACACTCACCTCTTATCTCATATGTGGTAGTTCTCCTCTCTCTGTATGACCTCTTTTACTTCTGTAGAGCATAATTTTGCTGGAATAGTCACCATGTTTTCCCCCAGGGGGAGAAGTCAGATTGCAGTCCGGATCCTTGACGAGATTCTTTGTGGAAGGGAGCACCTCGCCCCTTTCGCATTTCCATCAGGGAAGGTGGATAGAAACCACAAACCATTTTAAAAGCTGACAAGTTAACTCTTAACAAAAGGAGAGGTTTGATGAATGTTTGGCTGAACCATGTCGGTGGAAAGAGGCATTTGGAAAACAGGCGCCCTCAGGAAGGCTGCAATTTATGGAGCTCGGTGGTCCTATTTCCAGGGCGGTGTGACTCATCCGATGCCTCTCTGTCACTCTTCCTCACTCTTGTGACTTTCTTCTCTCCGTAGACAGAGATGCCACACTTACTTGGGGGGTTTTGTTTGTTTTGCTTTATTTTTAGTCATAAATGAAGACTGGCCATACTATTGTTCATGTTAGTTAATGGAAACATTTTAACAAAGTAATGCTTGGCGAATGATGAGCAATGATGAGGAATATGCTGGTAATTTTTCTTCATTAAAAATCTAATAAAATAAATCATCCTGTTTGATTTGTAAGAAAGGATACCTTTATTTACTGATTATTGTTTCTGAAGTTGTTTTACTTGTACAATTAAAGCTAAGCAATATTTTCTTCTTTCTGTAATATGTGCAAACCTATTAGAGGTTATTATGAGCATAAGTGGCTTTATTAAACAACTACTATACCCTCTAATAGCTTCTGAGTGAGTGGCCTGGAAGATCCTTAAGATAACAGATTTATCTGATCTACCAAAAGGCCAGAGCATTTCAGCCCAATCTGCAATCCCATTCATTTTACCACAGCCCTTTGCAGAAGGGATTTTTTCTGACCCAAACTGTGTAAACCATGTTATTTTCTGGTGAGGTACAAGTGGGTGCACGGAGCCAGCAGATGGTTTCACGAGTGTCACAGAAGGATGGAGGAGAGTTCAACTGCCGGGCCTTCCCGGCAACAAGTGAATTCTACAGAGTGGCAATCAGCGTGCAGAACAGTGTAGACTTTTGTCTTTACTATATCCGAAAAGAGCTTGTGTTAAACCAGAGAAAAGCAGTATTTCTTTAAGCAGATGTGATCATGAAGAACCAATTATTTTTCTAAAGCTTCTGATATAGAGAATGTTTTTATTTTTAAAAGTTGACTGTATATTGTATTCCTGGTAATTTACATTTCCTTTATAGATACTACACATGTATATTTTGGGTTGTTTTTTAAGTGAACCAAATAAATGTTTTATGACATTCCTCCATAATACAAAATATGATTGAAACTTCTGACATCTCTGGAACTATTTGTATGCAAGTATGTTTCATATAACTGACATTGCTAAGAAATATCTAAGAGAAAAGGTAAACCCATAAAATGTTAAATTTTGGGTAGTATTGTGTCATATCCCTTATTTCATGTTCACTTTAAGTGGTAAAATTGCATAGCATTCATTTTTTTTCTCCAGATAGTATATTACCAGTGTGTGGAGTCAAACATGTTTATTTTGCTGTTGAACAGACAGATAGAAGTCTGGGTGCAGCAGTAACTGTTGACCTTCTTCACCAACTCACTTGACTGTTCCTGAATGTGGCCCTAAGCTACCAATTGCCCTGGTAAATTAATACTTTAGCCCCTAAGGTAACAGAATGAAAACAGACTATTTGAGGAAGAGTACGTAACAGTTTTCTGCCTCTTTCAAGTTTTTTTTTACATTTAAAAGGATTTTTGCTTCTCTGCTTTTTAACTTGTTTAGCACTCTTATTCAGACAAATTTCACAGGTAATTAGTAGTGTTCTTTTTTCTGTATGCATTTTCACGATTTTTGATACATAAAATACAAGTCTTTGAAGCTTTACTTTTCTTTGATTTTATAGCTCATGCAAAATGCTACCATTTTTAAAATGGAAGGTGCTTCCCACTTGACATTTACAATGTACTTGGATTCTGGGAGAATCACAGTAGGGAACCTCCGCCCTCCCTACCTACCCCCAAGCCAAACCTATGAAGGTCAAGGTAAACCCTATTAGGCTTTAAAACCAGCTTCAGAATGGAGATCACATGGAAGGTTAGTGGGGAGGAGGAGGGGGGAGAATGGGAGAAAAGGTACAAGGAACAAGAAGCACTAATGGTAGCATATGTTTACAAAATAAACAGGGGGAGGTTAAGAATAGTATGGGAAATGTAGAAGCCAATGAACGTATATGTATGACCCATGGGCATGAACTAAGGAGTAGGGAATGTGGTACGAGGTGCAGGGCGGAGGGGAATAAAGGGCGAGAGAAATGGGACAACTGTAATAGCATAATTAGTAAAATATCTTTAAAAAATAAAAAGTAAAACCAGCTTCAGGAGGCTAGCTTGTATTCCTAAAGGCATGTAAGAAACCCCATCTTACACATATTCTGGAATGTTTTCCACACTGATGTACATTAGAAACAAATCTAGACATGGAAAAGGTTCCCTAACATATCCATGTGCATTCTCTGGCCCTCTGATGTGTCACGCCTCAGGCACACCGCTGGCTCGTGAGCTCTGCAGGCACCTCCTGGGATCAGGCTGGACCAATGAGCAAGGGCTATGTCAGTCTTTTTGCATTTACTTCACTGACGAGTGCACAGATGATTAAAGAGTTGCGAATAAATTTAGAGGGGCAAAAGGGAAACCAACGCACTGCTACAAACAGCAAAGGGAGAAGAGCTGTGCCTGTTCTGAACCTTGCTCTACAAAAGGCTTTCACATGGGACTTAAAAGAGCATGGCCTCTCTCTGCTGCCCTCTGCCCCCTGCCCTCTGCCCTCTGCCCCCTGCCCTCTGCCCTCTGCCCTTCCTCACTTGTGTGTTGGCTGTCAAGCTCGCATTAGGCATGTTTTGCGCAGCCTCTAAGGTATGGTCAGATACATTACAGTATCAATTTAAGGTAAATAGAATATAACTTGTCCCACTTAACAAAAAGAAAATAAACAAAGGCTAGACCCAGTCCGCACTCCAGGAAGTGTCAGGTTACTTCCTCTTCCTGAGAAGCTATTTTGAATTCCATTTTTAGATGCTACTCATTTGATATTATCATATGGAACTATTGAATATTGACCTACTCAAGGAGGTGAAATTGGTCAGCCTGACACATTGATAACCTTTATTAACTCCCAGTAATCTTTAAAAATTCAATGCCTGATGCTTTCTGTCTAGCTAAGATGAGTTATTGCCAGCACTTGCTGTTTTTATTTGAGAGATAAATTAACAACTGGCGCTTTTATAATCAAACAGAACTGTCTGTGATTTCTGTTCTTTATGCAGTAATATCTTGCTTTATTACATGCTGACTGTTTTATTGAGCTCTGGTCTCTTATTCTGGGGTTGGGCATTGTTGGGTTTTGTTGTTGGTTTGTTTTGTTTTAATTTTTTGGCAGTTGAAGGTTCTTATCTGATGTCAGATATTTTGGTTTAGAATGCATTATATGAAAAGAACTTTAATCAACTTTATTAGATAAAAAGCTTAAAAGTGAGTTCTATTCAGAGGCATTTGGTGATGACTCAATTTATTCATCAGACATTAATAACTTCATATATTTTATTCCATTGTGCTAGTACATTATATCATGTGTTTTTAACACTTGTGGTATAAGAACTTTGTGGTGAAGAAAATCATTGTTTCCCACTATACAAGTTAATTTTTAGATAGTCTTACTTGAAACATAATTCCATCACCTTCAGAGTGTGTGGGCTTTTTATTCTCCATCCAGTTGGATAATATTTGTTTAGCAAGTAAATACATTATTGTTGAGTTTTGCTTACTTAACATGGGCCAGTGTACTAAGGAAGCACTGTAGCTTGTTTTCCCCTCTGATACCCAACTCTGGTTGGTGAAGCCCCTCAGCAGAAGTGCTTGTCTCCCAGTTCTAGAGGCTGGAAGTCTGTGTCAGCGTGTCCACCGGGTGTGGTTTTCCGAGGGCCATGGCGCAAGGATCCGGTATTCCAGGCCTCTCTCCTCGGCTTGCCGACGGTCCTTTTCTTCCAGAGTCTTCATATAATCGTCCCTGTACGTGTGTCCATCTCTGTATCCACATTTCCTGTTTTTAAAGGACTCCAGTCATACTGGATTCGGGCCGCCCCAATGACTTCTTTTTAACTTGACAGTTGCCCCTGTAAAGGCTGTATCTTCAACTATTGTCACATTCGGAAGCGCTGGAGTGAGGACTCAAAGATGGATTTTGTGGGGAGGACACAGTTCTAACCCACAACCCTACTGTTTCTCAAATGCCCGAAAGTAGCATTCAGTTCCTATCAGCTTGCCCCTCCACTTGCCTTTACTCTCTTTTTCCACAGCCCCACACCTCCCTGCGTAGGCAGGTTCTGTTTATTGCTGACTGTGTTTACGTGCCAAGGCCCCGTCCCCGACTCCAACCGCAAGGCCCCTCTCATTGCTTGGCTTTCGGAGTTGTATGTTCCTCCAAACACAGTTCACCACCGTCTCGTTTTAGGTGGTGAACTTAGGTAGGCTCTTGTTCTTGGGAGAGCGGTCTCTGTAATATTATTTTATATCTTCTTTTAAGAATAGACCATGTTAAAATAGAAGCTGGTTAGAATTTGAAGTTCCCCTGGGATGGGAGGGCACCTAACAGAATTCCCTGCTTCATCCTGCTTGGCCAGAGCATCCACGGAGAGAGGGTCACGTGGAACTCCAAACACGGACCGCACGCCATTTCTTTCCCAGGAACCTTATGGCAGAAGCAGCGTGCAGGACCTTTGTGTCTGCCTCTTATGATGGGACCCCCTACCAGTAGGCTTGGACCGCCCCTCTTGACTTTGCTGTCTTCAGTGGTAGCCACTGGCATCTCGCTCTGTAAGACGTGGAGTCAGGGATTTCCTATCTCATCTTGGAGTTCCAGTAGCCACACCTGGAGCCCTCATAACTTCTGTTTCATTTTCCTACCTTGTCTCAGGAGAGCTCTGGAATCTTAATGGGCAAGATCGAGACTGCTAATAACAGGCACAGAATTCTCTTCTCATGTAGTTAAAGCTAGTTTGCTTCCCCAGGGGAGAGAGGGACCTCAGAGATGGAGAACATACTTTCCAGTGGTGCACCTTGGTGTAAAGATGCAGGGATGTACTCTACTTTGAAGCTGTGAGGAAGAAGAAGGGAACATGAAGTCCATTGTCAGAACACTGCCCTGGAGACGGCTTCCAGTCCCGGTCTGTTGGTGGCAAGTGACCGCAGCCCAGTGTCAGCCTCTACATCTTAAAAGCAAGAGGTTCAAGCTAAATCACCTCAGAGAGTTGCCCCAGCAGTGATATCTGACTCAGAGTTCTTTATTTTTCTGTGGAACTTGTTTTATGGTACATATCAACTCACTATTTTTTAAATTTAGTTTAATTCTTGAATTTGCTCCCCATCTAGATTTACTTTATTGATTTTTTTTCTTTTAAGGGGAATGGAAGATGATGATGATCCTGAATATAAATTGTTCCAGGAAAATAGATACAAGATAAAATGATCAGATCAACCTTTTTATTCTGTATTTTATTGAATACCTAATATATGTTTGGCAGTAACTTATTCGTACACATGAATTCCTGACACCTTCGATTCTTCACACTTATTAATCAGTGTAGTCAGCACCAGAGCAATTTTATGAGACTTACCAGTCATCAAAAATTTATTATCAGATAAATCAGAGAAACAATGAGCATCTTAATAGGGTAGAGAAAGTGGCACGTAAAAGGATCGTTTTAGACTATGCTTTCTGTCAGTTGTGTGTTATATTTACAACCAGTAGCAGAGAACTTACTCATAATTTCATGCAAAGAGTCACCAGGGTGATCGTTATCTTCTTACGTAAAGCCTTCTCTGTTTTTTCCAGTGGAATGTTGTACTGGGTCTAACTGTAAGACTAAGAATGCTAAATATACAGATGGTGGGAAACATCGTGTTCTAATGTTAAGCTTATAACATTTATTTTAAAACAGTATCTATATTTTCCTCAGAGTTTTATTATAGTTGTCATCCAAAGCTAAGAATTATCAAACCCGGTCTCTTCCTTTGGGACAAGATTGCTAAACTTGAACTTAGTGATGTGGCTTGGGAAATAGCAGTATGCAAATTGCATACTTTTTTGTGGACAGGTTCCATGTGTACCTTCTACAGATGCAAGGCACTGGCTTATGTCTACCATATTCCTGGCACAGTTTATTACACCTTTCTGCAGGTGTAATAAAAGACTTAGATTTCATCACGTGAGCAGAGTTACTTGGAAGGAGGTTTTTCCATCAGCCGAGCCCTGTCCTGAGGGTACCGGACTCTCACTGCCCTCCAGGACAGAAGGACCATCACGGTGCACCACTGAGTCAGAGCTGAGCTGGTTCTGTAGAGCCTTCATACAGACCCGCTGGGAGCGGGACCGGCAAAACGAGGCTGGGTTACCTCCTTTCAAAGATACAACCTATTGTCCACCTAAGGTTCCCATTAAGTGCTATATTTTCTGTCTGGTGTGTTCCTTCCTGCCACAGTTACCTATTGAATGTGCAGTTAAATATTGCACCCCCAGAGACCTTTTCCTGAATGTTTCTTACCACCTGCCCATCTTCTCTAGGTCCCTTTTATCATCTTTCTTCAGAGCCTTTACTTTCCCTTAGTAGCAGTTTTAATAATAATAATGGCTGTCAGTTAGTGAGCATTTATTTACCATGTGATAGAAATTTGCTCCACTCATATGTGCTATTCATCAGTTTGAAACACAGTATTTATTTCCGTGAGTACTACTTACATTGGGGGCGTAGTATTTGAGTGCATGCTTTCCTTCCCTTAAGAGACTAGAGTCTTTGTGAAAGCAAGGCACATGATTCCTTTGTGACTGGGCTTTGCACGTGGCATGTCCTGGTGTCGTATATAAATGACCCGTCTCATGCAGAGGAGCCTCTGACAGGTTGCCCTGATTTCTGAAAGGAAAACCACTCTGGCATCCACAGTGGGCCACAGCATAGTTCTTTGGTTTTGCTGGTACATAATAAACAATACTGAAAACATTAAAACATGTTCTCAATATAGCATATGAAGTGAAGATTTTGTCTTCACAACAGTCTTTCATGGCTTGTATGGATCTCTATTTACCACACTACTCTCATATTAGAAATAAAACAGTTCTTTACCTTGACAAATAAATGAATTATGTTTGAAAGCAAGACTTTTCCTTACGTGAACCTGCAGTCTCTGTGGTCATTTTCTGTGCCTCTCTTTGTCCATCAAGGGGGGTTCCCTGCAGCGCAGAGAGAGTGACCATGTCCATAGCAGCTCTGAGAGAGGCGAGGTAAACCAGCCCTGGTGGCTGTCTTAGAAAATGAAATGAGGTGGCCAAAGGCATGAAGAGAGGGTGGGGGCACATTCTCTTTTATTCTTTGAATCTATTTAATGCTCTATTTTTTACATGTATTCCCAACTAGTAACCAGTAGGGCCCATGAAGTTAAGAAGGAAGAAACCACAAAAAGTGTAGCTGTGTACTTGATTTTGTGTCTTGTTATGTCCCCTTCCAAGTTATCTGTGTCATGGATTCCATCCTTACCCGTCTTCCGTAACCGGCTGCACCAGACACCTTCCAGGTGATGTAGCCTCTCTCAGGGTGTCCTGAACCTGGGGGAGGGACCGTCTGAATGGAGGCTCGGGAGCGGTTTCGCACTGACCTGCGTGGGTGGTGATCTTTTAATAGGTGCTCAAAGCTAGCAAATTTATTTTGGTACTAAATTCTGGATAATTCCTAAAGAATATAAATTTTGTCAATAAAAGTTTTTGGTTTAGAATACTTAATCTTGGAACTGGGTTTTATAAGTTTTTTTAAAGATGGCTTCTGTTTTATTTTCATGTTTAATTAACAAGATAGGATAATAAGAAAAATACTGGTCATAAGCTAATAGAATAAAAATAACCTTTATTAATTTTATACTGAAACATGGTTAGGAAAAGGAATAATGGCAAATGAGGAAAATGCTCTGTCAGTCACCATGTGACTCTTTTATGTTCCTGAGAATCGAGAGCAGCTTTTGTTGGAAAAATTCAGAACATACATCATGAAGTCAGCTGTTCCCTGCATCTTCCTCCCTCCGTTTTCTTCTGTTCATGTGCTGATGTCCAGGTGGGTTTCCGTGTGACACAGTTTCCTCTGTCACACTGAGGAGAGACAATTAGCAGTCACTGACTTTCTGCCATGGCCCGCCCCTGGTGGGTTCCTTATAGCCTTTGTCTCCCATAGGCTCATGGCTCCGTGAAATGTAGGTGTTCCCCCAGCTTTCAGATTGGAAAACAAGAGTCGCAGAGCAAGTGAAATGACCAGTAGTTTATCTGAGTGTGGAGCCAGATAGCAGCGCCCATCTGTCCTGCCTCTAATATTCCTTGTTGCTTTTAGGTGATACCTAGGAGAAAAAAGAGGAAATGCCAAGTGAGTGAGGGCATCCTCAGTGAGAAGTCTGTGTGTGGAACTTAAGTGAACCCACTTGTGATCATTTCACTTGTCTGATTCTTGAGTTGAACTCAGCCTCCTGCCAGGCCTCATCCTCACCCGGGAGCAGCGGAAGGCACAGGCAGCATTCCGGGGTCTCCAATCGATATTCCTGCTGCCAGCTTTTCAGCACCTGTATGCCTGTCCTCCCGAATCTCCCTTGATTCTGATTTGTCAGGCTCTTATGTGGGTGGTTCTGGTCCAACAATACAAATCCATTTTCCTGCCAGCTACTTACACACTCTGGTTCAGTGGTTGTGTATTTATCTACAGAAGGCTACATGTTTATACTGTGTAGTGGTTGGAGCTCAAGCAATTTGCATATCTAAGGCTGTGACTTTTTCTACCATATTTTGTGTGATTTATCTGTTTGGGCATCATTATCGACTCATGGTCTTTCTCAGCTCATCTTGTACCAGTGACCAGTATCAGACTTTCTGTGGTCTCTTCTTTGTGTTTTTATATTCTCACTAGCGTCAGACTGAGCTTATAATTACTTTCTTCGCACAAAGAACTGATTCTTCTCTAAGGAGCCTGGTTTCTTTTAAGCAGAAAATAACAGCAGAGGTCTGGAAGTGCATGTTTTCCAAGTGAGCATCAAGGTTGGAGTAGAGTGACGTGAGGTATGCCAGCCATTTGAGTGACAAGCAGAAAAATTACCTGTGTCCAGAAGAGCATGCATGCATGTTAATGCTTCCCATTTCTTTATATCTTTGTCAAGTTTATTTTGCCCTTGCTCTATATTACTGGAATTTATTAATCTAGTTCCTTCTTTGCCAAGCTGTGCATGCTAAATTATTCATGTGTTCACATGACAAGTGATCCCACATTTGCATGTTTTCATTTTCGTCTCTTCCTGGACTCGTGTTCTAGAATCAACTGCTAAGTGGGTAAGTCCAGAAATCCTGTCTCTGTCCCCAGAGCACTTGAAAAGAAAAGGAATAGTAACCCCCTGCCAGGTTTTATACTAAAGTAACCGAGAGCGTGGGCCACTCAGTAACATAAAGGTGCAGATCACCCAGCAGCTCCACTTTGGGGTTAAGAGACAAGAACAGTGAGGCAGGAAAAGACACCAACACCGGCTTGGGAAGCTGTGTCTTTCCTCGTCATTTTCTTGGGCACCAGCGTTTGTCTTTTAACATCAACTTTTTTACTCTTGCTTTCACTTTTTTGTTGTTGTTTTTGTTTGTTTTTAGTTTGTTCCTCCAATGTATTTAAGTTTCTGCTCAGATGTCATCTCTACAACACTCTTCCAGGTCATTCTGCCTGATAGAGCCCATCACCCACCCCGCCCCTAACTTCTTTGCTCCTCTCACACTTCTCCACCCTCTTCTGGATGAAGGTTCCCCCAATAGCAGGGACTTTGCTGCACGCCCTGCTGTGGCCCCAGGGGCCTCTGACACAGTGCCTGGGACTGGTGGGCTCCCCAAATACTTGATGAATGAGAGTTGTTCTTTCAACCATACACTGTAGCCTTCAGTTTAGACTTTTCTGCTAAAGGAAGTTAAAAAAAAAACCTTCCATCACACATTCATTACACATTTTTAGCGTTTTCCTTTTTCTTCTTGTGTCTGGAGTTGCTAAGACTTCATGATATTATTAGTGCTCCTTCCATCACTATGAATGTTTCTGCGATGTTTCCAAGGCTCCAGCCTTCGCCAGCCAGCTATTCCCTTCAAATCTAGTAGCTCCTTTTAGCTAGGCTGAGAAAGAAACTCCATGCATGAAATTTTAGAGGGTAATATGGAAAAAAATTACCAGAGCTGTAGGAGGATATTTGACCTGGACTCAGCCCAACAGCCTGGTCTGGGTTTTGATTTTGAATCAGCCAGCTTTCCATCCTCTACAGACCCCTCTGTGTGGGACCTCGATGTGGGCTGCTGAGCATCTCAGGATGCAGGTGTGGCTTCTGTCCTCCATCATGATGGTGTGAAAGAAGCTATAAAGGTAAATTGGCAGGCTTTGAACTGTAGTAATTGCTTAGCAGTAAACAGCAAAGGAGAGGAATGGGGAGGGGAGGCAGCTCTTTCTCCCAACCCTCAAAATGTTTTGTGGACAACTCAGAAAAAACATTTGGAACCTGTTCTTTCAACCCAAGAAGCTAGGTGCGAAAGGGTGTAAGGTATCCCTCGGCGCTCACTCAGTCCTGGGGAACCAGATGCCTCCGGGTCAGTTAGCTGCATTGAGGAACCGTAACCTGCAGCAGGTTGAGTGTCCTTTGAACTATGATCTGGCCTGTTGAGCTTCGGAGATGCCTAGCAAAGGTGAGGAGTGAAGGTGTGTTTAAAGAAATGTTTGGCTTATGTACACAGAGAAGGATGCTGTCGATAACAACACTTCCAAATTCGATACTAAAATTTTTCACATGCTGCATCAATTTTCTATGTTTTAAACAAACTTCTTCTAGTCACATTTTCATTAACTGTGTTGAGGAAAAAGATGACATTTTAGTAGTTTCTTAAGACATGAAAATAGTGTGAATTGGTTTTAATTGTGTATACCACCTAATTTTTTTGAAAAAGGAGAAAGAATTGTAGCTGCTTTGTTTACATTACGCCAGAATTCCTCCTTTTGAAAATAAGCGTAGCTGCCTCCTTTACAAAGGAAAACCAGAGACTCCTGCAGCCAGAATCACCAGCTTCCGGGCTCAGGGCCTTGCCAGCTCCTGGAGGATGAACTTCTACCAAAGGATCTTGGTGACCCTGGAGAAGCCCATTTCCAGGGGCCAAAGGACTTCTGAGTACCCTGAAGGAAATGTAAACAAATGGTTGCATATCTGGCGGGCAGGGAGCACGGGGAAACAGAGGGCCTAGCCTTGAAGAATGAGCTAGCTCCTGGAGGCTTCGGCATTCCCCTCCATCCTATAGACCAGTGGGTGTTCGTGGATCAAATCCTATTCTTAACTTTTGCTAGCTTTGTGACATTGGATCAATTACATTTTTTCTAATTTAACATCTTCAATGAAGCAGTTGATATACAATAAACTGCATATTTAAGGTATGCAATTCAATACATTTTGACATGTGTATACCCTTGTAAAATAGTTACCATAATCAAGATAGTGAACCTGTTCCTCATCCCCAAAAGTTATTTTGTGCCCATATATAAACCATATTCCTCCTTCATGTTCTGCTCCCGCCTTTCTTCCCCCATCCCCAGGCGACCAATGACCTACTTCTCAGCTATGTGTTAGTTTGCAAGTTGTAGAGTATAAAAACTTTAGACTCTGGCCCTGGCTGGTGTAGCTCAGTGGATTGAGCACAGGCCTGCAAATCAGAGTATCACAGTTGGATTCCCAGTCAGGGCACGTTCCTGGGTTGCAGGTCAATTCCCAGCAGGGGACACATGAGAGGCAACCATACATTGATATTTCTCTCCTTCTCTCCTTCTTTTCCCCTCTAAAGATAAATAAATAAAATAAAAATAAAAAACATTAGACTCCGCCCTGGCTGGTGTAGCTCAGTGGATTGAGCGCGGGCCTGTGAACTAAGGGATGGTGGTTTGATTCCCAGTCAGGGCACATGCCTGGGTTGCAGGCCAGTTCCCAATGGGGGACGCACAAGAGGCAACCATACATTGATATTCCTCTCCCCACTAAAGAGAAATAACTAAAATCTTTAAAAAAAATATTAGGCTCCTTTCATTCAGCATAATCATCTTGAGACTCACTGATACATGTTATCAAAAGCCCACTGAGTGGATATACCACAATTTGTTTATCCACTTGCCTGTTGATGGATATTTGGGTTAGTTCCAGTTGGGGCCATTACAAATGAAGCATCTGTGAGCTTTTGTGTGAATTCTTTAAACCAGTACCGTCACTGTAAATACCTAGGAATGGAATGGTGGATCATTCAGGAGGTGTGGTTCTTCTACAGTCTTAGTTCATTTTGTTAACTTTTATTATAATGTGTTCTCATGTCATTTTAATGTACATTTAGCTGACAGATAACGATGATGAATTTTTACTACCCCATATCTTCCTTAGTAACATTTTTGCTCAAATCTATTTATTTGTTTTTATTGCTGTTCTGTAATAGTTGTCCCATTTCTTCCCCCACCCTGTTGCTCTCCCCTGTCCTGTCCAACCCCCACTCAAATCCATTAATCCATTAAATCTCTTAAATTAAAATTTATATAATTATATAAATTCTCTTTAAGAGATTAATCCATGTAATCTCTTGTTGAGATTTTTTTTAAAGTTCCATGTAGAAATTCTTTACCAGATGTACGCTTTGCGAAGCTTTTCTTCCTCTCTGTGATTTATCTTTTCATTCTCTTAGCAATGTCTTTTGAACAATGAAACTTTCATTTTGTTGAAGTCCAGTGTATCAGTTTACTCTTTTATGGATTGTGCTGTTGATGTCGTTTCTAAGTATCATTTGCCTAATTCAAATTTCTGGGACTTTCTCCTTTGTTTTAGTCCAGAAGCTTTGCAGTTTGGGGTTTTACATGTAGTTCTGTGATGCATTTTGAGTCAACCGGACCTGTGGTGTAAGGTGTGGGCTGAAGGCTGTGTGTTTTGCTTATAGATATCCAGTTATTTTTGTACCATTTATATGCAGGTTGATTGATATTGTTTATATTTTTTATATCCTTACTGATTTTCTGTCTACTTGTTGTATCAGTTATCGAGAGAGGAATTTTGTAACCTCAGACTGTAATTATTGATTTATCTATTTTTCTTTTCAATTCTATCAATTTTTGCTTCATATTTTGAAGCTCTGTAGTTATAGCCATAAGTTTAGAGTTTGTTTATATCCACTTTATTAATTGGCCATTTCTTCATTATGAAAAGGAATTCCCTAACCTTAGTAATACTCTTTAACTGAAATCTACTTTGTCAAATATCAATATAGTCACCTTTTCTTTATTTGAATTAATGTAAGCATGATATATTATTTCCCATTCTTTTGTTTTTAACATATTTGCATCTTATGTGTATGTGTGTGTGTGTGCATTTTTCAAGTTTATTTTATTCTCATTTGAAATCATGTTCATTGATTTTTTTTAGAGAGAGGAGCAGGGGAAGAGAAAGAGAGAGAGATTGAACAGTTGCCTCCTGTACACACCCTGACTGGGGATCAAACCTGCAACCTAGATGGGTGCCCTGACCAGGAGTCAAACCAGCAACTTTTTGGTGTACAGGGTGATGCTCCAACCAGCTGAGCCACACACTGTCCAGGACTGTATTTTTATATTTAAAGTGTGTTTTTTATAGACAGCATATAATTTGATCTTGCTCTTTTATCTCATCCGCTAAATCCGCCTTTTAATCGAGGTGTTTTTGACCATTTACATTTAATGCGATTCATGATATGGGTAGGCTGGAATCTCTCTTCTTACTATTTGTTTTTCTATTCCTTTCATCTGTTTTTTTTTCCCTTTTTCCATTTGTGCCTTTTAGATTGTATATTATTTAGGACATCATTTTGTCTCATTTGTTGACTTATTAGCTATTGTCTTTTATTATCTAATGTTAGTGTATGCTTTGGGGTTTATAATCTACATCTTAGATATTTCACAGTGATGTTATACCACTTCACATATAGTGTAGGCACCTTAAAATGATGTGATTTTACTTGTCATCTCTAGGGACTCATGCTTCTGTTGACATACATTTACTTCTACTAATTTTATATACTAGAAATATAAATAAAAATATAGCATTAATATATGTTGTAATGTACCCACTACTTACAGTGCTCATCATTTCTTTGTGTAGATCCATATTTCTGTCTAGTATAATTTTTCTTATAGCAGAAGGGCTTCCTTTAACTTTTCTTGTCATATAGCTCTTCCATGTGTGAATTCTTTCTGATTTTTTATATCTGTAAAACTCCCACCTTTTCACTGGATATAGAACCTTGCTTGCATTGTTTCTGACAAGAAATCTGCTGTATCTTTGTCTTTGTTTCTCTGTCTACAACTCTTTCCCCATCAAGACTGCTTTAAAGATGTTTCTCTTAATCCTGGCTCTAACTGAAAGCAGTTCTGGCTCTCTGCCACTACAAAACCAGCGCTCTTGAGGCAGGTGCTGATGTAAAGGACAGTGGTTCATGCAGGTGCTGGCCATCTGGAAGATGGGGGACTTGTGTCTCAAAGCCCATCTTCTGGGAAGATGGAGGACTCACTCGTCAAAGCCCATCTCCCCATCTCAGTGGAGGCAGAGATTTTCATAAGGAGGGACAGGGGAGCAGAAGAGACCAAGGGGGTGGGAGTGAGAAGTTATCTGTGTGCAGACGAGCACAGTCCATTCTGATAAGGTAAGTGATGGTCTGGTGTGCCTCATCCTGGTTTAGTCATCCTGGATTCACGTCATCCTGGCTCCGTGGTTGAAGACCAGCAAATATCCTGGAACAGGGATGTCTGGAGTCTGTATCTTTTGAAGTTAGTTGCTAGGATTCTTACACAAACGTGCTGTTTATCTGCAAGCTACATATTAGTCAAAGTCAGCACTTAGAGAAAGAAGTGCCAAAAGAATGCTGGAGTGGGTTGCATTTTCCCACCGTTAAATTTTCTCCTGTTACATCCTTTCTGAGCATTTGAGTTAATGTGCTTTAGTGTCATTTCCCTTGTATTTGTTTTCTGTGTGTTTGGAGTTTGTGGAGCTTTATGTTTCTGTGGGTTTTAAATTTTCATCAAGTCTGAAGATCTTTCAGACACTCCTCTAGATATTTTTTCTAGTCTTCCTTCATCCCATTTCCGTCCTCTCTTTTGGGGACTTTTATGCATGTTTCAGCTGCTTGAAGTTGTTCCTCAGCTCACTTATGTTCGATGTATTTTTTTAATCCCGTTCTCTCTCTGAGTTTCATTTTAGATCATTGCTGTTACTTTGTTTTAAAAGTCACCAATCTTTTTATCTCATGCATTTTTGGATCTCTTTTATATCATCTAAAAGTAGGGTTACTACTGATTAACTCTAAAGGAAAGGAAGGAGGTTTCAGAGCCAGGGTTCCACCTCATTCTTGTTAGTGTCCTAGGTGATGATTACCTGGTCATGCATTTTTAAACTCTTGTTAGTTAAATGACCTTATATTTTTAATGCACTTTTTGATAATAGTTATATACAGAGCTTCGGTTGTATATTTTGTTGGATCAAACTCCAGTGACAAAAGAACTGCAAAAACAACTGTTTGTAGGTATATTATTAGTAGTAACATTTTTATTATTTTTAAAATAATTGCAAATATATTATAAAGCAAATATGTAATTATGCTAATGTTATTATAGACTAAGATTTTCAGCAGAAGAAAAAGAAAATAAAAATTAGAGAAGTTAATTGAATCTTAAATTTGGATTTGAAAAGCAGTAAGAATTTGTGATATATTTTTTTCTTTAAAAAAATTTCTTTTTTGTTCACTGCCAAAGAGGCCCAGAAAAAAAATGACCAATGCAGTAGAAATGAGCACTCCTATTTTCTGTATCATTTTTGTAAATACCATTTTCCACGAAGAGAACTCTGAGACCGCTAGAAAAAAAAAATGGCTAATTCCAGGTCTCTATCAGGATCCTGAAATATCTTGTCACTTCAGAAAGCAAGGAAGCTATCAAAGACTGTGTCAGAAAGAACTCAGGGTGCTGACTTTAAAGAGGTTCCATTGGACAAAAGTGGGACAGTTTGGTGGTTATCAGTGACAATAATAACTAAAATGTTAAAAACACTTCCAGTGTGCTCTTAGAAAATCTAAATCAAACAAACAAGGCGACAAAAGTTTTACCCAGATAATCATGAAATTTAAATGCTGGATATTTGAAGACATTAAGGAATTATTAATTTTTTATCTGTGGTAATATTTTGTGACTGTATACTTATGGATGAAGTAACACAATCTTTGAAGAAGTGAAAATAAATGAAACAAGACATGCTTTGAATAGATAATTTTTGGAGCCAATGATGGGTATGTAAGGAGTTATATTGTTCTTTTTTACTATTTATATGGGTACATTTTTTCAAATAAAGTTAAAACATTTTAAATATAAGAAATTAATAGCATGTCTACCATGGGATTGTGAGGAAGGTGTCTGTAAAGTCATTATACTACTCAACCTTAAAAATGAAAATAAAAATAGCAGATCCCATGCACTGCACCCCTGCCCCTGGCCCCTACCCAGGCTATAAAAGATTCTTTCATTTCAGTTCCTTGGAGCTGAAATCCCCCGCAGAGCTATCCATGGTGCTGACTGCTGACCAAGGACACACTAGAAGAAAGGGGAGGAAGCAGGTCAGGGTGGTATGAAGGGTACATTGGGCCCTATGTACACTGAGTTTGAGGTTTCTGGCTACCCCTAGATGTAGAGATACCTGGGAGAGAAGACGTTTGATGGGCCCGGGTTTCAGGAAGCTCTCTTAGGTTGAAGGCAGAGCCTCCTAGGTAAGTTCTCCCAGGGCTTTGACTAGTCACCATCCTGCCTGCTCCTCATTGGTGTGCAGCCCAAGACAGGCAGCAACAGACTATTCTCCTGCTAGGCATCTTGCCTTGTAGAAGTAAGATACCAGTGTATTGGTTCATCTGTATGTATGTATCCTTAGCTGAGTTGAGGACATTGTTTGTCAGAGATTAGGTGGCTGTATTATGGATCTTACCAATGAATAAAAAGGAGTCTACTTATGTATCAGTGCGGGGAACATGGGATGGACTCTGTTCTCCATATAGGTCCCAAGCCAAATCTATTAGCCCCTGTGCTCTCCTGTTTAATTTAAAATACATCAGAAATATCCCACTCAGTTGGTTTTCAGCCTAAATAATGGGAAGCAGACATTCATCTGGTCAGCTTTAAAAAACAATTTACTGACTTATATTACTTAGGCTTGGTGAGAAACTTTTTAATCTACGTCTTAGTTTTATCATTTAAAATTCTGACTAGGAACTATTGCAATTAGGCTGTACTTGTCAGGGACCTTTTGCATTCTGGCTGTGAGGCAGTATGTGCTGGACAGTTCCGCTTCATGCAGATGGGGGGCATACAAGCCAGAAAGAAGAGATGATGAAGAAACGTGGCTTTTGTGTACACGTTGTCTTCAGGCAGAGTTTTCTCTTTAATGAACCGGGACAAAGACACTGGCTGTCGCTAGGTGTGTACAGTGGCAAAGCACAGGGTGATCAGCAGCTTGTGGAAATTCCAAAACGGAAGTTAATGAAAAGCGGTTAAAAAGCAATGGGGTGCTGTGGAGGAAGGGGCTGAGAGTGCGAATGTCAAGGAGACACTACGAGGGACCTGGCAGCACTGTTTTGGAGTGAGGGAGGCCTGGGTTTGAATCACAGCTCCATAGTCCAGGTGGCCTCATCACGTAAATGCTCTGAATCTGTTTGTTCTTCTGTAACGTTTGAAGGACTGTGGGCTTAATGGGCCACATTCTGAATAACCCTGGTCTAACATTTGGTTATTGAATAGAAGCTGTGGCATCTCCAGTACTGCATAAAGTCTGAATTTTGTGTAAGTGTTCATCTTAAACAGTAGAAATTTCCAAATACATCTAATCGATTATAGGTCAAGGTCAGGAGCTTGAACTCCTACAGGAAGCGATGCACAGCAGTGTGGAGGGGAAAGTACATACCCTTCAGTAAGCTGAGACTATCTGATGGCCATAAATATATGAAATGCTGTATCGGCAGTTTGCTTTATTTTAACTTGCACCCATCCATCTTTGTACACAACAAGCCCTTGGCTAGAACAAGGCTGCCTGGAATCATGTCTATGGTTGCTAGTCCTGAGACAGAAAATAGGCACTACAGTTGGAGAGATGTAACCCACCTTCAGAGGCAGAAAATGAGGTCACCGCAGTGTGATTTCTTTTATTTACAGACGTAGGAAATTTAATAATGGGAGAGATCAAAGCAAGGGAAACAGATAAGAGGTAAAATGGAAATGTTCTCAAAATGTACCTCTAAGGACCTTTGGGCTGCAACCAGGGAAAGGAGTAAAACCTGTTCATTGAAAGTCTGTTTCAAATGCTTTGTTTTATTGTGTTCAATTTTAATAGAGTTACAAACATTATACAACCATAGAAATAACCTAATTTCTCTCCTTGTTTTTTAGATGATGAAGTTGAATCCCAAAATGGTTAAGTGACCTAAGATAGCCAACCTAGTTAAACTCACATCATATGGTGCTCGTTGCACCTGTTCGGACTGGGGTGGAAATGCCTTTCCACTGTCTGAAACACTCGTCCTCCCTCTTTGGTTAGTTCCCACTGTTCTGCAGCGTTTCGATCATTTCTCGCTTTCTCTAAGGAGTCTGCCCTTCCTGACCATTCTCCCCACCCCTCGTCAAGGTCAAATAATAACAGAAATCAGGCACAATCGTTTGTTCAACATTTATTTAATCATCATACAAACTCTGTGAGGTAGGTACTGTTGCGTCCCCATTTTATAGAGGGAGAAAGTGCAGGGGAGTTAAAAAACTTGGTCAGGGTTACAGTTAACGGGTGGTAGAGGCGGGATTCAAACCCAGACATTCTTGCTGCAAAATCTCAGCTCAAGGCTTAAACAGTATTCTACTAGTTATCTGTTATCAGGATACCTTGTATCATTCTTAGCACTTATTGCTCTTAATGATGTATTTATTTGTGTGATTATGCAATAGATTTCTTTCCACTAGATTTTAACCTTCAGAAGGGCTCAGATTATTTGTCATTTTTGTCTAGCTTTCCAAGTGCCTAACGTCTAGAAGGCTCATTACATACATTTTTCATATGTGAAATTGAGTTAATAATAATGTGGTTTATGGAATTCTTTGTTCTGATTGCCTTGTACTGTAGTACCATTGCATAGAGTGCTATAATACAGCTGCATTGTTATAAGAACTAAGTGAGAAAATGCACACAAAGTACCCACTAGTTCAAGTCACTCAGTGAGTACTCAGTAAGTGCAGGGCTATGGTCATAATAAATAGGCTTAGCAGTAACTTAAGACCACAACACAGAGTGTCTACTCAAATGTTTAGTGCTCTTAACTTTCATTCCCTAGTTCATTTTATGCCTATAATGAACATAGTTAGATAAGTGAATGTTAGAAAATATATTACTTTTCAGAGCTGATTTCTTAACTAGATAGGCAAATAAAATACATATTTTATCCTTGACAAGTATTGGCTTCATCCCTAAGTCCAAGAGAGACCCAGGGTCTTTATGATCCAGTGGGGATTCACAGGTAACTTTCTGAACTGGTCTCCTGAGCACACACCATACGGAAAAGCGAAAGTAAGTCTTTTCACATCAACACATTATTTGAGAGTAGTTTTTTTGTTTGCATTACATGGCAGCAAATGAACGCTTGCTTCTTTAGCCTTTCTTTGGTCTTTCAGATGCATTTGTTTGCGCATGTATTCCATGTCTTCCTGTCTATATTTTGTGTGGTGCAGATAGGATTTATCATTTCGAGTTATATTTTGTAGTTAGTTCTGCAGTATTATCTTTGGGGCATAGAGATGCATTTGGCAAGCGATCAGCAATGTATTCTAGTAGGGCTGAGCTGTAGAATAAAATTGAACTATGGAGTTAATCTGTACAGTAGTCACAGATAAATGGTGAAGAGATCAGAATTAATCATAAAGCACAAGACAAAATGCAGATATTCAAGAATCAAAAATAATAGTATTCATGAAAGTAACAATTAATTATTTAATTCCAAGGGCAGACACATTATAGTCTAAATATATATTTCAGATTCATAATTGACTAGGTATTTTATGTGGCAGAATACCAGCTTTGCATATTTATTAAAATTATTCATAACTGCAGAGCTGCCTAGATGAACTGTTGAGCTCTTATTCCTTGATCCAATATATTATCTTGTTCATTTTATCATGGTATTGTAATAAAAATTTATCTAAATTTTAGGGTGATCCATGGAATATTTTCAGTATCAGCATCTCCTAAATATATATTTACCATTTCCATTTTGCCTGATATGATCCTTTACATAGGTTCATAAGGAATCATCTCTCTCTATACAAAAATATTTTTTTCTTTGGGAATAAATATTAGATAAATCTTTACTCAATATGATGTTATCATAAATCACTAATATTTAGGGATCAAGATACTTCTATTACCTAAAAATTTGGGCAAGATGTGAATTCTTTGGATTCGTAGAAAAAAAATTGTGGAAGTTCACATGGACTGTAGGAAGAACCGTGTTTGGTTTTGGTCTTACATGAGTATGTCGAGTATTTAATGTGTTGCTGTGGCCAGTGTAACAGTGCAGCCGGCATCGTGAGTTTAGATCCAGACCGCCTGCGGTTCATGCCTTAAGTTCACCGCTTGTTCCTGATTCTGTTTAACTTTTGAGCATCCATGATGCCGTTGTGAAAACGAATGATAATGTCTGTCTTAGAGGGCTGTCAGGGGAGATTCTGGCGCATAGACCACGCAGAGTTCTTAGAGCTGGGTCAGGCGCAGAGCGAGAGCTCCGCGAATATCAGGTACTGTAAACGGTAACGATATATCATGTAATGCCACAAAAGGGTGGGGTTTGAGCAAGACTATATGGTAAAGAGTTGTTTATTTCCAGTAACGTGTCTGTAAACTGGCAAACACATAGATCACGTTAGAAAAGAAGGGTAGGTGCAGCTTTTTAAAATAGAATATCTATTATGATGAACTTGAATTCAGAGAAATCTTAGATAATCTAGATTATTGCCCTCTTTTAGCACGTGTGGAAAGTGCAACTCCAGAAGATTCCAGTGACCTCCCAGAATTACCCAGCCAGGGCCGGGGGCTCTAACTCGTTTCCCCCCTTCCCAGCATCCAGTTCTCGTTCTATTTGAAAGCACCTGTGTATTACACCAACAGGAAACATTCATCGACCCTCTTGTGGATGTGGTCATTGTTTTAGGAACTAAGCGTATGACATCTTACTCAGTACATAACTCTTCCCCGCTCCTCTTGGTTTGGTGTCCTAGAGATTATTAATCCTCTGGTGATACAGATCCTAGCTGGCAGGAGGACCCTGTGTGTTGTGGCTGCTATGAACAATTCATAGCAGAATGAAAAGGGACATCGTGCCTCTCGCCGCTCTCTGAGAGAGAGAGAGGGCCCCGACCCCTGCCTGGCCAGGCTTTTGTTGCTTCTCTAGGTACATTACACTGAGGATGGTCCTCATTTACTATACACAGGTTCACTCCAGGGGATTAGCTTTTGCAGATAACAAAGGAAAGAATGTTGCTAATTACTTCAAAGGGAAGGATGTTGCAGACCACAGGGAAAAGTGGTTGAACCAGTCATACTCCATACTTGAGAGGTTTAGCCCAGATGTTAGGTAGTCACAGTAAGCACTTTTTTCCTCCGTTCAGGGTGAGGCAGTTTTAGCAAAAGCAAGTCTCATAGCAGTCTAGGTACAATGCAGGCCTGATTCCCCACGGGAAAACCTCTCCTTGGGCGTGGTCCTTTGTGCCAACTCGCTTCCCGCTGGCCTTTCTGAGTGGGAGCTGAGGACCATTTCTGTGCCACACAAAACGGTTCCCTGTACTCCAGAAGTATGCAGAAAATAACTCACTCGGTGAGTACGAGCAGCTCTATCTGGAGGCCTCAGTGGGACAACAACTGCAGCTCTGTGGAGGGGCACAGACAAGGGAACTTCTGTGACGTCCCAAATTTTCCTTGAGAACTCATAAACTTCTGAAATTAAAATGAAGCCTTTCTTCCTCATGAAATTGAGTCATATGTTTGAGGACATACATTGTATGCTTCGGAGCTCTATTGTAGTGGATTCTGTAAAATACACGGTAAAGGTCAGTGTTTGCATCATAAACAGTGTTCATGGAGGCATATTTAACCCCAGTCTCTTTGTTATTTCCAGAGTGTAGAGTAATTGAACTGCTTTTCTTGGAAAGTGGCTCCTGAGCTGTCCCCTCCTCGAATGACCCCTCTGCCACCCAGGCACTCACTTTCTTAGAGGTACTAACTCACTGTCTCTGGGGCCAGCCTTTTACCAAAGGAGGTTTCATCTTGTTAACAGCGTGGGCTTAGGAGCCGCCCTTTGTGCTGGGCTGCAGTTTTGCATGTGTGGTTGAAGTGAAAAGATTGTAGCCACACCAATTCGTGGGATGTGCTGAGTGGACTTTTTCTTTATTTTCATGGAAATCACGTGTGAAACTAAGAGAGACCAATGGGTGAGTGACCTTTGCATACAAACAACACAGGTAGTTGTTCTGCTCCACAAGTGGCATTTTCTGTGACCTTTCTGGTTCTCAGCACAGCCTCCTGCACTGCTCAATGGCAGAGCTAATGGTCCCCAGCTTGTTCTTCAGAGTAGTGAGTGGTGAGGCTTAATTGGAGGATATTTTTAACCCATTATCAAGAGCATTAGGAGGAAATGTTCAAAGAATCTTGATGCAGCTCTTTCCATTTAAGAAAGTGGATATAACCAAACAAGCAAATTATACCCTTAAATACCCTTTATTTTCAATTCATTCTTCTTTCCCCAGATACAGAGTCTTCTCTCTGATGCATGAAAAGGAGCAGAACAAACTAGGGTGTTACAAATGGTTCTCCCCCCTGGCGTGCATGCAGTGCCCGTGTTTAGAATGGGGTGACTTTGAATGGACCATCCTGAGTAAATTTTTTAGGACAGTAGTGAGCGGGTCTGACAGGCCAGCGGCCATGACACAGATTCGGCCGGAGGGGCTTTCAGGGTGTGCAGGCCCCGTGAAGTGAAAGCAGCAGTCTGAGGAACAGAAATGGGCTTTCCTTCCCGTCATTATTTCTAACTCCTTTCTCTTTTTGTATTGAACAAATATGCCTTCATTATTTCAAACTTACAGGGGTTTTTTGGAGGGTTGCTGAGAGGTGTCCCCTAAATTATTATCCGTACCATAGCCCAAGTGTCAGTCATGGATTATAATCAAATTTAATCTGATCCTGAACTTCAAGGAAGAGTTACCTTCTGCTTGACTTCTTTGATTATTTTATCTTATAGCATTAAAATGGCAGGAAAAATTGTTTCCAACTTTTTCTATAGTTAAATCCATGTGAATTAGTTTATGAACTATCAGAGAACATCTGACTATGAAATTTGGAAGCTCCTTTGATCTGAATACACAGAACCTTGACAGCACTTTCATTTATTGATTTCTATACTCTGGGACTTTAAAAAAGTACATTTAATGTCACCAAAAATATACTTCTCAAGCTGGGACTAAAATGTGCTGCAATTAAGATACTCGGGGGTCTGTTAAGAGTTGAGCTGGGTTAGATTACGTCCAGGAAGGACAGTCGGAAAGTGGCAGTGTAATTTTTTCAGGAAAGTGAACACAGCGATGTCCTTGCGGGATAATTAAGAAGCTAAGTTGTAAATTTAACAAAATATAAGGTAACTTCTCTTTCAAGTACATAGTAGGAGTTTTGGTGTCTCAAGTAAATACTGGTTCAGGAGAATATCTAGTCTTTTGTTTCATCAGAGGCCATTCAAAACAGTTCTCTGATGTTTCTGAGGGGAAGTATTATAGGTACCATGGGCACATTGGGTGAAGTGGTCAGTGAAAAGACTTTGTCCTAAACTTGTGAAAATAGGAATGTCCATGGAACAAATGTGTTAGATTACACCATCTTTATGAGTGTTGCAGAATGCTTTTAGCCTAAATTTTGTAACTTACAGGAAAGCTATTATTTTAAAGTCTTTCCTGTCTGCTTGTGTGATTAAGTAATTTTAACCATCTCTAAAAGATACCCATTGGGTGGGGAGTATGGACAAAGAACAACAACATAGAAATAATAGTATATGGAGCCCTGGCTGGTGTAGCTCAGTGGATTGAGCACGGGACTGCGAACCAGAGGATCACAGTTCAATTCCCAGTCAGGGCACATGCCTGGGTTTCAGGCCGTTCCTGGCAGGAGGCAACCATACATTGATATTTCTCTCCCTCTCTCCTTCCCTTCCCTCTAAAGATAAATAAATAAAAAATCTTAAAAAAAGAAATAATAGTATATGGGAACCAGATATTCTAAAACCTTTCTCAACATGGAAGACTAGCTGTAGACTACATCAGAGAAGGATACTTATTAGAAATATTATTGAACTTGTCAGAGAGGAAGGGGCATCCCCAAGGGACAAACCATCTATATAGTAATTGGAAGCCAAAGGGGTGTGGTAAAGAGGCCGGGATCTTCTCAGTGGCAGTGCTAGCGTAAGGAGTTCAGAGCTTCCCTGGGCTGTGGGGAAGGTGGGAGGGCCCAATTGGAAACAGTCTCACAAAGCTAGAACCTTCGCAGAGGCCACACCCTCAGTGAAAGGTGGAGGTAGGGAAAAAATCAGCTCACCAAGAATAGGAGCAGAGGAAGAAGTCTATTTTTTCCTGTCACTCTAAGGGGAGAAAAAATAGTACTCATCTTTCCTAAGAATTTGCTACTATAAACTTGTTTTGGTATGAATGTGTGGTATAAATTTATAATTCTTGCCAGGTCCTGTAAACCCTTGCTTAGCAACTTTAAATACCATGGTTCTAGATCACGGAACCCTCTGTCACTTGGTAGAGAGCTAAGCATGCACTATCTCTAAAGGAATACATTAGCACCCAGTGCCCTTAGATTGCTACTGATTGTGCTTGTGTGAAGTTACCATAAAAAATATGGAACACTCGACAAAAACAGTTATGAAATAGGGAATAACATAAACCAAAACAGATAAGCATCAATAGAAACAGTGAACAGATTTATATCTCCTATGCCTTTTGAGATTGGGATGTTGAGTACTGAATATAAAACAAATTCATGTGAACAATATAAAGAAAAAAATTGAACAAGGAATAAGAGACCATGAAAATTGATCAGAATAATTTGAACAAGAACCACATAATATTAGAAGAAATGAAAACCATAATCATCACAATTAAAAATTTAGCACATAGGTTAAATAAAGGATTACACACAGCTGGAGAGAGAATTAATGGACCCGAAAGTCAAGAAAAACTTACTCAAAATGAAACACAGAGACAAAGGAGATGAAAAGTAGTGAAGAGAGAGTAAGATGTGGGGATGATTAAATAAAAAGATCTAACAAACGTCTATTTGAAATTCAAGAATGTTAAAATATTAAAAATGGAGGATGTCAAGAACTGTGAAGGGTCTAAAATATTACCATAATACACATTTATAAATAAATTTTATGAATAAAATATATATTTTTTTAATTTTTATTTTAATAAATGAGCTTGTTACAGTTTTATAGATGCTGTTTGAAGATGTGTTTGACCATCCTGGGTCAAACACAGAAGACTTTATTACTCAGCACAACAAGCAACATAGGTGTTTATTCAAGCCAGTTTGTCCTGCCCTGATGCCCAGTCCACTGAGGGTGATGCAGAGTGGCCCCAGTGGACCCTGGCTGTGCACAGAGGTTCAGTCACACCTAAAGATACCCGAGCTTAGGCAAACACAACCTTTTAAAGTGTTATGTAGCAGATATGCTCTTTGTCTGGGAGAGAGACATCATCTTCACTCCCTAGGACAGGGAATGAATCTGCCCTGTGCCCTACAGAGACTCTACCACTGTTTTCTAAGTCTGTACAGCTTTCCCTGACTAGTTATCCCAGAACTAAAGCTTTCAGTGCCTCTGCTGACAAAATATGCAGAACTTTGAGAGCCCCATGGGAAATTATATATCGGTAGTGCTGAGGCAATTTATTTCAAGTATAAAGACAGAACGTTCCAGAAATATTGAAATCTTGGGATCGTCCATTAAAGGAACACACTGTATACCAAGCAGTATAAACAAATACATATTTAGACATACCATTATGGAACTATAGGATATGTACCCAAAGACAAAAGAAGAGACATTGAAAACCACCACAGACAAAAAACTTCAAGTTGACAAGCTAATTCTACAGTTGTTTAGAGGAGACGGTGGGGTGGGGAAGGTCGAAATTAACCAAGACATTTCTAGGAAGAACCAGCATAGGAGATAAAGAGGCTCTTTGTGTTATAGAGAAGGTCTATTAGAAACCTATAGTAATTAAGACTGTGGTATTAGGGTATGAGAGTAGCAGTAAACGAAGAGCCCAATGACCAGGATGGAAAGCCCAAACATAATCTCGTGCATAAGGACAAACTTGATTTCTGACAGGATAAGTGTTCCAGATAGATGGGGAGATGATGAACTATTTAATAAATAATGCAATTACAAGATTATACCTGTGGAGGAAAAAAATTCAACCCAACTGTGGTATCTGAGGTTTGTCCAGAAAGTACTCAGCCATGTAATATGAAAAAATAGGGACATTTACTGAAGCAAATACAAGGTACAAGAAACATTGTACATGGACAATGGTGCCTCAGTCTCTTTCAAAGTCTCCCTGGGACCTCACATAGTTCTCACAGTCGCCATCAGCTGTCTTGTCATATTTTCCTGAATCTTACCAACGTCTGAAATCTCTTCCTTTTCAAAGGTGATTTTAGTATTGAGAAAAGACAGAAGTCTCAGGGAGCCAGCCAAATATGGGCTGTAGGTAGGCTGAGTGACCTGGGTGATTTGATGTTTTACCCAAAAATTGTGCACGAGACATGAAGCATGAGCAGGCGTGTTGTCGTGATGAAGCTGCCAGTCACCAGTTGCCTATAGCTGTGACTTTCTCAATCACCTGAATAGTTTCCAAGGAGGAATGTTTGAGCTCAATGCAAAATTTGATGCAGATTCATTGCTTTACTCGCCCAGTCATTTTGAATGTGGCAGCCACACAGTGTGCATGCTCACACACCAGCGTTTACCGTCCTTACTGACTAGTACAGTGAAGTCATCACTGTTCGTGCATGCTCTTTCCAGTCCACTTTCCTTGGCTGGCAGTTAACTTTTGTGTTGCTTAAACCATCCTCATTATATTAACAATGGTTACACTTTTTCTGGTCAGACCTCATATACGAAAAATCATTTCCAGGTAGATCCGATACTTGAATATTTAAATCACCAACAGGAGGTTTTAAAAAGAAAGGAAAAGTATAGAACTTTTTCTTTATTGTTGTTCAAGTACAGTTGTCTCCCTTTTCCTGCTACCACTTCCCCCCACCTCCCACCCTCAATCCTTCCCACCTTTTGCTTTGTCCATGGGTCCTTTATAAATGTTCCTTAACAACCCTTTTCCTTCTTTCTACTGTTATACCCTCACCCCTCCCCTGTGGTTACTGTCAATTTGTTCTTCATTTCAGTGTCTCTGGTTATATTTTCCTTGCTTGTTTGTTTTGTTGATTAGGTTCCACTTGTAAGTGAGATCATATAGTATCTTTTAGCACCTAGCCTATTTCACTCAGCATAATGCTNACCTCCCACCCTCAATCCTTCCCACCTTTTGCTTTGTCCATGGGTCCTTTATAAATGTTCCTTAACAACCCTTTTCCTTCTTTCTACTGTTATCCCCTCACCCCTCCCCTGTGGTTACTGTCAATTTGTTCTTCATTTCAGTGTCTCTGGTTATATTTTCCTTGCTTGTTTGTTTTGTTGATTAGGTTCCACTTATAAGTGAGATCATATAGTATCTTTTAGCACCTAGCCTATTTCACTCAGCATAATGCTCTCCAGTGCCATCCATGTTGTCACAAAGGGTAGGAGCTCCTTCTTTCTTTCTGCTGCATGGTATTCCATTGTGTAAAGGTACCGCCGTTTTTTAATCCATTCATTTACTTACGGGCACTTAGGTTGCTTCCAGCACTTGGCTAGTGTACAGCATGCTGCTGTGAACATTGAGGTGCATAGATCCTTTTCAATTGGTGTTTTAGGGTTCTTAGTGTATAATCTCAGCAGTGGAATTGCTAGATCAAAGGGCAATTCCATTTTTAGTTTTCTGATGAAATTCCATGCTGTTTTCCATAGTGGCTGCAGCAGTCTGCATTCCCAACAATGAGCTAGGGTTCCGTTTTCTCTGATACCTCACCAGCACTCGTCTGTCGCTTTGTTTATGATGGCCATTCTCACTGGTGTGAAGTGGTATCTCATTGTGGTTTTAACTTGCATCTCTCTGAAGGCTAGTAACGCCAAGCATTTTTTCATGTGTCTCTGAGCCCTCTCTCTGTATGTCCTCCTTGGAGAAGTGTCTGTTGAGATTCTTTGCCCATTTTTAATTGGATTGTTTGTCTTCCTGGAGCAGAGTCATGTGAGTTCTTTGTATATTTTAGAGATCAAACCTTTGTCCAAGGTGTCATTGGCAAGTGTATTTTCCCATATGGTTGGTTTCCTTTTGATTTTGCTGACTTTTTTTTTTTGCCATGCAAAAGCTTTTTATTTTGATGAGGTCCCATTTGTTTATTCCTTCCTTTATGCCCCTGCTCTAGGAGAAATATCAGTGAAAATTTTGCTGAATGTAAATCTGAGGTTTTCCTGCCTATGTTTTCCTCTAGAACTATGGTATCACAGCTTATATTGAAGTGTTTTATCCACCTTGAGTTTATTTTTATGTATACTGTAATTTTGTGGTTGAGATTCGGGTTTTTTGCATGTAACTGTCCAGATCTCCTAACACCATTTGTTGAAGAGGCTATTTTTACTCCACTTTATGCTTCTGCCTTTATGCTTCTGCCTCCTTTGTTGAATATTAATTGACCATAGAGACATGGGTTTATTTCTGGGCTCTGTATTCTGTTCCATTGATCTGTGTGTCTTTTCTTATGCCAGTACCAGACTGTTTTGATTAATGTGGCCTTATAATATCATTTGATGTCAGGTATTGTGATCCCTCCTACTTAGTTTTTCTTTCTCAAAATTGCTTCGACTATTCAGGATTATTTATGGTGCCACATAAATTTTTGAAATGTTTGTTTTATATCTGTGAAATATATCATTGGTATTTTAATAGGAATTGTATTGAATCTATAAATTACTTTGGGTAGTGTGGACATTTTGATGATGTTAATTCTTCCAATCCACGAACATGGTATATATTTCCATTTGTTTGTGTCTTCCTTCATTTCTTTCTTCATTGTTGTGTAGTTTTCTGCATACAGGTCTTTTACCTCCTTGGTTATGTTTATTCCTATGTACTTTATTTTTCTTGTTGCTTTATTTAGCAAATGGGATTATTTTTTCTGATTTCTGTTTCTGATGTTTCAATGTTGGTGTACAAAAGTGTCTCGATATTGACTTTGTATCCCACTGCTTTGNAATTCTTCCAATCCACAAACATGGTATATATTTCCATTTGTTTGTGTCTTCCTTCATTTCTTTCTTCATTGTTGTGTAGTTTTCTGCATACAGGTCTTTTACCTCCTTGGTTATGTTTATTCCTATGTACTTTATTTTTCTTGTTGCTTTATTTAGCAAATGGGATTATTTTTTCTGATTTCTGTTTCTGATGTTTCAATGTTGGTGTACAAAAATGCCTTCAGTGTCTCGATATTGACTTTGTATCCCACTGCTTTGCCAAATTCACTTATTAGGTCAAACAGTTTGTTTTTGTTTTGTTTTTTTTTTTGCTGGAGTCTATAGGGTTTTCTGTGTACACTGTCATGTCATCTGCAAACAGTGACAGTTTTACTTCCTCCTTTCCAATTTGGTTCCTTTATGTTTCTTTTTCTAGTCTGATTGCTGTGGCTGGGACTTCCAATACTATGCTGAATACAAGTGACGTAAGAGGACATCTTAGTGGGAAAGCTTTTAGTTTTTGTCCATTGAATATGATGTTGGCTGTAGGTCTCTCATATATGGCCTTCATTATGTTGAGAAATGCTTCTTCTACTTCTACTTCTAAGAGTTTTTATCATATTGGTGGTGTACGTTATCAAATGTTTTTTCCGCATCTATGGATATGATCATATGCTTTTTGTCTTTCATTTTGTTTATGTGATGTATTACATTTATTGATTTACAAATATTGTACCAACCTTGCATCCCTGGGATGAATTCCACTTGATCATGGAAAAATGGAAAAAGGAAAAATGGAAAGGAAAAATGTTGATAAATTCAACTACAAAAAAAATAAAATTTCAATTTGACAAAGAATACCGTTAAATTGAAAAGACATGCCATGAATGGGAGGATTTATCTGCCACACATATCTCTGACAACAGATTAGTATTTAATGCAGATAATGAACTTATATGAATAAAATAAAAATAGGTAAAAGGTATGAATAAACATTTCAAAGAGAAATTATTAATGGCTATTACTCGTGAAAAGTGATGAACCTCATTATTATCAGAGACTACAAATTGAAACCACAAGGATGCCCTTTTACAACTACCAGGTTGGAAAAATTGAAATCGGGAGCATTACTATTTGCGGGCAAAGATGGGGTCCACAGGAATTCCCATGCTCTCACCATCACATTTGTTCAAAAACCCAGGTAGACAAATAGACCCTACCTTATCTTTCATTGTGTCATACATGAGAAAAATAATTCAACAAGTTTGTATTCTGTTTTTTCTTAACAAAGCACCACATAATTTTATCCAGAATATTCTCTAGTCAGACCTTGAACCTTCCGACAAACTTAATTTCTATTTTCAAGGGGAAGGAAATATCTTCAGAGAAAGATCCACAGCACAGCAGATGACACCAGTTTGTTTGGTTTTCATCCCAACCCCTAACATTAGATAATTCAGAAGAGAATTATCGAGAATTATCTCGATATAATGTGCTTTTATTTTTATTGCGATTAAAGTCGACAGCTTGACATACGAAATGAAAACACAAGATATACAGTGGTTAGAATAAAGGAAAAGGCACTAAAATTCCTTGTGTTTGAGAGGAAGAGATATCGTGCCACAAACGCCAGTTAATCCACCAGAGGAGTTCAGTGGAGGATCCAGCTGGGTCTCGTCCTGAGTAATGAGGAGCAGTTACTGAACTGGATGACCGTGGGCACTAGGGCTGGCTGTGGGGTGACCGCTGGGCAGCTGGAGACTGTGTGGGACAGCGGAAATGAAGAGAATTCTCCAAACTCTTAGTTTATGCAAACACCCAATTTTAATATAAAAGAATAAAATCTAACCTGGAATTGCTCTTTTTGTTGGGCATGATAAATATTTCATAGTAATATTTTTTAAATGACCCCAAACTCTCCACAGAGCTAGAAATTTAACATAGAATAATAACATTGGCAACGCTTAGTTTTCAAATAACTTTTGGTATCTAGTGAGGTGTATATGTACATAATGTTATTAGTTAACAGCCTGTTTATTAAAGATTCTTAATGTTTGAATTTAACTAGATAATCAAGATTAGCCAGATAAGCTACAAGAAGTACTAGAAGTTACCTTACCATTTAGGGGAGAAATTTCCCAGCACGATTTGAATACTTGTCAAACTTGGTGGCAGTAGACCAGGGCTGAATTGATATTTCTGCCTGTAAGTCACATAACCTCAATGAGAGATTAATGTGGTTGCTGTTGGACTCTGTGTTCTCCATCAGCTAAGTAGGTGCACTTGTCATTCATATTTTGTTTTTAGCTTGTTACACTGACAGAAGAATCTCTTCAGAATAAAGAACCAATTTTCTGAGGGTATGAAGCTGTATGGTATTTGCATATTTCCAGGATTTAAAGGGAAGTGTGTTTTTCTTTGAAACATTACTTATCTGGCTCTTCCATGTTTATAGCACTGGAAAATATATTATTGACAGCTACTAATATGTCTGTCCTTCATTGTGCTTCTGCTGATTGATTGTGAATTTTGGCAATTAAATCATACAAGAAATAAGGAATTTTTTAATTAAATGACTTATTTCCATGAAACTTTCAGTAAGGTTTCTGACTTTTGTTAAAGCCACTTTTTTCTTTGACTTACATAATGTGCTTAGTAACTTGTGAGCCAATTCTGTTGGGTAAGTCATTCCCGTTTTACCTCTGTTAATTCAGATGCGCAGTTAGGCATCTGCTGGTGTGCACTCGGTTGGTCAAGGATGCATGCTGGAGAGGAATTCTGAAACTACCTGCAAATCACTAATTTAACACATTGATTTTATAACAGTCCCCTACAGTCACCAGCTAAAATGTGAACACAAGTGGAATTTTTTAATTGGTATTCACTTTCTTTTGCATACAAAGTAATAATCCTTTAACAAATAAACAAGCAAACCACAACTCAACCTCATTTGTAATAACAATAATTGTTGTGATAACAGTAACAACTGAGATCTAAAAATATTAAATGAAAAATTCTTGAAACAGACAACTTGTAAGTTTTAAATTACATGCATGTCTGAGTAACATGATAAAATCCTGCCCTATTTCACTTGACGCGCCTGTGTGTATATGAATTATCTTTTTGTCCAGCATCTTCACAGTGTACAGGCCTCAGTCATTAGTCACTCGGCAGCCTTTAGTTATCCTCAGATCAAGTGTCGCAGTAATCACAGTGCTTGTGTTCAAGTAACCTTTATTTACTTAATAATGGCCTCAAAGGGCAAGAGTAGTCAAACAGCAATTGTCAAAGGACACGGACAATTCAGATATGCCAAAGAGAAGCTGTAAGCTGTTCCCTTTAAGAGAAAAGGTATGTATGTACAGGGAATATAGGAAAAAATAGTAGGCTTCAGTGCTATCCCAGGTTTTAGGCATCCACTGGGCGGGGGTGGTCTTGGAATGCATCTCCTGTGGATTAGGGCGATAACACTATAGAGCATTTTCATCATCCTCAAAAGTTTGTCTGTGTTTGAGAATGGTTCTTTTCTCCAGATTCCTACCTGATTTTCTTGCCTTAGGGCAGGTGAATCACTTACCTCCTCAGGTTGTCGGTGCTCCACCCTGACCCCCACCTCAGCATCAGAGCCAGCTTTTCTGAATTAACCCTTTTGCTGATGACATGTGTTTTGAATGGGAGAAAATCTGCTTGCTTTTTTTGTATGAATTTTCCTGTCTTTTTTGCCTGTCTCTCTTCCCATTTCTAACTGTTGCTGGCCAAATACAGGGTCTGACACCAGTAATGCCCCTTTTATTACAAAATCATAAGCATATAATTCTGTAACATAACAATAGTGTACTCAAGCACACCATATGACATTTTAGGTAAAATGTTCAAATTAAAACTATAAATTATTATACCCATATTATTACCCTACCAACCACACTCAAGCAGGCGTTATCTGTCAGACCCTGTATTTTACAGGTTAGCACCACTGGGAGTCAGCCTCCAAAGAGGTCATTGAGAGGTCAAGAAGAGTTCCCAATGAGAAATGCTTCAGTGTCATCTCTGAAATTCATCTTACATTAGCTGACTCCTGCCTCATTTGGGAGGTTACGTAAATGCTTTCTCCCCTCAAAAAATTTGGTTAACGTGTAGTAAAAGTCTGGGTTACTGTCAATTTAAGGAAATTCAACTCAAAAAATTTGGTTAACGTGTAGTAAAAGTCTGGGTTACTGTCAATTTAAGGAAATTCAACTCAGTAGCAAACCAGCCATTCCTGTGCAGTACGAATAAGTATTTTGTTTATTGGCTCTATTTCTTTCCCCTCTTGCAAGTATGATTCTTGATTAGTTCAAAACTCCCCCTCTTGTATTTTAGATCAATTATTTATGATTTTTAAAAAACCCTTTCTTAGACAAAAAAGATCCCCATAACTGAAGTTTTTAAAGTGCTATTAAAAGTTGCCAGTCGTCATTCTGTTTTTATTCTTTGAATTAATAGCTAGCCTAATACCTTTAGAGTAATATTTCAAATGAGCATTGCTTGTTGGAACTGTTTGGAAAACTGAAAATGTGTTCCACCTCCCCTGTATATTTACACCTCTTTGAATGTGCTTTATGAGCAGCAGAAGCAAACGTGTCACTATTTGCTGTAAATTGAAGCTTTTAATAACTAGGTCTGTTCTACAACATTTGTCAGCTTTGAAAATTCTGTCAGTAGAATATAAAAATAGCAGGGAAACTCAGCAGCAGTGACATTGAGAATTTATTTGCTTATGCAAAAGAAAGGTAAAAAATATAATGTTGAAGGGTGAGCATTTGGCATTTTCCCTTCAAATAATGTAAATTAGAACTGGCTCTTCCTCAAATAAATTTTAGATGAAAAGTTAGCAAAATAAATGAATAAGTTTCATCATTAAACACTGAACACGTTTTAACCTGGAAAAAAAACAGAGTACCTTTTAACTAGAAAGGAGGGAATAAAGAGGTTATTTCAGATCATTGATTTCATCAAATATGCCTTGTTTGACACAAGCTTGAAAAACATGTTTTATAAATACATATAAAGAAACCTGATAGCTCAGTAGTAAAAACTTTGACACATACCACGTTTAAATTTTTAAACTATCTTGTAGTAAAAATTCGTGTGCAGAGGATTATCTTGGATATATGACAATAAAAAATTAACTTATCTAATAAAGATGATTTGAGTAAATCAAATCTAAATAACTTCCATAGCCCACATTTTTGTTTGTAAATTGCGCGTGTCAGTTATAAATATTAAAAACATGAATGAAATATATATTATGAAAAATCCACTGCTTTCTCTTTTTAGATAAAAACAGAACGATTTTCATGGCTCCCTAGCCTTACTGATTTCGTTTGTTACTTCAGAGTCGGTCCTTACTGTTATGCCTGCCTCTTACTTTTCTGTACTCTTTGTAAAAGAGTCTGTCCCAAAAGAAACCTTTATCATTATCTTTATCAATAACAGAATTTATGGAGTGCCTACTATGTGCCATGTTTGAGAGACATTGACAATAGGTCAACAGTACTTTAAGGAGGAAGAAAAGTGTCTCTCAAGTCGTGCTTAGCTGTGCTGCTGTCCAATCTTAATTCAAACCTCTACTGCACAGAGAGGTGATTAATGCGCCTGTGTGAGCCTGCTGGCGCCTGTCAACCTGTGACAGGCCTGCAAACATAAAGAATTTAGAAAACGACCTGGATGAGCTGAAGAGGTGGTCTCTGCTTTTACAGAATGGGCATGCCTGCATATTTCAATTCAGTTTCCTATTAGCGTTATTTCATTATTACATGGGAAATATTACATATTATGGGAAATTGGGAATTTATCATTGTGTTTGTGTTTATTCATTTTTCCAACAAATGTTCTTATGCCTCTTACAAAATTTCATCTCAGCCGAGATTAAGGAGTGATTTCCAGGAAAGTAGGAGTGCGGTTCAGACATTAATGGTTTGTGGAGATAGTTGTAGTCTTTTCTGCAGAGGATTTTCCTACTGAATTTAATGAAGTTAAGTTGTGTTCTCTACTTTGCCTGTAAAGAATTTAACAGGGAAGGCAGACTATAATCTTACTTTGTCAATTCCCCTACCCTGATTTTCAAGATAGTGGTAACAAAGTCTTTGATATAGCTTTCTTTTTGTTTTGTGCTTCTCCCAATAGGAAAGTTAACATTTTTGTTTGTTAGCTCTTTTATTAGCTACAACTTTAAATACCTTTTAGGATTTACAAAGCTGTGTCTGGATTCTTTCTGGTACAATATTTCTTTTTATATTCTGATAAGAGTCTTCTCCTCTTTGAATGTGCTTTTTCTTTTTAATTTTGTTAATTGATTTGGATAAATAATTATTCCAGTTGTTTGGGTATTGAAGAAATAGATGCATATCTTGCAGAAGGAGAGTAATTTAATCCTCAGTTTTCACACACGCTGAGTATTGTGTCTTGGTAATTCACAGGGGCCACTTCTAATCTGTGTTTTATTAGGGTGTTTGGCTTGCTTATGAACAAATGTGAGTGAAAACCCCTTGAAGTTAAAGCTTGCATTGATGATTCACAAAATAAATTAAAAATGAAGATGAGATTGCTTAAATCTCTGATTGAGCAAGTTTAGAAGGTTCTCAAGGCATATTTTAAAGAAATATTTAAATGGACTTCCCTTAACTATTTAAAAGTCTCAGAACAGAATCTCATTTTATGGAATAGCTAATAGAAAGAGAAGGATGAATATACTACAGAAAAGTCTGCATAAATGAAACCTGAAAAGTCATCTGCCTTAACCGATGCTTTTAAACTTTGTGGCTTGGGCAAATTTAATGTTTTTGCCCCACTGTTTCTTATTCTTAATAGTTAGGTTTATGATAAAAAGAAAAAACACAGTATCTCAACATCAGGTTGAGACCAGAACCTCTTGTTCTATTCCAGGTACATTTAATTCTCTGTAAACTATTGCTTTTAAGTACAAGGTGAATTATTGAATTTCCTATTTAATTTCATTAAAAATAAATATTGTTTTAGCCATTTCATACCTCCCTCCCTCACTATAGTCTCCTTCCTGCTTCCTCCAGCAAGTTATAAACTTGGCTAATTGGAGACTGCAGCTTCTTCTCCTGAAAGTATCTACAGTTCCGACATCCTAACAAGCTTTGACATATCTTCACAGGCAAAATGAGGGAGAAAACCAATAAGCAGTATATCCAGAGAGGCAGCAAATTAGTGAGCATGAGAGAACTCATATTAGCTGACCTTGATAGTTTTAACCATCTCTGAACTGCTTTAGTTTCACCCAAATGATCAGTCTTGAGGAAACTGAAGAAAACAAGTGATTCAGAGAGACTTTGTCCTGAAGGAAGCACTAGTTTAGTGACCGCTATAGTTCCTGCTCATGGCAAATCAAAGCATAGTCAGATGCCACAGAGTTCACACGTTGCTGGTTTTTAATGGTTTTATTGAGATATGATTCATAAGCCGTACAGTCCATCCAGAGTGTGCAGTTCGGTGACTTGCAGTGTACTCGTCCAGCTGGCATGCGTCACCACGGTCAGTCACAGGACATCTTTATTACCCTGAGAAGAAAAGCCCCACTCCTTACAGCATCCTCAGCCCTCTCCCCAGCCCCCGGCAGGCACTAATCTACTTTCTGTCCCCAGACAGTTACCTCTGCTGGACATTTTATATAAATAGAATCATAAAAATATGTGGTCCTTTGTGTCTGGCCTCATTCACTTCGGCGTAATGTTGTCAGGGTTCATCCATGTGTTAGTGTCTCATTCCTTTTCATGACCAAATAATATCCCGTTGTGTGGTTATACCACATTTCATTTATCCATTCATCAGTTGATAGATAATAAGGTTGTTTCAACTTTTTGTTTTGTTTCATTTTTGTGGATAATGTTGCTGTGAGCATTTGTGTACAAGTGTTTGAGTGAACATATGTTTTCACTTCTCTTAGGTGTATACCTAGGAGTGGAATTTCTGTGTCGTATGGTAACTCTGTTTTTAACCAATTGAGGAACTGCCAGCATGTTGTCCAAAGCATGGGCACCATTTTACATTCCCACCAGCTGCTTAGAGGGGGTTCCAGTGTCTCCACCCCCCTGCCATTTCATATTGTTATTTGTCTTTTTTATTATAGCCATCCTACTAGATGTCAGTGATATCACATGGTGGTTTTAATTTACATTTCTCTAATGGCTGTGGTGGTGAGCATCTTTTCCAGTGTGTATTCCCATTTTAATATTGTCACTTACAATATCTTACAAACCAATGCCTGTCCCACAGTATCTGACGAAACCACTACTCAGAAGTATCTGTGAACATGAACATGGGCTAAGTCCATACAAAGCCCTGAGGCCTTCTACCCTGCCTCAGTGATACACAAGGTAGATGGAAGGAAAAACATGTTAACTAACATACGAAATAAAGTTTTGGGGGAGCTACAGTGGAAGGAAGTGTGGGCAGAGAACACAAGGGTAGAACGCTTTAGTTCTGTTGGAGGAAAAGAAGGGGCTTCATCAAAAGAAAAAACGCACAGAGGCAATACTGCTTTACCCCAGAACAATTATGTCGCAGGCATGGAACCAAAAAGGGGCACGTAAGAATAAAAAGACACAGCTCCCGGCTGTATTAAGAGCAATCAGTGGCTGTGTGGGCCTTGAGTTTTCACAGTCAAGATGTTTTAGAACACAGTTTTCTGACCTGGCGTGTTTTCCCTTTACCGCCTGCCCCAGCAACTAGAGAAAGAGCTTTCTCATATCAGCTAAGACTGGGGCAAGATCTCACAGAGCAGCTGATCAAGAGCAGTTTCTGGCCCTGGCTGGTGTAGCTCAGTGGATTGAGCACAGGCCTGCGAACCAGAGGATCGAGGTTCGATTCCCAGTCAGGGCACATGCCTGGGTTGCAGGCCGGTTCCCTGCAGGCCAACTCCCAGCAGGGGACTCACAAAAGGCAACCATACATTGATGTTTCTCTTCCTCTCTCCTTCCCCTCTAAAGGTAAATAAATAAATAAATAAATCTTTAAAAAAGAATTGCTTGGGTTTAAAAAAAAAAAAAAAGAGCAGTTTCTATTTGGCCCTGAAACTGCTTTTGTTGTTGTTGCTTTTGAATACACATGAGAATTCTTTTTAGTGCCCAGCTGATATCTGAGAAAAAATTCCTTTTAGAAAAAAATGTGACTTGTAACCTTCAGTTCATGAAATATGAAATGAACTCCCTAGGTCTTTTGCATATATGAAATTTTTTCTTGTGTTTTTATTATCATTATTCCTTCTCATTCTGAGAGCTTTTATGATGGTTTTGGAAACTCTGCTCTCTGGTGACTGCTGATTCCCTAGGCCTTGGAGACGCCCCACGTCTGGGCAGATCCTAGCATCACCGCTGTCCAGTTGCATGACCTTGAGCTAGTCCTTTAACTTCTTTTACATCTCAGTGTTTTCTCATCATGACATGTAACATCAGTAACTGTACTCGTCCTGGGGCTGTTGTGAGAAATAAATAAAATAGCACATGAAAGGCACCTGCTGTGGCATGTGCCCCCCATGCAGTCTACAGCTGCCGTCTTTGTGGTCAGTCTGCTCAGGGGGAAAAGAGGTGGTTTAAATATGATCCCTCAGACTATCTAGAAACATTTTTGTGGTGGGGATAAGACACTGTGAAAACATGAACTTCCTATATAATTTTTAAGCCATCTCCATTTGGGTCTGTAGTGGGTGAAGCTGACAATAGTCACCACAGCTTACATTTGCTGAGGGAGAGCAGCAGGGAGGGCCTTAGAGGACGGTGCTTGTGTGATCTAATTTAGCTAACACTGACCCCACAGAGCAGGTGTCCTTACTGTCTCCATTGTGTAGATTTGGAAACTGAGGCACAAAGAAGTTAGGTAACTTTCCCAGAGTCACATTGTTACTATAGATGGCACCAGATTGATTACTATACAGGTCATTTTATATATTGATTACTTTTATTTTATGTGAGTGAGAATGGATTATGATAAAGGAGTTGCTTATTATTTTAATTCTTGGAAGGAAGCAGAATAAGGGAATACGAGTTCACCATATACTTGTTCCTAACCTAATTTTTTATATAATAAAAAATTTATGTAATAATATATTTAAGTACATTATTATAATAAAGTATTGCTTTATAAAGTGCTAAGCTAACTAATCTAATGAATTTGTTAATGTATGAATATTACATACATACTGAAAATACTTTCTATACCTTAAGTGTCTACTAGAAACCCACTCAGAAGTGAAGGGCAGCTATCATTTTCAGATATTTACGGTGTGTCACTTCTCAGTGACAGATGACATCTGTCATTTTTTCCTGTAAATCACTGTTCTGTGTTTGATGTTGTCCAGAGAAATCCATGTGATCCACATGGCCGGGCATTATCGGACTGACTTCTCTCATTGTATTCTGATTTCTAAACAGAGCCCTTCTGTACAGGTCATTGCTCTCCTTCATGGTGGGATCTCTGATAACTCTTGTTTTGTAAATTGCTTTATTATGAAAAACTTGATCACTTTGTTTTGTCTCCTGAGTAAATTAAGGAATAAACCCATGAACTGATCAAAAAGGAGTTTTAACCTTTTTGCCTCGTAGAATTATTTTAATATTAAGCATTTGTAAGTTTTAGTTCTGGCTTGTTATTGAAAGAATAAGCATGAGATTTTACTGTACGTAAGTTATATCTGTTTTGAAACTAGCAGCAAAGAATCATATACACATTCAAAATAGAAAATTCACAAGGATTTTTTTTCTATATGTTGATTCGTCCTTTGGAAATAGGTTGAAGTTTAGTGCTTTCACAAAGTAAATTGTTATTTTAGGGCCATTTAGAGAATATCTACCTATATGAGTAGAAAAGAATATTATAGATTGGGCTTCAAGAATAATGGTCTAATTTTATATAACAGTGATATTCCTCCAAAGCCGAGAATGATGTTTCTTTGTTTA
Source organism: Sturnira hondurensis (assembly GCF_014824575.4). NCBI lineage: Eukaryota > Metazoa > Chordata > Mammalia > Chiroptera > Phyllostomidae > Sturnira > Sturnira hondurensis. Next base: position 2,618,388 of record NW_028085119.1, on the reverse strand, counting down.
TTTACCATATGAAAACATGTCATCTTGGGTATAATTAATGGGCAGAAAATTTTAGACAAAAGAAAATGGCTTTTCCCTAGCATGCAGCAGACAGTTGTGAAAAATCACTGATGGCAAAAGTTAGAGACCCAGTTTGATAGCTGGCAGTAGATTTCATTGCTGACCAAAGTCCAAAGTCAAAGGCTGGCGTTGGTGCGGTTTCCACCTTTACCTTGTCCTCTGCGGGTCTCTACAGAGCAGCCCTTCACCTCTCTACAGCAGATCCGTGTTCCTCAGGGTTTGGTTTTCCAGACTGTCTGTTACCATGGCCATTGCTTCTTTTGCTTATCTCCTACCTGCCTGCCTTTCCACATGTGATTGCTTGTTGAGTAACATTATTAAAGAAGGTGAGTAGCAGTATTCTTCTGTATCACAAGGGTCTGTGTTAGGTGACGGAGGAAATCAAAATTAAACTAAAATCAGACTGATACCTGTGACCAATTCTGTTCCTGTTCCTTTGCCCATGAGAAAAATCAAAAGCAGGGTTTTTTGTAAACATACGATGCCAACTTCACAAGAGTGTGCTGTGTTTTAGGCTCTGTAGGACACTTTGTAAACTGAAAGCAGCCGGCTTCCAGGAAGCCCCTGGGCCAGGGCCTGGGCACTGGCCCCTCCGCCATGTGGTCCACTTCTGACCACCTGGAGAGCCGGGTTGAGGAACAGAAAGGCCCAGGTCTTTGCTCTGTGAGTGTTCTCAAGGAGGTGGTTTACAACAACTACTACCATGTATTAGAGTGCGTGCGTGTGTGTAAGTAACCTTTTTTAATTTTTTGAAGGAAAAAATAACTTGACAACATAAACAGTGAGTGGAAGGTCATGCCAGATGATTACTTATGTGGTTCTGCAGGGCCTCAATTTTGCTGATGGGGATGGTGGGAAGGATACTAGGTATCTTCTTGCCTGACGTTAGTGTGGTGAGAGGACCCATTGTTCGCCCCCATTCCTTCAGTCACCTGTGTTCATTGAGCACCTGTTTTACATTTACAACAGGCCTTCTGCTAAGGGAGTCATAGGCGGAGATAGATATGTCCCCTGCACATATGAGCTGTATAGCGCAGGACTGACACATACTAATATCAAATATAGCTCATAAATGGACGTGTCTTCTAAACGGTAGTAAGTATGGACATGGAAAGGCGCACTGTGCTGTGAGAGTTTGTACTGGGGGACTTGACTATGGGACGAAGCTCTGAAGAGGGGCAGGAGCTAGCCAGATGAAAGAGAAGGGTGAGCAGGTACCAGCATCAAGTGTGGAAGGGCGTTCTGGCAGAGAACGCTGCACGTGCAAAGTTCCTGTGGGAACAGGGCAGGCTCATGTGAGGGCGTGACAGTGCTGCCATCCCGGTGATGTCTGAATTCTGGGCAGGAACCCCTCAGGCTCGCCGGTTGCCCATGTTGAGGGTATGTATCCCTGAACGAAGAGGAATGGCAAGTGTGAAAGTGTGGAAAGATTCGCTCTTTGAAAAGATCACTTTAAACCATACATGTAGAATGGAGTGTAGGGGCCAGTAGTTTTGGCTACCGATTGCTGGGCCATCCCAGGGGCCTAGATGAGGGCCATGGTAGCTCAGACCAGGGGGGTGATGCAGAGGTTGAGAACGTTATAAAGGGTCAAGAATCTGGTAGTGCTTATGGGAGAACAGGATAGGAGAAAGGATGGAGTGTCAAAGATTATTTGGAGTGGGGTTGTTGCCTGCAGCGGGGTTGTGTTCCCACTGCAGGCAAAATAAATACAAAGTCTAAAACCAGGATCCAATAAGCCATGTGTTTTGTTCCCACCCCTACCCGCCCCCGTTCTTGCTTCCTCAGTCCCTCTCTCCCCCTTTCTCTTCTCTCTCCCTTCCTTCCCTGTCCTCCTTTTCTTCCCTCTCCTCCCCTCCCACACCCGCTTCCTCTCCTTCTCCCTCATTCTCTCTCTTTCTTTTCCTCCCTCATACTGTTCTTAACTTTCTGGTTCCACTCAGGAAGGAAAAAGAAAGATTGGGTGTTAGTAAAGAATCCTCAGTCAGGAACTTCGGAGATGCCTCAAGCATGATCAGCTTCTATTAACATGAAATGGGGGTTGATCTGAAACCATTCCAAAATATATTGTCCTGTTCATATTAAAAGCATGAACGAGCACTTACTTTAAAATCACCGGTGAGGTAAAACATGCGCTGGCTGGGTGGGTTCTAGGTGGTAAACCGAGTGTCTGCATGAATTGCAGTGTTGCTGTAAATATTTCCAGGCACAGGCAGGGAGATGCGATAGGAAAAACCCGAACAAATTCTTAAAATGCCAATATTGTCGCAGAGTCTCCATGCAGAGTGAAGTTGTTTGACGAAGTGTTTCCCTGGTGATTTGGCTGCAGATGAAAATGTCTTCAGCAATAAAATTCTGTGCTTGAGTCTCTACTCTGTGCGCTCATCAGTCAGCAAGTGACATATCAAGGATCTTTTCTGAGGTGTCAGTTAATACGCTGGCAGAAATATGTGAAACATTGTTATTCGCCTTGATTTCTGTGCATGGATTTTTTCCTACCTTTAAACATACATTAACTTACCAAAATATTTGCCAGCTATAAATCTATGACTAATCAATAGGATTGCATTAGAACAGAGGTGGGGAGGTTTTTTTTGGAAAGGTTTTCTTAGTTACCCTCACTAGAAGACTTACAATAATAGCAGGAGCTGCGGTTTTGCCCTCATTTGCAAATAGTTTCTGGGAGATTTAAGTGTTGGTAGGGCAATTATGGATGAAGCATATTTTAATTATAGCAACTGGATAAGTTGTATACAGCTTTATGAATTAGTACATTATTGTTTAATAGGTCACAGTCACGTGTGACTTTAATCACACTTCTTATTGTAGCCAGTTTCATTAGCAGTGGTGTTTTATAACTTAATAATTTATGCATAATGAGTTCAGAAGTTGCATTTGCGTGATATCAAGGAAATAATTTTCCCCATACTTTACCGCCCATCAACAGGCACAGAGGCTGGCAGGACCACAGCACTTTGGATAATGAGGTGGTTTTACGCTGCATCCCCTTACTTCTGTGGGTGCCGCGTCTGGTTTCCCAGTCATTTAAGGAACAGGAGGAAGACGAATCACAATTATTTCATACGTATCTAACAAGCACGAGCTATCCAGTGAGGTAAACACCCATTCTCCCAGCTGTGAAAACTGTGAGGGGTTTGATTCCCGCTGCACTGTGGAATTTCCTGGCCCAGCCCCTGCCCCCACCCTCACCTCCCTCCAGGCGTCAGTGTGTGTCAGAGGCTGTTCTGAGGATGAGACTGAGCTGTCTGTGTTTTAATGGCACGTGTGTCACTCTTTGGCTTCCTTTGGTTTTGTAAAGCCTCTGTGTGTCCTCATCTCCAGGCGCCCATTGCCATCATGGGGACAGCCCAGCCTCATCTTATCCAAACTAACCTCTTTCAGAGCCCCTGTGAGAACAGCTCAGGCCCCTGTCCTTGCGGGGAAACAAGGAAACGCACACTCGGTGATTGACAGCTTTACAGCAGGCACAGGGCTCATTTACACTTGTCATTTTCTAAAGATTTTATTTAAAATTGTAAGCCCACAAAGCGATACTGGAGAACCTTCAGGCTAGGGCAATCTGTGTCAAATTCAAGGATCTTAACAGGTTCTGAGCCAAAAAGGGGGTGCTATGTTCAGGAAGCTTGGGCAACCTGGGGGAGACTGCTTTCTGATGTGTGAGTGTTCCTCTTCGGTGTCTAGCCAGTGCATACAGGATGCAATGTATTCTGAATTTTGTTGACACAGAGCCCTTTTTGGAAGTGTCTTACCCATTTTTTCCCCTTTATAAAATATGTAAGTATGTAAATGTATAAAACACAAAAAGTACATAGTCATGCTGTTTTGTCTTCACCACAGATTTTGTTGGGATCGAGGAAATAGTGTAAGTTCATATGATTTTCAATCTGTCAAGTGCCATAAAAATATAACAGATTAAGGTTGATTTTCTCCCTTGATCTTGTTGGAAATAGTGTTAAAAAACCCATGTGTGTCACATTGTTTAATTGTTCAGACCCCAGTGGTCTGGAGACTGCTCTCTGTGTCCCCTCTTCCTGTCCCTCTGTCCTCCATACTGAACACATCACTTCTTTGTGGGATAATATTACTAGTTACAGAAAATGATCATTAGCCTATGGTTGATCTGAGTGTTCATTTCAAGTGGATTTTCTACTTGGTTTCTGCCTTTGACACATTCACTGTCAGTTCCAAATGCTTAGAATGGCTTTCCTGTGTATTAAACGCAGCCAAGTAATTATCTGCACGTTGCCTCAGTTTCTGCCCTCAGCCTTTCCGACTGGTCTCAACTTTAAAAAGAGAGGCAGGGGCAGGAGGTTCACAGTGAATTCCCGCCACACAGATACGTGCCCTACAAGATACCTCCTTCTGGCTTCCACTGCCTCATTTTTCCTCTTTATGTTATGCTCATTGTAGCATATTCATAAATGTTTATGAATTAATAAGTAAATTTGCATGTCACAAATGCTATTTTGATTTCATGTGGAGGCAAGATTGAACTAGTTCATGGTTTGATTCATTGCTGTTGATTCTCTTATGTGATTTGGAGACTGTACAGCTTGTGAACAGTGGTCTCAGGAAGCTAATTTATTGACAGTGTAATTTATTTGTAATGCTTTGGTTGCAGGAAGTAGAAGGGACATGTTCCACCCAACTCAAAGCATAGTATTCTTTTGTTATTTATTCACTTAACCAGTGTTTATAGTGCCTATTACTGGTCCTGAAAACAACAGGGAATAAAATACGACCCTTCCCTCTTGAAGTTTGCATTCGGGTGGGGAGAGGCACTCAGTGAACAAACACAAAGATATTATGGTAGATGGTGGTAAGAGGCTGGGGAGGGAAGTGTCAGAGAGGCCTCAGAAATCTGAAGGATGTGCAGAAATGTGGAGGAATGGGGCTCCAGAAGCAGGGTTGGCAAGCACACCTGCCCAGGGAGAAGAAGGCTGGTGGCACAGGGGTGAGGCCCTTGTGAGGTCAAGGAAGTCACAGGACTCAGAGTCTGGTTTTGTTCTCATTGAGATAGGAAGCTATTGGTGTGTTTTGAGCAGAAGAGAGACAAGATACGGTCATTCTTTTAGAAGGACCACTGTTACCTGAAGGTTAAAGGGGGAACCAGAGAAAACGATATGGAGGCGATTGCAGTGAGTGACCTAGGCAAGAGATGATGGCGGCTGGACCCAGATGGCAGTGGTGAAAATGATGAGAAGGGTACAGCACTAGTTATTTACTTCTGAGGCAGAGGCTGACCACATTGACTGATGGATTGGATGTGGGATGGCAAACAAAGGAAGGAGTCAGATACAACTTCACCTTGTAGCTGAGCAGCCAGGAGAATGAAGTTGGCATTCCTCAAACCGGGGAGCCTAAGGATGGGATGGATTTGAGAAAGGGGTCAGTTTGGGAAGAGCCAAGGTGAGATGCCCTCAGACAGCCAAGAGGAGATGCCTGATTTGCAGGGCGCCCTCTGAGTCTGGAGAGAAGATTGGGACATTGGCTAGAGATGCAGGTGTGAATGTCAATGGTGTACAGAGTGACTGGTGGTCACAAGTGTGGAGGAGGTCATTGGGGGAGGGCATGGAAGGAGAAGAGAAGCCCAGAGGCTGAGCCCAAGGCCGCCAACGTTGAAGAATCAGTAAGACGTGCCCTGGCTGGGTCGTTCCGTTGGTTGGAGCATCACCTTGTGAACCGAAAGGTTGCAGGTTTGATGCCTGGTCAGGGCATGTATGGGAGGCAATTAATTGATGTTTCTCTCTCATATTGATATTTTCCTGTCTCTCTCTCTCAAACCAATAAACATACTCTTGAGTATTTAAAAGGGAAAAAAAGAGTCAGTGAGAGCAAGGTTCGGGGGCTGGGGAACCCAACACAGGAGACTGAGTCGGGAAGTGAACTAAGAGAGTTCCGTGTTTCAGGGCCATGTGAATTAAAGGGTGTCAAGAAGGTGGAAATGTCAACATTGCCAATTGTCATTGGTAATTGGAGTAAGATAAGAGTGTGACTGACCTTTGGAGCTAACATTGTGGAGGTCTTATCAGGGCCAAGAGCTTGTTTTTGTGACAAAATGGAGTTGGAATGGGAAGTTCAATTAGCTTGAATGGGGTCAACACAGATAAATCTTTAGAGAATTTGCTCCAAGTAAAGGCAGGGATATGGACCGTAGCTGTAGGGGGTGCTGGTTTCAGGGATGGTGTTTTTACAATGGGCAGCAGTACATTGTGCTTTATGTTAATGTGTTAATTTTGTGTTAGCCAGCAGAGTTCGAGAAGTAGATGATGAAGGGTAACAAAGGGGACAATTGCTGGAATGATATCATTGTGTGGGTGAAACAGGTTAGTATCTGGAGTAGAAGTGGAGGGGTCTCGTTTAGGGGCCCAGGCAGTTCATGCAGAGGGACAGGAGGAAAGGCAGAGGGTACGGTCCAGCACAGGAAGGGGTCTGGGAATCTGGTGCTGGGACTGTGTGGAACTTCTCTTCACGGTGTCTGTTTCCTCAGTGAAATAGGCAGCAAGGTTATCTATCAGCTGAGAGGGAGGACGGAGGAGGAAGGATTAGAGTATCACAGATTTGAGAGGGACAAGAATATAAAGTAGCTGGCTCGCAAAAGGGAAAGGATGGCCAGAAGAAATGAGGTAGGAGGGCCAGGGGTGCAGAGGGCTTCTGGTGAAATCCAAGAGAATTGAAATATTTACTTTCTTCTTACTGTATTAGGAGAACTTGCCCAGGACACTTATAGAAGTAACCACTATTCCACTATATTGTACAGTGGTTATAGAAGTAACCACTGTATTGTAGAAATATACCACTATTTGTTTATGCATTCGCCTCTTGTTGGGAATTAATGTTGTTTCCAGTTTGGGGCTATTAAGAATACAGCTACTGTGAACATCCTTGTTCAAATGCTTTTGTGGACATATGTTTTTATTTCCCCTGGGTAATGTCCTAGAAGCAGAACCAGTGGATCATAGAATAGATATATATTTAACTTCAGAAGAAACTGCCAGTTTTCTCAAGTGGTTCCGCAGAAGTAACCAGGCAAATGCTTCATCCTTTTCAGTGGAAATTAAGTTATAGTAAATAGAAAATGCAAGGTAGTAGAAATTCAGTCTCAACTTACTCATTAGTTAATCTTAGGAAAGTCACTGACTTCTGTGTGCTCAATTTCCCCAAAAAGCTACACGGAGAAAATAAACCAGGTAATCTACTAGGTCCCTTTCAGATCCCAAACTCTGGGAATTTGAGTGAAATTCAACTATGGTAATAAATAAATAAATAAACAACTAACTATAGTAATAAATAAACAGAAAGCCACATCTCTGCACATTTTTATTCTGTGGAAGCTGAGCTACATTTAATGTACTTACTGGACATGGGAGGAAACTCTTAGAACATAAGGTGCAGAGGCAGAATGATTAGGCTTGTGCAAAGCACACAGTTGCCCGTGCAAATCACATTCTTTAAAAGAGAATATTGTCAGGTGATAGAGGATCCCACTCGAGATTTGACATAGAGTTGCTATACCTATGAAAGCCCCCTCTCTGTTCTCACTAGAAGATACACTAGGAGATGCAGTGGGGTGGTTTGAGGACACACTGCTCGCACGTCTGCGGTTTGGGCTGCTGTGGCTTCGAAACTGGAGGAACAAAACATTGGCTGCTCTTACTTCTGCAGAGCCCCTGGGTCGGTGCTCCCTCAGCCAGGAGCAGAGGGACCGTCTTCGTCCCCCAGCACCAGAATGATGGCCCCATTGCCACCCCGCCTCCCCCTTCCCTACAGACAGGTGTAGTGAACGCTGCTGCAGAGCTGTGTCCCTCGCTGGCCACCTGGTAAAGACTGAAGAGTCACGGGTCACTGGGGTGAAGCATCTAATACATAGAGGCTGCTAGGAAAGACAGATTGAACATCAGTGTGAGATCACGTACTTCTGTAATTTGTCTTACGGGTTAATGAGAATTAGGAGTGGGGAGGGGAAACCAGTTGGAGATCACCCCGAGCCAGGCGGGGAGCCTTGCCTAAGCTGTGATCGGTGGGGAAGATAAACGGTCCAGTTGGTGCCCGTCACCATTCCAGGTCCTGGGGTTGTAAAATCCTGCTACCCAGGGCAGGACAGATGCCCTCTGCTTGTCACAGCTTTCTCAGAAGGGTCCCTGAAGAGTTTGGGCAGTGAACACAAACACAGGCCTCTGGAATGTTGCATTTGAATGTAATCAGCTCTTGTCACCTGTGGAGTCCCAGCCACAGCATCTCTGGCCTGACTGTCATTTGGCCTCCACTTAAATACCTACAGTGACCTGGAACTCACTACCTCAGCACATTCACTGTAGGACACATACCTGTGGTTTCAGAATAGCGGCTCAGGTCACAACCTCAGTAGGCCAGTGCCGTGTAACCTTTTTCCATGGCATGAGGAAAGATTCTAAAAACAAAAGCATCCCCACAGCTGTCTACAGTGGCATCTCTGGTGGATTTTGTTTCTCTCCTCAGGTGGGATGGATTATGGGCACCATAAGCATTTTATTTCTGTTTTTTTCTTAGAGGTTTTTCATAAGAAGCACAAATAAGCACTTTTTTTCCCTTCCAGTCAGGGGCTATTGTGTCCTCAGTGGCCCTGATATATCCTTCCAGTGCTATAGAAAAATGACTCCTTTCTCACACTGGGTTTGTATTTTTTTTTAATTTATTTAATTATTTTTCAAGTACAGTTTTCTGTCTATTACTCCCATCCCAACCCCCACCCCTTGTGCTCCCCCCTCCCTCCCATTTCCACCCTTCTCAGTTGTTGTCCATGTATCCTTTATACTTGTTCCTCTAAATCCCTCCCGTATTTCCCCTGAAATTCCCTCCCCTCTTCCCTCTGGTCACTGTCAGCCTGTTCTCTATTTCAGTGTCTTTGGTTATATTTTTGCTTCCCTATTTGTTTTGTTGTTTAGCTTCCTGTTAAAGGTGAGATCATATGGTATTTGTCCTTCAACACCTGGCTTATTTTACTCAGCATAATACTTTCCCATTCCATCCATGCTGTTGCAAAAGGCAGGAGCTCCTTCTTTCTTTCTGCTGCATAGAATTCCATTGTGTATATGTACCATAGTTTTTTGATCCATTCATTTACTGACGGGCACCTAGGTTGCTCCTAACTCTTGGCTACTGTAAATTGTGCTGCTATGAACATTGGGGTGCATATGTTCTTTGGGATTGGTGTTTTAGGGTTCTTAGGATACAATCCCAGCAGTGGAATTGCTGGGTCAAAAGGCAGGTCCAATTTTAGTTTTCTGAGAAAATTCCATACTGTTTTCCATAATGGTTGTACCAGTCTGCAATCCCACCAACAGTGGACCAGAGTCCCCTTTTCCCCACACCCTCTCCAACATTTGTTGTTTATTGCTTTGTTTATGATAGCCATTCTCACCAGTGTAAGGTAGTATCTCATTGTGGTTTTAATTTGCATCTCTCTGATAGCAAGCGATATTGAGCATCTTTTCATGTGTCTCTGGATCCTCTGTATGTCCTCCTTGCAGAAGTGTCTGTTCAAGTCCTTTCCCCACTTTTTAATTGGGTTAGTTGTCTTCTTAGAATGTATTTTTAATATCAGTTCAAAAGTTCATTTACTTGTAATTTAGAGCAGTGATTCTCAACCAGAGAAGTTTTGTTTATCGGGACATTTGGGAGAATGGAAACATTGCGGTTGCCACATCTGGTGTAGCAGGTGCTACTGGTATCTAATGGGATGAGGCTAGGGATGCTGCTGAACATCCTATAGTGCACAGGGTATATCCCCCCGCAAAAAAAGAATCATCTGGTCCCCAATGTCTTTGCACTGGGATTTAGAAACGCTGGTCTGAAGCATCAGTGGTTCCAGCCAACCAGTAGTATCGTCCAGTGGTGGCCAGTGTAATTGACTTTTTTGGGGGGGGCTCTGGCCCAAAGCTCTCTTTGGATCTAGGAAGATTCAAGAGTTTAATTTCATAAGCAGAAAAGCTTCCACATTTGTATTTGTCCTCATGGTTCCCACAGAAGGGTTAGAGTGGACCCACGCAGCTTGCTGCGGAAAGGGCTCGTTGAGAAGCAGTCTTTGGGAGCGTGGCTGTAATTTGCTACTGGTGGCATTGCAGCTTGCTTGCTCTTATCCACATCTGCCCTCATGGAGTGATGGATACCGTGGAATCCTGAACAGGGACTTATTTTTTAAAGGTCTGGGTTTTTAAAGACACGTCCAATTTACCACGAGTAAACCAAGGAGGTAGAGGTTGTTTGTCGCTGCCTGTGTTGAGTCAGCTGTGACTCCCAGTGACGTTGTGCACAGTGATTGTCTGCTGGGTCCTGAACTGTGCCACCCTGCTCAGCCTCTGTAGGCCCACGGCTGGGGCATCCTTATTTATGGAGTCCATTCATCTCACATAGGACAATCCAATTAAAAGAGAAGAGTGGGCAGTCAGGCTCAGAGAGTTGTAAAATGCTTTGTTTTTTCAATAAGTTTGTAAGTTTGCAGAAAACATTTGCTTTCCATAGTTTACATAGAATTTTAAATCTGGTATATTGTTGTTGGTAGGGGTTTTGTTTCATTGGTTTTATTTGTGTTGGAGGGGACACAAAGGAAAAATTTTGAAGAAATCTCATGAGTTTTTTTCTTCACATTGTCTCAAGAAGGCAAAAGTATTATTGATGCCAGTTTTAATATGTAATAGCATCACAGATAGGAACATTAAATAATTACCACCCCCCAAGGTCCTTTCTGGGGTAGAACCCCTGCTGAGGGAGGCCGCTAAGGAGCCTGTCAGCCACAGCAGTGGCAATTAGATGGGCTCCAGTGCTTCCCGGGACGACAGGGTGACACCCTGTCATCCTGCAGGGAGTGCGTCAGCTCAGCTCCCTTCTTCCCCATTTCTTTGACTTGCCCCAACCCTAACTGGGAAATGCATGGGGCAAACATTTGCAGGGTGCCTGCTCTGTGCTAGACTGTGCATTGCTAGGTGTGGGTATTAGAGTGAAAACAAGATTGGCCCAGGAGGGTGCCCCCCGCCCACAATGATGGGAACTCCATGAAATGATGCAATGATAATGAGCCCCCAGTATAAACAAAGGACTGAACTGCTGCACCAGGGGAGTTCCTTACCCACCAACTCATACGCCAAATTATTGAATGACTATTTCTACTTATAAATAAAAACAGCAAAACTAAAGTTAGAGAACTATTGTTAAGTAGTGGTGGACCCACTGGAGTTTGAAGGTGTTCTAGAAATCCTCCTTTGGTAGTGCTATTATTCAGAGTAAAAATATAGATATTGAATATGCGTCCCCTTCCCTATTTTCTTTTACTGTGTGGCCAACAGAAATGCGCCCAGCAAGCCAAAGTCCTGGTGGCGATGCCACTGGACAAGTGTCCTCTGTGAAGAGCGACTGTGCTGGCAGCACCCACCCCCTGCACCCTGGGCTGGCCCGCGGCTTTAATCCTCTCGGGGCTCTGAATCCTTCCTTCTGGAGCTGTGCTCTGGACCGTCCCCGCCCGGGACGGCATGGCGGCGCTCAGGCAGAAGCTCGTCTCCTGATCCTCTCCCCTGGAACATGACAGTTTCCTCTGCAGTGGTCGAATTAATTATCAGAAACGGTTTGCTGGCAGACAGTCGGATGCTAATTATGATTGGAAGCTTTGGGGCCCTTAAGCCCAAATCTGTTGTTTGTTGTGGTTGTTAAAAATAAAAAATCATAACCCCTGAAAGGAGCTGTTTTCAACCACTGAAAGCACTGCAGACCAGGCCAGAACACTGGGTGCCGGACTGTGGTCTGGGCGAAAGCTACTGGGTGCTTGTTTGTGGTGAAAGGGACGGAAGCAGTGGTTCATTAATTGTTCCTTTCTGGTGAAGAAGGGGCTGAGTTTGGCTACTTCAATGCACAGCAAAACAAGAACAAAAAAAAACAGTGGCACTGATTAAATTGGAGGTGACATTTGGGGAGGTGTCTTCAGAATTTCTAAGTTTGATTATCCGATTTGGCCTCATGCTGTGTTCCAGGTTTGTGAACTCTTTCTAGCCAGTTCTACCTGGGAAGAATTATTTTAATTAAATGGATAATGACCACTGGAGAAAGAATCATGAGTGCACCTGTGGTATGGGGCCATGGTGTGAACAAACCTGCCCAGCTCACAAAGGGGACAGTTGGGGAGTCAGCCAGTGCTGATGCAGCACTGGGTACCATTTCATTCTTCCCATCAGTAGTTAGGTTAACGAGGTAGAGCCATGAAGGTAGGTGGGTCCTGCCGGAGCTCTGTGACATAAGAAGGTGGTCGCTTCACTGGGTCTCACTGCAGCAAACAGGAAGGCCGACAGACCCTTGATCATTGGAAGTGATGGTATCTGTTGGGATATTGTCCAAAAAGTAGGGAGAGGACCAAGTATTAATGGGAAAGCAGAAAAGTAGAGAAACTAAGAACAGGATACTTCCTAGTCAATTCACATAGGTTTGTGAATGGGCCGGTTTTCTTTTGATGTGATACAGGCAGTGTTTCGAGCATAAATCTGGAAAAATGTTGAATGAATTAGTCAACAAAAGACACCCAATGATACTTTACTTAGTACAAAGTAAATACTTTGGGGGAATTCCATGTTTTTTAAAATAGGTTTTGTGTTTTCTCAGAGAACATTCAGTATTGTTTCTTGTTAAACCAGGTAGCTGATATAGAATAAAAAGGTGAGGAGTAACATCACTTATCAGATAAGACTGCCTGGCAGAAACACGAACTTCCCTTGGGTCTCTCGTAGGGACACAGCAGTGCAGCGAGTCGCCCCCCCCCCGCCCTGCCGACACACACACACACACACACACACACACACACACTACAGACACCACGTCGAGATCGGAAGAGCGTCGTGGTGTCTGGGCCCANCCCCCACCCCCCCCCCCCCCCCCCCCCCTCAGTGCTGAGTCATCTCTCAGGAACATTCACAGAGGTAAAGACAGGTGTGTAGAAATAAACTGCACTGTTCCCCGAAGGACAGGCTGTACTTGACGCATTTCTGTTATAAGGGGCTATTTTAAAAATCCCTGAAATTTTTCTCCAATTACACTTTGGTTGAATTTCCTGATACTTTTTCTTGCTTTGAAGGTACAAGTGGAAGATAAGCCAAATGGCAAGTTTAGGGCATTGTGCATGTTAGATCTCATTTCTGGTTGTCTTCTCCATCTTCTTCTTGACAATTTAAATTCTTACCGTGTAGCAGTTCAGTGACCTGAGTTTTCCGTCTCAGGAGCCAGAGGGAAAGCCCTGTCTGTTTAAACAGACTCAGCGCCTCCTGTTTGCCCTGGTTCTGCTCGAGGGCACTGTGCTGTGGCAGAGCTTCACCTGGCACAGGTAGAGATTGAGAGTTTGGCCCTGTTGGGAGGAGTGAGGAAGGCAGGGGCCAAGCCACCAGTGCAAACACCTCCTGGATTTGTTCATGAGTTCCCTCGTTCATTCAGTCACGCACTTCATCACTCACTCACTGGTTCCCAGTAACTTGCCGAGTGTTTAAATACAGTGCCCTTAACTAAACGTCTGTCATTGTGAAGAACAATGGGCCCACCCTCAGGTGCAGTTCCCAGATGAGCATCGCAGCAACTGCATGGCCTTACGACAGCTCACACCAGAACTCCCACCGAGGTCGACCACGGAGGAACCAAGTTATACAGCCTAAGGGCTGTATTACCTGAGGGCACAGCCTTTTGTGAATGGACATGAGAACTATAACTGCACTCCATAGTTTTCGAGTATTAGAAGATGGCACACTAACATCAGTGGCTTAATCACCTTTGTTTGCCACCTGCTGAGTGACTTTGGGTAGAGTGATGCTGTCAGTTTGAAAAGAGCCTGGACTAGGGCTTCCAGTAGTTTTTTTAATGTGTTTCTGATGCCGACTGCCTCTGTCACCTGGGCAACTCATGTCCCAGCCAAGCCCCAGTTTCTCATTTGTAGAATAAGATGTTTAAACAAAGTAAGGTTAGGTCCTAATTTTTTAAATCTATGCTTTTTACTTTAATGGGTGAAACCACCTCCAGTGGTTTTAACGTTAACCCAACAATTTTGTACCATAATGGGGAAGAAAGCCCACCAAAATTTTTTTCCCATGTAAGACAAGATGAATTTCAAAAATATCATCTCTGCTGCCTGAGGTCAGAAGTGGTATTTCAGTAATAAAGCTGCTATCTCTTAAGTAATTCCTGTGTGTTAACCTAACAGACATGATCTCATTTAATATGACAACTTTAGGAGGGGGGTCTGTTATTACCCTTGTACCATTAATATGTTTACACTGTCCCCACTGTACTGATAAGGAAATGAAGACTCAGGTAAGTAACGTCTCCAGGTTCACACATCAGCGAATGTTAAGGTGGGATTTGAATCCAGATCTTCTGTGTGTCTCAGAGAGCAAACAAACATTCTAATCAGCTTCCTAGCCATATCAGCCGTCACGAAGGAGGGGTCCAGTGCGCTCATGGCAGTGGGTGGAATGAAACTGAAGTAATTTAATGTGCCCACTGCAACTTATAGTCCTGTAGCCCTCCTGTGTGTTTTCCATTGCTGAATATTTTGTGTTACAAGGCACTGAGGAATCAGTGCTTCCAGATCATCTTCTTGCCAATGGCTCTAGTGACAACCTTCATTAATTAAAATAATGATGTGACCCTGTGGCTACGATACTCAAGTGTAGCCTCCTGAATCAGCAGCATTGGCATTGCCTGGTCACTCTTCAAAACCACTGAACTGGAATCCGTACATGCACAGGTGTCCTGGCGATTCCAATGCACGTGGAGGTTTGGGGCGCTCGTCACGTGCAGCGTGCCCCCGAGAGAACCCTGTGCTGCTGGGCAGAGGAACCCACGGGCGGTCACTGCAAGCAGCGTGGGGGAAGTTACACTGTGGCCTGGAGTGGCGGTGTGGAGAATGGGACACTTGGGAGGAGTGAAGGTGACCTGGACACAGAGAAGCTGGAAAATGAAAATCTGTTCCCGTGGTTGAGGAAAAAATGGTCTTAATTCTTTTGGAAAGAATCATTCTGGATTGTTTGGAAGTTCAAATGATAAAGTTCAATAAGCAAAAAGTAAGAATTAATAAAAAGAGGATATGAACACTTAGTTATAAAGCAGACTTCTCAGGTCTCTCATTTTAAGCTAGCTGTGGGTCTCCTAGTTCCTTCCCCCCCAAAAAAACATAGTTTCCTATAAAACAGCTCCAAAGTGAAAAATCATACATGTCATATGAAATAATTACTGTTATTTGTTTTTAAGAAAAAATACCCAGCATGCATATGCCACGAATGCCTTTGCTATCTATTTCATGCAGCTGTTTCTTAAATGCACAAAATTTTATATTATAACATAGACAAAAAACCCATAAAATTTCTTTCAATCAGTTTATTATAACCAATAAGTGAAACTGGAAGCTTAGCTTATTTAAACGGAGATAAATTATGTGTTCAGTGAAGTGTTTGAGATTTACATTGAAAAAACAGAATTATATACAAAACATAAGCATAATGTAAATCAAATCTGTTGTGAGATGTGGGAGTGTGTGTTAATATACGTGTGTACGTAATATGTTCTGATATGAAGGAAGATTATTACTAACGCTTTGCTTTTGTAATGTTTTATAAAAGGTTAAAGGAAGTGGCAGTGTTACTAGAATTTCCAAAGCTCTCCATTCTGACGTCTGGGGTCATGTTCTCCAAGCTGCTAATTAATGTAAAGTCAGCTTCATGTATTGAGATGTTTAATCAATTGGCAGATTGCTGTCAATAAATATGTCTCTTAAGTGGTTTGTAATAGACAGGCTAATGAAGTGCTCTCCATGTGTTGTCAGAGCTATTGGGAAAAATCTCTCTTCTTCTGGGCGCCCTGCCATACGTCATTAGTCTCCCTCTGATGCAGAGGAGAAAGAATGTCCTTCAGCATCACCGTCTGACCTCTGAATGGAGTATCTGGAGAACCAGAAAGTGAACTTCATTTTACACGAGTGGTTAGTGAAGCAGCGTGAGGTGGGAAAGATGGTTACTGGTGGCACGAATGGTACTCATAGTAACTAACGTTGCTTGAATGGGTGCAGCGTGCAAGGCTCAGCACTCAGCACTGTGATCGCAGCTACCTCGTTCATCCTCACAGCACCGTGTGAGGAAGGGCACTGTTCTAAGACCTCTCCAGTGTATGGGACTGGTAGCTTTGGCATGCCACTGCAGCCCTGAAACAGAGGACCTGATCCATGTGTATATTTTTCACAGAGTCATTGCAATTGGCCTTTTCAGGGCCTTGAAGAAGGAAACACCAGTCCATCGGTGATGCTCATAGGCAGAGCTAGGAAAGAGCCACCACGTCCCAGTCAGCACATTGGGCACTCTGCTGTCACAAGCATGCTGCTGCCCCCAGGGACTATGACCATCTTGAAAGTGACAATAATTTTTCTTTTGGGATCTTCTCTAGTTTAAAACTTCCACAGTCCACCGATCCAAAAAGCACAGGAGGCTCGGACAGGCAGACCTTGGATATTGCATCTCAGGGCATCACAACAGTAGGTGGTAGCAGGCCTGATAGGGACACAGTGGACCCCTAGGGGACAGATGCTCTCCATAAGTGGACACAGGGAAGGAGAGCTGCTTCCTGCATCGAATTTCATCCACGTCTCCTGAGAGGCAAGGCAGGAGAAGGAGTCCTTCAGCGTGTATGTGAAGTTTCTAGTAAAGGCGTGCAAGCAACTAATTCTGCCTGAATTTCCCCAAGCTCCTGCACTTGCCTTTGTTTATTAATAAATACTGTACAGCTAATGTTCCCATCTGGCCGGGCACAGAAAGGGGCATAAAAATTAGGTAGAGGTTATAGCTCTTAAACACTAATGAAGGTGATACCTAGTTGGCATGGTAGAAAGGTGGGTCTTTATTTTAGAGTTCTTAATTAAGAATTGCCAGGTGACAACTATTAATTAGGAAGCCAGCTGTATCCTTCATTTCTGTGGTGTATCTCTTCTTGGGAGCCTGTGGAGGGAGTACGTGTGAGCCTCTCTTAATCAATCAGCCCGTGAGCAATTGTCTGTTAAGTATACTTCCTGTCTGTGGGGCCAGACTGTGTGGACAGAGATTCACAAGATACAGCCCCCGCCTTCGGGTCCTCCACCTAACTGAGGGAGCTGGCGTCAGGACAGCAAAGTGAAGGTCTCCCTCTCTCCTTCCCTTCCCCTCTAAAGATAAATAAATAAAATCTTTTTAAAAAAACCCTCAAATATGGTCTCCTGCAGGGACTTAGTCCTCTGAACTAGAGGGTCAGGGAGAGGCTGAAGCAGCGACTCTGACTCAGGTCTGTAATCAAAGTGCTGGAATGAGGGGGCTTTGGGTGAAGCACCACAGTACCTCTGTCCATGTGTGTGTGTTCTGAGTCTCTGGACACTGATGCGTTGCTATCCATTGAATTCTAGTTCCTTGGATCTCTAGCAATTGAAGACGGGTTCTTTGGAGATTGAGTAGTAATGTGCCTTCTTTCAACTTTGCCTGAGGAATGTTAATTTCCTTTTTTTTTTCCAAGCTCAAATTGCAGGTTAGTTTCCAATTCTCTCTTCATTTCTTTCTTAGAAATTCAGATTGCTGAGTTCTATCTGTGGGTTGATGGTTTATCAAAACACCTGATAGTGCTGGGGGTCTTGTCCTGCAAGGGACCCAAGCCCAGAAATCTGCAGCTCTCCACGCTCCCTCACAGACTTTCTGGGGTCGTGTTTCCCTCAAATGGTCGGTCCAAGGAGAGCTCAGGTTAGGCTCCTTAGCTGTGAGCCTCAGCTGTGGTTATTCACAAGGGCTTTTTCTCTATAGATTTACATTCACTTTAGGAAGCTGTTCAATACGTGCTTCACTCTTCAAATTCTGCCACTGACTGACATCTTTCTTCTCAAATCTGTTCTACAAGTGCTAATTTTTGTTCACATCATGCTTGTGCATAACTGTTTAAACCCTCTCTAGCGTTGGTTTATGAACAGCCTTTCTTTTTATTTAATCTTTATTGTATTTTCCCCATTACCATTGTCACCTTATCCCCCTCTCCCCAGCAATCCCCACACTGTTGTCCATGTCCATGAGTACTTTCTCCTCTTTGCTCAATCCATCCGCCCTCTAACCTCCCCCTCCAGCTGTCATTCTGCTCTCCATCTGTGAGTCTGTTCCCATCTTCCTTGTTAGTTTAGTTTGTTCGTTAGATTCCACATATGAGGGAGATCATATGGTATTTGTCTTTCTCTGACTGGCTTATTTCACTTAGCATAATGTTCTCCAGGCCCATCCACATTGTTACAGAGGGTAAAATTTTCTTTTTTACAGCTGAGTAGTATCCATTGTGTAAATGTACCATAGTTGTTTTATCCACTCATGTACTGATGGACACTTGGGCTGCTTCTATATCTTGGCTACTGTAATGCTGCAGTGAACATAGGGGTGCTTATGTTCTTTTAAATTAGGGTTTTGGGGTCCTTCAGATATATTCCCAGAAGTAGAATCACTGGGTCAAAAGGCAAGTCCATTGTTAATTTTTTGAGGTATATCTATACTGCTTTCCACAGTGGCTGCAAGAGTCTGTATTTTCGCCAACAGTGCACAAGGTTTCCCCTTTCTGCACGTGCTTACCAGCACTTGTTTGTTGATTTATTGATGATAACCATTCTGTCAGGTGTGAGATGATATCTCATTGTGGTTTTAATATGCATTTCTTTGATGATTAGTGATGTTGAGCATCTTTTCATTTGTCTATTGGCCCTCTGTATGTCCTCCTTGGACACATGTGTACATAGGTCAATTGTCCATTTTTTAATTCGGCTGTTTGTTTTTTTGGTGTTAAGTTTTGTAAAATCTTTATAAATTGTGAATACTAACCCCCTTATCAGATGTATCAGTGAATATATTCTTCCATTCTGTGTGTTGTCTTTTTATTTTGCTGGTGATTTTCTTTGCTATGAAAAACCTTTTTAGTTTGATGTAGTCCCATTCATTTATTTTACTTTATTCTATTTTTCCCTTTCCTAGGGAAATATTTTATTTTGCAGTAAAATGTTGCTACAAGCAGTGTCTGACATTGTGTTGCCAATGTTTTCTTCTAGGATTTTTATGGTTTCAGGTCTAACATGTAAGTCTTTGACCCACCTTGAATTTATTGTTGTGTGTGGTGTAAGAAGGCAGTCCAGCTTCATTTTTCTGCATGTATCTCTCCAGTTCTCCCAGCACCATTTATTGAATGAACTGTCTTTAGCCCATTGTATTGTGCTTGCTTCCTCTGTTGAATATTAATTGACTATAAAAGTGTGGGTTTATTTTTGGGATCTCTGTTCCATTGATCTGTGTGTCTGTTTTTATGCCAGTACCATGCTGTTTTGATTACTATGGCCTTATCGTATAGTTTGGTGTTAGGTAGTGTGATTCCTCCAAATTTGTTGTTCTTTCTCAGAATCACTGTTATTATGCAGGGACATTTGTGGTTCCATACAAAGTTTTGAAATATTTGTTCTTGTTCTGTGAAATATATCATTGGAATCTTGATAGGAATTGCATTGAATCTATAGATTGCTGTGGGTAGTATAGACATTTTAATGATGCTAATCCTTCCTATCCCTGAACACAACATAGGCTTCTACTTATTTGTATCTTCTTCAGTGTCTTTCTTCAGTGTCTTATAATGTTCCAAGCACAGGTCTTTTACTTCTTTGATTAGGTTTATTTCTAGGTTTTTTGTTTTTGAAGCAACTGTGAATGGGATTGTTTTCTTAATTTCCCTTTCTGTTTATTATTAGCATGTAAACATTCAACTGATTTCTGGATAGTAATTTTGTATCCTGTTACTTTGCTGAATTCGTTAATCGCTCTAGTAGTTAGTTTCTTGGTGGAATGTTTGGGGTGCTCAATGTGTAATATCGTATCATCTACAAATAATGATAATTCTTCTTCATATTTTTCTATTTGAATGCCTTTTTTCCCTTCTTATCTGGTCGCTGTGGCTTGGACTTTCAGCACTGCGTTGAATAAAGAGGTGAAAGTGGACATCCCTGTCTTTTTCCCCATCTTAAGGGAAACACTAGCAGTTTTTACCCATTGAGTGTGATGCTGGCAGTGGGTTTGTCATAAATAGCCCTCATTATGTTTAAGTAGGTTCCCTCTAATCTCACTTTGCTGAGAGTTTTTATCCCAAATGGGTGCCAGATTTTAGCAAATGTTTTACCTGCATTTATTGGCATGATCATGTGGTTTTTATCTTTTATTTTGTTTATGTGGTGAACCACATTTATTGGTTTGCAAATGTTGTGCCAACCTTGCATGCCTGAAATAAATCCCACTTGATCATGGTGTATGATCTTTTTGATGCATTGCTGTATTCAGTTTACTAATATTTTGTTGAGGATTTTAGGGTCTATGTTCATCAGGGATATTGGCCTATAATTTTCTTTCTTTGCCTAGTTTTGGAATTGATTAATGCTGGCCTTATAAAATCAACTTGGGAGCCTTCCCTCCTCTCAAGTTTTATGAAATAGTTTGAGAAGCAGAGGTGTTAGTTCTTCTCAGAATGTTTGGTAAAATTCACCTGTGAAGCCATCTGGTCCAGGGCTTTTGTTTGTTGGTAGTTTTTGGATTACTGTTTCAATTTCACTAAGTGCAATCTGTCTATTCACGTTCTCTGATTCTTCCTGATTTAGTTTTGGAAGATTGTATGTTTCTAGGAATTGAGCCATTTCATCCAGGTTGTCCAGTTTGTTGGCACATAGTAGTTGTTCATAGTATTTTATTACAATCCTTTGTACTTCTTTTGTGTCAGTTGTTACTCATCCTCTTTTTCTCTTGATGAGCATGGTTAAAGGTTTGTCAATCTTGTTTATCTTTTCAAAGAACCAGATTCATAGATTCATTGATCTTTTGTGTTATTTTTTCAGACTATTTCATTTATTTCTTGTCTGATCTTTATTATTTCCTTTCTTCTCACTTTGGGCTTTATTTGTTGTCTTTTTTTCAAGTTCCTTTAATTATTAAGTTATATTGTTTATTTAAACTTTTGCTTATTTTTTGAGATAGTCCTATAATGCTATGAATTTCCCTCTTACAATTGGTTACCCTGTGTCCCACAGATTTTGGATTGTTACGTCTTCATTTCCATTTGTTTCAAGGTATCTTTTGGTTTCTTCCTTGATCTCATTGTTGACCATTCATTGTTTAGTAGCATGGTTAGCTTCCATGTCTTTGTGTTTTTTTCAGCGTTCTTCTTGTGATTGATTTCTAGTTTTATAGCATTGTGGTCAGAGAAGATGCTTGATATGATTTCCATCTTCTTTAATGTATTGAGACATGTTTTGTGTCCTAACATGTGGTCTATCCTATAGAACATTCCATGTGTACTTGGTACATATATATATCCTCTTGTTTTGAGGTGAAATGCTCTGAAGATACTAATTAAATCCTTTTGATCCAATGTGTCATTTAAGGCTGCTGTTTCCTTGTTGATTTTCTATCTGGGGGATCTATCCATTGATATCAATGGGGTGTTAAAACCCCCATCTATGACCATGTATCTGTCCATCTCTCCCTTTATGTCCATCAAGATTTCTTTCACATACTTAGGTGCTCCTACGTTGGGTACGTAAATGTTTACTAGGGCTACATCCTCTCTTGGGTTGTTCCCTTTATCATTATGTAGTGTCCTTCTTTGTCTCTTACTATAGCCTTGGTTTTAACAACTATTTTATTGGATATCAGTACTGTTACCCCAGGTTTTTTTCCTTTCCATTTGCATGAAATATCTTTTTCCATCCCTTTACTTTTAGTCTGTGTGTATGTTTGATCTGAGATGGGTCTCTTGGAGGTGGTATTTATGTGGCTGTTGTTTTCTTACCCATTCAGCCATCCTGTGTCTTTTAGTTGGAACATTCAAGGTATTTACATTTAAGATTATTACCCATAGATATGTATTTACCACCACTTTATTGTTAGACTGTTTTGCTATGTATTTTTTCTCTTTTTCTTCTTTTTTTTTCTTAAAGCAAGCCCTTTAACAATTATTCCAGTACTGGTTTGGTGTTAACAAACTCCTTAGCTTTTTCTTGTCTCAGAAGTTCCTTATTTCTCCTTTGACTTTAAATGATAGCCTTGCTGGGTTAAATAGGGTTGGTTGTAGGTCTTTGCTTTTCATCACATTGAATATCTCATGCTATTCCCTCTGCCCTGAAATGTTTCTGTTAAGAAATCAGATGACAGTCAAATTGGTACTCACTTGTATGTAACTACCTGCTTTTCTCTTGTTACTTTTAAGACTCTCTCCTTGTCTTTAAGCCTTGTCATTTTAATTATGATGTGTCTTGATGTAGCTCTCTTTGGGTCCAACTTGTTTGGGACTTTCTGAGCTTTCTGGACTTATGTGTCTTTCTTCTTTACTATATTAGGGAAGTTTTCAGTCACTTTTTACAATATGTTCTCAATCTGTTGCTCACTCCCTTGCCCTTCTGGCTCCCATAATGTGGATATTGTTACTCTTCATCTTGTCCAAAATGTTTCTTAAGCTCTCCTCATTTTTTTAATTTTTTTTTGTTTGATGTTCTGCCTGTCTGGTTTTTTTTTTTGCCCTGTTTTCCAAATCACTGATTCGATCCTCTGCTTCATCTAACCTACTGATTATTCCTTCCAGTGTATTATTTATTCAGATATTGCATTCTTTATTTCTACTAGTCCTTTTTTATAGTTTCAGTCTTTTTTCATGATGTTGAGTATCCTTATAATCATTACTCTAAACTCTCTGATAAATTTTTGCCTCCATCTCATCTAGCTCTCCTTCTAGAGTATTCTCTTATTATTTCATTTGGGGTCTGTTTCTTTGTCTTTTTAGTTTGGCTGTTTCTTCATATTTGTTTCTATGTGCTAGGTAGATCTGCAAAGACTCTGGTGTAGCCCTTTGTCAGATGCTACTTGTGTTGGCCCTGGTCAACCTGCTTGGAGCTATCAGCAATGTATAGCATGTGGCTCCCTTTGCTTGCCTGGGTGTGTGCAAAAAGAAGGCCAGTTTTCAGCATTAGGCTATGGCATGGGTCTGTAGATGTTTCACAGAACTCCCAGAGATCCACCTTAGTTGTTAAACTAATGAGTGATATGGCCTCAAGCTGTAATTAGCAGCTGGCTGAATCCTGGCAGAGTAGGACAGAGAATTCCTGCAGGTGGGGCTATTGCTTCTCCTCAGGCTGATGCGATGTGGAGAGGATTGCTGAGCCTGAGAAAGATGGCTGCTGAAGAATGGGGAATGACTCATCACAGGGATCCTCGGCTGGCTGTTCCTCAGTTCTCTCTCCAGAGCCACCAACCCCAGACTCTTCTCAAGCGTCACTAGTCCATTGACCTGCCCTCCCTGTGCCAGAGCCCAGGGTGTGGCTGCAAACAAAGTTTTGTATGTTGTCCATTTAAGAGGCTTTCTGAGTCTCCAGCTGTCTCCTTGGGAGACAGAAACTTTGATGGTTTTCACAGCTGGATGTTATCTGGGGTCCTTTCTGGCTCTGGTGCTATAGGCTGGGGAGCCCAGCTTGGGGTTTAGACACCACATTTCTCGGGGCGGGGGGGAACCCTCAGCCACTGAAATATCCCTCCAGGTCTTCAGCTGCCACCTGTGGAGGCCCAATCAGCCCTCTCACATTTCCACACTCTACCAGTCTCGTTGTGATGAAGTGGTTTGTGTATGTGTGTGTGTGTGTCTATGGTCATAAGGCCTCTCTCCAGCTAGTGTTCAGTTGGTTATTCAGGATGGTTCCTCTACCGTTTAGTTGGAATTCCAGATCAGTCCTGGGAGGAAGTTAGGGTAGCTTCCGCTTACTCCTCCGCCATCTTTGGTCTCAAACAGCCTTTTTCAATAAATCCAGACATCCAGAACAATCTTTTTACTCCAATTAAAAAGCCTTTCCACTGAGAGTTTTCTGGAACCCTACCTGCTGCTGCTGCTGCTGCTGTGGATAAAGTCCTGATCAGCTGTCATCCTTAGCATGCTGCCCCGATTCTGGGGCTCTGATACTTTTGAGTATTATTATAGACACAGTTCCCTTCAGAGGAAAAGAGACCATGGAACTAGTAGACTGCTTTTCATTTTGTTTTGTAACTTGGAGAATTTTCCTAACCTTGTGCCATTATCAGCCTCAGATTCAACCTATTAAATAGCTACTATGAGTGGAATCTATACGAAAAAAAACAAAATAAGCATGGAAACACTGTTCATGGAGAGTGATTTTGCCTGATAACCCCTATGTTGTTGTAAGACTTATTATTTTTCCTGAAATAAATTAATATCCTTAAATTTATTTCTAAAGGAAACTGTGTTGCAGTATTCTAAACAGTAAGTTGTCTTCACTTGCAATGAAATAAATACATAGTAATTAAAATTTGAAGCTTGCATCTCTTATCTCATAGAACACCTCCGAGAAACATCCCTTGGGGGAGGTGGGGTGAGGGAAGCAGACCCATTTATCCCTGGCTTTAATAGTCAAGTTTAATTTCACTTGTGAGTTTTGTTTGTACCACGATTTTTCAGTCTCAGCACTACTGACTTTTCATGACAGATCTTTGTTGTTGGAGACTGAACCATGTGTCATGAGAGTGGAGGGGCATCCTTGACCTTTACCAGTGGATGCCAGTAGTTCACCCCCAGGGGTGGCAATCAAAGGTGTGTCTAGACATAGCCAAGTGGCCCCCCTGGTGGAGGCAAAATTGTGCCTGGTTGAGAGCCACCGTGTAACTGAAGTGATTCTGTTGCCTTTATTATTGTCATCGTTGTTGTCTTAAATTGTTACTTTGTTAAGTTTGCATGTTTAAAATAGACTGCACTTTTTGAGATCATATGGCATTCTTGTGACTCCCCTGTTACAGGGAATGGAAGTGGCCTTGGCCTCTCCAGAAACTTTCTTGGGGCACCACTAGCCCCTTCTCTACACAGAGGCAAGTTGCCATTTCCCACTATTTGTCGCTTCCCGAAGGACCCTCCATGGTAAATGGGGGACTGGATCCTCTCTACCTTCCTCGTGTGTTTCTGGTTTATACACAGATATGCTTCAGTTTAAGAAAATTCAGTGACAAATGACTTTTTATGTGTTATTCACTGTTAACGTCAATGGAGGCCTATGTTTTTGTAAGTTACTACTTTAAATGTATTATGTTTTTCACTTCACAAAAGTCTAGTGATACTGGTTAGTGTCATTTAGCCTTTTTTTTTTCCTGTGAGAAAAGTGAAGCTTAGGTAGGTTGAATGATTTCCCAAAGCTACAGTGTTGAAGGTGCTTTTCTGTTAAAATGGAAGCAATCTGTCCCAAATAAAGGAATGTTTATATTAATTGTTAAACGCAGTAGGATTTATAGTAATTTTGTATATGAATATGTGGTAAGTACAAATGCTATACCTTTTCTTCAAGATTATAAACCTAATTATAAAAGTATAAACTATGATCATTACTACTTCAAAAATACTTTGAATATAAATTTGAAAGAAATTTACCAAGGTACTTGTAAAAGTTATTTTGAGTAGGAGACATCTGAATTTCTTTTTTTTTAATGTTTTTTTATTTAATTATTGCTCAAGTACAGAATTTCTAAATGGGTTGAAAACTGTTCCTCTCTTTTAAAAGTGAAATGTGTAAGTTAAATAACAAAGGAAGAAATAGTTCAAATTACAGCCAAAGTTCCATTTTTCTTTATAATTCTAGCTAAGAAATGTCCATTTTTTACACATGTACAAATGTCCATGGGTCCGTATATCATGGGGTCAGCGTTCTTTCAGAGGTGATTTGACTTCTGCAGTGTCTTTGGGCGGGGGCTGGCCAGCCGCCTCCTGCTAGGGCACCCAGCCAACACAGTCTGTGGAAGCAGGCGGTGGGTCTGCGCCCTCTGTCTTTCAGGGTGTTTTGTGGTTTTTGAATGCAAGTGCTTCTGGGTGGATTACCTACCTACCAAAAGAAAGGGTGGGGTGGGGTGGGCAGAGGAGGGCAAAGAGGGAAAAATTGGGACAACTATCATAGAATAACAAAAAAGTGTTAAAAAAAATTTTAAGGTCAACTTTGATTTGCTCTTAGGCTCTTGGTGACAGCCATTATTCTTGTTGCTGTCCTGGAGGGGTAACGATAGTAGGCATGTCACCACCTGCGTTTCCACTAGTGAGGACTCAGAACCAGAGCCCAGTGGAGGAGACTGAGGCGACATGCCGCGGCCCGGTTAGGTAAGCCAGACGGGCAGTAGCTGCCTGCAGGATGCACAGAGCATTGTTTCAACCGCCACGGCTGTTTTCACACATGATATTTTTATTTACACCTTCTTCCATCCATGTCTTTCCCTGCATTTTTCATTTTGTAGTACTTCATAATAGACAGACGTGCTTGGAATGGAGTATTTGAGTAACAGTCACAAACCTTGTGCTCAAGATTTGCTAAGTATCTGACATTTAACCTCATAACCACTGAGTTAGGTGGCGGGGGGAATGCCCCCTTTATATGTGAGTAAATTGGGCTCAGAGAGGTCAGCAGTTCCTGCCTCTGTGGTTCTGTGTGGCGATATGTCCCGTAGTAGTTCCTTTTGAATATGAGGTAAATCCACTGCACTGTCTTAGGGAGCTTCCTTTTTTTGTGTGGTTCCTGTTAAATGCTACCTGTCTCTTCACTGCTAAACGTTTGTAATGATTTTTGCTTGTTGACTATTTTCATGTGTTCCACTCAATTAGAAATCGAGATTGAAGTAGTTGAATAACTACTCAGCATGTGTATTTCCCTTAGGTACAGAGGACTTTGGGGGTTTTTTACCAGTTTGTCCATGTTCATAATGGGAGGGCGTATATGGCTTATCTCAAATTTAAAAGAATTACTCTTCTTACCCATAGACTGAACTTGTTTTTTCTGAACTTGATTCTATGCCCACAACTACAAACTTCCCAAGAATTATGACCTGGTGTGGGATTGTTTTATGTACATTTACGTACATGTGATCCTCACATCCATCAATAGTCTTCTGCAATCACCAGAAGTACTGTGTAATGTCTGGGGAAAATTTTTAAATGTTTTAAAAGAGCTGTAGACATTTTAGTGCAAGTTTCTTCTCAGCTTTTCTCTGATGTGTATCATGAGAAAAGAGCAGTAACAGGGAACGTGGGTGGCATCGCTGCTGCAGGCCCAGCTGAATCCCCTTCAGTCCNCTGAACTTGTTTTTTCTGAACTTGATTCTATGCCCACAACTATAAACTTCCCAAGAATTATGACCTGGTGTGGGATTGTTTTATGTACATTTACGTACATGTGATCCTCACATCCATCAATAGTCTTCTGCAATCACCAGAAGTACTGTGTAATGTCTGGGGAAATTTTTTAAATGTTTTAAAAGAGCTGTAGACATTTTAGTGCAAGTTTCTTCTCAGCTTTTCTCTGATGTGTATCATGAGAAAAGAGCAGTAACAGGGACCGTGGGTGGCATCGCTGCTGCAGGCCCAGCTGAATCCCCTTCAGTCCGTCGAAAAGGCAGCGTTCTCAGCCAGGTCTGCACTGAAAAGACACCCAGGGTGGCGAGCCTGGATCTCTGGTGCCTGCAGGTGTCGTTCTTAATATTTTAAGTTTTTCTCTGGCACCATGGCAGACAGGAGTGGAGCTCATGGTCTTAATGAGAAGTAAGGAAGCCCGGTGTCAGGTGGGGGTGGGCGAAGGCCTCAGACCCAGTAAGAGAGGTCAGGTGTGCAGGTGTCAGTGGCTAGCGCCAGCCCATGTGGTCTCTGAGCCCTTGTGCTGATGGCGTGAGGCGTGGCAGTGATGCGGTCTCCACCAGGACTCACAACCTACTTATAAGCAATTCTAAGAGCTTGAAACACAGAGGCATATGGAAATTTCACTCTCAGACTTAACATACAATGTGCAAAATGAATTTTTCACATTGGGTTTTTTTTTAATGGAAGCATTCCAGCCTTTCCTCACTGGTGTGCCTTTTGGAGTTAGTGCCCTTCAAAGTAGCTGGAGAGGGAAGGGCTGTAATGTAAGCAGAGGGGCGTTCATGAGGGAGAGCTGTGTAAGATGTGACGATGATTTTGGAAACTTTCTTCTGGGTGTCAAATTGAACAGAGTCATTACTGAAGAAACAAATTACCAGAAACACATTGTTAACACTCTCTGTGATTTGGGCCTGGAGAACCATACTGTGAATTGAAAGGGAGATACATAGAAAAATAGCAAATTAAGAGGACAAAAAACCAGGGGGAAGGCGGGGCGCTTGCTGGCGTTGGCAGAGGAGAACGTGTAACTGGTGTCTGATGCATTTCCTGAGATTCAGTGCGTTTGCAAATTGCTCCATTGCATCTTAGCAGATTCTAATCTGAGTAACGAAGAGCTGACTGGTGAACATAGTTGGTTGAATTCCCTCGGTACTCCTGAAATATAACAGAGCAAGGAACAGTGTAATGAAAAATAACAGAGACAGTAGCTAAGGGCTTAACTTACGATCAGTGTTCATTACAACAAATGACACTTTCACTGCAGAGTTACCATAAAGATTATTGACTGTTACGTAATGTGATTCCCATCTGAGTAGATTCAAGAACAGCTTCGCGTGTGAATGGGGAGCTGAAGCAAGAGGAGGAAAGACGATGTGCTCAATACCCTTGTTCATTTTCAATGAGTACTAGTGAGTCTCCCCTTCAGAACCCTGGACAGAGCAAAGGAATTGGGCCTTCTTCCTCTCTTCCACAGTTGTCGTTGGCCTTGGCCAGCGTGTTACATGAAGACCGGACTCCAAAAGTGACTGAACTCTAAATTTTTACATTATACTTGACAGGCAATGTTATATTAGTTTTAGGTATACAACATAGTCATCAGACATTTTTTATACTTTATGAAGAGATCAGCTACATAAGTAACTAAATTGTTGATAATTTTATATCCAAAACCCCCATTTGCTGCCATTTTCTGTTTTCCTCAAGCTATGTGTTGCAGTGTTTAAAAAATATCTCTTTGGAAAGCAACTGTCATTTATGTGATTTCATCCTCCTAATGACTGGAGTATGTATTATTATTAACAGTCCCATTACCCAGAAGGAAAATTATGCTCAGAGGGGTTAAGTTCACCAGTTACCCAGCTGCAAATTATTATAGATGAAACTCAAAACTGGGTCTCTCCAACAGTCTGCCAGACATTTTAACTTCTGCATCGGTGCTAAGCATAGAAGGAGATTCATGTTCTCTCTCCCCCCACCTCCCTCCCTCCCTCCTTGCCCACCCCATTCTCCCTCTCTGCCCCTCTCCCCTTTCTCTTTCTCTCCTTCTCTGCCTCTCCCTTTACTGGATTTTGATGTCATACAAATTAGGGCTTGTACCTTTACTTTTTCATTTGAGATGAAATCCTGCAAAAGTGACCAAGTGGGACCTGTCTGGGTAGCTCGGTGGGTTAGTATTGTCCCAATATGTCAAGGTTATGGGTTCGATTAAAACCAATAACCAAGGTTATTGGTTTTATCGACCAATAAATGCTAAATAAGTGGAACAACAAACCGATGTTCTTCCAGCCCTCTCTCCTCTCCCTTCCTTTCTCTCTCTAAAAATACCAATTAAAAATGTGACAGAGTGACCTAACATCTCTTAATGAATAAAAGAAAGCTTGCCCTGGCTGCTGTGGCTCAGTGGGTTGGAGTGCCATCCCACTAACTGAAAGGTTATGGGTTTGATTCCTGGTCAGGGCACATACCTAGGTTGTGAGTTCAAGGCCTGGTCAGGGCAAATATGATCCCCAGTCCAGGCGTACATGGGAGGCATCCAGTTGATGTTTCTCTCTCTCCCTTCCTCTCTAAAAGCAATGAGGGGAGAAAAGTCCTTAGGTGAAGATTTAAAAAAAAAAGAAAAAGAGGGGACATTTTGCTTAGTGTGTGTCTAGACACAGTGGTAAGTTCTTTGTGTGATTTTCGCATTTGGTCCTCACAACTGTAAGCAGTATAGTGGGCCTGCTTATAATTCCTGTGTTACAGATGGAAAAACTAAAGCCCAGGGGAGCCCAGGCCAGTGTTCAGGCATCATACCTGCCTTGGTCACGGTGGGTGGTTTGTAAGTCAGCTCTGTCAAGTGCCCTCCATAAGAGAGGCTCCTCGGCCAGAGGTGAGTGTGGCAGCCCTCAGTGACACGGGAGACGCAGGCACAACCACGGCCCCAGTGAGGCTAACGGGTAAGGGCCTGTGTTGCTGCAGGGAGAGGAGCAGCGGCATTTGGAAACAAGTCTACATTTGTCAAAAGAGTAATGAAGGCACCTATGGGACCTCAGTAGTAGATGAGTCTTTGGGTCTCCCTTACTTTTAGTTTTCAATTTCATATTTCTGAGTTTTGTGGGGAAAAATACCTTGAGAAGAAATGGAAAATTTAAAAATACTATTACCTCAATGTAGCCAGCAGGTTTGATATATGTCTCCTATCTCTTCTAAGCACCTGTTCTCTCCTTTATGAAAGCCTGATGGGGCTGCCTCGCCTCGTGGCTGCTGTGGTGAGGTGAGATTCCGTAGACCTCCCTGCAGCCCCCAGACTCCTGCCCTGCAGTCGGGGAGGGACAAGGGGATGGAGCAGGAGCAGGGTGGAGAGCCAGAGTCCAGATGTAGTGTTTGCGGCTGCACTAGGAGCACACAGCCAGGTGACACGGCCTGGCTTGCCTGGGAGACGGAGACACTGATGAAGGCACTCAGCCTGGAGCTGCTGCCTCTTCAACCCTCCTAGTGAGAGCCTCACGGAGAGTGCACTCCGGCCGCTTCAGGCTGAGCTCTTGTGGCTTTAAAAGGTGTTTTTACATGTTCTTGCTTTGGGAAGGGGAGGGACTGATTCTACTTTCCATCAACCAAGTAATGTTTATGAGCTTCAGAGTTATTTGTATTGACCTGAAGACCTTTCCAGACTCATACCCAGAACTATTACAAACAGTTAGAGATACTGGGTGGGCCTCTAGGCAAGTGAGATTACCTTTCAGAAAAGTTTTTTGGTGTATTTAGTTATCCTTCCTTTTTCTAAAGCACTAAAAGTAACCATGTGCAAAGAAAGGGTCCATTAGCTTTCAAAAAGTACAAGGAGCCGCCTGGTTCCACTTGCTTCACGTGGCCTGTCTGTGCCATGGGGGGCGGTGACTGCTGAAGACCTGTGGCCCTCGAGCTCCTGCGTGCTGCCTGGTCTGGTGGGACGTGCTGTAAAATACGCACCGGATCGCAAAGACACGTAGTCCTGAAAAATAATACAATTGTACGACGTACTTACTAAATCAACTATGTTTAAATTAAGGATAAAATCGATCTTTAATCACTGTTTATATTGATGATATGTTAAAATAATTACATTTGGGGTATATTGGGTTAAGTCAAATGTATTATTAGAGTTCATGTCATCTGTGCCTTTTTACTTTTTAAATGTGGCTACTAGAAAAATTAAAGTTACACTTGTGGATCTCATATTTTGATCAGAGCTATTCTATAGCAATATGAAAGTATGAAATATGTTTCTTTAAATTGGAAGTATTTATATGTGTTTTAAAATAAGTTTTAAAAAACAGCTTTCTGAAATACTTATGAGGGGGACGTTAATTCACTGTAAATAGTCAACATAGCAGGCACCACTTACTAGGATGGTTTTCTTTTGCCATTCTCAGGAAAACATGTTGGGTGAAACTCATCTTGGTTATTAATAGCTATTCAGGGACAATATTGTTCCCTGAGAACATAGGTCAGCTTGTGTCAGTTATTACAGACCATGGTTTGTTAATGTTGGAGAGAACTACTATGCGCGCATTCCCTCTGTGGTTTTTCACGCAGGTGTTGCCCTACTGGCTGCCTCATGACCACACCCCCTGGCGGTGCTGGAAGCCCTCACTGAGAGCAGCCCAGGCGGGCGGTGCTCCACAGACACTCCGGGCCGCTGGCACCTCCACCTCAGGCTTTGACTCCCACCTCACTTTCATCGTCTGTATTTAGAATGCTCTGACACCTTCCAGGAGTGTTTTGCGGGTGAGATTCCTAGATGAAACACTTGAGATTCTTGGATGACAAGGCCTGTTGTGACAAGCTTTAGCTCTTCTCTCTCCCCACAGCCACGATTTTGCTCTGAGTCGGCGAGGCCTGTTGGGGCATCAGGTAGCTAAGGCTTGAGTCCCGAGAGAGAGTCCTCCTCTTGATGTGTTCCCAGGTTCCCCACCTGGAGTTACTGCTGACACAGAGTCTTCTACTATGTTGTTTTGCTTAGGAATTAAGCAAAAGAATTAAGGGAGACCCAGAGACCCATCTACTACTGAGCTCCCATAGGTGCCTTCATTACTTTTTTGACAAATGTAGACCTGTTCCCAAATGCCGCTGCTCCTCTCCCTGCAGCAACACAGGCCCTCGCCCGTTAGCCTCGCTGGGGCCGCGGTTGTGCCTGCGTCTCCTGTACCACAAACATCTTAGTTTTTACCCTTTTTGCACTCGGAGACCATAAGTTTCTGAGACCCTTAAAAATCTGATTTAAAAAAACTAGGAGGAATTGGGTAACATTTATTAATATGTGCTTAATATATTAGGGCTAAATTATTTTTTAAATCTTCAATTCCCTTTGGAGTATTTTTTTCCACAAAATGTAAAAAACATGAAAGTTGAACTAAAGAAAGTTTGGGGTCCAACGACTCGTCCACTGTTGAGTCCCGTTCGATGTCTTCTCCACTGTTCTTTTGACAGCTGTATCCTTTTCTCCAAATACCACTTTGTTCCTTTGCCCACAAAAGCCTAGCTCCTTCTGGTCTGCCAGTCTGTCCTTACAACTGGCCAGCAGTTCAGTGACTGGGATCAGGAATGGAGGGAAGGGACAAGTCACCTTGATATGTTTTCCAAGACTGGGGTGTGGCATTTCAGAGAGAGCCCAGCTTATGGGAGAGAGTTCAGCTGTGCCGGGGAAGGGCCAGAGGTTGTGAGTGGGCTTTACCTGTAGCTGCTTCTTCCTGACTCCCTGGCTAGGGCACTGCGTGGGTAAGTCTGCTTGTAGGTAGATGGATGCTTTCTGGGTTTAATTTCTAAGGGTTTTTTTGGTTTTTTTTATCTCTTTGCCCTCTCAGTGGAAGTGACACCTCACAGAAAATCCGTGGTGGATGGGGTGGGGGGGAGGGGAGGGGACAAATGGTACAGAGCTGTCTAAAATCTCAGCCATCACACTGTAACCTAACCAGAACATAGAAAGAACCTTAGAGATGCAAGCCCCTCGAGGTTTCAGTGAACATGATTTTGCTTAAGGGTAGATGAGCTGATAAAAACCACAGTACTGAACAAGTTTCGTGCTTAAAGTGTTCAAGTTCCACTGAGATGCCCGCCCCTGACCTGGCCGAGGCCGTTGCCTGGAGTGCTCTGCGAGGGTACAGCCCAGCCCAGCACCCATCAGCGTGTGGGGGCGAGTGGTGGCGTGCGGGCTCGCAGGCACCGCCTGTTGAAGTCTACATGCCTGGTTTTCTGACAAGGAAACGCGGATTGTGGATCAACCCCAACACCTTCTGATTCTTGTGTTACTTACCCTGCACTCTGAAACTACAGCTTTGTACTCACATTTAAAGAGATGTCTGGCTTCCCATTGACTCACCCGTGAGTCACCTGCTGTGGTCAAGTCACCTGGGCTGAGAGAAACTGAGAGGGCAGTTCGGTCTCAGGAGCAGAGTCTGCTATGTTAACCACAAGAGAAGGAGGAAGAGGAGGAGGGCTGATGGCTCTATATTTTACCATTTGTCCTTATCTGAAAAACAAAAGGAAGAAAAAACAAAGCATTGGTGTTGGTGACATTATTTACATCTACAGCCACAGGACAAATATGGACCCCACAGGATTTCTGTTATTCATGCAAGATTGTGTAAGGTTTAAATGAGTCAATATATAGAAAATTCCAAAGAAGCTTCATGTGGAAATGCTACTATCTAGTCAGTACTACATGAATTTTGCTACTGCGATCACAAGCTTAATACTTTAGAGGTCATGTACCACTTAGAGCCATTCATGAAGGCACCACATGAGACCAGAAAGACTCTGATATATACATAAGAAAAATCCATTCTGATTTTAAAAAGCTCACTGATTTTATGATGTTCATTTTAACGTAATTCTGTTTTATAAGCAATTACTATCTTCAGCTGGTTCTTACTAATATCAGATATTAATATTCAACAAAGCCCATTATACCTTAGACAAATGGAATGGAAACCCCTGGTCACGGTACTGTGAGCGAGATACTGCACTAGAGGATGACAGATTGGGCTCCCTAGTGGCCTCACTAGGTAGACGGGGCCGTGACGCATTTACTCCATTCCCAGACGCGTCCTCAGCCGTCTAGACTCAGAGCCCTGCAGAAACTGAGCAAAACACATGAAAAACTGATGTGGCAACCAGATTCGAGCAGCCCCTTGGCCTGCACAGGACATGTTCTCTGAGTATGCAGTTCTAGATGGGACACTGATAGATTATTGATGAGCATGGAAATGAGGACACTGGGAAATGTTCCTTGGTTCAGATATTTTTCCGGTCCACCAGTGAGTGTTTACCGGGTGGCTGTTGTGGGGCAGGCACTGGAGGAACAGACTGATTAAGATGGTCACCGTTTCAGGGCACTACCAGTCCAGTTGGGAAGGTGCTCACGTAGTTGGACACTTCTGGTACGTCCTGCAGTCGTTCAGGCAGTCAGCAGACGGTCATCGCATGCCCATGGCGTAGCGGTCACTGAGCACGCTGAACAGGACAGCCGAGGCTCCTCCTCTTTCGGGCAGCAGGAGGCAAGTAAGCAAATAAACGTGACCACTGCTGTGGAGGAAATATTTGTGGTCAAAGACAGATTGTGTGGGCAAAAAGACCTCTCTGCAAAGAACACAGAGCCTCAGAGCAGTGGGGATTATTTTGTTATTTTATACTGAAAATTGTCCAGGACACAAGGGACCTCAGGCACAGCATGAGAGCAGGGCCCGATGTCATCTTGCTGCATCTTGAGTTCTGCTTTGTCTGTGTGGGTTTCCTCCCAGGTGGGCTCTCTTCACAGGTGTCAACAGGGCTGGCCCCAGATCTGGCTTCTAATTTAACTAAAACAGGGAAAAAAGTACTTTTCTTCCCGACACTTTGAGCACCAAGGCGCCAGGTCTTTCTCTACTTGGCTCACACTGGCCACAGTCTCAGATGGGAATCAGTTACTATGCCCCGAGGAGAAAGAAAGGTTTGAGACCAAGTGGGTCGTGCTGCAACGCTAAAGCTGGGGCGGCGTCGCTAGACTGGAGTCAGGAGAGTGCCTGTGTCACATCAGAGCCGTTTAACCTCTCTGTGTATCTATCCCTTCACCTGTAAAATGGGGCTGGTAACTGTGCCCGTCCCAGGGAGACCTGGAGGAGAACTTTTCAGTGCATAGCAAGTTCAAACCTCAGAGGTGGACAGGGGCCTGTCTCCTTTACCCTGTGCTGGGGATTGGGAAGTGGGGGAGTGGTAGGAGAGGGGAGAGCTGGACCACGTGAGCCAGGTCAGCGTTTCTGTGGCTCCGGTGGCCCCGTGTGTGTCCCCGCGTCCTCTTGAAGACACGCCTGTCGAGGCATCTACAGCCTGGTCCTCTCCGCCTTGCTCTGGGGGTGCTTGCTTCTCACTGCCAGCATGTACCCCACCGCACCGCTGACCAACATTCTTCTGAGGAGCAGACGCTCTCTGGCTTTTTCAATACCCGTGCTCTGGTTATAGTCAAGTCTTGCTTGCCTAAGATTTGTGCTCATATTATTTTGGGGTGAGATTTCATGTTTCTGTTTGATCCATTTTGTCTTGATATTGTTACTCAACACATAGAGGACAGCCTTACTGCCTTTAGATTCAAATTTGGGTAGTGCCTCACTCTTGTCCCACCTGTTGTAACCTCTCCAGCCGAGAATGTATTGAGGGTGAGAACTTTAAAGGGGTTACATGATATGGACAAAAGCAGCAGTATGTGGTTATGTAGTATTAATATCCAGCTATGCATATTAAAGGATCTATTTGGTAACTGTTACATAACCTTTGAGAGCCAAATTCAAGTTAATGAATTTTAAAGCAGTGGGTTTATTTATTTTTTTAGGAATCATATTTGAAGCAGTAAATACAAATATGAAAATAACTTTTCCCTTTCTCATATTTATGAATAGGTTTATATATCTGTATTAAAAACACACAGCAACATATATGGTTGGATGTCTTTTTAAAAAAATCTCTGGATGCAAGTACTAGATCACAAAATAATTCTTTTTATAATAATAGTTTTAAATCTTTAGTTACGAAATCTATTGAAGAAGTAGCTTGTTTAAAATCCCTTAGACTTGTTTTTGTTTCCCTTTAGTTTATTCTGGAAATTGCAACATTTAGCACTTTGCAGTTTAATTTAAAAGGATTACCTATTTTCTTAAATGCTTAAGCAGGGAAGCAAGTTGCAGTTATTGATTTTTCTCTGCATGTGTTCCGTGAAAGCTGTATTCTCTCCTTCCCCGGGGACCATACCTCTGAACTGCATGCTTGCTGGTGACAGCTCGGACCTCTGATACATAACCAAAGACCTTGCCTAATATCCTTGCAACTGCTCGGGGAATTTTTATTAAGTAAAAACATCATTAAAGCAGACAGGATGATGAAGTTTAATGAGCATCTTTTGTGCATGAGATTGTTAGTTTTGCTCTGCCAGGATTCTTATTTCTCCCTTCTGGGGGTGGGGGGGGGCTGGTGAGGGCAAATAGCAAGTCTGGAATGTGTGACATATTTTAAAATCTGCCTCATATTTCACTTGTTCGTATAACTTCTTAGCTGTTGTAAGCCAGCTACAAATTTTTAAGCTGTTTATATGGATGCGATTGGCACATGTATGGCTATACTATTTTTCTATACTGAGTGTTGGTGATGGAGAACAGTGAGAGTTATAACGGGAAATGTGAATGTGAAAGACGCATATTGCGGTTAGTGGGTTACGTGGAACCATCTCCTGGAGGTTTGATCTTCAAAAACCATTGTCTTTTGAATTAATGAGCTGTCTCATAAGAATATGCTAAGTTAATATTTTTTCCTTTAAGACTCAACAATTTATGTGCTAAGGTTCTGTCACCAGCCTTTCATCCCTTCTAGATAGGATAAATAAAGTTATTACAAATGCTTATTTATAATCTCAGCTTCACACATGGCCCACAGATTTATTTGTGGAGATTTTAAATTTAGCAACCTACCATAAGATTACGGATTATAAACAAAATTATTTCATTTGGTGTCACTGGCCATATACTTAAATTTTAAAATCGGTTCTTTTCTTGGGCTCTAAAAGGACTTCCCATGGAAACCCCCAAAATAACAAAAGGGAGGCAGATGACATGGGCAAATGACTTCAGAACAGCATATTGTGCGTCTCGTACACCTGGCATTCTGAAAGACAATATTTACATAGCACACAATGTGCTTCCAGCAGTGCCATGAGTCTATAGAATACAAAAGAAGCGAAGTCTGCCTTCAAGGAAAGGGACAGCTTGTTAAGAAGACAAACTGAGAAATTTACAAAGATGGGAGGCAAGGTAACTTGGTGAATTAAGAGTTTGACCTTTGGGAGCGATTGCCCGGTTCCATCAG
Organism: Sturnira hondurensis; assembly: GCF_014824575.4. Classification (NCBI taxonomy): domain Eukaryota; kingdom Metazoa; phylum Chordata; class Mammalia; order Chiroptera; family Phyllostomidae; genus Sturnira; species Sturnira hondurensis. Next base: position 2,580,744 of record NW_028085119.1, on the reverse strand, counting down.
GGCCTAAACTTGTTAAGCCTCAGTTTCCTCATTCGAACAGTGAAGACAACAGAAGCCCACACAGCACTGGGTGGTTCTCACGGTGAATGCTGGACGAATGAATAGTAGCCAGTTTAACGTGCGCGGCCATAAAGGCCCTATACTGGTACTTTGAAATAACAAGCCAGGGGCAGGAACCACTTTCTGGATCATGAAGGGCTTAATGGTGAAATCCTGATAAATCCCAAAGTATTTTGTGGAGGGAGGTGAAGGGCCTGTGAAAAGCCTAAAAATATGAATGAGATCTGAATTACAGAAAGAACTCAGGCAGGCATTTCAAGCAATGGTAACACAGATCAGGAAAAAAAGAAAGAAAAATGCCCAAAAGGAGTGTGTGTGGGGGGGGTGGTGGCTAATCCCAGGTTTTGGGTTGATTTAGCACTTTTTGTATTTTTCATAGCACTTCAGTGAGCCAAAGCCAATCTGACTGTCAGATACACCTGAAAAGCAGACAAGTGCAGATATTCCCATTTGCCAGCTAAGATCATAGATATTCTGGAAAGAGGTGCAATAAGATTACTCAGCTAATACGTGGCAGAACTCACACTTGATCCCTCTTTCCTACACTCCATACTGCTTGTCTCCAGACCAGCCTTACTGAACTCAGGTGTCCCAGGAAATGGAGAGATGAGGGTGGGTAAGTCATGTGGAGGTAGCGTGTTCCGTGGCTGCTGTGTGCCATGCACTAGGCTGGGTACTTGGTGACATGAGCAGCAGATACTGTTTTCCATGTGTAAACCAAGAAGAGATTTTTCTGTCACTTGTATATAGACACACTAGAGGAGGGAATGGATCATCGTCAGGGAGACCGAGAAGGGACCATTATAATCCAGTGGCCATGTGATAGGGGCCATGTGATATGGAGCACAGGAGACAAAGAGAACAGGTAAGATCATAGGATGTTGAGAATAGGAATACACACCATAAAGGGACTAGTTAATCTATGGCGTTACGAACCTTTTGAGAAGCTAATGAAAATGTGTTTTCTTTCTGCTGCAAAGTAAAGCTTTGCTTAGAGTTTCAGATATTTCCCTGGTCCCAGGCCTAGTGTCACTCCCACTGATTCATGTGGTGCTTGAAAAAAGAGGCAGATGTCAAAACAACTTTAGTGACTTCAGTTTTGATCCTGAAGGTCTGGAGACACAGAGGGACAGACTGTGGAAGCCAGGGTAAAGAACTGTACCATTTCAGTTGGGTTTAAGGGCAGAGTGTCCAAGTGAGAACAGGCCAACAGGGGCCGAGGGTGGTGGAGGCATGGAGGGCTGCCACTCAGAGTACCATCGGAGCTGTGGAATCAGATGACTGTTCTGGAGAAGAGAACACAAAGATAAGTGCAGAAGCACAAAGACCAAAGAAGTGTCCAGAGAGAGAATGAGAACCAGGACAGTGCCTTGCAACCAAAGGAGGAGATTTTCAAGAAGGAATGGGGTAGTCTGCACTGGCCTGCAGTGCTGCAGCCGTGCAGGGGTTGAGAGTCTGCAAGAGACCCTTGGATCTCTAAAAATGCAGATGTGCACAGTAGGTAAAACCGACCTGTCTGTAATAGAAACGCATCACGCCATCCTGCTTAATATAATATTTGATGCAAAATGTGTTCTGATTCTGGTGGGCGGGGTTTTTTTGCTGTGCAATCTTCGGTGTCAACAGGCAGGTGTGCTCAGTTGTGGGCGCTCACAGTGGCCATGTGTGGCTGCTTTCACAAGGCACCCCTGAAGGGGTCAGTCTGGTGACCCCAGAAGTCCCCGGAATCGTCTTATGATGGCTCCTCTAATGCTGGCTTTTGGCAGGGAGTTTTCAGGTGACTGTTCAGGACAGAGCCCATCCCAAAGGGACGAATAGAGAACCCGTGTGTCCCGGTGGCCGTGGCACACTCACGACCCACAGCAAGAGCATCCCCACGCACCTTGCCTTCCATTTCTCTTTAGCAACAGAAGCCTGTTCATCAGCCTCCTGAGCATAATTGATTCCTTCCTGTCACTTTAGATTGTTCTTTGCTGGTTCTTCCCCTCCTTAATTGTCTCCCAATTATCGTCTATAAACCTCAGATTTCATGGGGGAGATTTTCTAAGACTCTGCCATAGGTTCTTCTTTTTCTGGGTTACTTTGCCCACTGATGGTGGCTGCTCCTCTGGTGACCTGGAGCCAGGCTCCCTTTGTCAGCCCTCCAGCTGGCACGGCTGGATTTCAATCTCCGATGGAAACCTCCCTATGAAGGGGGCTGGCGGCCGAGCAGCGTTCCTGGCTGTGGTCTGTGTTTGGAGGAGCATATGAGAAGTGGGAGGAACTGGCCATCTGAGCCTGAGTCACGGACCTTTGTGAGAGCTTGTGGAGGCAGGAGCCGTCCTGGGATACCTGTTATATGCCTAAGCAGACAAGACCTTCTCTGTGTCAGAGTTATCTCCTCCAAAGCCTTGTGAGGGAGCTGGAATTTTTTATCCTCGTTTTGCAAATGAGGACCGCAGACAGGGACAAGTTAATCACTTGCCCAAAGTCACACATTGGTCAGAGCCACCAAGCAGGGTGCGGGGACAAGACATGCGTGAAGACTGGGACTGTTCTCCGAGATCCTCACGGCAGGGTAGGGCAGGTGCCGCCTGAGCAGAGGACTGAGGGGCTGTGCTAGTGTGGGGAGTGCCTTGTGCTAGGGTCTCAAGGATGGCTGGGATCTTCCCCAGTGCATGAAGTAGAAGGAACAGGTCCCGCAGCTGTAGTCACCAAGGCCCTAAGGGGGAAGGCGCTTCATGAGGGGAGGGTGTGGCGTAGTCAGGAGGACAAAAATCCATCCCGAAGGCTGTGGGCTATATTAGTTCATCAGGCTTTTTTGTTTGCTATGTTTTATGAGGCTTTGACACATGGGGGTCTTGCAGGCTGGGGAGCCTGTCCTTCCCAGGGTTAGCTAACTGCTAGAGGCAGCAACCAACACGCCCGAAAGTACGCCCTTCACATGCTAACCCAACACTCCATAGCCTGTGCCCCCGACTGCCTCCTTTGTCTAAAGCACACATGCCAAGACAGCATCTTCCCTCTCTCAGGTACCAGTCAACTAGAGACCATCCTGTGGCCTAGGGACCGCTGAAATTATTCAAGCTGTCCAATCCTAAACTCTCTCAAACTTGCCTACTCTGCTTCACCCATTCCTTTCCATGAAACCACCATCAAGGCTCTGGGCCAAACTCTCTCCTTCCTGCTGCCTTCTGACTGACCCTGACACTTCCCCACGTGGCCCTGCATGGCCTAGTGAGCCCCTTCCTCTTAGGAACTGCACACAATCGGGCTTCTTTCAGTGTCATTGAGCTCTCTGTGTCATCACCCGGTGACCCTCCATGGAAACTAATCCTAGGTACATTCAGAGCATGAGTCCTGAGTGTTAGCTTCAGAGAATGGAGGGCCTGGGGACTGTCCAGTCCTACTACAGTAGAGAGGGGAGATTTGCCTGCCTGTTCCCATTTTTTTTGGTAGAAACAGAATCCATTGTTCCTTTGGGCACACTTTGTGTCCTTTCTGAAACTTAATCTGTAACTTTTCCTTCCTTCTTTTTATTGAGCTGCTACCCCAGAAAATTTCTTTTTTTCCTGCTGAAATTAAGCAGGATCTTCCCAATAGGTTGGCCTGTGTGTAGGCCCAGAGAGTTTTACTTACTATATGAGTTCCCTGTTGCTGCTGTAACCAGGAGCTGGTGTCTGAAAACAAAAGCAATGTATTTTCTTACAGTTCTGGAGGTCAGAAGTATGAAATCAAGGTACCCACATGGTTGCTTCCTCTGGACCTCTAGAGGAGAATGCATGTCCTTCTGGAAGCTTCCAGAAGTCACCTGAATCCCTTGGGTGATAGCCCCTCCCTCCATCTAAAAGTCAGCATTCACAGGCTTAGCTCTCTCCCAGTCTCTGACCCTCCTACCTTCCTCTGAGAAACTGTTGTGACTACTTTGGGACCACCCAAATAATCCAGGTTGATCCATCACCTCTGCAAAGCCCCTTTTGCAATATAATATATTCACGGGCTTCAGGGATTAGGACATTTAGGGGGCGTTATTCTGCCTCCCACACTTCCCAAGTGGAGGCCCAGGGCTCATCGCTGGTAGAGCCAGGAACGGAGTCCAAGGCTTTGGGCCCTGAGACGCTTAGTTCTCTGCCGCAGTGATGTCTCCATGTGGGAATGGCTGCTTAGTGAAGTACCGACTTGCATCTGCCCACAGAGCGGGAGGAGTGAAAGGATCACACAGGGAGGGAAGGGCAGTGTCATCCCTGCTCTGTGGTGACTCACCGAGGAAGTGGGGCACCGCATTTAGCTCTGCCTTCGTTGCTTTCTTCAAACAGGATTAAAACCTCTCTTCCAGAGATGGCGTGGGGATTTGGCATTCATAGAAAATACCGTGTTATTTTTTTTCAGAGGAAAAAGCCCTTAGGAAGTAAAGTAATCATGTAATTATCTCTATTTAATCACTCTGAGTATAACCCCACGTCAGTCCTGCTTTTCAGCAGGCATTCGCTGGCCACTTGCAATAGGCTTGTCATGGTGCCGGCTCATTTAACTACCGTGGCCACCCTGCAAGGAAACCACATTGTTTTTGTTTGTTTGGTTTGGTTTTGGTTTTGGTTTTGGTTTTTACATACAGAGGAACCTAGACATGGTGGGGATGAGGGATGCTAATCATTTGCCCAGAGTCAACAACTAGGAAATGGCAAAACTAGGATTTGAGCACCGGGGCTGCTGTCCATCTGGCCCTGTGGAATGACTTGCTGTATAGTCCCAGAGACTTCAGGCATGCAGTGGGGTCTTATACGTAAAAAGGCAGGAATGGAAACTGGGAACTTTCCAGTTCCTTTCTGAAAAGAGGAGCCTTGCTGAGTCCCAAGAGCTTCTGCACAGCTTCCGAAGTGACTTTGCTAGATGACCACCCTCAGGGCCCAGGTAGCCCCACCCCTTCCGGGAAGCCTTCCAAGCCTGCTAGTTCAGGGCAGGGTATGGAGCAGACCTGTATCCGGTCTTCTTTTCTCCTTCCTCCAACTTCATTTTTGCTGATACCCCTTTCCTGGTATGTCAGTACTGCTACACATCCAAGCGCAGGCGCATGGCACTGTATTTGTGTGGATTTTTGTAAGTTTGATGTTATCTGTAAAACGTGTATGTTTTTATCAGTTATGAGGAAAAGGACTTGGGAAATAGAGGAGAGATACACAAAGCTGTGAGAATGCCTGATAACTGAGGATCCTGGGACTATGTGAATGCACAGAGCAGAGGGAGCGCTTTGCTTTGGGCTCAGTGAGAGGAGCCCAGAGACCAGCGGCCTCCCTTCCAGCAAAGCACCGAGACACTGAGCCCCATAGCTTGCGGGAAGCAGCATCCTAGGAGGGGGGGCAGAGCCTGTAGACCGTAAGTGTGTTTCAGAGCGTGTGATCAGCAAGTCTGCTTTAGCCCAGGGTTTCCTCTGCTTGTTAGATGCATCTGCTAGAGATGCTGGAGGGGTGAGAAAAGGGGTACACAGGTTGACCTCTCCCCCCAGATAATGCAGGATTATTTTCCATCTCAGGACTTTTATTTACTCACTTCTACAGAATCCCTTTGGCCATGCAAGGTGATGGTCGTAGGTTCTGGGACTAGGACAGGGACATCACTAGGGACATCACTAGGGCTGAGGCAGCCATGGCAGGGAAGCTGGACTGACTGGACCTGCCTCTTGGCCTGAACCAGTGGTTCTCTATCTGAGAGCCAGGCCCCTGGTGTCCATGACCCTTGTGGCCCTTTTTAAAGAGGGAGAGGGGCAAACTTGGGCTTAAAGGTCTGTTTTCCTGGGTAGCAGGTTCTCTTGAAGAAGGAGGCGTTTTTCCTGTGGAACTGCTGTCGGATTGGGTAGGCCTGGGCTTCTCTCTCCTTTAGATTAGTGAAAAGTCTAAGCTTACAGAAGTTGAAAGCTAATTTGCAGGTTCAAATATTACCTGTTCAGGACATGTGGTATCTTGGACCCAAGAGATGGCTCCTTGCTTTCCCAGAAGAACATCACAGCACCTGCTGGGCCTATCTTTTCCAGCTTTCGATCTGTCTACCGCCCATTCAGACTCTGCATTCTAAGCCTCTTGGGAGTGGAGACCTATCTTCACAATCACTTGGTGGAACCTGTCCAGACTGCTTGCAAGGAGATGCTTTGAATCCTCTGGAGAAGACAGAATACAGGGTCATCTGTCAAAACCCTAGTGCCCCACTTTCCCCAAGGACTTGACCAGTGGACCAACTTGACCAGTGTGCCAGGTCCATCCCTCATGCCATCAACCACAGTGTCATCAAGAGACAGGCACTTGCCAAGTAGTGTCACACTGTGCACCTAGCAAAATGCAAGCCTCAGGAGAGGGCATCGCTTCCTTGAGTGGACCTCGGAACAAGGCAGAGCTTGTACAGGGAGGTCGGTCTTTGTGTCCCCCCTCGTTCAGCAGGCACAAGTCATTGCAACAGGCAGAGTCAGGCAGTGCCTTTCCTCTACAGAAACTGACACACCCACCAGGCTCTCCAGGGGCACGGTTTTATCAATAAAGGGAGTTGAGGTTGAGCTGTATTTATTTTAGGGTGGCTTTTAATTTAGTTTAATGAGAATTACTCATAAATTATTGATTAATTACTATCTACCGTCCTGTTCAGTCCTCTCAGCCACAGAGCGAGTTTGCTCGGCGATGAGTGCCTTCCGCCGTAATTGCAGGGCATTTTGTCAACATTTAATCAGCGGTACTTATGAACATGACATTGATGGGTGGTTGCCACGCCAACGCCATCAGTCAGACTTGAGCAGCCAGTACAGCTCGGACACCACTGCTCTCTGTCACATTATCCAGCCCCTGGACTTTCAAGCTGGACATGATGCTTACTTCTCACTAAATGGGCACTCTGTCCATTTAGTTCTGTCAAATGTTTGTCATTGTCGCTTAAACGCAGCCTTCAGAGCTTCAGTCCGGAACGTCGGGCTGAACGTTATCAGTTCTCACAGTCCTCTCTCTCTCATGTTTGGGTGTTTTCGCACCCAGCCCAGTGATTCAAATTCCAAGAGGACTCTGAAGTCCAATCCAGAATTGGACCTCCTGGAGTGTTCTGTGTGTGTGCACGCACGTGTGTGTGTGCACGCACGTGTTTGTGTGTAAGAGAATTCTTAATTCCTAAATGCAGTGTATGACCCAGAGGCAGCAGAATGATCTTTTGGTTTTCTCATCTTTTGACTTACTGGCTACCCCTGGAGATGAATCTGGTGTTTCAGACTCTACCAGTAGAAGCTTGCCTTGTGCTCATGAGGTAAATCTCACAGTTTCCTTCTCTCTCTTTTCAGTCTCTACGGCAGACACATGCAGGCAAATCCAGAACCACCGAAGAAAAATAATGACAAATCAAAAAAGATCAGCCGGAAGCCCCTGGCAGCCAAGAACAAATAAAGGGTTGGCATGGGCTGGACTTCGGGTCACTTTTCTCATCATTGCTTCTGTTCTCTCTTGCTCTGTCCAGCTAACCCTTGAACAATACAGGTGTGAACTGAGAGGGTCCACTTAAACATGGAATTCCTTCCATAAATACTAGAAATGTATTTTCTTTATGATTTTCTTAATAAGATTTTTTATCTTTTATTCTAAGAATTCAGTATATAATACATATACAAAATACATGTTAATAAACTGTTATGTTATTGATAAGACTTCTGGTCAAAGAAAACTATTACTGTAACATTTGGGGGAGTCAGAAGTTATGTGTGGGTTTCTGACTCTGGGAGTTGGCATTTCTGACCCCTGTGGTCTTCAAGGGTCATCTGTACCATGTGTGTGTGTGTGTTCCTTTCCACCCATCTTCCTTGTGCCTTCCTCCTTACCTTTTCATTTCTTTTGGTAAGTGGCAGATTTGTGTAAGTTTTTAAAACTATTTCCATTTGTTTTCTTAAAATTACCAAAGGCAGGAAACAGAGCTCTAATTCAACTGCAAGTTCCATAGCAGGTGCAAGCTTTGGTTCCTTGAATAGATGTTCACAGAGCAGCTTATTATCCAAAGAATAATTAAACCATGTAATCATTTAAATGTCACAGTTAACACTGTTCACTCTTCTGTTTATTAACATAACTCATTCTTTTGCTTTATTAAAAATTTTTCTTAACCACTGAGATATTATGCTAACTTACAAGTGATTTTAATAAAATCTTGAATACGTATCACATGTTGCTTCTTGAATAAAGAACGACCTGATCTTGGGCTGTATACACGGTTTTCCCCCAATTTTCTCATCCAGTTGTTCACTTCTGTTAGTTATAGATCATCAACTCTGCAACTTTCCATGAAAAAAAATGCAGAATTAGAGCTGGTTTCTTCTCCATCGATTTGTCGGGTTTGTTTTTTTTTTCTTTAAAGACTGTTGCTAATTTAGGAAGGAGCAGAAAAACAAATCTCTGGGAGATTCTGCCAAAGGATTTTGGAAAGCAGCATTTCTTAGCTGCGGAGACAGTGGCTTCTGCCCATGGCTGGTAGTCAAGAGCTGTAAAACTGAGAGAGAAAAAACTCAAGTATGTTTCTTGTCGCTGCAGAAAAATCAGCTCATATCAAGGCATTCTTCTAAGGGGACTCGGTGATGCCAAATGAGTTGTGTGAACGTGCACACTCCAGATCACACCCCGGGTAGAAACCACACTTGCAGTCACCCAGCACCAGTTGCTTAGCAGCTGCGATAGGCAGGTTTGTTTTTATCAACCCTAATATGTGTGTTAAATGAAAATACATCCAAGCAGAATTTTTGTGCTGAGAGGGCTGCCAACACCAGAACGCCTGGAAACAAAAGGTGTGTGGAGAGGTAACACACTTTTGGATGGTGGTGCGTCTACACCAGCATCATCTCCTTTCACAGGTGAACCCCCAAGGCCAGGACTGCTGGAACGTGTACAAAGCCAAAATCAAAACACAACGAAAAATCCTGAGTTTCTTAGGAAATGTATGAGTCAGAGCCACCAGTGAAGATCCGTGCCTCTTGTTTCTGGGTCACCCCCTGGTAGCGCACTGGCTGTGGGAATCGGAGTCCCCAGGTGCCACCACCTGTTGGCAGTGGCGTTGATAGAGCTTTTCCAGGTGCGGTCTTTGCCTCAGCCTGGTCTTTTTGACTGATATGTTAGCTCCTGAAATGGCGCGAGGAAGAATGATGCTTCTCCAGTTGTTGACCAGAAAGATGTCATCTAAAATTATACTAGCAACAAGCAAAATAAATTGTATGTGATACTTAGTTTATTGTGATATTTAGTAAAAACACTGTACACTCTTGTGAATAATTTTTTTAAAGATGAATACTCTACATAGAAATATGGCTAATATACATAAAATCCACAAAGAGGAAAAAGCTCTGAAATGTGAAAAAATTATCCAGACTCACTAGTAATCAAAAAAAATACAAGTCAAAGCAAAATCAAGAAATATGTAACAATGAAAGTATGCAAATACTTTAAGGTAATAAATATTAAGTGCTACAGGAATAACATGAGGTAAACATTCTTATACATTGCTATTGGGAATAAAAATTTCACTTCAGGTAAGTTGTAACAATTTGACAATAAATAGCAAAACTTTTTTAGCAAAATGATGAGATATTTCTATTTGAATGTATTAGTTTTGACAACTGGGAAGAATAAAAGAATGGAACAAAAGGGTGTCAATATTTCTTTTTTTAAAAGAGTATTCCTTTGTATTGATCCTGTCTCTGATTCAGTTTTCTAGTGTTACTCATTTTTTTACTTTCCATCGCCCAGCTCCTTTCCTCTGTCACCCATCAGCTTGTTCTCAGTATCCATAGGTCTGTTTGGTTATTCATTTATTTTGTTTTAGATTTGAGATGCAAGTGACATCATACAGTATTTCTCTTGCTCCCTTATTTCACTTAGCACGATACCCTCTAGTTCCATCCATGTTGCAAATGGCAAGATTTCACTCTTTATTGCTGTATAATATACCGCTCTGTGTGTGTGTGTGTGTGTGTGTGTGTGTGTCTGCTAGTCTGTTGATCTAGGCTATTGAAATTATGCTGCAGTTAACACAGGGGTGCATATATCTTTTTGAATTAGTGTTCTTATTTTCTTCAGATAAATACCCAGAAGCAGAATTGCTAGATAATATAGCAGCTATATTTTTAATTTTTTGCAGCTTCGCCATACTGCTTTCCCAGTGGCTGCACCAATTCACAGTCTCACCAACAGTGTAAAAGGTTCCCTTTTCTTCATATTCTTGCCAGCACTTTTTATTTGATTTATTAATGATAACCATTCTGACAGGTGTGAGGTGATAACTCACTGTGGTTTTAATTTGCATTCCCTGAAGATTAGTGACATTGAGCATCTTTTTCATAAGTCTATTCGCCATCTGTATGTCCTCTTCAGAGAAATGTCTGTTTAGGTCCTCTGCCCATTTTTTAATCAAATTTTTTTTTTCTGAGAAGGGTGTTAAGCAGTATGAGTTTCTTATATATTTTGGATATTAAACTTTTTATCAGATGTCTCATTTGCAAATATCTTCTGCCATTAAGTAGATTGTCTTTTTGTTGTTGTTAATAGTTTTCTTTGCTGTGCAATATTTTTAGTTTGATATAGTCCCATTTGTTAATTTTTTGTTTTGTTGCTCTTGCCCAAGGTGATATATCCAACAAGATATTACTAAGACCGTTGTCTAAGAGTTTACTGCCTATCTTTTCTTCTAGTAGTTTTATGGTTTTGAGCCTCACATTTAAATCTCTAATCCATTTTGAGTTTATTTTTGAATGCGGTGTAAGAAAGTGGTCCAGCTTCATTTTCTTGTGTTTCTGTCTAGTCTCGCCAATGCCACTTGTTGAAGAGACCGTCTTTACCCCGTTGTGTATCTGTGCCTCCTTTGTCACGGACTAACTGACTTTGTAAGTGATGACTTATTTCTGGGCTATTCATTCGGTTTCATTCATCTGTATACTTGTTTTAATGCTGGTACGATACTTTATTGATTACTCTGTCTTTGTTGTATAGTTTGGTACGTGGGAGCATGCTTCCTTCCATTTTCTTTCTCAAGATTCCTTTGGCTGGACTTCCGCCAAGATGGAGGCATAGGTGGAGACACTGTGCCTTCTCCCACAACCAAGTTTGAATAAAACAAAGGTTTGGAGAACAAAGACACAGCCACAAAACAGAAAATTGAATTATACAGAACTCCGACAACCACTAACTGTTCAACCAGGACAGTAAGAGGGGCGGAGCCAGCAGCAGAGCAGGGTCGGGTAGGAAAGATCCCCAGACCTAGGCGCACAAGCAGCCTGGACACAGTCAGGGTGTGGGGAAGACTGACTGTGGTCGCACATTCGCGCACAGTGAGACGGACCGCGCAGGCCCCAGGGGGCGAGGGCTGACAGCAGTGACACACTCGCATGCAGTGGGACAAAACATGTGGGCCTGATGACAGTGGAAGCTGCCGCACCTGTGGGGGCCGTGGCAGGAGACGGCAGATGGGACGCCATTGTTCCTCTTTGACCCCACCCCCACATACAGCATCACAACCCAGCGACTGAGTTGCCCTGCTCTGGTGAACACCTAGGGCTCCAATCCTGATACATAACAGGCACGGACAGCCCAAAAGATGGCACAAGAAGAACTCCAAGTCCCAGAGCCGTTAACTCTCAGTGACTGAGAAATTGCCAGCCTCTCAGAAGCACAATTCAAGACTCTGTTTATCAGGATGCTCACAGAACTGGTTGATTATAGTCACAAATTAGAGGAACAAATGAAGGCTAAACTGATTGAAATGAAGGGAGATGCACAGGATACCAATAGTGATGGAAAGGGAATGGACTCAAATCAATGGAATGGACCAGAAGGAAGAACAAAACATCCAACCAGAAAGGCATGAAGAAATGAGAATTCAAAAAAATGAGGAGAGGCTCAGGAACCTCCAGGACATCTTTAAACGTTCCAACATCCGGATTGTAGGGGTACCAGAAGGGGGGAAGAAACAGCCACGAGTGGAAAACTTATTTGAACAAATAATAAAGGAGAACTTCCCCAGTCTGGCAAAGGAAATAGACTTCCAGGAAATCCAGGAAGCTCAGAGAGTCCCAAAGAAGTTGGACCCAAGAAGGAACACACCAAGACACATCATAATTACATTAGCCAAACTAAAATGAAGGAGAGAATCCTAGAAGCAGCAAGAGATAAGGGGACAGTCACCTACAAAGGAGTACCCATCAGTGGATTTCTCAAAAGAGACCTTACAGCGAGAAGGGGCTGGAAAGAAGTATTCCAAGTCATGAAATCCAAAGACCTACAGCCAAGATTGCTTTATCCAGCAAAACTTTCATTTAGAATGGAAGGACAGATACAGTGCTTCTCAGATAAGGTCAAGTTCAAGGAGTTCATCATCACCAAGCCCTTATTATATGAAATGTTAAAAGGACTTATATAAGAAAAAGAAGACGAAAAATATGAACAGTGAACGGACAGCAAACTCACAGTTATTAACAACCACACCTAAAACAAAAGCAAACCTAGAGGACAGCTAGATCAGGAGTGGAACCATAGAACTGAAGAACACATGGAGGGTGAGCAACAGGGGAGTGGGAAGAGGAGAAGGGCGGAGAAGGCACAGAAAATAGCATAGATGGTAGGTAGAAAGTAGGGGGAGGGTAAGAATAGGGGGCGGAATATAGAATCTAAAGAACTTGAGACACGTGGTTATAAACTAAAGGGGGAAGAATGGTGGGGGAGGGGGTGTGCAGGTGGAGGGGAATGAAGGGGGGAATAGAACAACTGTAATGGTATAATCAATAAACTATATTTTAAAAGAAGATTCCTTTGGCTATTCACAGTCATTTGTGGTTCCATATAAATTTTAGGATTAGTTCTAATTCAGAATGGCATTGGTATCTCATAGAGATTGCACTGAATCTGTATATTACTTTGGGTATAGGCATTTTACGTATATAAATTTTATCACTTATTTCTATCTTGTTCAGTTTCTTTCCTCAATATCCTATAGTTTTAGAGTATGGGTCTATCACCTTTTTGTTTAAATACAGAGTCCAGCACAAATGATGCCCTTTGTGTATATTATAAAATCTTTTATTACAAAACCATAACCCTGCAATTCTGTAACATAATATCACACTCAAGCACACCATGTGACATTTTAGGTGAAATGTTCAAATTAAAACTCTGAATTATTATACCCATATTATTGCCCTATCCATCACACTCCAGGAGGAGTCACTCCTGCTGGACCCTGTGTTTTCTAGGAATTCTCTTTGATGCCGTTGTAAAGGGGATTGTTTTCTTAATGTCTTCTGGTTGTTCGTTATTGGTGTAGAAAGGCAGCAGATCTCTGTATATTGGTGCTGTGTCCTGCGACTTGACTGAAGTCATAGATTCACTATTTTGGGGGGTGGAGTCTCTAGGGTTTTCTTTATATAGTATCATGTCACCTGCATATAATGAAAGTTTTACTTTTTTTCCAATTTGGATGCCTTTTATTTTGTTGGTTTATTTGTTTGTTTTGCCTTGTATGATTGCTATGGCTACAAATTCCAATTCTATGTTGAATAGAAGGGGTGACAAGTGGGCATCCTTGTCTAGTAATGAGGAGCAAAACTTTAGAGTTTTTATTTCTAGGGATCTTTCCCGAGCAAATTGTCAGAGTCACATGCAGAACCATTTGAAAGTTGCCCTCACAGAAGTGCCCGTACAAATGGAAACCTGGGGCACAGCTGAATGGCCACCAGTGGAAGAAAGGCAAATTGTCACGTGTCCACATGATAAACTTTCACGAAGACATTAAAAATTGTTGAATGCTATCTCAGAGTAAAGGGCAATAGTTATAGCATCCACTTAGGTAAACCAAAATTTTAAGAACTAAATAAGAACAGTCCCAGTTGTGTAAAAAAGAAATATTGTTTGTCATATGTATGTACAGAAAAATTTAAATGGACTAGAATTTTATGCCTGATAAATTATCTCTATGGTACTTAAAGATTTTTTTAAGTTTTATTTTTTATACTTTCTTTATTCTTTAAATTTTCCATCATGAGCACATATATTTTTGAAATAAAGTATTAAATGCCAACAAAACAAAAAGTCAGCCAACCACAAGGGAGATGATATTTGCAAACAACGGCTCCAACAAGGGGTTAATGTCCAAAATATATAAAGAACTCATACAACTCAAAACCAAACAAAAAATCCAATTAGACATGGGTAGAGACCCCGAACAGATACCTCTCCCAAGAAGACGTACAAAGGACCAACAGACGCATGGGAAGATGCTCATCTTCGCCAGCTATTAGAGATGCAAATCAAAACCACAGTGAGATCCCACCTCACACCTCTCAGAACGGCTATTCTCCACAAGACAGGTAGTAAGAAGAGGTTGGGAAGAAAAGGGAGCTCTCACTGCTGTTGGGAATGTAAACTGGTTCAGCCACTGTGAAAAACTGGCAGTTTCCCAAAAATCGAGGATAGATCATACGACCCAGCAATCCCTTTTTTTGGTATCAACCTGAAAACTTTGAAAACATTCATTTGCAAAGATATCCGCACCCCTATGTTCATTGTAGTGTTATTCATGGTGGCGAAGCCGTGCAAACAACCTAAGTGTCTTTCCACAGACTATTGGCTAAAGAGAATGTGGTACTTACATGCTATGGAATACTATCCAGCCAGAAGAAAAGATGAAATACTGCCATTAGCAACCACATGGATGGACCAGAGAGTGTTACACTGTGAAATAATTCAGACAGAAAAAGTCAAGAATCTTATGTTTTCACTTGTACGGCCCAACAAATCCTCCTGAAACAACAGTATGGTGGTTGCCAGAGGGTGAGGGGTGAGCAGTGTGTGTGATGACGGAAGATGATTCCACTTTGGGTGGTGGGCACACACGCGGTATACAGATCATGTTTCACAGAAATCCACACTTAAAACCATATAATCATATTAACCAATGTCACCCCAATATATTTTAAAATGTACTGTTATCAGAAAAGGTATCTAATTAGGGAAAGTGCTCATCACCCACTACGAATGGGATGTGTCAGCTGCTCGTGTAAGACCTGAGTGAGCTATGGGTCCCACAGCCAACAGGACACACTGCTCCCTGAGGCCAGGCTTCTGTTCTCCCGCACCAGCAGCATCCAGTCTCTAGTCTCAGAACTGATTTTTCCGTCTGGAGGCACCGTGTTCTGATGCCTCCGCTGCCCAGCACGCTCTGAAGTTGGCCTTTTCTGTGTACAGGTGTTGTCAGCACCACTGGCAGGTTCCTGCCCCCAGAGGAAAGCGCTGCCCCTGGCAAAGCGCTCAAAGGAGGGAAAGCAGCCCGATCCATTCGTAACTCCCCCAAAGTGTCACCCGAAATATCCCTGCCCGCCAGGTGGATGGTCTCGCTGCTTGTGTGGGCTGCTGTATTTGTCACTGTGCCACCAGGATTGTGACAAGATGCCACTGCTTCAATGACACCACAGCCTTGAGACTGAGGTTTCCATTCCGGGGACCCTGCCTGGAGACGCTGTCTGAGCTCGAGATTGTCGGACCATTTAAAACTCTGGTGTGGGCTGGAGCTTCGTTGTCGCTGTTGTTAGAATCGGCAATGGAAAGGCTTTCGGTGAGAAGCAATAGAAACTGCTCTGGATCTAAAAATAAATAGTACAAGAGAGGGGTGGTTTAAGTTGCAGGTGCATGGAAGATGGAGGCCCAGAGGTGCCGGGGGTCCGAGGGCTGGGAAGAAGCCGCAGTCAGGGGAGACATTAGTGTCAGTGAAGGTGTTCAGATGGTTGGTGCCTTTGGCTTTCCTTGGCCACATGTCACCTGCCTTGGGTCTGAGGCTGGATTGACTAGTGTCCCCCCGGAACTTCAGAATGTGACCTTGTTTGGAAATAGTCTCTGCAGATAGATATATTAGTTAAGTTAAAATGAAGTGCTGGATAAGGTGGGCCCTGAACTCACTGACTGTGGTCCCTACAGAAGGTCATGTGACGACACGGGTTGAGGGCTTGGAGGGAGATGAAGGCCAGGTGAAGACAGAGGCAGAGGTTAGAGTGACCCAGTTGCAAGGATCAGCAGCATTATCAAAATCTGGAGAAAGCAAGGAAGGAAACTCCCTGGAGCCTTCAGAGGGAGCACGGCACTGCTGACACCTCAAGTTGGGACTTCGCACCTCTGGAACTGTGAGAGTACATTCCGGTTGGTGTAAGCCCCAAGTTGGAGGGACTTTGTTCCAGGCATCTATTGATAGAAACAGCTCAGATGGGCATGGGCTGTCCTGTGCGAGGGGTGAGCCACAATTACCCCTCCAATCAGAATGGAGACACCAGAGTGAAGCAGGACTATCTGCGGTGTTCATTCTGTTGCAGGCTGACCCAGGACGAGGTGTGGTCCACAGCCGAGGGCCCAGCATTAGCCTGGATTGTGAGTCCCAGGACTGCTGTAGAGAGATGCCTTACCGTCTCCTGGCTGGCTGTGCAGCCAGGCCTCCACTAAGAACCCGAATGACTCTGTTCCATCAGGTAGTTTCTTTGCCTGCAGAAGTGGCCAAGAATGGAATTATCTCTTCTGAGAGAAAAAGAAAAAACCCTTTTTGGTTACCTCATTAGAGGAATCTTTTTTCTTTGTAGGCATTGGATGACATTCTGTATTCATGCTTATTTTCCAATCCAGAGCTAAAAACAAAGAAAAAGAATCAACATGGAAAGGTTTCCTTCTGCGCTGCCAAGTCATGGCATGTTCTCTTTGTTGCCTAGGTAAGGCTTGCTTTATACAGTTTTATGCACAGAATGAAAACCTCTCATCCAGCTGCCCCCTGAAAAACTTTCACAGTGCTTTTGTGGTGATAGAAGTGATTCATTACATTAACTCAGTCATCAAAGAATGTGTGCTGGGGCTGCAGGGCGTATGTGCACATTCTCGCAGCGTATCTCTGGCGGAGTCCATAGGCGGTACAGCAGAGGTTACCTCTGAGGATGGAGAGTGGGGGCTTGTTTTCACTGTCAGCCCATTTTAGAAAGTATCTACATGCATTAAGTATTTAGAATAAATTCAGTAGGTGTTTCATTTTAGTATGTCAATGGTTTCTCTACAATAATTCTAAAAATATTTATTGAGCTTGCATTATGGAGTATGCTGTATTAAACAAAGCAGAAATAATTCCTGTCCCTGTGGAATTTAATAGTCTCATCTAGCAATTTTCAGCCTTTTTCATCTCATGGCACACATACACTAATTACTAAAATTCTTCAGCACAACAAAAAAATGTTTTGTCAGTCTGACAAAAAATAGGTATCATTTTGATTCATTCACACTGGATGGCTATGGTTGTGCTGGCTGTTGTCCTTTTATTCGACAGTCTAGGGGAAAGGGGTCAGTGCCCCAGACTGAAGAGTCGGGCGCTGCAGGTGAGGTAGCATGGTCCTAGCAAGGTACCAAGCTCGTTGATTTTCTTCCTTTATAATTTCTGACTGCAAGAGAACAGGTATCACCAACCTCACAAAGTAGAGATCATTTGTATGCATCATAGAAGAGTTCTTAGCATATTTACATTTTTCATATTTTTCCCAGGAAATGCCTTCTCAAATAGAGTTAGCAACTTATGCCATTGTGTATGGAGACCAGAATAGGGAGATAGCCTGTCCCTGAGTACTCAGCCAATTTAGTTTAATCGAAGTGTTAGGAAATAAAGTATTGCAATCTTATCTGCATCTTCTCCCCCCTTAAAAAATGACCATAGTCTGAAAACAGATGTCAGAGAACCTCAGAGGATTCGTTGGAGACCATCTCATCCAACCTCCGAATGGAGCAGATGAGAACACTGGTGCCCAGACAAGTGAAGTGATCCCAGAAATTCAAGAAGCCCATGGTCAACTAGTGGCAAAATGAGGACAAGAATCAGAATGTCTAGCATCATTTCTGGCATCATTTAATAAAACAGTAACAGGGAAGAAGAGAAAGCAATCAGCAGCAGGTGTGCTGATGTAGCCTGTTCTTGGAATGTGCATGACCACCACACAGAAGTGCACCCCACTTCCCTCATTGGAAAACGGAGTGACAACACTGTCTCTTCTCTCTTCTCTGAGGACTTGAGTGACTTAGGAGACCCAGTGTTCCAGGAGTGCTTGGAGTTACCAAACATCAAGAGTGTCAGTGGCCTGAGAAGATGGTACTGTTATTTCGCCAGGACGCAGAACCCTCGGCCCCACCACCACGACCGCCTAATCCAATCACAGCTGACTTGAAGGCCACATGGCAAAGCCCCCATACCTAGAGTGAATTGTAACAAAATATTTATGTGTATAACCCAGAGAACTGTTTGAAGTGGGAGTGGGTATGGAAACACAACCCATAAAAAGCAAAAACAAACTCTCTTCATTAGTTATCTGAGCAAAATAGATCAACGATCTTTCAAAAATGAATATCATTTTTGGAAAAACCTAGAGTAAGATCTAAGTACAGTCAAGGTCTAGTACAATGGAACTGATGGCTTCCTACATCTTTGGAAGACTGCTTGAAGAGGAGAACTGTATTTGAATAGAAATCCATCTAACCTAACTTAACAGACACATGCACCGTCCACAGGTCTTTTGGGGCCATTCTGTTCCAGTTGGGACCAGATTTCTGTCCCAGAGTCACAAAGAGGTGTATCTCCCATTTTAGCTGTCCCCGAATATGTGCCTGGATGTGTGTATGTTGTTTGACCTAAATTTCAGTAACTCCAGCACCATATGTTAGTGCTAAATATTAGCTTTGCACATCTGAGTTCATTGCTCTTTTTCATTGTTCCAGGGTGGCTGAAACATCAAACCGGGCTGTGATGCACAGAAGCATCTTATTGTAGCTTTGCCTCCCTGCTCTCTCTTCCAGCCCTTTGCACCCTCTGTCTCCTCCAGGAGAAGAAGATTACAATCCCGAGGCAGCTAGCTCATCCTACCTAAGAGAGAGCCTGAGTAAATGAAAATAGGACTGACCAGAATACATGAGCGTCTAGAAGGATGTTCGAGTGAACACCCTTGGGTAGACTGGTTTGTGGGCATCAAAACCTAGAACTAATGGAATAACGTGGAGGAGTAACAGAAGCTTAGCAGAAAGATGGTTGTGAAAAATCTGCATATCCATAAAATAATTCAAGTCATTAACAGCTAGAATAATAAGATTCACATTTTTATTCAGTATTGTTTGAAGTAACTATAAATACTATAAGTTTTCTTCATCACTCTTCTATTTATAACATGATAATTAGGCTAAGTTATTTCCATCCATATCAGCTGAAATCCTCTGGTTGCAGGATGCAAAGATGTTTACAACTGTGGTGATGATCCTCTTCCAGGAATATATAGCAAAGCAGAGTACTTCCGCCCACTTTTCCATGGAATAGTTTGGAACAGCAGACATTTATAGAAAGATGTTGTCCACCATAATTTTATGCTTAGATCTGTGTGTGAGGCAAGCAGTTGTTCAGCATCAGCAAAAGCGGTAGCTAAATCGCACCATTTGAAAAGGTGCCCAGGGGCTGGGGTCTGAAGCACACAGAGTCACAAAGGGGTTCTGTGTTGATGGAGGGGCCTCGTGTGATGGGAGAGTCTATTATAGTTGGGAATCTATTGCTGTATTTCAAAGGCTCTGTTTCTTGAAACATTTTAATGTCCTCCCTCAGTTGGAAGCATCTGTGTCCAAAATAACAAATGGCCCCGTACTTTTCCCTCTGTACCTCGGGAGGCTTGCTTTTTTGAAGTAGATGGAAATTTGTGTGGAAGTCATGAGGGAGGTCCAGGCGAGGCTGAAATCAGCCATTCACAGCTGTCAGCAACCCTGGGACCCCCCTGTCAATTGCTATTTCCATGTCACAGAGCTTTTCATTTTAAAACATTCTGAGATATTTTCATGGTGGTGTAAGCTAACCATTTTTAGTCAGTTAAAAAAAATGCCTTTATCACCTCCCACCAGGAAACTCATGGAACACGCTGTTGGAGATGCTAAAACTTTTTCATTTCTCCTTAAAAAATATTAATGGTAAGCATTAAAAAAGGAAGGAAAAGTATTTAACTTGGTTTTCTGAAAACTAAGTTTGAAGTTAAAGATTGTCCCTCTAACTGTGAATAAAGCATCTGTGAGTAATTGCATTTAACAAACCTGATCATTTTGATCGGCAAGACAAGTGCCTGGTTCTGCGTCCCAGAGAATCGGTGCAGAGGATGTGCCAGGGTGCAGCAGTGGAAGCTTCTGGGTTGGATGGTTCAAATGCAAAACATTTAAACTTCCGGTTCCCCAAGGAAGAGGGAGGTGGACAGGGCCCGGGACGGTGAGGCAGCTGAGACATGAAAGCCGCTCAGGTTGGCAGAACGAAGAAGCTTACCACTCTGCCGAGGAGCGAGAGGGAGAGTCCCCATTAGCCCTCTCTCCTTTTTAGTCTCTCCCTGCACTCGGGAGGCCATGAAAGCTGGCAACAAGCGTTACCCTTCGTTTTACTCTGTAGTCAATGTACACCATGGCTGAATTCCAGGCACAGTCTCTAACAAAGAAAGGGTGGCAACAAACAAGATTTTTGGCCATTGGTTTTATCTCCCATTGCATGGGGAAGAAATTTAAATGATTGTAATGGGATTTTTTTCATTTCTTAAAAAGAACAAGAAAATAACTGAGATGCAGTTGGAGGGAACAGAGTGAAGAAAATAAAGCTAGGGGAAGATGATACAATTCTTTATAAAAAGAGCCAAGTACATGCAAAACTTCCTACAGTGGCATTCACCTCCAAGTGGGTCATAAATCTACCCACAGTCCGAGAAAGGGAGTTTGCTACCTAGAAGGGAAATCTAGTTCACTGAACACTTGACCAACTTCTTACTTATTTTCTCTCTGTTAAAAGGAAAGGTGCTTTTTAAAAAAGTATTCATAAATAAAGACGTGAACTAAAGGACATTGCTGAGCAGTACTATGGGTTGAATTTTTTCCTCCCACCCACCCAAGTTCATAGGTCGAAGTCCTAACCTCCTCCAGTCCCTCCAAATGTACGCTTATTTGTAAATAAGGTCATTGCAGATGTAATTTGAGGTCACACTGCAATAGGATTAGCCCCTTATCTCACATGACTGGTGTCTGTAATTGAAAAAAAACAAACACCATTGAAGAGAGAGGCACACAAAGAGAGAGGACAGTGTGGAGACACAAGGAGAAGATAGGCAAACCAAGGCAAGAGGGTAGAACTACGCTTCCTTCACAAGGAACCAGTCCAACTAACACCTTGATTTTAAACTTCTATCCTGCAGAACTGTGATGCAATCACTTTCTGTGTGTTTCAGCCACCCCATTTGTGATACGGGGTTGGCCAAAAAGTCCATTTAGTTTTTTTCTACAAAATAAAAGACATTTTTCATGTTTACCAATAACTTTATTTATTGGGATATTTTAGTATGTCAGCTATCTCCTGCTATTGGCTTCTAGTGGGTGGAGCCAGCTAAACATCTTCCAATGCATAAGTCAGCTGCACAGCAAAGAATTATTTCACCAAAATGTCAGTAGTACCAAGAAACTTCACAAACCACTTTTGACACGTTGGATCAGTCACAGCACCTTCTCTATGCCCTGCCCAAATCTTATTTTACATTTCAGTTCCATTTTTACCTTTCTTGAAATAATAAAGCATAATATACCAAAAATACTGAGCATTTTCTTCACCTTCAATATTATAAAATGGCTGTACCAAAATTCACCAATTTTGGTAAGTTTTAAAAAATTCATACTGGTATGACAGCTGTCACAATACAATCTAACATATTGTTTTGAATGAAGTTAAAGACAATGAAGCACTACTAGAGCCATTGTACAGAAAAAACTACATGAAGTTTTTGGCCAGCTCGGTACTCTGTTATGGCAGCAGACTAATAGAAGCTATTTCTCTAGAGTAAAATAACATCATATAACATCAAAAATAATAAAAGCTAACATCCATTGAGCAATGTTTTTTTACCAAGACCTATGCTTTTTATGTGCATTATTTAGTCCTCAAAGTTTCAACTTCAGTTGCCTCAGCACTTGACGCCTGGAGCTGTGGCAGCCACTTCTGTCCATGCATAGGGACAAAGCTAAAGGCTGAAGCCAGTGTTCTGAGGATGTCAGAGTGCAAAGGCGGAAACACCTGGGTCCTTCTTGATGACACTGGGCCATGGGGTTGACCAAACCCAAAACCTTCGATCTCGAAACTGTTTTTGTGTGAGGTAATATTGTTATTATTTAATGCATGTGTTGTTGGATGTTTTGTTGCTTGTAGTCAAGAGCATCGTATGTGATACAGTTTTCTCCTGTTGCATGTTATTTTGCCTTATGTTGCTTTCATTTTTACATTTTAAGATCCACCCACAGGGATCAGCATTTGGAGGTAAGATTCAGTGTTTGTTGAATAAGCAAAAGGAACAATGTGTCCTTAGAAAATAGCATGGCATTTAACAGACAGAGAGATGAAAACTCTATGAGTTGAACTGATTTCCTGAAGATCCGGGGAGTGATCCCATGACTCACTGGGTGGCAGGGGTCCTTGACCACCTCATGTGCACAGTGCCTTGCCTTCGGTGCCCTCTGGTAGGATTATAGAATTCTCTGCCCAATGTCACTGTCCTCCTCAGTGTTTTCAACTTGTACACGATGTACAGATGTCCTGTGTCTGCATTGTTAGAATTTTTTATTCTGTGTGTAAATACTTTACTTATTTGTTTAGGTAAAGGTCGAGAAGCCAGGGACCACATCTGTGCTACTATTTTCGTGTAATACCTGATATAGCTCAAACTTAATTTGGCAATAAATAAATTATCTGGATAATGATGCTATCTGACAACATAAAATGAACCCTCAGAGGCATAATCTTTTCTTCTCAGTCTACATCGTACATGCTCTTCAGGAGGAAATGGCTAAGTGAGAAATTAATAGGATTGGAAACTTTCTGTACCCGTGAGCTGGGCCACATAGTAGTTTATGTTTTTTAAGTTTATGAGTTTAGTTTTGTTGTACAACTTATAATCATATAGAAGAGAGTCACAAATCTGCAAGTTACCCACAAAACAGGTCTCTCCATTTTGAGGTCCTATCTCCGCATTTGGGACTTATAAAAGGGGAATGATTTTCTTAATCCTCTGGTCTTTATCTCCAATGGCCAAGTGGGCATTCCTACTTGGATGTGTCATTATGACCTCAAATTGTTCATGTTTTTGGAGGAACTTATAACCACTTGTGGGGGAAAAAACTTTGCTCTCTTTCTTCACTTTCTCACTCCTGTTACTTTTACCCCCATCCTCGTGCTCACCCACGATCAGACACTTCTCTTTGATTCATTCCTCTCTTTCACCTTCCATATCAAGCCAAAATCCTACTCACGTTTCCCACAAAATACATCCAATCTATCACCACTCCTTTCTGTTCTGGTTGCCCTCACCCCACTCCACTCTTTTAGCTGCTGAGGAAACTGTTTCTCTTCCCAACTCATTTCCCAGAATCTAATATGTCTTCCATAGACTCTGTCCTATAGTGCGTACAAGCCCATCTCCCTTAAACATTGTTTCATCGTGATATTTTCCATTTCAAACATCACACAGCCCTACCCTTTCTGCCTGTGTAACCATATTTTCCACTAGTCGCTAACATTCATTTGTTCCCTCAGACTGATTTTTCTGCCCATTCCCCTAAAAAGGTAGCCTATTTTACTTTCTCATTCCCTATCTTAATTACTTTCTCTTTCCTTATCATCTATCAAAAATCAGCCAGGCGCAGTACGTATTCTCGACTGGGGGTGATTTTTGACGATGACTTTTTTGTTTGTTACCCCTGTGCAAGGCAGTAGTACTGATGTGTAGGAGTAGAGAGACCAGGGATGCTGCTAAACGTTCCACAATGCGCAGGGCAGCCTCTCACAATGACGAATGATCTGGCCCATGATGTCAAGATTTCCAAGGTTAAGAAAACCTAGCCCAGTCAACTGGGTGCCAGGAACAGCGCTCAATCTGCGCTCTGCTGCGTAGGCTCCCTAAGGCTGACGTGTCGTGTGTCAGATGAGGCAAGTGGGCAGCCCTGCCGGAAACCCTGTCTGCCCCTTTCATCTCTTCTGACTCCCCCTGACGCCCCGGATGCTGGTTAATCTGTGCTGCGTATGTGAACCCTTCAGAGGCGGTGCTGGACTGTGTCTGCTATTCCCTGTCTGTGTATGTCTCTGCTCAGGTCGCTGCTGGCCTTCTCCCTGAAGAGGAGTTCCACGTCTCATTCCTGTATTTTCCCCTCGGCACTGGGCCTACCGAGCAAAACAATTGCTTAATAAATGGTTGTTGATTGATGGGTTGATCACTGTCCCAAACAAATATTCACCATCAGAGACATAAGAGTGTGTCTATACGTGCTCAGAAAACCAAAACACTCTGTTCTGTGTGGTTCGCACAAACATCGAGGATGTGTCGTTTTGCCTAATGTGGTAAAGGACATCCTTGCCCTTCAGGCTGACCAATTTGGGATGGCTGGTTACAGTGGGAAGGGTGTTTTCTACGGACTCACATAGTCCATTTGATTATAAAATGAATACACACTCATTAAGGAAAATTAAAGTATAAAAATATATAAAGCACAAAAATAATAACTCATGACCCAATCATCCAGACATGACTATTGTGGCCCTTTTGATCTTTGTTGTCCATGGGGAAACATAGGGAAACATATATCATATGAATATTATTATCATATCACATGACTATATATTATTTGAATATTCATATGTATTCAAGTGAATATATATGAATAAAAAGTAATAAACAGTGTAAATTCAAATGCTTTGCTTTTACTTAGTTTTTAAATCCTCACCAGAAGATGCTTTTTTATTGATTTTAGAGAGAGAGGAAGGATGGGAGAGAGAGAGAGAGAGGAAAACATGGATGTGAGAGAGAAACATCAATTGGTTGCCTCCCGTAAATGCCCTGACCGGGGATCAAACCCAGAACCTGGGTATGTGCCCTGATCGGGAATTGAACCCGCAATCTTTTGGTGCATGGGATGATGCTCCAACCAACTGAGCCACCTGGAAAGGGCTGCTTTGCTTTTATTTAAATACACACACACACACACACACACACACACACTCACTGCAAATATTCAGGAGTACCTAAGATAACAAAAATTCCCCTCCCTTCTTTTATTTTTTATTGATTAATTTTATTCTTATACATTCTATCACAGTTGTCCCAGTTT
This sequence comes from Sturnira hondurensis, assembly GCF_014824575.4. Lineage (NCBI taxonomy): Eukaryota > Metazoa > Chordata > Mammalia > Chiroptera > Phyllostomidae > Sturnira > Sturnira hondurensis. The sequence goes on along the minus strand of NW_028085119.1, from coordinate 2,555,512 downwards.
TCCCCCTTTGCCCTCCTCTGTTCTGCCCAGCCCACATCACCCGGCTCCTACAGTCAACCCCCACACCATTGTTCATGTCTGTGGGTCATTCATACACTTTCTTTGACTAATCCCTTCCCTTCTTACAGCATCAATATTTTACTACACAGATGCCTACTGTTAACAACTAATATGTATCCTTCCAGATTTTTCTGGTCACATAAAAATATATATCTTTTTATTTTTGTAATAAAATATATATATTGTTATACAATATATGCCTTCACCTAATATATTTTATTTATTTTTTATTGTTGCTCAGTTACTGTTTTAGATCAATTCTTATCCATGTAAATCTACCTTTTTAAAAAACATATAGTGACGTCATTGAATCAAAGTAGCAAACTTTTTAAACCAATCCCTACTGATGGCTCGTTAGACTGTTTCCACTTTTGTTCTTATAAACACCTTTGCCAAGAATGTTTTTATACATGTATAAAACATGTGTACCTGTATATATTGATGCTTGTGCAAGTTTTACTGTGAGGCAGATCCTAGTAGTGGAAATGCTGAGTCAAAAAATGTACTTTGTAGCCCTGGCCAGTGTGGCTTAGTTGGTTGGATCATTGTCCCATAAACCGAGAGGTCGTGTTAGACCCCCAGTCAAGGCACATGTGAGACGTAGCTTGTGGTCGTTTCTTTCTCTCATTGATGTTTTGCTCCCTCTGTCTCTCCCTCACTTCCCCTCTCTCTAAACCAATAAGCATGTCCTCAGGTGAGGATAAAAAAAATCAGTCTAAACTTGTTTACATGCTGCCAAATCTACCCTCCAAAATGTTTGCTCATTAGCATTTTCAAAATGAATTTCTTTGGATCAACTTTACTGAAAATTAGTGGTATTAGTAGAAGATGAACATATATAACTATTATTCTTATTTCAATATTTTACAATATATTGCAAGGTCAAAATTATATCCCAGGTTGACTTTTAGATTTGGTATGAGTGACGGCATATTTCCCGTGCAAAATCTCTCTTCTACGGAACATGGTCAGATTGCCCTCCATGTCCGAGTATGTAGGTACCCACTTTCCAGTAAGGAAAGCAGCATGCCATGGTGACTTTGCAGTCAGACATCTGACTCCCGCCTCTTCTAATTATTAGCTGTGTGTCCTTGGGGAAATTATACAACCACTCTGCATCTAAGTATTATTTTATGCAAAATTGAAAAAAATAACAGGAAAGACTACTTTGTAGAAAGGTTCGGAGGATTAAATTAATGCTCTTTCTACAGTGCCTTGCCAACAACAGGTTCATTTCAGGGAAGTGATGGATGTGGCTCAAGCAAGAATGAAACCTGTTCCTGAGTATGAGCTGGAAGAGATGCCCAGCCAACAGTCCTATTCCCCACATCTGACAGGGTGCTGCTGTTGGTTCTGGCTAATGCTAGGAGACTTTCAAGTCATCCCTGTCATTCTGTTTCCCCAATAGCTGCAAATGAAAACCCAGGGGAAAGTGAGAACCCTGCATCCCCTAGCCCTGCAGTGTGCTGGATTGCATTGGCTGACAGGGTTATAAATAGGCACCTTTTGGATGAACCACACAAGGAACATCCCACAGGATTAAGGCAGCAAGGAAACGTCATCTTCCCTGGGTTGACGGAAGTCTGCTTTTTCGCTGCAACCGGTAACTAGTGCTCTGCAGGAGCAGAGCGGTTCTGGATGCCGCAGGACGCCCCAGAGCACAGACATATCATGCAAAAGTATAGGCAAGAAATTCTGCAAAGGGATGAGTGATAGTAATTGGAAATAATTTGAGTAGAAGGCATATGAAAAAGTAGCTTTTATTATTAATTCTCTTTTTATAATATAAATGATCATTTGTAATACATTTATTTTGACAGTAGTCAAAGACTTTAAAAATACCTCTACAAATCAGTTATACACTATGATAATCAATTCCTTGGAGATTACACTGATTAAAGAAACTATTCATCTACTCTATTTTTTATCTCAGATATTTTTCAAATGTCACTTAAACCTCTTAAGCTTAAAAAAAAAAACCTCGCTATTAGCCAGTATGCATGGTAAATGTAAAACTGATGGCATAAATATTATGAATAGTATCTCTTAGGACAAAATTTGATTTGTCTGAGGGCAGATGACATTATAAAGGATAGTCAAGATGTCAGGGGAAGGAGTTGGTGTGCTACTTGATTTACTTAGCATCTTTGTCACTTTATAGATTGAGGTATGATTGATAGTAACATTAATATAGAAAGTATGTTAATATTAGAACAGGTTTTAAGATCCCCTAACTAGAAAATTCTCCCTGTCTTCAAACTGATATAATTTGGAATAAAGTTCCCTAAGGATATAATGCTTCCTAGACTACAAGGTTTTGATGTAAGGGTTCTTTCTTTTTTTTTTTTTCCTTTCTTTCTTTCTTTCTTTCTTTCTTTTTCTTTCTTAAGTTGAATCAATTTTATTGATGTGTGTGTTATACAATAAAATGTACCTATTATAAGCAGACATTTTAATGCATATTTACAAACTTATACACAGATGTGACCACCACCACACTCAAGACATGTATAGGACATTTTCATCAGCCCCCAAAGTTCTCCTTTCTCCTGTGTCTCTTCCTAGTCAACCCCCCTTCCTCCTCAGCCATAGGTACCTGCTGAACTATTTTCTGTCACTATTGATTGGATTCATCTTTTCTAGAGCTTTCTATACATCAGACTTTACAGAGTGTGGTCTATTGGGTCTGACTTCTTTCACTCAGCATAACGCTTTTGGAATGTATCTACGTCATTGCACGCATTGATGGTTTGTCCCTTTTTTTGCTTATCACTATTCCCTTACATGAAGACAGTGCGTGTGTTTATCCTTTCACTTGGCGATGTACATTTAGTTTGTTTCCCCTTCATGGCCATCATAAATATCGCTGCTTCACACATTCGTGAGTAAAGCTTCCTATGAACATACGTTTTTATTTCTCGTGGGTAAATATGCATTAATTGTATGGTAGGGCACACGGTAATTTCAATTTACAAGAAACTATCAACATGTATTGGAAAAGGGCCGGACAGTTTTACATTCCCCCCACCAGTTACTTCATGTGTTTGCCACCACTTGGTATTATCACATCTTTTTCATCGTGGTCATCGTGATGGGTGTGTAGTGATGTCCGCGTGTGGCTGATGACTGCTGATGTGGCACGTCACTTCACGGGCTTCCCAAGCATGCGGAGGGCTTCTCCAGTGAAGGGTCCATTCGTGTCTTTAGCTCATTTTAAACAATTTGGTTGTTCATCTTTTTACAGAGTTATAAAAGTATTTGTGTTTTCTAGATGTAGTTCTTTGTCAGGCAGAGAGATAAACAGAGAGATAGATGATAAGATACATAGATGGGTGGATGGATGGATAGGTAGATACCGTACTTTTTGGAGTATAAGACACACTTTCCCCCCAAAATTTGGGAGGAATAATGGTTCTTAATGCCGCTGTTGAGTTCTGTTTACATTTACATTGGTGAAATATTGTATTATTTATGTTATTAAATATTTTACCACATTTTTTGCTTCAAAATTTTTTTCCTTCTTTTCTCCTCTAAAACTTAGGTGTGTCTTATGGTCTGAAAAATATGTAGATAAATAGATAAACAGAGAGCTAGGTAATACAGTGCTGTGCCCCATAACGATATTTCAGTCGATGGCAGACTGCATATACAACGGTGGTCCCCTAAGATTATAATGGAACGGAACAATTCTTATTGCCTAGTGACAGCATAGCTGTGTAACACCGTAGTTCATTACTTATGTGTTTGCGGTGACGCTGGCGTAAACAAACCTGTGCTGCCAGTTCTATAAAAGTACAGCACATGCAATTATGTACAGTATAGAACACCTGGTAACGGTAATATGTACAAGACGTAATACTTGATTATGATAATGACAAATTATGTTAACGGGTCATGTATTTACTGTGCTTTTTACTGTCATTTTAGAGTGTACCCTCTTTACCTACAAAAATAAGATTGCTGTAACTCAGTGTGCTGTATCAGCCTCATGTGTCTCAGGTTTTCCATGTCTCTTGATAGCATCATTTTCTCTCGTGCTTCATTTAACCTTGTGTTGCGTGTGCAGTGATGTGCTGCCCGGGCCTGTAGCCTGGGAGCCACAAGCTGCACAATACAGCCTGGGTGTGTAGCAGGCTGTCCCTTCTAGGGTTTCGTAAGTCACTCATCACGTTCACACTATGATGAGATCACCGAACAATGTATTTCTTAGAATGGGCGATCCCCATTGTTAAATGGTGCATGACAGTATGTGTGTTTGTGTGTATGTATGTTTATATCATTATGATCCTATATACATGTGTATATGATATATACAGTTATGTATATCTATGTGTATGTTTGTGTGTATACAGTCATATAATAGTCATATGTACATGCACACATGGCTCTATATAGGTATGTGTGTACATATATGTACGTGTGTGTGTGGTGTCAGTCCTCACTTAATATTGTTGATAGGTTCTGTGACTTTAAGAGAAAGAACACATAACAAAACCCATGTTACCATAAACTAACTGATAAAAACAAGAGTTAGATTTCTACTATAGCTCATCAATGTTAAAACAAAATGTGCTGCATGGAATGACATTATTCGAGGATGTGCTGTATAATATTTTCTCCAATCAGTTTATTGCCTCTTCATTTTCTTAGCATTGTCATTTGAAGACCAGAAGTTTTGAATTTTGAGGAAAAGGGATCCTTTTTAACACCCACTTCTCGTATCTTCCAGGGCTCTGAACTTTGAATAGAGCTCTTTGAATACAGAAGTAGACCCTTAGTCAATTTTTGTTTATTGACGAACTGGGAAAAGCAAAACCATTAGCTCCTAGTTGACAATTCTGTTTTAAATGTTGACATTCTGGCTTCCTTGCAGTAAATTATGCAGATTTTTTAAAGCAGTGAGGTAGAAAAAGTATCTATGCTCCCATTTTCTAGGAAAATCATCTCAGGGTGAAAAATCGAAATGCGAAGTAGGTGACGCGAGGTGATGCGAAGTGGCTGAGGGAGCAGGGACTGCGGGGAGACTAGTTGGTCACAGGAAGGTTCTCATCCAAGCCCCTCAGGGTCTACCCACACCCACTGAGCTAAGTAATTACAGGGCGGCCAGGGCCTGAAGGGATCAACCTGGTCTGCTGCTATTGATTCTTTTCATTTTGTTTTGTTTCTTTTCTTCTTCTACCATCCCTCCCTCTTTTCCTTTTTTCCTCTTTCTTTTGTTTTTGCCCTCAGAGCCATCACACGCTTCAGTCAACTCTGCTTAGTTCTACAGTTCCTTCTGTCTCTCCTCCTTTCCACCTCTTCTCCTCCCTCCCTTTCTTCCTCTCTCTGTGTCTTAAATGAGGATCTCACTTCTTATAACTAATCACACCCGGGTTTCCACATTGTGCAGGAAAGCATGGCTGTGTCTAGGTAATCCCCTGGTGGCGGTAGAAGCAAAAGCGAAGACCAGACGGGAGCTGCGACTGCGTAGACAAGTGGACTGGGACTGAAAAAAGTCACCTCATTTCAGCAGAAAACCCTGATATGTCTTTCTTTTAAATTAAGTTTACTAAAAATAATTTCTCTCCCGTATTACTAAGCCTCTGTAATGTAACAGCCATCTAGGCAGATTTTAAAGGAGTGATCTTTTTATTATATAAATCTTATCCTTTCCCCCCCGTTTCAAACCTGAATGAAGTCCTCAATCCTTAAAGCAACCTGCCAGGCCCTGCACACTTAGGAACTCTCTCTCAGTGCTCACCTCCTCTCTGGCCCCTCCCTCCCACCCCTGTGTGTGTATATGCTTATTCGTTGGTGTGCTTGTTCGTTCTCACACCAAATCCCCCCACTGCAGAGGGCTCCTGGCTGTCCTCTCAGCGCATCAAACACTGCGCCTCCTGGCCTGCCCACCCTCCTCCTACCCCTCTCCTCACCCTCCTTTTGTCTTGCAATAACGTAACAGTGTTTGTTTATGGGAAAACGCATGCTTGAAATAAACCCAACCAATACAAAGAAGTTCACAATATATTTTTTTTAAATTATTTTGGCCCTGGCTTGTGTATCTCAGTGGATGGACCACAGGCCTGCGAACCACACAATCGCAGTTCGATTCCCAGTCAGGGCACATGCCTGGGTTGCAGGCCAGTTCCCAGGAGGGGACTCACGAGAGGCAACCATACATTAATATTTCTCTCCTTCTCTCCTTCCCTTCCCCTCTAAAGATAAATAAATAAAATCTTTAAAAAAAATTATTTCGCCACTAAGAAATACCTATCATTCACATTTAACATTCTTTCTAACCCTGTATGTGTATGCATGTGTGTGTATAGAAATAAAATGCACTTTGTGTATATTTTTATGAGAGTGACAGATAAGGATAAGTGCTTAAAGTTTTATTACAAGAATGTATAATACATAGATTTTTAAAGTCTTGTATTTATTTCAACTTACAAAATAGTAAAAAGAAACTAAGGGAAACTGAAAGATTAAGGTTTCTTCACCATAAGTAGTATGACTTCCTAGAAACCCCTCTAAAGTTAACAAAACCACAAATTATTAATAGGACAATTCTGTTTTTTAACGGCTTTATTAAGATACAGCTTTATTATACCCATGCGGTTCAGTGGGTTGGGCATCATCCCACAAAGTGAAAGGTCCTTGGTTCCATTCCCAGCGAAGGCACGTGGCTGGATGGTGGGTTCTGTCCCCAGAGGGGGCTCGTAGGAGAGGCAACTGGTCAGTGTTTCTCTCTCATGTCAAAGTTTCTATCCCTTTCTCCCTCCTTTCCCCTCTCTCTAAAAATAAATACAATCTTTTAAAATATATCTAGAATTGGCATGCAATAAACCACATAAAATGTACCATTGTACATAAAATGTATGAATAATACAATTAAAATGTCCAGTTTGGTAAGTTTGGGGTCTGTATGCACCCATGAAATTATGACCACAAACTCAAGATACTGAACACACCTTCCTCCTTAGAAGTTCATGCCCCTTTGTAGATCCCTTCCCTTTACCCTTCCTGCCAGCCTTGTCCCTTCACAGGGATCTGCTTTCTATCATGCAGATTAGTTTTCCAGAGTTTTATGTAAATGGAGTCATATTTGCCTGGCTTTTTTTTTGACTCAGCATAATTATTTTGTGAGTCCTCTGAATTGCTGTACATCAGCAGTTTATTCCTTTTTATTGCTATGTAGTATTCCATTGTATGTACATACAACAATTTGTCACTACCTGTTGATGGATTTTAGGTTGTTTATACCTTGAGGGTATTCCAGTGATAATTTGGACTTCATCAAAACGTCTCTACTTTGAAAGAAATTATTGAAAGCATGACAGGACAAGCTACAAACTAGGACTAAATATTAGCAAAGTATGTATCTGATAAAGTATTTGTGTCCAGGATGTAGACCTCCAAAACTTAAGAAAGCCCATTATAAATTTTTTAAGTACATATTTTAATTTCAACAGAATCTGCAAACTCCCTGCTATATGAGGATATTAGCATGTATACTTCCTTCTACAATTTCTCCCTTTCTTTTTATTTTTGTGACTATATTTTACTTTTTCTATTATCAAGGTTTAGAACATTTTCACTGTGGTCCATAACCAAAATCGTCACTATATTTATTCTTAATTCTTTATCTAAATGGACTCGGTGCTCACAGCTGGTTCTTCATCATATCTGCTTTATTCTGAAAGGTTTACCTTTCATTAAGTTATGACCGACGAGGCTCTGTCAGCAAACACTGTGCTCTGGAAGGGCTGTCTGTGCTCCCTGTGAGCGGGTTTGCTCGGTTACAGTGTTCGGCTGCTGCTGTTCTTGATTTGCTTGTGTGTCTGCTCACCTCTCGGCCTAAAGAGCAGTGTCTCCCTCAACTTTAAAATTACTACCCCTGTACTTTTCCTCCCAATCAAACAAAATTGTAATTAATTAATTAATTGTATCCTTTTTGCTTAATGGCTTTTCTAGATATAAATTTTAAAGGTAAAAATCATCTTAGTTTTATGATGGTGATGATATAGTCTTAGCACAATATATGGCTCAAGATAGGTGCTTGATACATTTGTTCATTTACTTAACAAGCACGTATTGTTCGAGGAACTCGAGACGTAACAGCAAATAAAATGGACTAAAAAAAAAAAATCCCTACCCTTATGGATCTTACATTCAGTTGGGTTGGGGGTGGGGGTGGAGTCAGAAAATGAACAAATAATCATATACAGTATTTGGAGTATTTTAGAGAAAAATATATTAATTTTATGTAAATAATTTATATTCAAAATATAGAGGGAATTTTAGAAAAAAATTTAAAGGGCAGCGATTGTGGTGATTTGAAAAAAGGATTGTGTAAACGTGGGGGCCATGGGAGGCCTTCCCAGCGAAGTGATCTCTAAGAAAATACCTGAGGGGGGCAGAATCTACTCAGGACCAGAATGAGGATGGTAAAGGGGAAAGAAAAACTGTAACGGACACAGGTATGAGGAAGAAGAAGGCAGTTTTAGAATAGATTACCAATCCTTTTCTCATCATCCAAGTTTTCATTCAGGAATTTATACTGAACTAAGCAGAAATGTGATTTGGATTTTCTGATTCATTTCTTTCAGTCATCCCTGTTCTTGACCAAGGAGGGAAAAGTTTCAGAAGGCACCCTTAGGCCTCTATTAGGATTGCCGGATCGGAGTCACAAACAAAAAGTAACAAGACACTCTAAAACGAGGAATTTTAATAAAATAACTCCCCAAAGGTGAGAAACTCCTGTTTTCCCTTTATTCTGGAATAAGAGAGACAGAGAGGACTTCCTCATCCTTTAAGAGTGTTTTGAACACGCACCACGTGCCATGAACAAACTCCCTGAGATGCAGCAGCATTAAGCTCAGCAGATGAGGTTGTCTTGCTCTCATTGAGCTTCCAGTTAGTAATGAACATTTGAGGATTGCATGGAGTTACGCCGGAGAAACTGGCAAGAACTACATATCTGAGGTGGTTTCACTGATTATCAGGATTTAAGATTAAGTGAAGAATATGAAGGAGGCAGTTTGAAGAGAGCATTGGGTGGGCCTGGAAACCTCTTTGATACTTGATTTCTTCATCCATCGAATGAGAAAAATAATGGTATCAGGTTCATAAGGTTATTGGAAGGTTCAACGTTTTAATATCTATAAAGGTCTTGGAATGCTTTCTGGCTTATAATAACTGCTCAGTAAGTGTTGGTTACTACTAAAAGGGTTAAGTATTGGGGAAAATGTTAACCATGCAAATGAAATGTAAAATTCCATAGTAGTTGTAGCTACTGTAGTGTGAATAGCACAGAAAGTAAATCATATTCTAGTATTCAAAACTGTTACCTGATTCAGCAGAGAAGTTACTCGTGTCACTGGTAAATGAGTGAAATTCCAACATATGTCTTCTTTTTTGTTTCACTTTCCTCTTACTCATTAATGTAAACGAAAATGTCAACCAACATCCGTGTCAGAGCTAAGCTCATCTATCGTTTGCAGCCAAAGCATGCCCACAGATACAAGAATGCGTCAGAAGTCAACACAAACGTGCTGTAGAGTCAGTTGGCTCATGTTGGAATCCATTGTTGTTGTGCTTTCCATCCACAGCGTCAGTGTGAGTTCAAACTCAAAGGTCAGAGGACAAATGCGCTATATTGCCTGCTGATTTATAGCCAAACATTTCCTGTGGGCAGTCTCTCATGGCCCACGGTGGGTAATGGCAGAGGCTGACTGACACTGCAGTGTTGACGATTCTCCCAGGCAACACCAGGTAGGCCAGCCAGTATAAAATTAAACTTTCATATGAGTCGTGCACTATACTGATCCTCCACTATGAGTTAGATCATACTAAGTCATTCTTTCCTTCTGTCTGCCTAATGCTGCCGTGGGCTACTGACAAGTGGGACATCTGTAGGTCTGGTGATTGTGTCGGCATTCACGAAACAGCTTTACAAATGTCAAATAAAGCAGTGGTACAGCAGTGCCACTTTTGTTGGGTTCCTGAGACTGCATCTGCATGTCCCTTCCTCGTCACATTTTCGTTTTATAAATTTAGCCATATATAGCATGTGATAAAAGGGCAAGAACATTGAAATTGTATGAGTCTAGAAATTCACCCCTTTGATGAAGTGTCTCCTTCACAAGAGAATTGGCCAGCACGATCAAACAAGTACGTTTCTGAGATGTCTATGTTCCCACGGACAAATATGTCATTGAATAACCAGGACACCTTGGGTGTCTTTGCTTCCAATTCTTGCTAATTCTGGACTTTGTGGATTTAGGCCAGTGATTCAAGTCAATATTAAAGACATGAGAAGATGGTGGGGAAGGAGGAGAAGGTAGAATTTTCTTCAAATGCACTGGAACTGCCTCAGTGTCTAGTATCGAAGACTAAAGACACCCAAAGAGTGGTGATGTCACAGATTGGATGGCGGGGCTAGACTTGGGATTTCCATTAGACCAAACTGGAAAGCCTTCAACATGTTGTTTTGGTAAAGGCAAGTAACTGTGTTCTTTTAGAAATTCATTACCAACCTGAAAGCATTCAGGAAGTGCTGGCAGTCCACTGAGTCTGGTTCAGCTCATTCTTTTACTAAAATATTTCATGTATATACATATGTAGTTAGAGAGATAGATTAGGTATATTGATAGATAGGTAGGTAGGTAGGTAGGTAGACAGCTAGGTGGACAGACAGATTGACAGGTCATGGGATGTTCTATCAGTCAGGGTCTAACCAGGAAACAGAAATAATTCGAGTTGTTTAAAAAAAGTAATCTTAATGAGAGTGAGTTAACCAAGTATGGAACAAATGAGAAGCTCAACGTGAAGCAGTGAGGTGAGCCTAAAGTTGGTGACGTCAGGGGTAGAAAGGACGGTGAGAAGAGGTGGAATTACTGGAGCCTGCAGAGGGGAGAAGGGTAATGAGCTTCTTCTCCATCCCCCCTTCCCTATTTGTCTACTCCTTTTCTCCACATTGTTGTTGTTGGTTTTGAGTTTTTTACTGTACTCTTCCCATTACCATTTAGTCCCCTTATACTGCCAACCCCACGCCCCAAAATCCCCACACTGTCGTCCGTGTCCATGAGTCCTTTTTCCTTTTTACTCGATCCTTCCAACCCCTTAACCTCCTCCCCACCAGTTATCATCCTGTTCTCCATCCATGAGTCTGTCTCTATTTTGTTAGTTCAGTTTATTCATTAGACTCCACGTATGAGTGAAATCATGAGCTATTTGTCTTTCTCTGACTGGCTTATTTCACTTAGTTTGATGTCCTCCAGGTCCATCCATGCTATCATAAAAGGTAAAATTTTCTTCTTTTTATGACTTAATTATATTCCATTGTGTAAATGTCTCATAATTGTTCTCACCTGGCAAGGGAAATAAAAGAAAAAATAAACAAATGGGACTACTTCCAATTAATTTTTTTTTTGCACAGCAAAGAAAAATAAAAGGAACCCACAGAATGGAAAAACATATTCACCAATACAGCTGGTAAGGGGTTAATATCCAAAATTTATCAAGAACTGACAAAATTCAACACCACACAAAATTTTTTAAATGGCAAGAGACCTGAATAGATAAATCTCCAAAGAAGACATACAGATGACCAATAGACGTATGAAAAGATGCTCAATGTAACTAATCTTCAGAGAAATGCACATTAAAACCACAATGAGATAGCATCTCACACATATATTCAATAAATCAACAAACAAGTGCTGGTGAGGATGTGGAGAAAGGGGAACCCTTTTGCACTGTTGGTGGGAGTGCAGATTGGTGCAGCCACTGTGGAAAGCAGTATGGAGATAGCTCAAAAAATTAAACATGGATCTGCCTTTTGACTCACTAATCCCACTTCTGGAAATATATCCAAAGAAACTCAAAACACTAATTCGGAAGAACATAAGCACCTCTATGTTCACTGCAGCATTACTAACAATCACCAAGATGTAGAAGCAGCTCAAGTGTCCATCAGGCTACAGCCGTTTTCAACGTCTCTAAGCATTAGAAGGGGGAAGAAGGGTGGGAGGCGGTAGGAGGACAGTTCTTACCTCATGGCAGCTGGAACCACCCTGGAAACACAGTGACTGTCCCAGAGGCTGTCTGCAGCAGAGAGGCAGGAAAAATGCCCTGGTTTTCTCCCCCCGACACCTCCATCTCTCTGCACTACTTCTTTTTTAAAAAATAGTTTATTTATTTTTAAAAAGGGGACAGGAAGGAGAAAGAGAGGGAGAAAACCATCAATGTATGGTTGCCTCTCGTGTGACACCCCCCCCTGGGGACCTAGCCTGCAACCCAGGCACGTGCCCTGACTGGGAATCGAACTGGTGACACTTTGCTTCACAGGCCCACACTCAATCCACTGAACTACACCAGCCAGGGCTCTCTGCACTACTTCTTACTGACTGGACCCAGCTCAAGCTCAGCTAACATAGGAGCCTGAGAAAGCAGCCTCCAGAATTGACTTTCCTGTATTAGTTTTCTATACCCGTGAAACTGGGTATCACAAACTCAGGGGCTTCAAACAACTCATATTTATTGTTTCACACTTTCCTGGGGTCTGAGTCCAGGCATGGATTAGGAGGATCTTTTACTCAGGGTCACACTGCTTTTGGCCAGGCATGTGGTCTTATATGAGGCTCTAGTCCTCTTCCTCACTCATTCGGGCCATTGATTAAACTGCTTGTGGTTGTAGGCCTGAGTCTTGTTGCTGGCTATGAAGTCTAGAGAGGCTTCTAGAGGTCACACTCATGTCCCAGCCCCCTGGCTCTTTCACAACACGGTAGCTTCCCTCTCTTAAGCCAGCAGGAGAGTCTCCCTCTCCAGCCTGCTAAGGCAGAGTCTCACACAACGTGACCTAATCGAGGGGCAACAGCCCTTTACTTTCACAAGTTTTTCCCTCATGAACGAATGTATATACCAGCAGTGGGGGACTTGAGGGTCATTTCAGAATTCTGCTACCACAGCCCTGAGATACTGAAGACAGTGGAGGAGGGCAAAAATGGGTTTGGGGCAAGTAGATTCAGGACCAGTACAAATGCCAAACCAAAGCAAACTTATTTCCCGTTTGCTGTAGCAGCCCAGGTGAATCCTCCTAATTGCTGACCTTTGATGACCATGTCAGCAGACCTCATGATGTCTCTGATCATTGTTAAGTCATAATACACTGAGCCAGTTTAGTGACAAGTATGTCCAGTTATTCAAAGTTGTTCAAAGTTGAGGCTTTTCTTTTTTCCATCAGTAGTCCAGGTGCTGTTGTTTGAGAAGGTGTTGTGATTAGTTTTTGCTCTGTTTCCTGACTTTTCTTTTCCTCTTCTTGTGTTACTAAGTGGAGGTTCTGACACCCCCACCCTTAGAGCAAAGAGGAGGGAGGGGCTTCACAGTGATGGTAGGAGGTGGGCAGGACAGTTCTTATTTGACCGGGAGTGTCAAAGGTTGGTTTCATGCTTTCTAGCCTGGCAGATGTGGAGCATTGTATTTTATGGATGCTTCTGTGGGCTCTTTGGCAGCATCTTCAGGGCTGTCCCACCTACAGTCCCTGGAGGCAGGAGAATAAACCTCTTTTCCCTGTGGTCTCTAATGGCTATTTACTCAGCCTCTGTGAGTCTAGACTCACCCACATCCTCTTTCCACCAAAGTCCCTTCATGCGCTGGGTGGCCTTCTCAGACTTAATTAAAACGATCACTCTTCAGCTCTCTCCCACATGACCCAGTTCCAGTCTACAAGAGGCACTGGTGGATCCTTTTGCTCTAACGAACTCCCATAGGCAGGGTGATGCCCAGCTCAGCCATCCTTCCTCGAGCTAGCCAACCTGCTCTCCACCCTTTGGGATAGGAGTTAGGTCCAGTTCACGGAGTCATTCTAACTATGGGGTTCCTGATGGTCCCCACAGGATGGAAGTGCAGGGTGCCGTCTCTCCACCCTCCCGTGTTCCTCTGGATGAGTGGGGAAGTGGGGCTCAGCATACCCGAACAGCTCATTGTTACACCTGTTTATTCTTTAGATGCGGGTAGTAGTTTAAGAATCATACAATAGCTTTTGATTTTCTCTTTTGAGAAAACTTGCACCGTGGCCTGGCACCTGACTTAGGAATATCATCTAATTAACCTGATGTTTCAGTTTGAAACTATTTTTTCCAGATGGACAATCTTAAGATCAAGGGAATCCTGATTACATAGAGAGGACCCTTGCTTTGAGGGAAACTGATTTATCTTTCAGCCCCACTCTTTTCTCCCAGATATGCACACCAGTGTGAGAAGCTGTCCCACACATACCCCTGGGAAGATCATTTGATTTTATAGACTAGAATCCAACACAGTATGCAACCGCTTTCAGACCTATGCAGTCATTCTAATAAACTTAATAGCTTGGACATGTGTCTGTGAACGCTATAAATCACATTTCATCAGCAAGCTGTCATAAGCAACTTGAGTTGACGCACAGCCCAAGAAAAAGAATGGAATCAACGTTGTCTCCCTGCAGCATTCTTGTGATGCCGCTGGCGTTTCAAAGATTTCTCATGTCGCGGCACTGAAACATCCATCTTGACTAATGGGAATATTACACCCACGGGGTTTCACAAAAGACAAAAATTCGTCCTCATCTTTATCTGAGTATCTCTTAGAATGTTACTGCCCAGCATCTCTGGATTACCATGTTTTGTTTTGTTTTATTTTTTACCGTGTTTATCCGTGTGTAGATGGTAGGCCCTCTATGATTTTTTCTTCCTGTTTTGGTGATAAAATGGCATATGGCGACATTTTCCATGCTACAAATTAAGAGGAAAATATCCAAGTTGTATCAGAGGAAGAAAAGTTTTTCACAGAGGAGGACAAAAAGCCCACCTGAAAGTATAAAATGAGCTGCACCTCAAAAGGAGACAGGTCAGAGTCAAGTATTTGTTAACACAGGCACAAACCCTCCTGTCCAAACTTGTTTCCTGCCATGGTCTGATACATCATCTTGTCACTCTAAATTTCACATTTTTCCAAATACCCAATTTTAATCAGATGTCCTTAGTTCTCAACCATGTTTCTGTCTGCTCAGAATGTCTTTCTCCTTCTTTGTTGCCTGGTAGTTAAGGCTTAATTCAAACGTCTACCTCTTACCTGTGGGCAGAGCTGGGTGCTCCACTCCTTATAATGCCCTACATGGGGCACAGAAGTTAGCAAACGACAGTCCTGTTGGCCTGTTTCAATCAGTAAAATTTTATTGGATTATAGCCGCCTCATTTGTCTACATATTGTCTATGGCTCTTCCTTGCTACTATGCTGAAGCTGAGTAGTTGCCACAGGGACCCTATGACCCTCAAAACCTAAATATTCATTACCTGGCCCTTGACAGAGAAACTTTGCTGATCTCTGCCCCCAGATTTGTATATGTACAGTAGGGGCCTTAACATCTTGGGCTGAAAGTGTTTACTTAGGTACCATTTTGCCCACTGCATCACCGCAGTCTTAGTCCTTCAAGGCACAGACCATGAAGAGCAGGGGCTCTGGGGGCGGACCGCCTGCTTTCAACTTGTAGCTCTGCCACGCACGAGCTCTGTGACCTTGAGAAAATCACCTTATTCATCTGGACCTCAGGTTTCTAACTCAGAAAACAGGGTGATAATAACCTCACAAGGTTGCTTTGAGGACTAAACGAGAGATTACGAAAGTGCTTCGAATGTCTGGAACAAAAAATGTTAGCCGTAAAGATTTCAGTAACCCACATGCCATGAATGTACCCCCACACTGTGAGAGTGCCTAAAATCTAGTGCACTGTCCATGATAGTCTCCTGCATTTGTTAAAAGAGTGAATGAAAAGAAAAATATGTTAAAATAATGGAAATGTTAAAATAATGGAAAACACCCAAAGTCGTAGACTAATTCCATGCACAAAGCAGTTTGACTCAACATACTTAAACGTGGGGCTATGAGGGCTTAGTGATGATGAACTCCTTGAACTTGACCTTATCTGGGAAGCACTTTATCTGCCCTTCCATTCTAAATGAAAGCTTTGCTGGATAGAGCAATCTTGGATGTAGGTCCTTGCCTTTCATGACTCAAGATACTTCTCCCCAGCCCCTTCTTGCCTGCAAGGTTTCTTTTAAGAAATCAGCTGATAGCCGTATGGGAACTCCTTTGTAGGTAACTCTGTTTTTCTCTTGCTGCTTTTAAGATTCTCTCCTTATCTTTAATCTTGGCTAATGTCATTATGATGTGCCTTGGTGTGTGCTTCCTTGGATCCAACTTCTTTGGGACTCTGACCTTCCTGGACTTCCTGGAAGTCTGTTTGCTTTGTTACTTAGAAAAGTTATCCTTCATTATCTTTTCAAATAAGTTTTCAATTTCTTGCTCTTCTTCTTCTCCTTCTGGCAACCCTATGATTCAGATGTTGGAACATTTAAAGTTGTCCCAGAGGTTGCTAAGCCTCTTGGCTTCTCCATTTCCTATATTACTCTTAATGTGGGACATGGAGAAACCAAATAACTTATATGTACAGCCCATGGACATGAACTAAGGTGGGAGAATGCTAAGGGGAGGGCCAGTGCAGGGTAGAGGGGAATAAAGGGGAGAAAAAAATGGGACAACTGTAATAGCATAATCAATAAAATATATTTTTTAAAAAGTGGGGCAATAAAGCAAGGACATGAAAGTCTTCATAGAAGAAAGAGGAAAGGGGCCCTGGCCAGGTGTCTCAGTTAGTTAGAACATCATCCCCAACCCATCAAGGTTGCAGGTTTGATCCCCAGTCAGGGCACATACCAGAATCAACCAGTGAATGCATAAATAAGTGGAACAACAAATTGACATCTCTCCCTCTCTCTCGGTCTATCTCCCTCCCTCCCTTCATCCCTCCCTCCTTCCCTCTCTCAAAAGAGAAATCAAAGAATACACATATTTTAGAAAAGAAGAAATTGGAAAACTTTTGTGAAATAATAGAAATCCTTCTCCAGTTACATGATTTAAAAAAGGAGAAAAGTAGAGCCATGTTATAGGAGAGCTTGCTTTCCATCGCCCTCCTCTATTCCTTTGAATTTGAAAGGTAGGAAGCTATGCACCAACATAACCTTCATCTGCAGGACACGCTGAGGGAGGAACTCCTGCAAATCTTTATTATCGTGACTATTGCATGAATCCAATGTGTACCTACAAGAAATACCTTCAGCCTGGGCCCAGATGGCCCCCAGTCCTGCTCTGGCGTGTGTGTGTCCAGGGCTTCAGTTAGCTGTCTGGCCCTGGGCCAGTGCTGCATAGGCCCTTTAATCCCGCCGCCTCTTAGCAGAAGCCGAGGCCGCAGCGCCCCAGCTCTACTGCTGCTGCTAAGGGGACCTGCGCTAAGTTGCCACGAGTAGAAGATCCGAGAAGGTCTCTGCCAGATTCTGCCAAAGTGTAAAAACCGATTATTACAATTAGCGCAGTCTACCATGTGTCACTCTTTCGGAAAAGCTATTTCAGGGTAGGTCTGCCATCTGTCCCTTTCAGAGTTATAAACCTCGTCATTTAACTCTGTCCCCAATCCCAGGTTTTGTATGTAAAACCTCAGCATCTGCAGAGGGACCCACCCCGGCATGTGCAGGTCGGGCTGTCCCAGGTCTCAGATTCACGGACTCTCTTCACCTGGCTTGTGAAAAAGGCCTTCCTGGCTGGGCAGGGGCGTGGAAGAATCCAGCCTCTAAATGGACATCTGTGCGCTTATTTCTGCAGAGGGAGCCCACGGCCGGCAGAGGGAGCTCCTTTTTGCCGTCAAC
Source organism: Sturnira hondurensis (assembly GCF_014824575.4). NCBI lineage: Eukaryota > Metazoa > Chordata > Mammalia > Chiroptera > Phyllostomidae > Sturnira > Sturnira hondurensis. The sequence goes on along the minus strand of NW_028085119.1, from coordinate 2,537,732 downwards.
AACCCTTTTCTTTAACTGTGATGCTTGAAGATGCAGTCTACCAACATCGCTCTTGACAACCGGGAAATGTGGGAAAAACACCCTACTTGGCATATGTTGCCGCCCAAGCCAAGGGAAATAGAAAAACGCTTGCCAGAGAGATCCAGGCTGCGCAGGGGGGAACGGAGGTGGCAGACACGTGACTGCTAGTTTATGTCAGGTGGTTTTTCTGTTTCAAAAAATTAAAAATTGACATCTAAGATCAAAGTTGAGTTCCCAAAGATTAAATTGAAATGTAAAACAAGTGCTTGCTATCGTTATCCTTTTTGAAAAATTATAACACTTGACTTCTGCCTTTATCTTCCTCTCTTTTTAAATAGATGATTTGAGGTCTCAGCAACTTCGAAGTGATACAATCCATTTTTGAAAGCGCGGTGCCAACCAAGTTGCTGGAAAATTCAGACTTTGCTCCTCACCAGTCCCCCTCATTGCACTGAAAGAAATCTGGCTGCAAAGCTGCCAAGTGTACAGTGAAAAGAGAGACAGCACAGCCTTATCCCAGTGAAAACAGGGGCTATAAAGACGGGGGACGCGTCGGCGTTTCTCCCTGTTTATGCCCTTGGTGGAAGCTGCCACCTCTCAGATTTGGCACCTCCCTCTTCCCAGTCATCAAGCAGACTCTGTGTAAGATGTTTAGACATCTTCCGAGTACCATCTACCTGTGTCTCTAATGACTAAATGTTCCTCAAGTTAGTTTTTAATCCCAATTCTCTGGCTTATACCTATCTTTTTTAATTTTGTTAAATTTACTGGGTGACATCGCTTAATAGGGTCATATAAGTTTTAAGTGTACATTTCTATGATATACAGTTTATATGTTGCATCGTGTGCCTACCACTCCAAGTAGATATATCTTCTACCACCATGTATTTAACCCTCTTTACCCTTTACTAACCCCCACCCCCTCCCTCTGGTAACCGCCATGCTGTTGTCTGTGTCTATGAGTTTCAGCTTTATGTCCCACACGTGAGAGAAATCATATGGCTCCTAGCTTTTTCTGTCTGAATTATTTCATTTAGCATAACACTCTCAAGGTCCATCCATGTTGTTGCAAATGGCAGTATTTCATCTTTTCTTATGACTGGGTTGTATTCCATTGTATATGTATACCGTGTCATTATCCAGTCATCCACTGAAGGACATTTGGGTTGTCTCCATGTCTTGGCCACTGTGAGTAAAGCTGCAATGAACATAGGGGTGCGTAAATTTTGCAAATAAATGTTTTTGAGTTATTCGGGTAGATACCCAGAATCAGTATTGCTGCATCATATAGTAATTCTTTTTTTAGTTTCTAAATGAACCACCATATTATTTTCCATACGGCTGTCTTTTTTTACTGTCTTTTTTTTTTTGGAGCCCTTGGGTTCATGAGTGTTTGCTGAAAATACAGTTTTTTGAGATGATCTTTGGAACTGTCAGAATGTGTGTTTCAGGAGACGGACTCTTTCCTCCTTGCCTGCCTTCAGATGAAGCTAGGGACTGGGACCAGGGCATTTGTCTGAGACGTAATGACAGCGTGTCCTTCTTCAGTCCAAAAGGCTGTGAAGGGGCAGAGTCGCACTTATGGTTGCTGGGAACTTTCCATTTTCTTCACATCACACGAGCCAATGCCGTGTTCTCACATATGTGGTGAGGGGGGTACAGACCTCATTTTTCTTTTTTTTTTTTTAATTTATTTTTTTAAAGATTTTATTTATTTATCTTTAGAGGGGAAGGGAAGGAGAGAGGGAGAGAAATATCAATGTATGGTTGCCTCTCATGCATCCGCTGCCAGGAACCGGGAACTGGGGACTGGCCTGCAACCCAGGCATGTGCCCCGACTGGTAATCGAACCGCGATCGTGTGGTTCGCAGGCCCGCGCTCAATCCACTGAGCTACACCAGCCAGGGCAGACCTCGTTTTTCTTTGTCAGCTTCTTAAAACATTGTTTGTCTGACACTGTTTTAACCATGTTTATGTACTATCACATTTAATATTTGCTATGAGGTTTTTGTTTACCAGTGAAGATATATATTTTTAAAATGATATATATTACTATCAAGATGTTGCATTCATCTTAAGATATATTTAAAGGTTTTACACAAGACTGGGTTTTGTATATAGTAGCTTATGTACAAATGAAGTATAAGTTTCAAAATAAATTAAATCAAGTAAATAGGTATGGAAATAACCAACAGAGATCATCATTGTTGTCTTAAGCTTATTTCCAACCCTTTTATAAACCATTTCACACTGTGAGCCTTATAGCAGATGTTAGGTGCCACTGAGATTCAGGTGAGTGGGAAGCCAAAGCAGGGTATCCCGGACATGCCTGTCATGTCACAGGCACTCTATTCCTTCTGACACACTGGGCTCTAACCAGACCAGCGGCGTGCATAGGACCCATGGGCAGGCCTGGAGTCACCACACACAGCCACACTCTCAGCCCCATGAGATGGCCCCGGGCAGCCAGGCTGTGAGTCTGTCCAGTGACCTGAGATGTCCTACAAAGGACTCTTCCCTGAGTCACTATGTTAATGAACAAAGCAAAAAAGACAAAATCTCTCCGGAATCTGAGAACACCTGAAGGGATGACCAGTTAAGACCTAGAGGAGAGCTGAGCCTACATACAGAGAAAGGAAAACAAGAAGGAATACATAAGAGAGAATATAGACGTGAAAATCAAGCCAGTCCTTGAAGACATCTTATTCCCTGATAGCTTTTCTCCAGCCTGTGTGTGTTTTCATGGTGTACCCCTTTTTCTTCATTTGTGAAGTGAGCCTCTGTTCCTTCTTCAGAACACTCCTGGGACCTATAGACACTAGTACTACGGACTACTATCAATAGCCTCACTTAATCCATGGGAAGATATCATTATACTTAACGATGTATTCTTGTTGTCTTTAAAATCTCATGCGTGTGCTGTTAAACTGATGTGAAACAAAGATGACCACTTTCTCTTTTCACTGGGTGCCACGTAGACTGGAGGTCCAGGAACAGGGTGTCTCTGCCAGCGCAGCACTCCGCAGGCGACTGCGGAGAACGCAGTGCCCGTGCTCACCCCCAGGGCTCACCAGGTGCCCTGGAGACCTCCCTGGTCAGGGTGATGAGAGAACGCGGATGTCTGTTTTCTCACAGCTCTTCCTTTTGTTTAGGTGCTTTGAAATACATAACATTGCGGACAATGTAAACGGAGAGACTGTAAAGGTTAGAGGAAAAGGAAACATCAAGGAGCATGTGGCATTTTTCAATCGTGTGGAAGATACAGCCATGAACATAGGACAGGTAGTGGATGGCGCTGACCCTCATTCCCTGTGACTTCTCTATAGCAGATGAGGGAAAGCTCTGAGGTAATGCTCACCTTCAAGTAAGGTCAGGTGGTACCAAGATCTGTGAAGGGTCCCTGGGGAGTGAATATGGGCAGATATATGTAGATGGAACAACATATAGCCCCAAGTTTACTTCGTTTATTCAGCAAATATTGAATTCCATGCACGACTTCAGGGGCTGAAAGTATAGCAGTCATGAGGACAAAGTCCCCTCCCTCCTGGAGCTTACATTCTAGTTCAGGGTGTCCCAAAGTGTTACCTACAGAGTACAAGCCTGTGGAGGGTCAGTAGTAGCAAAAAAAAAGGAGCCCTCTAATTTTAAATATTGGAAAATCTCTGATTGAATGAAATTCAATAGGTTTTCAAATAGCAGATACTCACAGCCATGTAAGTTCGCTAGGTCTGCCAAAGCAAAGTACCACAGACTGGGAGGCTTGAACACCAGACACGCATTGTCCAGAGGTTAGAAGTCCAAGATCAAGGTGTTGGCAGGGTTGGTTCTTCTGAGGTCTCTCTCCTTGGCTTATAGATGACCTTCTTCTCCCATGTCCTTACATGGTCTTCCCTCTGTGTATGTCTGTGTCCTAATGTCTTCTTATAAGAACACTAGCTAGAGAGGGTTGGAGCCCACGCCCAATGACTTTTTTATCCTAATTACCTCTGTAAAGATCCTATCTCCAAACTCGGTCACATTCTGAGGTACGGGGAGTTAGGACTTGGACATGTAAATTTTGGTGGGGAGAAACAATTTGATAACAACAGCTTTGTGAACCTGAGTCTTGCATAATTGTAAATCCATTCCATTTCCCTGCCTGTGCTAAGGCCTCTTTAATGAAAGAGTGAGCCCTAGTGTGAACTGTGGACTTTAGTAATAATCTACTGGTACTGGTTGATCTTTTGTAACAAATGCACCAGAGCAATGCAGAGGCATTGATAATAGGGAACACTGTGTGGGGGGCAAAGAGGCTGTGTGTGAACTCCGTACTTTCTGCTCTGTTTCACACCCAAAGGTGCTTTAAAAAATAAAGTCTATTAGTTTTTTAAAAGACAAACCCTATATCAACAGGAAAAAAAAGACCCCTTGAATTACCAGAGATGTTACATTACCAGAGATCTTGAGAAGCTGTCCCGCCTCCCTGACCTCCTCTCCCCTCCTTCACTCTGTTCCAGCCACACTGCCCTTCCCCTGGTTCTCCAGCACCTCCGTCTTGTTCATTGCGTGGGGTCTTTTGCCAGGCATTTCCTCAGCCTGGATTCTTTTTTCTACCCAGAGCTTCCAGGTCTCAGCTTACATATCACTTCCTCACTTAACCCAAGTGAGGCCCACCGGGCACTGTCCCATCACCCAGCTTTTATTTTCTTCTCAAAATTCCTCATTGCTTGCTATGTTTTGTTTTTGTGCCTATGATTGACTTCCTTTTATGCCTCCCGGTTCTTGTGCTCACTGAGCCCTCACCAACCACTTATCACCGCTTCCTCTGAGACCTCCTGTTCCTCACTGCCTTCCGCCCCGATCTATTACATCGGCCTTCTAACTGGCTATCAATAAGATACAAATGAAGATGGGTGGGAGTCCTTGAAGATGATTCCAACAATTTGGTTCTTTTGGTCCAATTTGGATTTTATTTTACACACAAGGGTTTTCCCCACCCACCCCCTTTCCTTTTTCCTTTGAATGGTGTAGCTGTAAACACAAAGAGAAAAAATGAGCACCCTTCTCTCATAAAGATCTTTGTTTAGCATTTCAGGTTGAACACCTTGGAACTGTTAGGGTAACCACCTGAGTTGATTTCAGCTGGCATGGCTGAGAAAGGTGAGCCTGAAAGCAGCAAGAATTTATGAGGCAATTTAGAAGAAGATGGATTTAAAAGCATTGAGTGTTCCTGGTCGATTTGGGAGCACAGGTGTACTTTCTTCTATTTGGAAAGAACTGCAAAGAGAGGCTGTCCAACCCTAGCATTAGCTGATGCATGCCAATGGCTCCTCAGTTACCTCGAAGGAAATGGGCTTTGATGTGCAGGTTGAGAGAGCAGGGAGGGGGCCAGGGAATTTTATGCTTCCTTTTCAAAAGAAAATGACCCCTGTTTCTCAAAAAACTATCATGGGGTGAGTGAGTTAATGGTTTTTATTTTTTGTCTTTTTGTTTGAGATTTGTGTGTGTGTGTGTGTGTGTGTTTGCAAACAACACACACAAATTCAAACAGGTGAAGCAATGATGGTGGGGGTCAGAAGGACCTGATGACAGGGACACAGGGGTGTCTCATGAAAATGGTGGGCAGAAGTAGATTTGTGCCAGGAAGCTCCTGGCAAGCTCTCAAGGTTCCTGTTACTGTGCTCTCTGCCTGACTGTAGACTCCTCCACTTGGTTCGTGAGTTGCTTTTCCTTCTCTGTGCTCTTAGGTGGGCATCCATTGCCCTCCTTACATTGTCTGAGAATATAAAAATTAAGTCTTGCTGCCAGAAGAGGCCATCGTGAATCTCTTGGTCTCAATCCAAGTTCCTGGAAAAGTCGCCTTACTGGCAGAGTATCCACCTCTGGTCCAGTGTCAGTGGCCAAGGGGAAGCAAACAGAGACTCACAGTACAAACTCACCCACCCCACCTCTGTGCTCTGCACACTCTGGAGGAGAGATGAGGATAGAGGAGTGAGAAGGTTGTCAGAGAAGGGGACTCGTTGGGAGCTGGGCAAGTGTTCCCCTCAGGCTCCACTGAGTGGGTATCCTGGTCACTTGGTCGTTAAAGATTTAATTAGCTGCTACGATAAGAGGGCAGAATGGCAGGCACCGAGGACAGTCTGTGCCCTCTAGAAACTGGAAATCAAAATGTACATGTGTGGAAATTGTCAGGAAACAGGTAAATCGGACGTTTTGGGAAATATTCCCTGAAGAATGTTATGGAGTGAGGGCACTAATACCTAGCACTCTTCCTTGCCCAAGCTCTTAACCAACTGAGAAAGAATAGAAAGCAAACAGAGACCAAAGTACAGCCTTTATGACCAATAAAGACTAGGTTGGGGGATAGAGTTTTTACCTCCAGGCAAATGGGCTTCCTTTCTAAATCCCAGAATTAGGTAGAGGTGGCTGGGGCCAGAATGTTATTCCAAACTCCATTTATTGAACACCTACATGCCAAGCACTACTCTAGATATGCAAATATAGAGGCGAGCAAGATCAGATTTCTGCCCCTTTTAACTTAACTTTCTAGCAGGGGAAAGAAATAAACAAAAAAAAGTTAGGTAACGATATATACACTGATATTAGTTTGCTAGGGCTACCATTGCAATATGACAGGCTGGGTGGCTTTAATAACAGAAATGACTTTCCTTTTTTTAATTGGTTTTTTTTTTTGCATCTTAAAATTTATTTTGTTGTTCAAGTACAGTTGTCTCCATTCCCTCCCCTACTCCCCACCACCAGCCTTTCCTGCCTACCACCCCAGATTCCATCCCTCCTTGGTTTTGTCCATTTCTCCTTTAGAGTTGTTCCCGAAAACCCTTTGCCCTTTTCCCTCCATTATCCCCTCCTAAACAAATGGCTTCTGTCCTCAAAAAGAAATGAGTTTTTTCACAGTTCTAGAGTCTGGAATTCTGAGACTAAGGTACCCAGGAGGGTTGTTTTCTTCTGGGTGCCCCAAGGGGAGAACCTGCTCCAGGCCTCTCTCCTCGGCTTGTAGGTGACCGTCTCCTCTCTGTGTCTTCAGTGGGTCTCCGCTCTGTGTGTCCTGGTCTCCTCCTATGAGGTCACCAGTCACAGTGCATTAGAACTCACCTTCTTGACCTCATTTTAATGTAATCATATCTCTGAAGAGCCAATCTTCAGACAGGAGAACATTTAACCCATAACAGCACCACAAAGAGAACCAAAGCAGAGCTACAGGATTTCAGCAGAGAATGGTACACTATTTTAGACAGGATGGTCATGGAAGACACTTCTGAGGAGGTAAAATTTGAATAAAAGTTTTCTTTGAATGAATAATAAGTCCCTTAGGAGCTGGAGTCTTTGAAGATTTTCCAGTAACATAAGCAAGGACTTGGTCCTGGAAATGTGTGAGAAATGTGAGTAGACGCTGAGGACAGACCTTTGGGGTGAGGGGCACTCAGAGGGCCTTTTTTTGGTGGTAATAGAAATTAAAGTCGTAAGCAGGGTGTAGGGAGGTGATAAAGCGCACTCAGTGTGAAGTCAGGAAGTTGGGATTTACCCTGAGACATCTGGGCTGAGAACCCTTTGAAGATTCCAGAAAATGGAAGGAACCGTGAACATGGTCTCTTGGGAAGAAAAATGAGTGGGAATGAATGTGGAATGAATGAGAACTGGGACAAGCTGGGGCCCAGGAGATCATGCAGGAAGCTATTACGAGGGTCCTGGTGTGCCGTCATAAAGACCTGCCGCAGAGGGCAGTTTCAGGGAGAGAAATTCATAATTCAAGATTTTTTAAGGGAAGAATCAACTAAAAATTGCATTCAAATCTCTTAATTACATGAAATAAGTCAGATCCATTAAACTCTCTGAAAATGGTAACCTAGGGTAGAGCTATGCCCATGTCTGTGGTTTATCTGTTGCTTCATTTAAAATGCATAAAATGCATAAAATGCATAAAATGCAGCGAAACTTGAGTTGCAGGTGCTGAGCAGGTCTCCATCCTCAGGAGACGGCAAGTTCCTGGCTGTGCTAACGATTGGAATTCCCATTGTTCTTCTGTCTCTCGGACACGTCTATATCAAAGCCATTGGATATGGGCTGGATGATGTCCCCTCCCTACATTCATATATTGAAGTCCTAGTCCCCCAGTAAGTACCTCAGAATGTGACTGGATTTGGAGATGTGGACCTTTAAATAGGTAATTAAGGTAAACTGAAGCCATGTGGGAGGGCCCTAATCCAAAGTGACCGGTGTCCTTACTAGAAGAGATTAGGGCACAGACACATGCAGAGGGGAGACCACGTGAGATACAGGGAGAGGACGGCCATGCCTAAGCCGAGGAGAGAGGCCTCGGACCTCGGTGCACAGACCAGCAGTGCCAGCACCTGGATCTTGGAATTCCAGCCTCTAGAACAGTGAGAACATAGAGGACAGTTGTTTCAGCCCCTGGTCTGTGGTACTTTGTTATGGCAGCTGGGAAAGGACTACACCTTTCCATTCTGATGGCCACTTCGGAGCATGTCAGGGAGTTCCGGGAGCATTCTTGGTCATCTTTCTCTCAGGTTTTGCTCACAGCCAATGTTTACCTTGTGGCTCCAATTTAAGTCCATTTCTTTTGCTCTGTCCTTTAGTAGAGAAAGAGAATTCTGGTCATTCTCATCCTCCTCATCCTGCTCTGTCCAATGCATAGCTACCAGTCACTCGTAGGTGTTTAAATTTAACTTAAAATTAAATAACATCAGAAATTCAACCTCTCTGTTGCACTTGCCACATTTCAAGTGCTTAGTACTACATGAGACTGGTGACCGCCTTCTTGGACAGCACGTGGATAGGATGTTCCCGTCATCACAGAAAGGTCCTTGGACAGGCCTGCTTTGGAAGAGAGCTTACGCCTTCCTTAATGCCCCAACCCGGTGGTATTTGTTAAGGTTCTCTCCATGGTAAGCAACATTAACCCACCCTAGTTAGAATAAGTTGAAAAAAATTTGGGGAGTAAATAGCAAAATGGAGGTGGGCCTTATCGGAGGATATAAAATATCCCCCAAAGATCAGAATGATGCATGAAAGAACCATGGGCAGCGTGAAGGACTTTGGCTTTTCTGGGCCTTCTTCCCGTGGAGTTGTGAATTTCCACATCTTTCTATTCTACATATCCAAAGTCATGAAAAAGAATCTGCATGGCCTGTTTTGAGACAAAGGTTCAAATGTGACTGGCACAGAGATGGCAGTGGGGTCCTAGGGAACAGAATGGCCACAAGATGTCTCCCTGTGCTTCCCAATGATCCCTGAGAACAGGAGTCACTGTTGCCACCTCAATCAGGATCCATTACTCTGGGTAACAGTACCTCTTTAGTGGTTGATCCAGAACCTTCCACTGTACCTTACTCCTTGCATATGCTTTGAGCTTTACTTTCAGTGGTGCAGAAGCAGCACACTGATCATTCTCTTTGTCTATTTTGATAAACATTAACTGAGGACTTATTTGGTGCCCAGGTGCTGGTATAGATTTTACAGGAGATATTAAAAAAAAGAAATAAGGTATGTTTTGTTAAAAATATATCTAGTGCCTCAACCTCAATAGAAACTTGTTCTGTATGAAACTCAATTATTTGAGACTGACAGGAGGTTGGTTTCACTGGATTCTTTGCTCCTTAATTTTACAATGTTAACAAATATTTTGATTCTTTTGCTGCTTGATCACTATGGACTATTATACAAAACAAACTGAATAAATGGCCCTCAAGTCTAAGGTCCTTCTTTCCAAAGCAACAATCTCATTTGTTTTAACTAGTTGTTATTGCCACGATTAGCTGTAATGACATCTTGCTAAACTCCAGTTTTATGTCAGTGAGAAAAATCCTATGATTTTCCCCTTTCATGACTAGTTCCCCCCAAAGAGTTTTCCAACTTCAATTTTGTACAGTTTATTGAAGTCAGTGCACAGATGCCCCAATCATCCCATAACATTGAGCTCTGTGATTGCAGCCAAGTTCCACACAGAGACTTCAGAGCCCTTTAAGATATGCTCTCTGCCAGAAAGAGGCCACTTCATTGCAGAGAACTCAGTTCTGATGGACCTCTCTTCTACCTTAAATTGAAAAATGATACACAAATGGACCATTAAAATAATTGTGTTGGAGATTTAAAAAATTAAGTCGCTAATGATTCCAAAATTAATAATCAGGAAATAATACAAGGAGGAGGGTACCGAGTGCATGACAGCAAAAATGAATCTCCTGGCCAGCACAACTGTGGAGATTTTAATTTGGAATTGCCCCACTCCCAGCTATCCATTCACACACATCCATCAAGGTCTGATGACTCTGAGGACTGTGGTTTATCATGCCACCGGAGCACTGACCGAGGGCATCAGTACCTTCTGAGTTGGTCAAAGAAGTGACCATCACCCGTGTGGCGAATCTTCTCTCATTGCTTATTTCCAATGGCACTGGTAAACATTGCGATTGTCATTTCAAAGGGATTCCAGTTCTTTCAATATGCTCATTTTTCTTCAAAGTCTTTTCGTGACTATGACGAAATTTAACCTCTAAGCTTCAACATGCTGCCATACTCGACACTTGAGACTTGAGTTATTTAAGAAAACTGGGAAAGCGCTCAGAGAAAGAAAATGAGCAAGTCATTTTCCCCTCTCATTTAGACTCTCCTTTACTAGTCTAAACCACCTGTTCTTGCATTTTTATCTCCCTGGCTGTACTCCCTTTTGTGTCCTGAAGGAATATTTATTTTTCCCCTTTTGTATTCAGTCCTGTTGATCACTTTGTAAGAGCAGTTTGCCTTTTATTTTTTGCTGGTGGGAGAGTATTACCTTTTCAATGGTTTTTGGTCCTGGGTATTAATTAGTGTACCCATCACAGGGATGGCATTACCACCCACTGAGCCCACTTCATGTTCATTTACATTGCACAGTATTTATTGCTGCATCAGTGTGCAGATGTAAAAGGAGCTGAAAACCATAAAATTCATGCTCAAACATCTTCAGAAAACTCGTTGCCTTTCTCGGTAGTACTGGATGCTTTCACCATGCATCTATTTGCCTCTATTTTGGAGATTGAGTAAATATCCAATGACCTGTTATAGGCTATAAGGAGTTACTGGAGTTGAAATAAATACTTTTAATTATAAGTAGTCAAATGGAAAGGGGGAAAAGTGATTTTTATATTTACAGTAAGTAGATCAGTGCTTGCAATTCACAGAGGTATGGATACTTAATTTTTATGAGTGGTTCCTGATATTTATGAATATTGTTATTAAGTAGCATCTGTCATCATTTTCTATTTTCAAAATTGGAAATTTATGTGCGACTTCGTTAACTTCCTAGTTGTTCAAGGTTGTGTTTTTATTATGCTAGCAGTAATGCTTTTCTATCTGAAGTAATTCACTGGTCAAAATATTATAGGCATGAGTTGGGAACAAATCTGCCAAATGGTTTTACTTGTTTGTCTGTAGCTAATCACATTTGACTGAAAATGACATACTCAAGAGCAACAGAAATGTGGGGTTTAGTTGCATTTGCTCTTGCTGAGCTTTGTTCCTCCCCTGCCACCCCTTCCTGACATTCTGATTTTTATTTGGAAGTGATTGAGTTGTCACCTGGTTTCAACTCCGCCCTCTGGTTTTTTGGTTTTTGTTTCATCTCATTCAATTTGCACTTGCTAGTTGTACAGGAGTGGTATCTGCCTCTTATTCGTATGCTTCCTTGGAGTGAATTTCGAGGAGTAGTAGGTTGCTGAGCTGAATCAGTTGGGGCTGCTGCAGGTCATCACTGGGGAGACTCTCTTCGTTGCGGGGAGCTGCCTTTGACTGTTGGCTATGAGATCGTTCACCACCCTGCACATGATAAGCCCTTCTTGGAGTCCTGCGGATATGGTTCTCTTATGAAGTCAGGAGATAGAGGTACTTCGTGGTGGTTCCCTTTGGCCTTGGCTGTTGGGGAACCTGGAGCCTTTTATTTCCTACAGGCAGCTCCCGTCCTTGAGGTGAGGCTTCTGGGGCAGTTCTTTCTCCCTTGTCCCCAGCCTTTCTTTCAGCTCCATATCTCTGGTTCCCTTATTTTTATTTTAAAGGAACTATTTTGCATGTCCTTTTTTTTTTCTTATCAGAAACTGCAACTACTTCTTTGGGAATAGGGGAAGTTTAAAAGAATTAAGGTGATCATTCTGTATTTTAGGAAAAATATATTGTCTCTGTTTCTTGAGAGCAAATAGGGTATAGACAGAACCCCTTCCCTTGAGCCTTAAAGAAATGGGGGAGAACCACAGCGGAGATCCACTGGGCAGACGGTGTGAGTGGGGTGCACGCCGTCCTCTGGGGCCCAAGCCCCTGAAGAACTCACATTCCCCTTTGCAGCAATCACAGGCGACCCTCTGCTCCCCACTGTACACACAGGGCAAGGCATTTTGAAAAGGCAATGGTTAAACAAATCTGATAGTATTTTTAAACTTCTGGAACGGGTCCTAAATATAGTCTCTAAGCATCCGTTCTCACATAGTAAACACATACCGGGTGCAACGTCTAAGTCCCTAATACATTTCGAACTCCATCTCTTGTACAGGTTATTTCTCCATCCTTGTCTTTACTTCTTTTCTGAAGAATTGATACTAATCTGGTCTTTATCTAACATTTTGTACAGTTTAAGAAGTTTTCAGTCCTTGGAAATGTCTAACTTCCAGGCTTGTACACTCTACATCTAGATGCCTTACGTCTTAAGAAGTTCTTTTGAAAACGATGCTGCTTATTCTCAGTTCAGCAATTCAAATCAAGAAACATGTGTTTAGCTCTAGTAAACATATCTTTAGTGCCTGTGGGTGGGAGTGAGGGTGGGTGAAAGGCAAAGATGAAAAGACCAGGTGTTCCTCCCAGTTACGGGAGAAAGGGAAGGGGGCACTGACCAAGCAAGGGAAACCGAGCGCTGTAAACATAGTGGGACAGACTGTGTTCGTGTTGGGGAAGCACAGAGAAGATGTGCGGGGGGCATTGGTGAAGGGGTCAGGGAGGGGACACAGGTGGCAGGAAGCTGTGGGGAGGCAGGATAAAAAAGGCAGCCCTGAAAGAGGGATATGTATGGAGAATAGAAGAGGAAGGAAGTAGGGTGAAATAGCAAAGAAAAGGCAAGAGCAAAATGGGACAAGACAACACAATTTCAGGCATGATTCACTGATAATAGGATAATGGAATAAATAGGTGCTCATTTATGAAAACTAAGGCTGGGGAGTTAAAGAGGCCTTGTGGCAATTTATGTAGAGCCTGGCATTCCACATGGAAGTAATTGTACTTTCTGGTCATGTGGACAGCGAGGAAGTTTGTTTCTGGACAGAGTGGGGACATGCTGGGAGCAGGGACTGATGGAAGACGATTTAAACGCCAATGAATGAGATCTTTTGGAACTGGGAGGGACTGGAGGAAGAGGAAATGGACAGCAAATCCAGTTCTCTTCTTGAATGTTTTAAATTAAATGAAATTGAATTAAATTGAACACATTAATGAGAAGATAATAGAAGCGACTTATCCAGAGAATTCATTCTAACTAGTTCAGTCAAACAGCAGATAAAACAATAGATTAGGGCCTTCTCAGCTTATTCTGAATTTCTGAAAGAAAAGTTAATTATGTGGTTTAGACCTAATGCATGGTTTTTCTCTGAGAACCACACTTCTTCTAAAATTCCTTTTAATTAGCTCCATTTTTTTCTTTCTTCCGTTCAAAGCCTTTAAAAAAGACCATATGGATGCCACCCTCAGTCCTGGGTGAAATGGGCAAAGGCCAAGCAGCGGTCTGTGTGATTCTAGAACAAATGTTCCTATGCCCTGGGATGCCAGAAGCGTGTTCTGGGACTTTCGACAAAGAGAAATCACCATGGGTAGTCCCTGTCTGGGTCTCATCATCTGGCTGTTAAGGCCTTCTGCTCTCCCACAAAAACAAACACATCCTTAAGTGACAATGTAAAGGAAATCAGAGAGAGAGAGAGAGAAGGAAGGGAGGAAGGAAGGGAGGGAGGGAGGGAGGAAAGGAAGGAAGGAAGGAAGGAGAAGGAAGGAAGGAAAAGAAAATAAAAGAGAAAAGGAAAAGAAAAGGAAGGAAGAAAGAAAGACACTTTAGATTGTTATTTGGGAATATGCACACAAATATAATACTTGATAGCAGCTATTGGATAATAGAAAGGTAATCCTCTAACTAAGCAAATAGTTAAAATGATTTTTTTTAATGAAAACTTACTGAAAATTCACAAACGCAGCCACTGGTGATATAATGAATAGTTTGGCTTCTATTCCTGCCCTGTGAAGTTGCAGGCTTGCTGGAATGGTCCCAACAAGGTAGCAGCAGGCAATGAAAGGCTGAAATGCCAGAATGATTCTCATCTGTGGAGAAGCGCACACCCAGAATCCTCCTGTCCACCGGAGAGTGTTAGGCTGGCCTGAATGAAAATAGAGCTACTGGTGGATATTGACAAGTAGAAGGGTGACCACTTGTATCTCAAGCTATACAGGAAAAAGAAAACCCAAAACCCCTGTCTTTTTTTCAATTTCCAGGGCCCAAAATAAAGTAATTAATTAAATTATAAATTGTTATCACTTTCAATGGGAAACATTAACATATACAATTACTTAGATTGAACATACAACTACCTACCCTTGTCTCCATACCTTATTACAAATATAAAATACCCTCATAATTTATTTTTAGGATTACAATTTTAAATTATATTTAATTACATAGTTTAAGACTATTTCTGAGAGATTAGGTATTAGGTAAAAGCTGATATGTCAGTTCACCCACAAAAACCCGAGGGACACAGCATTTATTCACAGGGTGTATAGTTCGTAACTGAAGGTGGGTTGCTCCATGGTCATGCTCTCACGGGAGCGGGGCAGAACATGCCCTAACGTGGTGTCCGTTCAGGCCTTCTCCAGCCTGACTATTCTTAGAGTCAGATTCTGAAATATCATCTGCTCTTTGTCAGGGTCTGGCTCTGTCGGTGGCTTTCTGTAACATCTCCTCTCCGATGCACGATGATTTAAATTTTTGAGACAAAACAATAAGGCTAACACAGTCTTTATCACTGCTGGCACAGACTCTGTGTCTGTTGCACCGATTTTCCCCGAAGCATTTTCTGCCTGAAAGTTCCCTATAGTCTCACAGCAGTTGCTTTTAGTTTTTTGGATTCACCCATCCACCTTATGTGACTGAATCATCATGAGCATACAGTTATCTGCAGGGAATTCCCAGACCTCCAGTGGACATCTCAAACCACAGATAGTACCAAACTCTACAATTACTGCGTTATTAGGCACAGGAAGATATTAACCCCAATAACTAATAAAAAAACAATAGTGATAACAAAATGCCATAATAACAGTTATGTGAATGTGGTCTCACTCTTCGTGAGAAATATCTTATTGTAGTGAACTCACCCTTCTTCTTGTGATGATGTGAGATGATATGTTGTCTACGTGATAAGATGCAGGATTTGAGTGACGTAGGCATTATGACCTATAGTAGCATTAGGCTACTTTCAGAGTGCCTTGAACGTGAGCTCTGTGATTCCATGACAGTCAGTCTGGTGACTGAGATGGCTACTAAGTGACTAACGATCAGGGAGCGTACACAGCATGGATATTCTGGACAAGGGGATGACTCATGTCCAGGGTAGGACAGCAGGTTGGTGGGAGATTTCATCCTGCTACCCAGAATGGTGTGCAATATAAAAGTTGAGTTGTTTATTTCTGGAATTTTCCATTTAGTACTCTCAAACTGCTATTGACCTCAGATAAGTGAACCTTGGATGAGGGAGGGCTACTGCAGCTTAGGGGACTTGCAGGTCTCTTAGATCTCACTCTTTGTAACGTTCCCCTCGGTTCCACACTAAGTAGGGTCGAAGGACCAAACATTCAACCCATGTCAAAGCAAGTATCTACTATCATATCCACACTGGAGATTTCATTTTTCCATTGATTGGTATAGTAAGAATGTGAGACCAACTTGAAGCCGTGTATTGTAACCAAGTCTTATGTAATGTACTAGTTACCATCTCCATCTGGCTATTTGATACATTTTTGACAACAGACCTGCCAAGTTAGCTTTTCCAACCCACTATCTTCTCTGGAGAATGTTGTGTTGAAAATTCCTCAGTGAGCATGCTTGTGACTTAGGTCTCCTTCAGAATGACTACTCTTCTGGCTAGCCGACTGCACAAAGATCTCTGGGATGTTCTTTTGTTGAAAGTCATCACCCACAGAAACAGTTCTGAATACCTACTTCAGTGATTTTTAAATAGGCTTGAAACTTGTCAACTCGGGGGACTTTCCAGAGGACAAAAAGCAAGTTTTAATGCTTCCTATTAGGTCTGTGAATCCAAAAACTGTGTCTATCAACCTGCAGCAAATTGACATAGCCTTGCTATGGAACTGTTTTCTTACTTTAGAGGATGGTAAAGGGATCCTTGTTTTGAGTTTTCTATGCCCTGGCTTTATGCTATAGATGAGTGTGTATAGGCAACTCTCCCGGAGAACTTTTGTGTTCTTTCTAGTTTTGTCTAAGCTTATGATACTTATCGTCCACTTGATGCCCTTTGTCTTAAACCTGACTATTTAGGCTTAGCTTCCTTTAATAAGCCTTAGTCATACCATCCAAATCAGAAACACATTACTCCGCTGTCCAACAGTGTGCCAAGGCGAACGTTGACATCTCCTGGGCTCTCATTGTGTGTTGTCATTGTAATAATGCGCCTCAACTCAGTCACCGCAGCAACCCTACAGTTTAGGCATTAGTGTCATTCCCACTTTATAAAAAAGGAAGTCAAGTATCAGGGATATTAAGTAATTTTCATCGCTACTAAAGGATTCGACTTCAGACCCATCAGATTCCAAAGCTGGGTGTCATGATTCCATACCTTTGGGTAGACCATTTCTGGCTGGAGATCTACAATCCTGTAGTCAAAGGCAGTGTTGGTTCTGAAATATAATTTGGAGACCCAGAAATTAAAGAGCAATAACTGCACCAGTCCCATTTTTATACTATTTATCCGTTTATATTAGTTGTCCCTAGAGATCTCTTGAGTTTGTTAATTACTCTTTTCCTGGTATAAGAAATGCTATGTCTATGTAGGTGCTGCTGGATTTGGAAATAATTCTCATGACTAAATAACTGTGTCCCTGGAAGAGCCCTGTGTAGACCTCTGCTGCCAGTGTGTGCTCAGCCAAGATTGATGGTTGGCCATGCACATCTGCGTGGGAGTCATGTCCTCAGGATCTGCTCATCCATCTCCGAAGGGGACAGAAATGATGAAGGGAAGGTGGAAATCACAGCCTTGTTGCCCAACCCAAATCCTCAGTCTTTATATTCGACTTTATCATTTAAGGGTCCCAAAGGCCCAGGTACAGAAGCAATAAGAATATGGGGCCAGTGTTTCCTTGAGAAATGACTGGGCAGAGCTGTGAGGAAAAGTAGGTTCTAAGGCCTACATCCAAAATTAATATTGAATACGAGAGAGAACTTGGTTCTCCAATAAGGACTGAAGAAAATCAAATATTTTTTATCGACACATTTTCTATTATTATATACATGTAAAGATGATGAGTAATATGCCATATCAGATGGTTTATTCAAACTGTCAGAATCAGGGCTGAAGCATGAGTAACTTTCCAGAGAACCTCCTGGGAAATTCAAGCAGTGGAAAGTGGCAGCACCCAGCCATAAATTTATCTACTGCCCCGTCATCCCTGAAAATCTTAGGGGGAGGGAGAATTTTCCTCCCAAAGTACATACATGGTAGGACATTTCTAGAGTAAAGGAAAGATACTAGTAATTTAAACCTCATCAAACAAAACCAAATGTCTGTGTGCTGCCCGGGTGTGTGCAATTGAAAGACTGGGCTCAGCCTTGTGACCTGGGAGGTGATGTCTTCGCTATGAGTGATGGCTACTGGGCACCTTTCCAAATCTCAGCAGAACTTTGAGATGTTAGAACCCTCGATTGCAAAATCAAGCTTTGCTTTGGCATTAGAGAAAATGGAAAGATGGGCCAGTCCCCTGCAGGTCTGGGGCTGGACTGGCATGTGTTGAGGTTTCAATGTGGAGGAAGACGCACCTTGGAAATACTGTGGGTTTGGGTTTTTGCCCCTCAATAAAGTGAGTAGGGTAATAAAGTGAGTCACAACAATTTCTTGGTTTCCCAGTGCATATAAAAGTTATGGTTATACTATGCTGTAGTCTATTAAGGCTGCCTTAGCATTAGGTCTCAAAAACAATGTACATACCTTAATTAAAACTGCTTTATTGCTAAAGCATGCTAACCATTATCTAAACCTTCAGTGAGTCATCATCTTTTCACTAGTGGTTGCCTAAAACCTTCAGTTTGCCTAAAATGCGGTCTCTGTGAAGTGCAGTGAAATGAGGCACGGTGCACTCACATCGGAGGGCCCCATTCTGCTCCAAGTTCGGTATCTCATCTCACCATTTTCAAAGTGAACAAGTGGAGACTGGCTTTCTAGAGTCCATTCCAACTCTACTGTTTTATGTTACCTTTGTTGGGTTTCTTTATGAGATGAGCATTCTTCAAAGAGGAACTCCATATACCTTGAGATTTTCGATGAGGATTTGTTTATATCATTCTACATTTAGAAAACTCCAAATTTTTATCCCCCACTGAACTCTCTTTAGCAATAAAGAGGCCTTATGAAGTTTGATGATTTGCTGTTATCAGAGAAGAGTTTATTTCATTAACTCACTACTCTGTATTGCCGACACCACAGCTTTTACCATTTTGCCCTTCAAAAGAAAGGTGACTTCTGCATAGCAACCCAGAAGATACATTAGGAAAATAGGCATTATGTCCAGGACAGAACTCAACCATGTGTCTGCTGCTTAAACATATGAAAATAAGGTAGCCCATATGAATATTCTGAAATATATGTATAATTATGCCCAAGGCATAGACACACATTTATAAATAATAAGAGTGAAAGGTTTGAGAAGTAGGAAGCGTGTTCCCCAGTAGCAGGAGCATCTCAGCAGCCCAGCTGAGAGACACTGCGGAGGCCTGGGCCAGGCTGAGCCCCACTGCCCAACGCACAGTGTTGATTCTCCCAGGAAAGACCTGAAGGAGCCGCTGATATTTCTCTTATAAAGATCGATGAATCTCTGTTTCCTTCTGCCTGCTCATTTGACCTTATTTAGTTCTGAAAGAGGGAAAGAAAAGATGAAACTAATAAGGTGGGGTCGGGTAGACAGAGGAGCAGAGAAGGAGATGTCCTCGTGCGGGGGCCCACAGGCAAGCTGTCATCCAGATGTTACCGTTTTGTTTGCCTGCTGTAGTCTTATTTGTTCTTGCTTCTCATTTCACATTCCTGCCCTGATATAATAAGTCTCTGTCTTTCCAGCCATCATCCCTGTATTGACAAGCAAATGTCACCCATGTTTGATTGACACCCATTCCTCCTGAATGCAAAATTATGATTTACGAATCAATTCTGCTTGTTTATTTCAAGCCATTCTTGTGTGTCTTATGTATGTGTTGGTGGGATAACTTGCCTAATATCTACTCTGAGGGCTTTCCATTAATATTGTAAATCTGGGCTGTTCCTTCTCCTGCTCTCCCAAAGTAAATGGGGCTCTTCTTTCTCATATTTTTCTATTTTCCCCATCCCCCAGGGTATAGGCAGGAAATGTGCTAGGAGCTTATAGGACCCTCTCCATAGCTTAGGAAAAGATCTTGCCCAGTACTTGGTAAATGCTGCTTGCTCTATCTTAAGACTTTTGAAGTCATTTTGACAAATGATAATATCTTACACATTTACCACCCTTAAGTAAATTCAATGTCAGGTCCAATGGCTGTGTCTCCTGAAAGGCTGCTATAATTGTAAACCCATAAGTGGAGTATATGTGTAGACACTCACCAATTGCAACATTTGTAAGAGCCAACCCTGCCCCCTTTATGTGATGGGCATGTTCATTTAAAATCATTGAGAAATGTCCTTTGGCTTTTCGACACATCTTACTGTTCCCTGGGTAACAACTTATTTCATTTTAGAAGGGTGGTGAGGAAAACCGTAAGGTTAAAAAAAACCCACACATCTACCATCTGGAAAATTCTAAAGGGCCCTCGTTATGTTAAAAGTGGCATTTTGAAAAAAAAACAAAACACACCTGAAGCACTGATTGTGGGTGAGCCTATAGACAAATATTGTCAGCCAAGCCACACTCCTTTCAACCTTCTCTTCCACCCCCCAACTGGGGCTGCTGGCAGTGGTGACACAGGGGGCTTAGGTGTGACCCTTGAGTTCTGAAGGCTGTTGCACATCTGTCTCTAGCCCCCGCCCCCCACCATGTCCAGCGAGAGCCCTGCCATCATCTGGGTTAGCAAGGGAATATTCAGGATCTCACTGTTCATCCATGTGCAGAAGGGGTGGGGGGAGCGAAAAAAAAAATCCCACATTGTCAGAGTAATGCCAAACTCTCCCTGAGTGGGATGAGCAGAGCAGATGCTGCAAGGAGATGCCAAAGCGGCTCCCCTTCCTCTGTGCCTTGGGTGCCTATAAATTGCTCCGGCGCGCGTTTTCAGCCTCCTCTTCTGCTGGCAGGTGGTACCCAGGCTGAATTCTACGTTCAGTCTCTCTCTCGCTCGGCTCCCGGCGGTGAGGCGCTCACCGCTGCTGCTCTCTAGCTTCTCTTTTGCTCCTCTGCTCGAGTCCGAAGCCTCACCGAGCGACCGTGCCCGCCCCTCTGCACGCCGAGGAGCGGCTGGCCCCGGCTCTCGCGCCCAGCGCGGGTCTTTGGGGGTGCCCATTAGAGTTGTGGTTGTTGCAAAGGAGGAAGGAAAAAAGGCAGGGGAAGGGTGAACAGAGCCAGCGAAAGAAGAGAAGAAGGAGGCAGAAAAAGGCAACTTCAGAGGGAAAGTTGGTGCGAACTGGCGCAGTCTGCAAAAACGGAAAAGTCGATCGCAGGCAGTGGCATAAAAGTGTGAGCGGGCCCCGGCGAGAGAGAGAGAGGCAGCAGCTGGTGCCCTCCTAGTGGCGGGTGTCCTCCCGGAGCGTCGGCAGCCACAGGTGCGAAGGGGCTCGGAGGAGGCGAGAGGGCGCACTGCGCACCCCTCCCCCTGCCCCCACCCCCATCTCGGGACCTCAGCTCAAGTCACTAGGCGTCCGAGCTCCCTCCCCAGCCGCAGCCTCAGCGGGGGGAGCGGGAGCAGCCTAGGAGCGGCCGGCGCCCGCCCGCTCCGGGGAGTTGGGGATCGCAGGGGCTTGTTTTCGGCTCTGAAGAGGTCCCCGCCCAACCTTCAAAATTTTGTCCAAAAGCAGACAGGAGGATCGCCCCGCGCTGAGCCGGCTGGTGGGCAGCAGGAGGCGCCTGATCGCCGCCGGGGCGCTGGGGGTGGTGATGGTGCTGCTGCTGGTCATCCTCATCCCGGTGCTGGTGAGCTCGGCCGGCACGTCGGCGCACTACGAGATGCTAGGCACCTGCCGCATGGTCTGCGACCCCTACGGGGGCACCAAGGCACCCAGCACGGCCGCCACGCCCGACCGCGGCCTCATGCAGTCCCTGCCCACCTTCATCCAGGGCCCCAAAGGCGAGGCCGGCAGGCCCGGGAAGGCAGGCCCGCGTGGGCCCCCCGGTGAACCTGGGCCACCGGGTCCCGTGGGCCCGCCGGGCGAGAAGGGCGAGCCCGGCCGCCAAGGCCTGCCGGGTCCGCCCGGGGCGCCCGGTCTGAACGCGGCTGGGGCCATCAGCGCGGCCACCTACAGCACGGTGCCCAAGATCGCCTTCTACGCAGGCCTGAAACGGCAGCACGAAGGCTACGAGGTGCTCAAGTTCGACGACGTAGTCACCAACCTCGGTAACCACTACGATCCCACCACCGGCAAGTTCACCTGCTCTATCCCGGGCATCTACTTCTTCACCTACCACGTCCTGATGCGCGGTGGGGACGGCACCAGCATGTGGGCTGATCTCTGCAAAAACAACCAGGTGAGTGCGGACAGGCAGCGGGAGGGCGGGGAAGGAGCGCTGCGAGCGCGGGCGAGAGGGAGGAGACCCCGGAAATGGGGTGGGAGTCCGCGGAGAGAAAGGTCGCTTCAGCCGGGGCTCGATGGAGCAGTGCGAGGGAGTTCGCTATTCCACTCCGGGGTTTCAGGGGTCGAAATCCAAAGAGGTGTTTCGCGGCCCCGAGAGGGCGGTTCCGAGCCCCCAGGACCTGTGCTCGGTGCTTACGCGTTTGACTGTGACCCTCGATGGGCGGAAAGCCGAGAGCTCGGTTCCCAGGACGGGTTGGGTGCTGGGGAGTCCGGGAGCAGCAGTAATTGACTCCGGCTGTGAGATTCTCAGCACCGTAGGGTAATTGCTCGCAGGCTTTGGCGGGAATGGGAGGGTTGGGGGAGTCCAGAATGAGCGGGCCAGGGCGACAAGCCCAAACCTGGGGGAGAAAGGCGAGGGCCCAAGGGAGAAAAAGTGTCCTGAAGGAGCAAGTTCCAGCGCGTCCCAGACCGGGAAAGTCGCATAGTCTAGTTCTAGACACAAACTCCGGTTTAGTTATTAGCCGAGGAGAAGAAGGGGGAGAGGTAATGAGTGCCGATAACGGAAGGGAAGGTTGAGATTCATGAGTTTATACTGTAAAAAAGACTCCCAAACACAGAATTCAAACTCCACTTCCTCGAGTTGGTGCTAGGACGCACAGGCAGGTGGAAAGGAGGGCGGGAGCCTAGTTCATTCAGCCTGGGGCGCCCACTGTCAGAAAGCCCCAGAGCACCTGTGTGATGGTCCTTCCAACCCCAGCTTTCTAGTTCACATAGGAAGCTACTTTGGCCTTGATTGTGAAGTACCCTCAGATTAGCCCTGGGCTAGGAAGACTCGGTCTCCTGAACTGATTGGCGCTGCCACAAGGGCCACATGGCTGCAATTTTATACTGGGCCAACTTTCCAGTTTGCTGGAGAAATTCGCAGTCATTGCAAAAACAAAGTGTGGCTTATCTCTTAGTCACAAGAGGAAAATAATAATTGTAACTGCCTGAAAGTGTAATTAGACCCTCTGCACATGCCTAATCAGTGGCCGCTGGAGGCAAGGACTTGCAGCCTGCCGTCCGGAGTTCTTGGGTTGGAACTTGGTTTATGAGGTGGCGCAGTGAATGGTCTGAGCTCCGGCCATGACCAACTTTGGTCCCACAAAGTCTTTGAGACTTGCTGACTCCCCCCACCCCGCCCCCGAATTCAGACCTTTTAAGCTGTAACCCAGGTTTCTATTAAGCAGCGTTGAAGCTGGATTTCTTTAAAAAACCTAATTCAGTGTCAGAATTATTCCAAAAACAAAAGAGAAATATCCTAAATGTATGATATAGAAAGGACAAAAAAAATCCTATCCCTCCCCTTTCCTACCACCCCTCACCTCTAAAGGAATTTAGAAGTAAGTTGCTTAAGGGACCATCAGGATTCATCAGGACTCTGTAGAACAAAAGGAGAAATAATGTCCACCAGGAGGCACTGAGAGGGTTGTTTATTATCGTTTTGCACAAAAATAATAGATAAATAAAAATTGTTTGCAGAGCAATAGGTAAATGGCTGTGAAAGGGCATGACTCACCGTGCCAATAAGGAGCCAGGTGTCACCCTTCCACAAGGCCTTGGGGCAGCTGCCTGGAGGGTTGTCCAGGCACCACTGTTTACCAATTGGCTGTCTTCTGACCCACAGGTTGAGTCTGGACATTACCATCGTACTGAAGAGATTGTTTTTAGAAGTATTCATTAAAATGGAATAAAACTCAAGTTTAAATAGCCAATGTATAAAAGTGCTCACCTCTTAAAAAATGTGGACATGGCAATTACATGAAAAACCAGGGAACAAGATATTTAAATTACTTTAAATGTTGATATCTAGACTGCTGAGCCCAGGATGTTACCCTGATTCCAAGGAAACCGTTCCACATAGGTATTCTATGTGCATTTTGTTTTTAAATTATTTCATTGTTTGGGGTGTGGACCGCTTCTTTGTATCACCCTAGTTGTAAATTCTTAAGGGTGAGGAAAAAAGAACAAAGCAAAACAGCTTAAGGGTATAAGTGTATAAACAAAGCAAAACACCTTAAGTGTATAAGGCTTTTTATTGGCATCATTAGTCTGCTACTCTAAAAGTGTGCAACAAGTAATTCAGAAAAATAAATATAGTAGCAAATAATACATTTTTGGGTTCAGCATGGGCTATTTTGGAAAATGGTTATGACGATATTACTTTTAAGGGCCTTTATCTCTAGAATAAAACTATTTTGCAGTCTGGTCTGCACATAGTTATAGATGAAAAATCTTATATATCTTTATTAATGTGGAATAAATAGTTTACCTTGCTTTTCAGTTATGCTCTTGTCTGATTACTTCGCAGAATGGCAGTTTCCCTCTCTGAACTGACCTAATTTGTTTTCATAAAATAGCAGCTCAGAGACCCATGTCAGTGTCACATTCTGTGGATTAAGTGGGTTAGAGAAATACAAAAATTGCACTAAAAATGCAGTTCACTCTACAATAGGGAAATGCCTCTGGACCTTTACCAGAAGAGAAACATTTTATTTATGCTTTGTGTTAATGCAGGATCACAGATGGAAACATCAAAGGCCAGTAAATTAACCTGATGCACCACTTAACCTTTTGTTTATGATTCCACAGAAGTACAATGAAAATGAAATTATGAGAACATCAGTAGCAATTAATTAAATTAGCAAATGTTACCATAAATATTGTCTCTAATGATGAACCCTCACTAATATGATAATACTAAAGCTACCAACCTATTATATTCTCACAGACATGCCCACTTCTCACATTCCCAGTAAAACCATCGACCTTACCATCTGCTGAGCCCATGATAGTGCATATTAAAGGTAAAAATTAGACGCAAATAGCCTTACACAGAAACAGAAAATATTTTTAATATGTTTCTATACCATTAGCAGAAAACCGGAATAAAAATACTGCTTTCTGAATGCAATCATTATGATACAACTATAAGGCACTATGATAAAAATTTAAGCAGGCTCAAGATTAGAACTATAAGATAATTGAAGACCAATTTTTGCTTTAACAATTTATTAGTTATGACACCAGTGAACAAGAGGTATATTTGGAACAGTGAATAGTTTGTGGGTTGATGTTCATTTGTTATCAAGATTAATATAATGTCAAATTAATTATCTTTTTAGGGGCCATGAAACCTGCACTAGAGATCAAGCTGAAGCTAAATACTTAACGTATAACATGAAAAGATGTTAGAGCACATTTAGATGGAAATGGGCATGGAGAGCCAAAGAAAGGACGCATCACATTCCCAGGGAAAATGCTGAAATCAGTGTACATTTCGGAAGCAGAAAATAGCCTCCAGGGTGGATGCATTTACCTTCCTCACTAGTTTGATGGCTTAAAGGAGGAATTGTTGGAAGTCACTGAGCTAGAGACGAGAGCTTGAAGTTTTGAGTGCCATTATACCTTTAGAGTATGATCAGGTGAGCAGGAATGCTGAGATCATGCGGAGCACCCTTGAACATGGCAGTTATTGAATTGGGAAAGTCTCACGGTACAGTACAGGTGAGCATTTTAGAGGATCACTGTCATTAACAAACAATCACACTGGCTTTTTTTCACAAAGGAAGTGAAACCGTAGGGTAACTTCAGTCTGGGAGATCACCCTTTTTTGTGGTTATCCCTACTGATTAAAACTGGTGATGATTACATGGGTTTGTGATTCTACCCTATAAATAAAAAACACATTACAGTATTTTTAGGATTAGTGCCTCTGAATCAAGTGATTTTACTGAGTCCTGGTTCGCAAATGCCTTTGATACAGAAAAGTGTTAAGGCACGGTGCCCACAGAACACTCGGGGAATGCCTAAGCAGTAGGCAAAATGTGTCAGGTTATCAGCAGCTGAGAAGTATGCTGTGGATTGATATTTATGAATATATTACTGATATGGCTAATTACTATTTTGTATTTTACTTTTCCTCCCACATTAAAATCCACACGTGAGAGAGATCAAACAGTCCTATCCTCCCCAGGAGATTGTTTTCCCTGGGAATTAATGACTCGATGAAATCAATAAATCAAAGCACTCAACTCCTACAAACTTAGGATTCATTCCTAGGAAATATCATGACATTCCGTTGTATTATCACTTACTGGTCAAAACAGACCACTCACTGAATTGGGCTGTACATTTCAGCCAGGGCTTCAGAGCACAACCGCGCGGCGTGTTGCTGTGCGGCACCAGTGGCAGTCAGCAAGGTGTTAAAGAATTCGAAATCCTGTAAGCCCTCTTCTCCTTTTGCTATATGATATTCCGAAAGAAAATTTTAAAATACTACTTAAATCACTTTACAAGTTCAGCAGTGTCAAAGAGCCTTCTTTTTTTAACATTTCAGCATTAATGTGAGAACATATCACATAAAAATTTAATTTGAAAACCTATCATTTACATTTTGAAAGACATGCATGGAAATTCTTGACTTATGTCTCATTTCCCTCATTTTACCAAGTGATAAAATCTTGTATATTGTACCCAGAGTCATGCGTTATCACATAGTGCGGGTTTACAAAACCACTAAATCACTTGCTGTGTTTTTCAGGGAAATATCATTATATTGGAATAGAGACAAGCCACAAAGTAGATGTTTCACTGAAATAAATAAAATACGAGCCTGTCTATTGAAATTTTTTTTCCAAGGCAGTATCAAAATCCAGCTAAGTGGACATGAAGCCCAATTGGAGTTTAGGATGTGACAGAATGTCCATGTTACTTGACAGGATAGGCAATTGGACTGTTTGCAAACGTCTGTCAGCTCACTAATGAGATCACAGAGTAGATTTATAAGCAAGCTCCTTCTTCAGAGCAAACCACACATTTAATGAGATCATTCAAAAATCCTAGCAATTTGACTTCAAATCATGGAAATGTAGTTCCTCCTATAATTTTAAATGTTGAAATTTATTTATTTGCAGACATCACAATTAAGTGAAAAAAAGGTGCAAATAGAAAAAAAACCTGAAAAGTTGGGTGATATAGTCACAGGTGTTTAAGTGAGTTAAACTTCCAGGAAAGGGAGCTTTACTTGAATTAAATTTTGAAAGGCCCCAAATCAAATGGCTTTCTTCCTTTTTTCTTCCTATATAGTAGAGGTAGAGCAGTGGTATTTCTCTGAGCTATCACCTACTGGGGACCTCAATGTTTGAATAATTGTGAGGACCAGCTGAAGTTTGGACTGAATTTCTGTGCTCCTCAACAGCTGTTTACAATATTGTTATTTGGATAAATTAAAATGCAAGATGTTACTGTATTATTCCCACTTCAAGAAGTGATTGGACACAGAGGTTCCAAGCTTTAGAAAGAGTAGTGATTTAGCAAGAGAATAAATTGGCTTGTACTTTTTACCAAGTGTAGTAAGGAAAGACTGCTGGTATGACTCACAAAAAGAGTTTTCTCCTTTTCATTCCTCTTTTCTGGTAACATGGCTGAAACGATGCCTAAAATACCCTCATAAAGCTCCAAAGGCCAAGGTGGACATTTCTGTGTCAGTTCGGTGCTGTGGCAGCATATCGCTTGTACATGACCTCAAAGCGAACTCAAAGATCCTCTGTGACGAACCCTAACTCTTGCCTGTTTCTCATAGGTGCGTGCTAGTGCGATCGCCCAGGATGCTGATCAGAATTACGACTATGCCAGTAACAGTGTGGTTCTTCATTTGGAGCCAGGAGATGAAGTCTACATCAAATTAGATGGTGGGAAAGCCCACGGAGGAAACAACAACAAATACAGCACATTTTCTGGATTTATCATTTACGCTGACTGATCGTGTAGAAACTGAGCTTACTGTTCTGAGTTTGGACACTGGATTCGTACGGCTTACATCAGTGAATCAAGGATCCCAGGGGAATGCCAGTTGTGGGGCCCCTCAGATGTATTTAAGTGGGGGATTCAAATGCTACCTGACTCACATCTGTATTCTCAGAAACACTATGTAAAAAAAACATATTAAAAGCAAGATAAGCAGATGTGTGATCCACTACCGCCAAAGCAAATACTCCTTATTGTTAGTGTCCATGTGAATGAAGTCCTATATAGATAACAAATTTTTATAGAGAAATCTAAGACACGAATTATTTCTTCAGTATATATGATACTTTGGTGTACTGTGATCCTGCTGCTCTTATCCATGTCAGCTTTGGTCCTTGTGAGTGTACCTGCTTATTATGATTCTCGGAGCCCATTCTTAGTGTGGGGAGGAATGATTTTACCCTGCAGGAGAAGGTCTGGTTGAAACAATGCTGCTTGTCCCCAAAGAAATTGTTTGCCTTGTACTCTTGTGGACTTTAGAGATAGACCTGGGAATGATTCAACTTCAAGCCTTAACCTGGAATTTTCTGGATTTGAGCAAATTCCCAAGCCTATGGTCATTTTCCCATTTTCTTTTTTCCTATGAATTTTCTTTTCTCTTTTCTGGTGATAGTCTTTAAAAATAGAGATTGAAATTGTATCATAGGTTGACCCTGTAAGTGTGAAAATGTGTAATATGTATGGTATTAGAAATCCCCTAAGTGTCCATTTTGTCAATAGAATTGTGTTTAGATTTACTAGGAAAGTCAGAGAAATGTATTCTTTGGTGTTAAATCAGACTGAGGTTTTTTGCCTTCTTTGGAACAAAAGATTATTCATAACCCAATACACGAAACTTTAATTTGAGCTACCGCATGCATCACCGAGGGGACGCTAAGGAAGGCCTTCAAAGAGTTACTGTAAGTCATGGCCTGAGGTTATTTCAAAATGAGCAATTTCACATATAACCAGTATGACAACAGAGTGTATATATTTTATAGAAATACTTGCCACGTGTGTATACATATATGTGTGTACACATATATGTGTACACACATATATAGATGAATAGATATATATATATATGGCTTCAGATCATAGGCACAGTGGCTGGTATAGCCTCAAATTTTTAATTAAAAAATATATGTGTGTATGCATACACACACAAACATACAAATTATCTGACTTATTTTGGATGGAAATATATTTTGGATGACAAAAATATATGGAATAGCAAAATAATTTAAATGACTTCTCTTTTAAGAGTTATCCAGAAAATTGAATCGTATGAGGCCCTATGCATCACATGTCTGTAAACTAAGCCTATGGCTGCTCTGTTATCCCCTGCCAATCAATACTTTTCACTGCGTTCTGTGGCAGACTGTTACCATTAGGATTGCTGAAACAGAGTGGCTCTCCTTTGTAGTGCTTATGAATTATACACATTCGAATTACCAATTTTTCTTTTTTTTCTCAGGTGGATTGAAGCTGACAGTAAAGTAGATTTTGAAAGTGGTGCAAATCCTTTCTCTCTATTTAAAACACACTGCCAAAAGCCATCTCCTTTAAACTAAGAAAAAGATCAACAATGCATGTTGATAGATCCTGACTATCAGACAACTTCCACTGTTACAATGAAAAATCTGTTCCCCTCTCAGCTGCCTTTGAAGACTCTTTAACAAGTCGACTCAAAAACAGATTTAAAAACCTACTTGTTTTTCTGGTAAAGGACATTTGCATTTTTTTCATTTAAAGGAATTAATTTGTTCTTCTGGCTCTTTCCTCTTGGGTACTTTATGTTCTAACACAGAAAACTTGATCATCTTTGATCCACAGAAATACCTTTTATTTAGCAAACCTCACCTTTCCCAAAGAGTTATGCATAGTGTTCCCATCTGCAGGTGCTGTGTGCTCAGTTTAAATGCCTTAGTCTGAATAACTCTCATGGTTACATGATTTAAAGCACTTAGCCCATTCTTCAAGAACAATGACTAATTCTATCTGGCCTTCCTAATATATAAGATACCTTAGAAAAGAGTTGCAATGGATTTTATTTCAATTTAACCATATATACTGTTAAAGAGGAATTGGCAACAGGGTTTGGAGAATTCTTTTTCTTCTAATTTTTTTTTTTTAGGTAACAAATAGCATACTGAGGATTCAACCAAAAGATTAATTTATAAACACTGCACATCAACTAAGAGTTTTAGCTAAGAGTTTTAAAAAAGGCTTTATTTACTTAATTCATCAGGGCTGGGAACCTTTTAGAGAGTAGGCTGTAGAATCAGACTGTCATTTCTAGTAGACCTGACCTTTTCTTCAGATAAATAAACATTATTTTCTCTATTTAAGCCCAAGGAACACTAAGAAAAGGTAAAGGAAATAAAGGGAATACATATATATATATATATATGGCAAACATTTTTTTGCATTTTACATTATTAATTACTTAAATTGTGGCCTTTGTTATTATAAATGTAATGATCCATTAAACTATATTATGTAATATATTCTGACTTTTATGGTTGAATTTTTATAATTCAGTAGTATGTTACGAGTTCATGCCCCCTTATAGAAATTTTTCAAAATGTAACAAAATATATACCAAAACTATTTCAGAAAGCCACATGCAACACCAATTGATTTATTATGTGTATATATAGATAGGTGGACATCACATAATTAACCTTCCACACTATTTTTACCATTGTAAATTGGTAATTGTCTTACAGTATCTATTGAAAAAAATCTCAAAATTCAACTTCCCTTGCCGAAGAAGCTATTTTAAAGTGCCATAGCATTCATTAAGCATTAATTAAAGAACAGCAGGATAATTAGTTGGCTCATCCATATTATGGGAAACATTGGACTGCTCCAGAAGGGGCTGATTGAACTAAAAACATTTTAAATTCTCAAGTAGGGTGGCTGATAAATTAAGGAAACAAAACTTAACTTCACTGAAGGGACTCAAGCTATCAGCCATTGTTTGGAAGTTGGTAGTTCTGTGTTATTTTGCTAAAGCCAAGCAGTAGGGCTCCAGGAGGCACAGTGGCTCGCTGGAGGTGCAGATGTGAGAGCCAGTCTCGGAGAAGGCAGAATGCTTCTAATTCTCCAAAAAGGGAAAAGATCCATCACTACTCTTATGTATCTCTGATTAATTAATATCTCGCAGCACGTTTGAAATCACTGAATGTTCTCTGTAAGCTTTATTGTCAAGGTGTGAATTTATAAGCATCCTATTTGAAAGTTAGCCATCGCTGAGGGTTGTCTATCAGTATCTTATCAAGTGCATTCTCAGCTATACCTCTAAGCAACATTTTAGGAACAATGTTGGTGAGTATGTGAGAGTAGCCGTGACCTCCATATTTCATCAGCCGATGCTTTGTGTGTATGTCATGTGCCATCAGAATTCGATCTCCATAGCCTTCATCCACCAGAAGACGCACCCTGTGAAAAAACGGTAGCTCATTATATGGCATCTGTCTCACATTTAAAGCACATTTTCAGGGTGATTTAAACTTTTTATTTAAAATCTATTACGTTTGTGGTAGAGATCCCACCTTCCACCATGGCATGTATACTGGAAGACCCTTAATAAATACTGTGTGGTGATGATAAACATACTGCTGCATTTTAGTAGGAGCAGGGTCCTTCTTCTATGAACACTGAAATTTCTAGCCTGTGGTATTTATGACAATGCCTGGCAATAATGCATTAGAGATAGCTCCTGACAAGAGATGGCAGTTTGGTTGGTTTGGCAGTAAAGGGCGTATGATATAGCTAGAGAGTCATTTTGAGAAGGTCAGCCAATGGTATGTCTGTCTTATGAGCATTTGTCCTTTCGAAGTCCATGGGAGTTTTGACTTAGTCTTGGAGCACTGGGTGAAGTTGACCAATAAAGATTTACTCTATTTTTCTTCCCATTCCTCAAGATTTCTATAGATAATCAGCTGTTCCTTTAAATTTGTAGTCAGTAAGCTAAAGAAGGGCTTCCTGGCTATTGTCTAAATATCTAATCCTCTTTGCTTTGTTAAATGCTGTCATCTGCAGTGTGAGTCACCTCCTGACAGCCACCATCTGTGTGTGTTTGGACTCTGGGCAGTGTCTGCAGTGACTTTCATAGGTCTCAGATGACAGGAGATGCCACTTGGAGATAGTGACTCTTTTCTGGCATTTACTATATGGTCTCATCAGTCTCTAGATTCCCAGATGGATATAGGTTTTCTTTTTGTTTCAATAACATTTCTTGGCATTCTAGCGCAGCGATTTTCAACTGTTGTGCCACGGCACACCAAAGCAAGAATTTTAAAAACCTGATTATTCACTCAGTCACTGACCTCTTTTTCCCCAGATCAGTGGTCCCCAGCCGGTTTTATGGGGATGGAGCTCAGCAGATAATGTGAGTGATGGGGAGCAGGATAAAGCTTCACTCGCTCATCTGTTGCTCACTGACCGATACAGGTCTGTGGCCCAGGGGTCGGGGACCCCTGCCTTAGATTGTCAAGTGAAAAAATGACAATGGCCAACACAACAGTAGCCACCTGGTGTGAATGAATGAAAATTATATCTATTTTTTTGTCAGATCAGCAAAAAATACAATACATTATTTGGTGTGCTGCAGAATTTTAGTCATTATTTTATGTGTGCCATGAGGTGAAAGAGGTCGAAAATTACTGTTTTAATGCATGAGTCATATTAAATAATTACTACTATGGTAAGCAAAATGTGGGGCACTACATGGAAAACTCAAGTTCAAAGCCCTGCCCTCTGAGAACATACATTTTAAAATAAATTATCCATGGCCAAGTAGCTCAGTTGGTTAAAGTACTGCCCCAATATGCCAAGGTTGCAGGTTCAATCCCCAGTCAGGGCACATGTAAGAATCAAACAATGACTACATGAATAAATGAAACAACAAATCCCTCTCTCACTCTTTCTTACTCTCTCTAAAAATCAATAAAAATAAAAATAAAATAAATCAATAAATTACAATTGAAGATTAGATCTTGTGTTTGCAGGTGGCAGGGAGCCCACTTGGACATTTTGTTTCAAGCCCTGTGTCCATGTCACCCGTCCCCATCACGAATGTCCCACGAGTACACGGAACACCCCTCGTGCCACCACAGTTCTTTGCCTCTTTAAAATCTGTGTAATGTTCAAAAGTTCTCCAGTTACTTTTGGTAAAAACTCTCTTTAAAGGAATTATCTAAGAGAGTATTGATTATTTATGAAAAAAGAGAAAGATTTGACAGAAATAATACACAATACTGAAACGTGGTGTGACAACCTTTGATCTACAACTAAAAGGGAGTAAGTATCACATCACAAGACATTTTCTTAGGGTACACTTCCTCCCTTATATTTTCTGAGCATTTCCCCACATTTTTGTTCCTTTTCTTTAAGAAAAAAGTGGTATCTCATTATTACAGAGGCATATTGTACAGATAAACAAACTCCTATAAGAGGCCTTATGTGATAACTTGAAATGCAGACTTACTGAATTGTGAAGTAGTAAGGTAAGAACATAATGGATAAGATACACGTCTGAAAATGGGAACCCTTAGAACTCATTAAGTCAAGATTCTGGAGCCTGTTTATCTCATGAGAAAGATAATGTTATGACACTAGAAACATAATCACATCCCACCAAGAAAACTGCCCGGCCACTGCATGGGATGAGATCATCTCTCACGCTGTGCATGGTACGGAAGAATGGTAGTTGTAGAGATGCTGCCAGAAGGAATGAACCACTAGAGATGAGAAGACAAAAAATCACAGTAATTATGGAAATACAAATGAGTTAGTGTTTTGCAAACAAATATTAGAGAGAGACTACAAAGTGTGAAAAGGCAGAGATATAATAAGATTTGAGAAATGGAGCACAAGATTGGAAACAGGTGTTAGGCACAGAATTTCTGGTGCTGAAAGCCAGAGGTAGGCAGAAGCGTGCTTCTCTGTCTTGCATTTCACAGCTTTTGACTACTAAGGCTCAGAAAAGGCCTGCAAATGAATGATGAAAATCCAGAGCCCAGAAGGTGGGGGCAAGGGTACTGGGGCTCACACAATCCAAATTTCATTCAGTAATGACTGTGGGCTGTGCTCGAGTCAGTAATCTGGTGGGTGGTTTTAATTTAAGGAAGATTAAGTATACATACATACACATATACATAGAGATGCATAAACACACACACATAACTTTGTGTGTGTGTTCATACATCTAGAATGTTTACATTAGCACAAAGAAAGCTGACCAAACTAAGTTCTTGTTCTTGATTGAATAGATAAAATTTGGGAGCTAAGAAGCCGTACTGGGAGAGTTGGCCATCATCCTTCCCCTGTCTCCTTCAGAGATTCCCTCTGCAGATCTCCTGTCTTTTAGTCCTGAAGGTCTAGGAAACTCATGGAAGGCACAGGGGTGCAAAAGATACACCTTACTGCCACGAGGGAGGCAGGTCCCAGGAGCTAACTTCCTATTTCCAAGATTAATTGTAAAATATGGGTTGACAATATTCATCAGGAATCATGGTTTTGAGATCATGAAAGATAGTAAAGACCTACCATACCACTACACTTTAAATTCCAGACAATAGTCACCTCTGACTATGGCACAAGCTAGTAGGGCCCTAGAGACATCCGTTCTCAAGTCCTGAATGACGCTCCTTGGCCAGTAAATTAAAGGCGTAAAATGAAATAAACCTTCCCTCAATTCTGCCTTGTCTTCTAGCTTTAGCCCTACAGCCCTGCTTCCATTTACTACTGAACTTTTTTTAAAATATATTTTATTGATTATACCATTACAGTTGTTCTATTCCCCCCCTTCATTCCCCTCCACCCACACACTCCCTCCCCCACCATTCTCCCCCCTTAGTTTATAACCGCGTCTCAAGTTCTTTGGATTCTATATTTCCCCAACTATTCTTGCCCTCCCCCTTATCTATTTTCTACCTACTGTCTATGCTATTTTCTGTACCTTCTCCCCCCTTCTCCTCCTCCCACTCCCCTGTTGCTAACCCTCCATGTGTTCTTCATTTCTATGGTTCCACACCTGATCTAGCTGTCCTCTTGGTTTGCTTTTGTTTTAGGTGTGGTTGTTAATAACTGTGAGTTTGCTGTCCTTTCACTGTTCATATTTTTCATCTTCTTTTTCTTATATAAGTCCCTTTAGCATTTCATATAATAAGGGCTTGGTGATGATGAACTCCTTGAACTTGACCTTATCTGAGAAGCACTTTATCTGTCCTTCCATTCTAAATGAAAGTTTTGCTGGATAAAGCAATCTTGGCTGTAGGTCTTTGGATTTCATGACTTGGAATACTTCTTTCCAGCCCCTTCTTGCCTGTAAGGTCTCTTTTGAGAAATCCACTGACAGTCTGATGGGTACTCCTTTGTAGGTGACTGTCCCCTTATCTCTTGCTGCTTCTAGGATTCTCTCCTTCATTTTGGTCTTGGCTAATGTAATTATGATATGCCTTGGTGTGTTCCTTCTTGGAACACACCAAAGAACTGTGTCCAAGTTCTTTGGGACTCTCTGAGCTTCCTGGATTTCCTGGAAGTCTATTTCCTTTGCCAGACTGGGGAAGTTCTCCTTTATTATTTGTTCAAATAAGTTTTCCACTCGTGGCTGTTTCTTCCCCCCTTCTGGTACCCCTATAATCCGGATGTTGGAACGTTTAAAGATGTCCTGGAGGTTCCTAAGCCTTTCCTCTTTTTTTTGAATTCTCATTTCTTCATTCCTTTCTGGTTGGATGTTTTGTTCTTCCTTCTGGTCCACTCCATTATTTGAGTCCCAGTTTTCTTTCCATCGCTATTCCAGGTTTCCTGGACATCTCCCTTCATTTCAATTAGTTTAGCCTTCATATGTTCCTCTAATTTGTGACTATAATCAACCAGTTCTGTTAGCATCCTGATAAACAGTGTCTTGAATTGTGCTTCTGAGAGGCTGGCAATTTCTCGGTTGCTTAGAGTTACCAGCTCTGGGACTTTGAGTTCTTCTTGAGCCATCTTTTGGGTTGTTCATGCCTGTTATGTAGCAGGATCGGAGCCCTAGGTGTTCACCAGAGCAGGACCACTCAGTCGCTGGGTTGTGACGCTGTATGTGGGGGAGGGGTCAAAGAGGAGCAATGGCGTCCTGTCTGCCGTCTCCTGCTGCGGCCCCCACAGGTGCAGCAGCTGCCACTGTCACCGGGCCCACGCATTTCGTCCCACTGCACGCGAATGTGCCACCGCCGTCAGCCCTCGCCCCCTGGGGCCTGCATGGTCCGTCTCTCTGTGCGCGAATGTGCGACCGCGGTCAGTCTGCCCCGCACCCCGACTGGGTCCGGTCCACTTGCGCGCCTTGGTCTGAGGATCTTTCGTGCCCAACCCTGCTCCGCTGCTGGCTCCGCCCCTCTTACCAGCCCCTCTTACCGTCCCCGTTGAACGGTTAGTTGTTGTAGGACTTCCGTATAATTCAATTTTCTGGTTTTTTTTTTTTTGGCTGTGTCTTTGTTCTCCAAACCTCTGTTGTATTCAAACTTGGTTGTGGGAGAAGGCACAGTGTTTCCACCTATGCCTCCATCTTGGTGGAAGTCCAGAAATAATCCCATTTACTACTGAACTTCTTGAAAGAATAACCTCCATATCCTCTCTCTTCCTCACCTCCTTCTCATTCCTCAAGCCTTTCTACCAAGACTGTACTTACTAATCGTGAAATGAGAACCTTCTTATTAAAATCCAATGGATACTTTTCAGTCTTTAATTGATATCTGCTGCCCATTACTCATGTGCAAGCCCTTCTGCTTTCAGCACTCTTCTCCACCAGCTTCCAAAATAACGTGTTTTCCTGTTATTCTTATCACATTGAAAGCTTCTCAACTTGTTCTAAGTGACAGTTCCTGAGTCTGTCCCTTCAACGAGCGTGTTGCCTGAGGCTCTGTCCTCATTCTCTTCTCTGAGTGTCTTACTTGCCTCCAACTATCACATAAAAACCAGTAGTGTCTCTATTTATGTCTCAGTTCACACTTCTAGCCTGAACTTCACACTTATCCAAGGACCCCCCTGGACAGCAATACTTAGACATTCCCAAGCAAAGCCATCCTTTTCGATCCCCAATCTGTTTCTTCTCCCAGGCTCCCTACTTGCTGCATTCGGCACCCATATCACCGTGTAACCAAGATAGACCAGGTAACCACTCATCCCTGACTCCAGAACTTTCCACTTGGTGGCACGGAATGACTCGCAGTTATTTGCTATCACCACATATTAGACGCTTTTGAAAAGGTAGAGTTTATGTGATGTTTGGTCTTTAGACATTATACTTGCACCATTAAGTTGCAGTCAACGTTTTAGTGAATACTTTTCATAAAGCATTTCAAAAATATATTGTATGAAATTATTACTTGAGTGTGTTCAACTTGGGAAAGAAACATCTCACTTCACGAGAGATAAAAAGAGGAAAATATGG
Organism: Sturnira hondurensis; assembly: GCF_014824575.4. Classification (NCBI taxonomy): domain Eukaryota; kingdom Metazoa; phylum Chordata; class Mammalia; order Chiroptera; family Phyllostomidae; genus Sturnira; species Sturnira hondurensis. The sequence goes on along the minus strand of NW_028085119.1, from coordinate 2,500,457 downwards.
TTTGTTCTCTTATTGTTATGATGGGCAGAGTGTTATTTATGTTTCTTGTCAGCTGCCCATCTGCGCCGAACTTCTAAGGCTCTGCTAGGCTTCTGCCTACTTAGGATGACTCATTCTCTTCTTGCAATAATACATAGAGATTTTCTCCCTGAAACAGCACTGATATATTTCTCTTTGCAATTCTCTGGTCCCTCCTGCTTCCGGTTTTCTGAATCTTTGCTAATACCTACCCAGGTATGAAAATCAGAAGGGCTGGTAAAAGGGAACACTCTAAGAGATTTGATCGTATTTACCTTCTAATTCTTTTATTATCATCAGGCATGTCAATATCCGGGTTGAATTGGTAATTAAGGACTTCAGTACCAAAGAGGTCATATTCCAAGTAACAGCCAAGTTGAGCAAACTCCAGAAGTTCCTTCTTATCAAGTATAGTCCTAGAGAAAATAAGACAGATGCATTTTATTATCAAGAGCCTATTTTCTACATAGAGTAAAAGTTTCAAGCATATTATGTACTGGAACATAGTTTAAGTAAAGTAACAGAGCTTTTGAATTGGCACTTATGATGTGACTGTAAAACAGTAAGTTCACTTTGTTACCAGAAATAAGAGAATTTACCCATCTAAACGGGACTTTTCCCTTTTAAAGTGCTTTGAAACTATGGACATTTTAATTCCGTTGCCAATACTCAAAAAACAATTTTGTAATTCTCCTACAGAATTGCCTTCAGAATAAGGTCCATGTATGTTTGAAAGTCCTCAGTGGGAGAGCTGAGGGCTGTGGAAACCATCAGAGGAGACTTGGCCTCAGGCGCCATGAGCTAGGTGAGTAAATCAAACCGTGGTCAAACTTGAAGCTAAGGTAAAAATGATAGGATCAGTTTCTTATGAAGATCATGACATGGTTCTAAAATTAATTTCAAAGCGTATGTGGCCCTGGCTGGGTGTCTCAGTTGGTTGGAGCATTGTTCTGTACACCGAGAAGTTGTGGGTTTGATCCCTGGTCAGGGCACATGAAGGAGGCAACTGATTGATGTTTCCCTCTCACAATGATGTTTCTCTCTCTCTCCTCCACACTTCTCTCTCTCTAAAATCAATAAAAACATATCCTCAGGTACAGATTAAAGATAATTATGTGAATATCACTGCAACTTTTAAAAAAGGAGGCAATGCTATATACACTTATGTTTTGGTGTGCTTATTTTTTAAATACGACTTATAATTTTATGCAGATTTTTGTGAATATCTTCTCATTCAATACATATCTTAGTAAGAATATTACTGCTTTATGTTGCAAGACTATGCAAATGAGTGGAAAGGAGAAAAATGTAAACAGTGCAGAGGAGTGGAGTCTGGAGCAAGAATAGATGATCTCAAGAAATCCACATTATAACAAGTAAAAAGGGATGCATTAAGTTAGACCCAAAAATACTGTGGTAGAAATTCAAACACAGGGAAAAGAAAGAGAGCGAGAGAGAGAGAAAGAAGACAGAGAGAGAGAAAGGGAGAAAATACTTTTGACCAAAAGACAATGAATACGGGAAGAAATTACAGGGAAAATACGCATTAGACATTGTGTAAAGGTAATTATGGACCTACAAAAAGGATGATTGCTTGGAATCCAAGACGGGCTTGGAGAAGAGTTGGAATGTCAGACCATCATTGTATCATTAGGCTTTGATCTACTCTAATATATACTATTACTTTGGCAACTCCAGTATGCAAGGATTAAAGCACTATTACGTATCTATAAATCTCCTTCTAAGAGGTCAGAAGTATTTTCAAAGCCTTTCTTCCTTCTAAAGTATAGGAGGACCAATTAAGCCTCAGTGTGTCACGAGAGCAGGAGGTTTCTGCTGCGAGGAGATGCTGAGCTGCTTTCCGGGAATTCACTATTGACTTTCACTCTAAGCAATCACATTGGAGCTGTCTCCTCTTTATCTTATTCACCTGTTTAGCGTGACTTAGAGTCCACGGTGTTGTTTTAGGCAGGAGGCTAAAATACCCTCCTTTCACACTTTAAAATGTGCATGAGTTCTGTGCTATTTTCTATGAATACCGCTCCCTTTCCTACTTCTTACCATGGAGACCATCTTTTGGTTTCAAAATTACTGGGCTGAAAGAATATGTGTTTTGGTGGAGTAAACATATTTTGTTTTCCTCCTCAAAGAACCATGCCTAAAAACAAAGTATACACAGTTAAAATAACATAAAGGGAAGAGGTAAGTTTAGTGTTTTTCCTTTTTAGTCAATTCATTCAGTTCATTAATTACCAACATGGACAAGTTACTGGGGTGGGGAGGGGTCAGGGGAGAGGTCATCTGGAGTCAAGAAGGAGAATGGAAGTACCAATAACAGGTTGGATCGGACTCTGATTCTACTCTTGAAATCTTTTTCCTTCTATTGGCCTAATGCCTTGAGAGTAAGTTTTCTAAAATTTAAGTGGTATATTGAGAAATATATTCAATGAAAAGTCCATAGTAAATAACAAGCCATAGAAAAATATTTAGTCTTAGATCCAGTTGAAAACTGAAATAAAGTTATCATCATCATCATAGCTAAGAGTTAGAACTTACTGTGTCTAGCATTGTGCAAAGTGCTTTATATGTATTATTTCATTCAATATTCCCTACAATCCTATCAGGTCCCAGTTTTAAAGATGAGGAGACTGGGACTTGAGATATTAAATATTCAAGGTGATATGCTAAAGTATAAATTCACATGTCTTGAACTAAACCCCTGATCTACCACTCTAAACTAGCTGCTCTAACACCCTTCCCTGTTTCAGTTGATGGCAACTCCATCCATCCAGTTGTTCAGGCCAAAAATCTTGTGATTATCCTTGACTGCTTTGTCCACATCTAGCCCATGAGGGTAGACTTATGGCTCAACTTTCAAAATATGACGGGAATCCAGACAGGTCCCCCCGCTCCCCGCTACCCTCCTAGTCCAATCCCATCATCTCTTGCAGGATCTTTGCAATAGATTCTCAACTGCTCTCTTCAGTTCTACCTTTGTTCTATTACAGTCTCTTCAAATACAGCAACCAAAGTCTACATCCACACCTAAGCCAGATCAGGTCTCTCCTCCCCTCAGAAGCCACCGGTGGCTTGCCATTTCCCTTGGAGAGAGAGCCAGGGCCTTTCAGTGGTTGTGAGGCCCTGTGTGATCTCTTTAGATGTGGTCTTACAATAGCCTCATGGAAGAGAAGAATGGGCAATGGAAATATCCAGATCTCCAGATGTCAATTATATGTAAATGCTACTTATATTATCAGTGTTGTCTGAAGAATATCACCATAGGTAGAGATACATTTCTAGAGGAAGACTAACATGTTCAATTAGATTCATATAAACATGTGAGCTGCAAGAATAACCCCTGGGAATTATTATCCTGTGGAGCAGCATATAGAAAAGAGAGGGACTTTGAAGGAAATGGTCCCATAGTACACTACTTAAATTTTACAGCCCCGTGGAGGGAAGATTTCTTCAGAAAAGAAGCAATTATGCTGATGTTTTGGACATTAAAAAGGGAGGCAGACAAATTTGCTGTCATTAAAAATCTGGTTATACAAGCTCATATATGTAAATATATAAATTATTTTTACTGACATTTAATGGTAAGACACCCTCTAGATAACTGAACATAAGGTGTAGAAATTAAGAAATTAATTTATTTAAATTCTCCTTCATGAGGTTCAAAACCCACAGTGTTGGGGTGGGGGGCAGATTGTGTCAGTGATCATGCATATTTTTCATAGGAAAAGTTCTGAGAAAAAAACAGAATTTGGAATTATATGATAATGAGGGGTAGAAAGGGAGACGTGGGTAAAACAAGATGAATACACACTTTATCATCATCAGGTATTCAAAGCAGCTGTGTCTCATTTAATCTGTACAAACACCATGTGAGGAAGGTACGATGGTCCCATTTTATTGATCAGGAAACTAAGTCTCAGAAAAGTTAAGTAACTCAGGAGAGTGAATAAATCCAGATTGTGTTTGTCTTCCAAAGCCATGTTCTTAGACCACATTGCCCCTTCTGTGATGAGCGCATTGCCCATCCACAGCAGTTCCCTTCCGTCTCACCAGCACTCACCTGTGGAGAAATCCACCCCATCACAAAGATGACTCAGAGTATCCCAGGAATTTCTAACAAGGTAACTTAAATGGACACTCAGCTGGATGACTTTCAGGGACTGTGGAGGTGCTATTGAAGTTGCATTTATACAAGTGTCTTTTTTTTTAACTTGGAGAAAGGATCGACCCCAGGTGTCTGAATGATATAATTGGAAAATGCATTCTGCTGGACGTCTTTTAGATAAGGATTAAACAGAGGTCCTGCCCCTCTCAGGCATCAATGTTCTCAAATCTCTTCTCCTGTAAGTGTAGGTGTCAACCTCAGCCAGTCCTGCTCATCCGTATTCTCTACCTGTGAATAATTATGTTGTTTCTTATTCCAATCCTCCCCAGTCTCTAAGGTAAGTACTTGCCACCTCTGGCCCTAACCAGTCAGTGAGGTGGTTTGTGAGAGGCAGAACTACTGCATTTCTCCCTTCTTCAAGGTGCCTGCGGTGATTGCATTCCACATCATGGGATTTCCCAGGTAGCAAATGAGATTTTTGTATCAAATGTTTATTCTTGTCATTCATATTATATTATTTCTTCTGCTGCATGTGTTACACGTTTGCTCTTCAACTAATAAATACATTATATCTATATAAGGAACCCGGCATAAATTTACAACAATTACATTGCTGTTAACTAAGAAAATGGTAACTAAAGTGATTTGGCTATCTTTGTTTGCAGAATCTGGTCATCATTTATTAGTGGCTTATAATTGGTACTAAAATGCAGGACAGTTGATTCTCTTATTCTTAAGATCTATATTCTAGATTGTATCCAGGTGCTGAGGGGTTTAGTTTAATGTCAACAGGTTCTCTGAGTGGGAGCAAGAAAGTCTGTGTGAAGTGATACTTTAGGCCAGGGTTTGCAGGCCATGGAGGTTGAAAGAACTAAGGAGCAGAAGAAAGGATGTGATGCATGGGTGTGATCAAAGTGACACTAATGCCTAACATTTGTCTTGGGCTTTGTGGTCTCTCATACATTCACACGCACCTTCCTGAATTAATCCACCAAACATCTGCTGGCTTGCACCATCACCTACCCTGTGCTAGCCTCTGTACTGGGAATAGAAGTATGAATGAGAAATTTAAGCTGCTGTCTTAAGGAACTGGAAGTCTAAAGAAAGAGATATTTAAACTAATAATTACAATTAAGTGTGTTGAAAGTTTTGTATAGTGCAAATAAATACAAAGTGTTATGAGAGAATAACTAAAGGAGTGACTCACTTGAGTTGCATCTTGAAGAAGATTATTCAAATGAAAGTGGATGGGATTCAGGTGTTGGGTGAGGGGTGGATGATACAGAAGAAAACTGTTGGGGGTGGGGGAAGCTTGATGTTCCTGAAGATAAGGATGTAATTATTGGAGCTAGAGTACATGAGAGAAGAAGCATCCATCCATTCCTCCACCCAATAAGAAATTGTTGGTCATCTACTTACTATGAGATACGAGCTAGTAAAACATTGACAACACACAGTCCCATCTCTTTAAGAAGTTCAGTGTCACCCTGGCTGGTGTAGCTCTGTGGATTGAGCATGAGCCTGTGAACCAAAGGATCGTGGTTCGATTCCCAGTCAGGGTACATGCCTGGGTTGCAGGCCAGTTCCCAGCAGGGGACGCACGAGAGGCAACCATACATTGGCAGTTCTCTCCCTCTCTCCTTCCCTTCCCCTCTACAGATAAATACATAAAATCTTTTAAAAAACTTTTAAAAAAGTTCAGTGTCTGTAGGGAAGAGACATAGAAACAAATAATTGCTTTACAAACCATACTGAATTTAAGAACAAAAGGCATTCTAGGAAGTGGGAGGACATAGCAAACACTGCTTGGTTTGTTCAGGGAAAGAAGCTTTGTAGAGAAGGAAACCTCTGATGAGCTTCATTTTGAAGACAGACATTTTGCTGAGTGGATAAGGAGAATGATGTATTCACAACCAAGAGACTAACTAGCTTTGTGTGAGAAGCATGTAAGAACAGTCAGTGCAGCACACTCAAGGTCATGGTGAGTGTGGCTGTAGCCCAAATTCCATACCTCCATTAGACATAATGGGATATGAGCTGGAGAGATGAGTGGGGACCAGATGACCAAGATATTTGGATATTATGCTGAGGGTGAAGGGGAACCATTAAAGAGCTTTAAGTCAGGGCAGAGGATAGTAATCAGATTTGTGTTTGAATGTGGCAGAATGGTGGCAGGCTAGGCCACAAGGCTAAGGATGTGGTTCCCTTTGGAAGTGATTCCCATTCAGGTGACAAACAAGGGTCTGAATTAAATTAACAACAGAGGATGGACAGGAGGGGCTATATTTTCAGGTCTTAGTGAGATAGACAGGTCTTATCACATGGAGGTACAGGGCAGGGAGGAATCTAAGCTGACATCTGGGTGAATAATGCTGTCATTAAACAGAATAGGGCAGGCAAGATGAAGAGTAAGTGATGAGGCACTGTCCCCATTGTGACAGAGATGGAGGAGAATCAAGGCAAAGAAGGGTAGTGTCTTGGGTAGTAGACGAGATACTGGCATTCTTAAATGGCCCCAGGAATATGGGAGGACCATATTCTGAAACCCATAATGAACTGGTGAGATAATTATGTCACATATTAACCTTATTGTATAAAGAAAGAAAGTGAAGCTTGAGTCTTTTAAGTGATCAAGAACTCAGGTATTCCAGCTCCTAGTCTTGTGTACACTCCCTACTGCGCTGTGACTGTGTTGTCGCTTTGTCATTCATCAGCCTTACCGATCTGTGAATTCCTGAGCCCAGAGGGCGAGTCCCAGGAAGGCAGCTCTATTGAGACTAGACTGGCTCAGGGCCTGACACAGGTAGAAGCACAGAATACATGTAATGCTAAAAGTTATGAACTTGACCAAATAATTTTTTAATTGGCATACAAATACAATAATAAATGAATGCTTATATACAACTGATTTATTAAACACAACATTGAATTATAGTGACTTGTTAATACAAAAATCATTTGCCACCTGTCCCCACTGAATTCTTCAATGTTTTTTCAATCCTCGCCCAAGGGTGTGTTCACTGTTTTTTAGAGAGAGAGAAACATGGATGTGAGAGAGAAGCAATCCTGTCCGTGCTGCAACTGGGGTGGAACCTGGAACACGTTGGTGTACCAGACACCACTCTAGCCAATGAGCCACCCACTGGGGCTGAGATCCTCCATTTAAAACCGATGGATATTCGTACACATAGTGTTATAAGGGATTCTTTGTTATTTTAAGAGTTTTTCAACTCAATGCTTTCTACTCAAAAGCATTACTAAACTCACCTAATACTATTCATGTAATAATCTAAAATAAATTTTAAAATATTTATAATGCAATGTCTAAAAGAAATGAATATATAGCCTATTATAATCTAAGAAATTAAATTTTAATATAATTCTAAAACAGCCTCATGTATATTCTTATACTGCAAATGGCAGTTCCATCTTCAGTATAAAATCTGAAAAATTCTTAATTGATAAATTTTAATTAACATATTTTAATGTCAAAATAAGTACTACTATATAGAATCATATACATGTTTAATGATGACCTAAATATTGACTATGGTTAAAAGTATAATTTGCCACTTCAATGAAATGTTTACCAGAAACTTTGGTTTCACACACACTCAAAACGCTTAGTTAAAGTGGCACATTCATATTCTACACTAATTTATCCCCATTTCTGTAGGTACTTTAGAGATTTATTTATCTTTCTGTGTGAAGGCATTATTTCTATAGAGCAGTCTTTTCAATATTATAGAATAACTGGGAATGAAAAACTACAGAAAAATAATTTAGATTGCCATGCATTTATTTTCCTTTATCTCCATTTGAACAAGCATACTTGCCCCCTGCCCCTCCCCATTATTCAGTTCTCTGATAGCTCGGGTCCGTACCATATAGAGATGTTTAATGACATCATAGGAAGGAATGATGTCACACTAAATATTACAACGTCAGTGCAGGCTTACGTTAAAGGAACAGATGGCTGGAAGAGAGAGAAAAACCTTTGTTTGGATTAGACTAAAAGTCGGCTCTGAGTTGTGAAGTGTAATTAAAACACTGTATTAAAATGCATTCTGTGGTTTGAACACCCCAGGAAGACCTCTTTACCACACGAACGGCCCAATTGCCACACTGCACAAAGAGGCTGCGTTTTTCATGTAAGGCGACACACAGTTCAAGGGATGACGGTACTGAGGAGAGTGAAGATAAATCTCATAGACATGGCAATCCTATTTGTTAAAATGTCACATTTCATGGGAATGGTGTCAGAGTCATGAAATATTGCCTTGGAGGGAAAAAATTGCTAGGGAAGGGTATGATGGGTATAATGTGCCGGGGAGAGCACACGGCCAGTGCCTGTGCCGGCGCTGGCATAGGGCTGGCACGGGGCTGGCCTGTCCAACTGTCTCTGTTAGAGAGCACAGTTAGGGACGGTCAACAAATGTCAATCACAAGCATGACTTAATTGCCTTCAATCAGCACTTTCATAGACATTGCAGAGCTTTGCTGCATTTAAGTTTATTAAACATTTGTCTGGATTTTATTTTTAAAATAGGTCCTGTCTTGAAAGGATGTCCAAGATTAGTAATCATGGGGGGAAATATGCATAACACTTAAACAGTTAAAATTAATTTTTCTTCACCTGTGTTGACAGATGAGCAAAAGACTGGGAGGACTAAGTGACCTGCTCAAGGTCACACAGCAAGTAAGAACTAGAATTAGGCATCGTGGCCCCAACATCCCGTGTCTCACTGTCCCCGTCCGACACGGACTGGCCACTGCATTAATGAAAGCAGAGCTGTTGCCCACGCCATCACATGCGTCAACCTGCAATGCATTAGGGGTTTGCCTCTCTGTGTCAGTGAGTGCTGTGCAAACCAGTGTGGGTTTTTGTGTAAAATGTGGCCATAGCCATACCCAACTACATATACAGGTAGCCACAATTACATGTGTAAAATAACCCATTTTCATATGTTCCTAACATCCACCATCATGATAAAAGAATAAATGCCCATGGACATTAGTACATGGGAAAAGGGAAGGGTTATTAGTAAATATTTTCTTTGAAAAAAATTCACTTTCCTTTCAGGTCCCCCCCTGCTTTGTTGCCTGAGTTAATTTCTTTAATTTCTCATTCTGTGATTGAATCTGAGCAGATATGACTAGACAAGCTGCCTTTACTTATTGTGCACAATGTACAGACTGTACAGTGCACATCACCTCCTTCACTGCACACTCTACACTATGCACACAATGCATGCAAATACCCAGTCTCGATAATAAACTGCCGAGAAATACAGCCCCATATGCACAGAATTCTAAACGTTTAAACCATGTCACATGCATAATATTCCAGTTGTTTTTTAGTTCTACCATACTATTTAGATATATAAAGATGTTTTGCTCAATTTAAGTTTGTCAAATATTTACCTAGAACTGTTTTTTAAGTATTTCATGTTATTTTACTAGTACTCATAGGAATTAAAAGTGTATGGTTCCAAGGATACCAGATAATCATTTTTTGTGACTTTTCAAAGAAAAGCTTAAGGTTAAGAGTCACCATAATTATAATTAAATGATCATTTTGAAGGCAGAGAATGGGTCTCACTCCCTGCTAACTCCCATTGCCTGGCTTATGGGGATTAGGCATTCAATAAATACTTGTGCAAGGAAGGAAGGAAGGAAAGAAGGAAGGGAGGGAGGGAGGGAGGGAGGGAGGGATATGCCACTCACTTCATCTAATTGAGAGCATGAGGAATGTATCAAAATTGTATCCTTTAGGATCTGAGTGGGTTTGACACAGATAATCAAGTGTAAAGAGAATAAAATGTGTTATTAGGCCATCATATGTGTCTTCCCTTCTCCTTTGTCAAGAAACCCTTGGGTCAAATTCCACAGGGAGCAATTTTCAAAGACAAAAGATGTGGTATATTCCTAAAGTTCATTATCATTGTGTCCTTCCTTAGACTTCCATCAAAGCCCTTTAGTTTATTAAATACATAACCAAGTAGAAAACAGATTGAGGCATACCACCTGTCTGGTGCCTTCTCCAGGGCTCAATGTGTAATCGGTAAATAGTAACCAAATACCATCCAGCCCTGTTGCTTTCCCCAACTTTCCCCAGATATGAAAGGACTGTATTGTGATACATTACCTACAGCTACTCGACAGAATATTAAGGATAAAACTTCCTTAGAGATGAATCACAAAAAGGCTCTCTCTGGGGGGTATCCTTAGATCACAGAGAGCCCATATTAGGCCAGGGCGGAGGCCACGCTGTGATCACATGCCACCTGGAAATGTGGGTAGGGTTTTAACAGGTAGGAAAAGTATAGTAAAGGATTAAAAGGCATAAAGCCTCCGTAGATTAAAAGCCCAAACAGGAATAGAAATACTGGTGTTATTTTCTGATAAATGTTGACTTTGGGTGGCTATACCTGTCAAGGGCAGCCCCCTCTGAGGTTCCCTAGGGTTAAATCAGCAGCAGTCCCCGGGCACTGCCACAGGCCCGTATTTCTCAGGGAGAACAGATGGCAAGGGGAGGGCCCCGACGCAGAAGCCGATTTATCTTGTCAGGCTGTTATCTCCAGGTAAATGACCTTAAGCAGGTCACACGCAGTCACATGACAACAGTGTGGTTCCGAGGTGTCCTAAGGGAAGTTAACGCTTCCCTCTCTCGGCCCCAAGTGCTCCTTTCTGACAGGCAATGAGTGGTTTGTTGTTGTTGCTCTTGTGTGTGTGTGTTCCGGGGTGGGGCCTGTCTGTGCATGTATTTTAAGGCAAAATGTCTTATGCATGAATGCTGGGGAAGAGTTATGTATTTTCAAAAACATTTAATTGCTTTGATGTGATGTGGACATTCCAGAATATTTTATTTCGTATTCTCAAAGGACAGAAATCGAACAATTTTCCAGGCAGTCAAGGCCTCACGTCAGCCCTGCTGGAAAGCCCAGCGTTAGACAGGGGCTGCAGGGCAGAGCCAGGGCCTGGACTTCTACGTCACAGTAACAACCGCCGCTGTGGCTTCAGAACCTTCTTCTTTGTGCCTGAGAAAACATGGTGGGAGGAACAAAATGATTTTTTTTCTGGGGGCCTTGTTTTCAAGATGCTTTTCTTTTTGTGTGTCATCTGTGCGTTTGCTGCATGAAATACATGCCCTTTTGTGATTCGCCGCCATTGTAAAGCGAAGCCCTTGCCCTTTCAGTAAAGATCAGATTGTGTGTGCAGCCCACAGACCTCGGCGCGTTCGTGAAAGGCTGACCTAGTCCAGCTTCGGCCCGGCAACCGTCTTGCTGTGAACAGTCACATCAAAAGGCTAAAGTTGCCAGCATCTGCCTCCCTGATTAATTTTTTCTGTTACGTTATTTAATTTGTTTTTCCAAGTGTGTCACTTTTTCTAAAGCCATTTTCAGCAGTTGCCTCTCCTCTGAAATGTTCATCCTTCTATATATTTCTTTGCCAGGCACTGGAACCCTGAATAATCCCTAGTATAGACACAGAATGAGTGGCCATTCTAGAAATGTGCTCGGGGTTTTCTAGGATGCTCAGAGCTTGTCTGATGTCAGGTCAATTTCCCCATCTCAATTTCTCCTGAGCATTATTTAAAAGAAAATGTATGTGCATGTATATATGCATATATGTATACATATATGTGCTGTTTGATTTTATGAGCAAGGAATATACATATATACTGATTTTGTAATGATTTTATGGGCAAGGAATAAACATTTATTGTTTGATTCTATGAGGAAGGAAGCTCTACTTTGCTAGGAGTTAAGGTTGTTTCAAAATTTCCAGTGGAAACTCATTTTCTCTTAGTGCTAACCATGATTTTCTACCTTACCTACCTGTCTAACTATGAACACATAGGCTAGCAAGACTCTTCCTTAAGAATCACTGTGAACCAGTTTCAGGCAGCATGGCAGACTAAACGTTCACAGAAAACCTTCCATGATAGTATAAAGAAAATACTCAACAATGAAAGGGGGGAATGATACTTTTAAATGCTTGGTTCAGCTGGGGAGAAAGTGAAGGACTTGCTCAGGGGCAGAAACAAGAGAGCAGACGAAATCAGAAGTGAGGGGAGCCCAGAGCTACCATTGTCTGGGGAGTTTAATGGGCCCAGCCATAGGGAGCCAGGGCCAGAGTGGGGCAGAAGGCAAATTGGAGACACAGCCTGGAGGCCAGCACATACAGGAAGTGTTCCTCTCATCTAAACCACCCACGCGGAAGGACTAGTTAAAAACTGGCCCACAGAGGGAGTCTTTTGAGGTTCTATCTTTCTTAGTCTTCAGGTGAAAGGGAAGCAGGTTGAGAACAAAGTCTCCTCTGAGAATCTATAGCCACAAGCCTGCACTCGCTGAGTTTAGGGGCCAGAATTCATAGCATCTATGTGGCTCTAAACTCTCCAAGCCAAAAGTTTAGTTTTAAAAGCCACAGAGGAGACAAATACCATCGCATTCCACTGGATGGGTGCCTGCAGTAGTTGAATTCATAAAGACAGACAGAGAATAGCGGTTGCCCTGAGTCCGGGGCAGAGGGACTAGGGAGCTGCTGTGTACTGGGCGTAGGGTTCCGGTTTTGCGAGGCGAAGCGTCCGGAAGATTGGCTTGCACCGTAGCGTGAATGTACATAGCACTACCGAGCTTCCGACTTCTAAGTGGCTCAGGGGGTAGATTTTGTTATGTGTATTTTACCACAATTTTAAAAACATTAAAGTGATACCAGGTTAGTAGAGCCCCCTAACTACCTATAATCAACTCAGGACTTAAAATAATTTCCAAGGAACCTAAAAATTACTATAAATTTTTTTAAATACAAGAAAATAACCTCACATGAATAAGAGCCAGAAGAATCAACAACCTATAAAATTAGAGTTAAACAAGAAAATAGAAATTTAGTTTATTAATTATAAGGTAAACATTCTATGCATAATATTTATAACACAAGTTGAAAACATATTAAAGGAAAACAATCTCAAAATTAAGAAAGCACACTTGAAAAGTAAGAAAGAGAACTTAGAGAAATAAAGAAAGAAATCACAGTTCTTAGTATTATAAACCGAATTGATAGTCTAAGCAACAGAGTGCTTTCACTGGAAAGAGAAGTATTAAATAGGAAGATAGAAACCTACAGTTTAAAGGTGTAAATGGATAGAAATAGGAAGAAGATGTTACGAGTCGGGGAGGACAGCTAATGAGACCCTCCATATAGCAGTGGGTGTTTATGATACAAATATACAGGAAAACATGGATGAAGCAATGTTTGAAGAGACAGGGACTGAGGTTTTCCAGAAACAACAAAAGACACATCCTCACACCCAGGAATCCCAATTTGGAAGTAACTGCAGTGTATTGTTAGCCACACTGTGACTGTGCTAATTCCCTAACGGATTCAATCCAGGTAAAGGCTCATGTGTAGCCTTGGCAGCGTTGTTAGGCTTTTCATAACATTAACTCCAGACAACATCTGTTTGTAGAGTCGGCAACAGATGTTTTTTGCTGTCCCCTACACATCTAATCATCCATAATTATCTTGTGCTTCGCTCTCATTTGTACATAATCTGCTTACCTATCAAGGTGCGACATAACCGTTTTGGAGATGTCAATACCTGCTTCTTGCAATATTCGGATAATCTGAAAGGGTGCACTTGGATTCCTTCCAGGGTGAATGATAACAGGACAGCCAAGCTGAGCCTGGGCGTGGGCTGTTGCCTGGAGAACCTTTCTTTCACTCTCAGTCAGAGGCCAGGAGCAACCGATTTCCCCAATAACGCCACACTTGATGCTGGTTCCATCAGCCCCGTGGAGAATTTCGTTAACAAGGACATCGGTGAGCTGAGGAAGAGTGGAAATGAAAATATGTCATAGAACGTGGAATTCCTCAACGTAGTATCATCACAATGTGTTAATGAACTTATCCATTCAGTCAATCGTTCTTTAAGAATGTATTCATCATTCATTCGATATTGGTCAAGGAAAAAGGCATTTGCGAGCTAAGTCTCAAATTCAACAAGTTTTTCTAAATCAAAGATTTGGTAATATCTTACTGTACTATTTAACAAGAAATTTATGGCTTTAGGAAGCTACAGAGAAAAAAATGAATTAATGAAAGTACATTCAGATGAGGAAAATATCTATAATTTAATTTGAGGAGCATTTAGACATAAAAAGATTACCCTCAAATCTACATCAACTATACCAAGTAATTCTTTAATATCACCCTTTTTATGTATTCTTTTATCCTATACAGCACAGCAAATTCACAGCACATAATATGAATATTACACTTTCTGGTCAGATGTATAGTTACTGCTAAGAGTGGTTAGAAAACTGTGTAGTAGTTGACAGTCCTCAAATAATGTAAATATATAAAAAAGGAAAGGCCTTATTGAAAAATAATGAAAGTTGTGGGGAAAAGGGGACCCTAGTTCACTGTTGGTGGGATTGCAGACTGGTACAACCACTATGGAAAACAGTATGGAATTTTCTAAGAAAACTAAAAATGAACATGCCTTTTGACCCAGCTATTCCACTATTAAGAGTATATCCTAAGAACCCTGAAACACCAATCCAAAAGAACCTATGCACCCTGATGTTTATAGCAGCACAATTTATGATAGCCAAGAGTTGGAAGCAACCTAGATGCCCATCGGTAAATGACTAGATCAAAAAGCTATGGTACATTTACACAATGGAATTCTATGCTGCAGAAAGGAAGAAGGAGCTCCTACCCTTTGCAACATCATGGATGGAACTAGAAAGCATTATGCTGAGCAAAATAAGCCAGGCAGTGAAAGACAAATACCATATGATATCACCGTTAACAGGAATCTAAACAACAAAACAAACAAGCAAGCAAAATATGACCAAAGACACTGAAATAGGAAACAGGCTGACAGGGTCCAGAGGGGAGAGGGGAGAGAATCACAGGGTAAAAGGGGAAGGACTCACATGAACAAGTATAAAGGACACGTGGACAATAACTAAGGTGGGGGGCGGAAATGGGAGGGAGGTGGGGAGCACTGGGCGGGGCAGGGCTGGGAATATAAGACAGAAAACTGTACTTGAACAAGAATTAAATAAAAATAAAAATTAAAAAAAATAATGAAGATAAAATTTAGAAATACAAAGTATTTTAAAGATTGATTCTTTGCAAAAACTCTAGCTGACACGCTAGGCCTATCAAGCAGGCAATGGAAGATACAAATGAGTGTATACATGTACATGTAAACATGTATAAACATACATGTTTGTCTAGAAAGACAGCACATACACATGCCCAAAAGTTTTGCTGCTTATTTGTTCTTTTTGTCACTGAAAGATTTACTTCCTTCTGCTCATTCTTACTTAAGATCTTATGATAACAACAAGAGAATGGATTTTCTCCCCGCTCCTATTTGGTAAAAGGCGAAGGAAACATATTTCTGAATGTGCCTATCCCTCCTGCCAAATTTCACCCTGCAGTGAATTGCTATGGCTGGTTATTTGGTTATTATAAAATGCAGCAACAGGCCACATAACTGAAGCTTATCTTGAAAAACTGAGGTTTACAAACAGACTGGGACACCACTTCAGAGTATGGAAACAGTATGTATGAATCTAAGTGTTAACACGTTGGATTCTGCAGTGACTAGTGATGCTTTTTCTTTATGAAATGAAATGTTCCCAGTTTGGGTCTCAATTGGAAGATATCTTTGCTAGCTGGCAAATTTCTATAGAATTCCCAGCTACCTGTGAGCCAATGACATTTCCAAATGTAGAAGACACATGGGAATAATCCAACGCGTGAAATCTGGCTATTCAGATGTACCTACAAATATTGTCAGAAAACCTAGGGCTTTTTACCTGCTCCACTGACATGGCTTTGGTCTCTGAAGAGTGAGTTGCATCCACATAAAACCCAGCTCCTGATATGATATGGACGCCAGTCTCTTCTGCCAGCCACTTCAAAGTCTGCACATCGCGGCTGATCCCAGTGGTCGTGTTTTCCACCAAAGCCCCCCCACCTTTAGCTTTAAAATACAACAATTCTTCTTTGATTGCTTCCGTCTCCTGATTCAACTGAAGATTCTCTTTATGGGAATAAGGGTTTTTCTGAATCCAAAACAAATTTTTCAGCATAATAGTTTCCTTAGAGGTAGCTTCGTGAGATGGAGGAGGTGGATAATAACAGCAATCAAAGGTCAATGTCAAATGTTCATGGGTCAGGGTGCGGCCCAGTTTGCTTGGCTCCACTAGGCCCAAAACAGTTTGGACTTTGCCACTTAAGGAAGACATTTCTGAGGGCACCAGGAGATGCTCTAAAAAGAGTGTTTTCTGGAAAAAAGAAAGAAAGAAAGTTATAATTAGAAAGTTTAATTTAAAACATAGGCAAATTCTTTCCATAGGGGATGGGAGGCTGTGAATATTTACCTGTGTAAGAATCAGTGAAACTAGAAATATGATCTCACTCATCATCTTGCCAAAGTCAGGGTCAGTCCCTTGTAAATTGTGTAAATTGACTGCAGCTCTAAGTGACATGCGTGGTGTTAAATGTCCCCTGACCACTTCCACTGGGACCCTTCTGCTTGATTAAATCCTGACCTCATCTACTGGAAATATTTCATGATATTCAATTCACATTTTTCTTTTGTTTAATTTTATCTCATTAGTCATAGTTCTGCTTGCTTGGATAATTTAATGATAATCTCCATTTAAAAAATCTTCATAATCAATAAGTTATATCAAAACTAGCCATCATGTATCAGAACTGTTTAATTTGTCATTTTCAGCTAAATTAAATATCCTGGGGCTACTGATCATTCCATTATTTATTCACTGTCCAACAGAACAAACTCACATTGAAGGTCCACCACGTGCCAGAAACTGAAGCTAGAAAGGAATAAGACAAAATCTCTGGTAGTAACCATTTCCCAGATTATTCTCCAAAAGACAACTGTGGGGAGCACATCTAGATTCAATAATGGGGAAAAAAAAGGAAAAGCAAACAAACCTCTTCACTCTTGATGGTTTGTTTTGTCTAAGGCATACATACATTCAGAAACACACTTCTAAAATAAAATTAAAAACCCGTAGTCATAATGAAAGTCACTATGATTTACTGAAACAGAATTGTGCTCTCTCTCGACAGAGTAAATGTCTCTTCATTTATCCTCTATTTACTTATTTGTAGCATAAATGAAGTTTTCACCAAGTTTCTGCCAGCAACAGCAGGGACCTCTATCCCAGCACTTCCATTTGAACGTACCTTTCCTAAAAGGAGGGATTTCACCAGGAAAGAAAAAGGCAGTTCCAAAGGTGGAGGCCAAGAGCAAAGCCAATGGACGGTGCCAGACACGGTGCTCTTTGCACATGGACACCAACCAGACACAGTCAGAGAACAGTGAAAACACCGACCAGGAACTGGGGCAATGAGAGCTTCCAAAGACAGCCTTTGGAAGCTCTCAAACTGTATTTACAAGATATTCTGAAATCACTTTAGCCACATCCTTCTTAAGGCCTTCTCTGACTTTCTGAGCATCAGTTTTCTCATTTGTAAATTAGAAGAACAATACACATCTCAGAGGCTTTCCTAAGAACTAAATTAGAGCCCTGAGCAGTGTAGCTCAGGTGGTTGGGCATCGTCCCACAAAGCGAAAGGTAGCCAGTTAGAGCACATGCCTGGGTTGTGGGTTTGGTCCCCGTTGGGGTCAGAGCATGTTCAAGAGGCAACTGATCAATGTTTCTCTTCCTTTATTTCTTCCTCCCTTCCTTTTAAATAAACAAAGTCTTGTAAAAAAGGATTAAATTTGATACCACAGACAGAAAGGCCTGTGTTTGGTACATTGCACACATTTGACAAAGAGCAGCTTTGCTGTGCTGGTTCTGGGAACAATCACAGGTCTCCTAGGTTGTGTCTTCTCTGAGAATGACTGACTAGAGAGGGGATCATTTGGGGGTGCAGTAAGTACAGGATAAATTTGTAATAGGCACAGTGCACACAGAAGGCAAGGTGGAGATAAGTCAGGGTTGGAGAGAAGGGAGGCCTGAGCTAGAGGCCGATTTACATCCAGCCTCCGCAACTATCTGGAACCCAGGAGCTTGTACCTATCGGCCTACAATCTGTAAATGATTGATTTAGACCATTTGACGGAGAACTTTAGAACTTGTGGGCAGCATGGCCATTCGTTTTTGGTTGACACTGGTCTTCAGCAAGCTGAGCTTCCAATATCTAAATAATTCTCATGGGGCCATGATGAGAGATGATGGCATTCTGTTCAGAGAGTCACTGGGTAGCTGCCAGTCACCACACTGGACCTGCATTCCATTGACGGTGTCTAGGAACTCGCTGTTCAATAATGTCCTACTCCTTGTGCCTGAGAGCAAAGACTGTAGCCAGTTCATTCAGTTAGCTACATGGTACCATTAATAATCAATTTAGTCTTCCGTGGAGGTTCATCTGCTCTTCCCTTTCATCTGGGTGATGGTCTTACACATGTGTTCCTAGAGAGTAACAGGAGGCTAGAAACTTGGACAAATTGATAAAACACCATCACTTTCATTAGAAGAGTACTGCATATTTAATTGATACAAATTTGAAAGAGTAATTTTGGTAAGGTTCACGCTCACAAGCTGTGAGTCTTTGTGAGAAAAAAAAATCACTTAAGAAATGTCATCTCTTCTGGGAAGTTCCTCCAAACACTCTCAGACAGGACTAGTTGGAGCTCTGTGATAAGACACAATGTAACCTACACTTAAAGGACAGGAAGAGATTAGAAAACAAACTGTAGGCACCACAGCTGGAATGTGTCTTTTAATGGGATATGTTTGTAGAACTCCCAGCTACTGTGCTGCTAGGAAGCACCCTCTGCACCACATGCAGCCCAGAAGTGGTTCTCTCCTCAGGGCACAGGCCAGGGGCTGCTGACGGCCTCTGGTCGCAGAGAACAACTCACAGAACAGGAACAGTAATGGGCGATAAGAGCTGCAGTGCACAGCCGTGCAGACAGGTCTGCCCCCCAGCCACAAAGGCGGGCTTCGGGCATTCTGTGGGAAATCCGTGGGAAGCTTTGTTCAGCATTAGCACACACAGAGGGTGGTGGAAAATGGGTAACTGGAGCTATAAACACGTTTGCCACGGTTGTGCTTCAAAGATGAAATCTGAGCAGATGGAGAGACCGAACATAGGCTGCAATTACTAGTACAGCCTGGTCAAATGAAATGGCCCTTCTAGTTCAAGTGGGCATACAATTGAAAAAGAACACAGAACTTTAACAAAAAAAAAAAAAAAAAGAAGAGAAGAGATCAGGAAACAGTACAACAGCATGGAGCTGAAAACCAGAGACAATATGTAGGATCTGTTATTTTCCAGACTACGTGCATAAATTCACTTTTATAAAATACATATCCGATTTGCCAAATTTTGGAGATTTGCTGGTGGGTATGGTAGCTTGGGGCAACTGTAGTTTTACAGAGATTTCATCCTGGCCATTATGCTGAAGATTTTTTATGTCTATTTGGGTTGAATACCCATTTCAATTACATCTTACATTTTGGGAGGGGGTGCAGGAAGGACTTCCCGAATGTTTTACATTGGAGTGAGTGGGATTCCTCCTCAGTGCAGTCTGCTGCCCTCCCTGTGTCCCTGCCGTGTGCTCTTTTCCTGCCCCCACCTCTGCTGCACCCAGCCCGAGAGGGGTTAGAGGACCCTACTTCACAGTTGCAGTGACCACCCCACTTCAGATGCAGTGGTCAAATGGGCAAGGTGATGTTTGGTGAATTGGTTTTGTTACTGGACTAAAGGACTCTGGTTGCCTGAGAGCATTAACTCAACGAGACAGGAACAGGAGTTCACAGCAAAGAAAGTAAGGGTTTATTTTTATGAAGTGGCCCACCCCAGAAACACAGGTGAGCTACTGCTCAAAAGCCTGGGTCCCCGATGGCTTCCAGTGGATGGATTCTATAGGGGAAAATCATTAATCATGGCAACTAGGGAGTTAGGGTCACGGTCTGTACTGATTGGTCAGCACTAGGGTAGAGGTATTTGATAGTCCTAATGTTAGCCATGGCATTGTTTGTCTGCTTTCACAGCTTCTCTGGGCCTGGAGCTGAAACACAGCTGAGGCCTGGATGTCATCTGTAGTTAAACCAGAACTCTGTCTCTGGAGTCAGCAGACCTGAGGCTTTGTCCCTAAGACATGAATAGTTGATCAGAACCTCATTGTCCTGAGGGCTTAATGATGATAAAGGAGTGGACACGGAAGGGAGAAGGAGATAGGTGAGCCAGGGTGCTGAGGTCAGTTAGAATCAAAAGGAAAGAAAGGAGAAATGGTCATAAAAGAAAGGAAGTTTCTACGCAGTGACAGTTTTCAGCTCTCTTCCACAACAACTGTGCAAGCTCTAATCCCATAACAAATCCCTCAGTCTGTTTCACTTAGTTATTTTCCTTCCCTGATCAAACCCTAACTGATTTTTTTTAAAAAAAAGCATTTCAGAGTTTTGTGCAGAAAGTATGAACTGATTAATCTGGCAGCTGTGGGGAGCACAGGAGGAAGGGGTTCCAGTGGGCGTTGCTAGAATGTGGAAGGAACAGGGGAGGCTGGTCTGAGCTGACACCAGTGCAGATGGTAAGGATGCAGAAGCAGTGAGAGGTAAGCAGATGGAAATTTCCAACTGGACTCGTCAGTGCTATAACAGTTCCCCCAAACAAGTGGACTCCTACAAAAATAAGTGCCGGCTGGTACAAATGTGTAGGCACTTCTATTTGTGCGGGTTACATCAGCAGGAGTGGCGGTACTCTGCGAACACTGCACTTAAAGGAGACATCTGATTGTTGACCAAGATGTTTTCAAAACCACAAAGTATTTTTAAGGCTTGTTTGAATGCATGGTGTACAGGTTCAAACCTGCGGCATGTCTTCTCTCAAACAGCAACGGTCTGGTGGCCGAGCCACAGTGACACAAGGACTTCCTCCTCACGTCCATCACCACGTGCCCACTTCTGAGGTATTTATGGTAGATGCATGGAGATCTGTAACTTTTCATATTAAACATTGTCAAAAAATCAATAACCATGCCTGAATAAAGAGAAAGAAATCCAACCACTTCTGGACACAGAGCAATAATGGGACCCAGCAAGTTCTTCAAACTTAGACAGAAATAAAGCAAAACCACGGAGAAATACAAAGGAGCAGCTTGTATCTTGTATTCAGAGGGAAGTGGTAGGTTTTATCCCTAAGTTTCTTTTTTCTATTTGATGGAAGAAGTAGGAGATAAAACCTAGGCATAATTCCAAATTCCAGATAACAGATAGAAAGATGGTGGCAGAGATGTACGCAGGAAATGACACACCTGGAGAAAGACATTCACAGGACCCCTGTCCTGCACCCCCTGGTATAAACAATCAGTTGTGATTATTGAAGTCAGAAGTCACATCAGGATGCTCAGCTGAAGGCATTGGGCTTGTGGTTCAATGGCCTCTCTGGTAACAGCATGCCAACTGGCAGCCCTCTGCCTCACAGGCACTTTGCCTTTGGAAACTAGCACGGCCATCGTGTGCCGCATGATGGTGCGTCATCAGTGAGGGAGCTCGCGCTCCACGGTGGTCCCAGAATGGAGCTGAGCTATCCCTCTTGCCCTGTTCTAATGTGGTCGTGCAACATGTGACCCGAGTGTAAGCAAACTTACTGCACTGCCAGTCATGGAAAAGTACAGCACACACAATTATACGCAGTAAATAATACTTTATAATGATAACCGATGACAGTGTTACTGGTTTATGTATTTGCTGTACTATAGTTCTGTAGTTTTAATAATTTAGAGTCTACTATTTCTACTTATATTGAAAAAAGGTTGCTGTAACCCAATATGTCATTGTGTTGGTCGCAGTCTCATGCATTTTGTGGTTACCGAGTTTTTCGATTGCATCATTTTCTTGTGTGCTTGATTTAATGTCCCGAATATTTGTGCAGGAACACACTGCATGGGCTTATAGCTCAGGAGCAGTAGGCTCAACCACACAACCTGGGTGTGTCTCAGCCACACCGTCTAGTTTTCTTTAAGTGTGTCCAGCAACGTTCCCATGACACAGTCACCTAACAATAAATTTCTCAGAATGTGTCCTTGTCACTTAGTGGTACATAACTGTACTGGCTTCTCGAATTTGTTATCTGTTTGGTCAACAAGTCGAAACTATTTTCCCCTTAATAAAAGAAATGGTGAGAGAGAAGTGGAGGAAGAAAAGGAGGAGGGAGAGTGTGGGAGGGATGGGAAGGGAGGAAAAACCCACTATTTCGACTCGGTCAAATGCAGCATTCCTCACTACTTCCCCATCATAGCTCCACGAGTTGGAGGAGTGCCACATTGCCAGGTCGCTGTCTGCAGGACTGACCGTCATGTGTTCTTCCTTTGGAAAACTGAGGTCTAGCACAGCTAAGCCTTTCTCATTCTCAGAAGAAGGTTCCACACTCAGGGCTGCTAGGACATTTGATGTAAAATTCTTTTCTTTTTAAGATTTTATTTATTTATCTTTAGAGGGGAAGGAGAGGGAAAGAAACATCGATGTATGGTTGCCTTTCATGCAGCCCCTGCTGGGAGTTGGCCTGCAGGGAACCGGCCTGCAACCCAGGCATGTGCCCTGACTGGGAATCGAACCACGATCCTCTAGTTCGCAGGCCCGCGCTCAATCCACTGAGCTACACCAGCCAGGGCCTGATGTAAATTAATTTTGCTGTTCACATATAATAACCCTGGGAGTGAAACATTATACCAAGTTACTCAATACAACAGTTACGATTTCTTTTCCTCCATAAAGAACTCTTCACATTAAAGTTAATTTTTAGCTTTTTATAGAAGGAATTTTTTCTTCCATTGATTCTTTGCAAGGGGTTAATTGTCTCCTATTTTGAGCAAACTGCACAGCTGGTCCTTAATGTATTTAGTCGTTAAAGAGCTGTTACTTTTCATTCTTGGCAAATCACAAGTTAATGTTTTAAACATATAAAATACCCGTATTTCTCACACAATTTCATTTGAAAGGCTATTCTTAATGTGTCTTTGTTTAGTTGGAAGAATGGTAGATTCAGAGTCAGGAGCTCTTGGCTCTTCCACTCAGCTGTGTGATTTGGGGCAAGTTATTTAATCACTCTGGGTCTGTTTTCTCGTTTTGAGAAATGAAGGGGTTGGACCCGATGACATCCATGCACCCATTGCTTCTGTGATATCCTTTTACTTGAAAGGGTGGTATTGACTTTCTATATAAATCACTGACTATCAATGAAGGCTGTACTTTAAGAATAGTTTTTTAAACCATTCTTAAATATACATATTTATATGTATATAAATATACATATTTACATGCCTGCGGATACATATATATGTGTACATGGACAGAGAGAGAGATTATAAGAAAGAACTTAAGTTGCAGATTCTTCTAAGTTTAAAAGAAAACTCTAGGAGGGATAGGTAACCTTGAACTTGGAGTCCTGACTCCAAAGTTTTCTAGCTGTGTGTCTGTAGAAAACTTAAAAGCTTGTGACGAATTAGTTTCCTTACCTAACTGGAATAATATCTACTGCATAAGATTTGGAATGAAAAATAAGTTAATATAACATGTAAAAGCACTACCTAAATTATATATGTTCAAAATCACTATACTCCAAACTTTGAATTATTTTCCAAATATTTGCTGAATATCTATAGGCAAATGAACCTAAACTGGTTCTTTTAAAAAACTGTCAATAAGTGACTGAAGTTTATGAATGGAACTGAGGCTCTAACTTTGCTTATAAAGGAATTCCTTCACTTGAGGCCTGTGATTATTAAAAGCAGACTGACTGTTGTGATTGACATCAGAACCCATTAGGCCTTTGGATGTGACCTACCCCAAGTGATTAAAACTGTAGGAAGTCCTTGTTATCTGTGGATAAATGATACCGGAAATGCCTTTTTAAATGAATATGCTTAATACAGTGTGCTAGCTGATCTCCATTGACGTTTTTTGGCGAACTCTGCCTTCCAGTGTTCAAATCCTTACACAGTCCCCTTCCACGCTGAACCTGGGCTGGCCTGTGACTCGCTTTATCCAATATAATATGTAGCAGAAGTGAAGCTATATGTCAGTGTAGAATCCAAATTTTTTGCTTCTGTGCTTTGGGGAAACTTGAGCTGTAATGTAGGAAGTCTGGCTACCCTCTCGTGTGGAAAAGGAGGGACTCTGAGACCTCATGGAGAGAGAGAGCCCCCAGTCACTCCAGGGTCCTCACTGAGCTCAGCCTGTGGCTGTGTGATGCTATCAGAAAACTGAGTGAGCTATCCCGAACATTCTAACCCAGGTGAAATTTCACATGACTGCAGGCTCAGCTGCTGTCAACCCAGCAGATTCTGGCCAGCCTGCAGAATTATGGGGATACTGTGTTTTTGGACTATAACTACACCCCCCAAAATTCTAGGGGGGTTGGAGGGTACATCCTATAGTCTGAATGTAACTTGCCTGGCTCACTGTGGGGGGCGGTAGTGGTGGAGTGGGCTCACAGGTTACTAAATATTTTACCATATTTTTGCTTCAAATTTTTTCCCTGTTTTCTTCCTCTAAAGCCTAGGTATGTCTTATGGTTTGGAGAGTCTTACAGTCCTAAAAATACGGTAATAAACTATCAATAGTTGTCTGAAACTAGTGTTTTGGGGATGGTTTGTTACACAGCAAGAGACAACTAAAAGATACGGAGAACAACATTGAATAATCAGTCACATTTAAAGGACTTGATTAAAATTTCAAATTAGAAAAATAAGATGAACATGATAAAAGTAAGACATAATTATAAATACATCCTGATTGTTAGAACAAAGGATTAACTGAATGTTAGATTTTGGTGCGGGCGGGACAAAATTATGATATGGCACCCTTTACTTGACTTTGGTACCTTACTGATGAAAAAGGCTATTGAAAAAATATACACACATATATGTATTTTTACCAAGGTCCTCTATTAACCAGTTGTTACACAACTTACTCTCTTTGCACGCACATTTTCTGATACTTTCCATTTCAATGTCTCCTCCTGGGTCATGGGGGTTTAATTCCATCATGTTCTCTTTGTGCTTTCTCTGTGGTTTAGACTTCTCCAATACCACTTTCACCAACTTCATGGCAACTTTTATACTTCACCAACTTTTTTGTGCTTTAAAAAGTTTCAATTTCACTTAATCTATTTGCATCCTATTACTTGATATTTTTGAATATCTGCAGCAGCTGGCCAGAGGTGAACAAAGAGATACTGAGATGGAAATTAGTACTGAGGAAACAGGAATGCTTGAATGGGAACTCACTTCTGAGTGGTCAGTGTATTAGTGCATGGATTTGGTTTATCTAAGGAACCCGTTACCTGGGGCTGGGGGCACTCCTATTGAAGATATCATGTACCGAGACTGAACAGTATGTCACAGCACATGTCACTTTGTACATAACTGATGACCTATTAAGGAATTTGTGTTATGTGCTGTGTGGGTGTGGGTGTGTGTGTGTAGGAGGGGAATGGGGTCTCTCTTTTATCCTCTATACTTATATAGTATCTAGTATTTGGTTTTCATCTGTGAAACTGAACTAAACCGAGTAGAGAGAAAGTAGTTTACCCTTGAACAATGTGAGGGTTAGGGGTGCAGACTCCCACACAGTTGAAAATCCACATAAACTTTTGACTCCCCCCAAACCTTAACTAAGTTGTCCCTGGGTACCACAGGGGGTTGCTTCCATGACCCCCGCAGATGCCAGTCCCTCACATGAAAGGGGGTAGAACAATGTGTACAGTCGGCCCTCCGCACCCTCAGATTCAACCAACTGGGAAATAAAACAGCGTCTTGGACCCAGAGTTGGGGACGTGAGGATGCAAAACTGGATGAACAGGGCCGACTGTACATTTATGGAAAACAGATCCTCGTGTAAGTGGACCCACACGTTTCAGGGCTGGTGCTGTGCAACGGTCAACCGTATTTAGTTTATGCCTTCGTTAAAGAATGAGTAAGAGTGCCAAAAGTTTTGTTCTAAAATGAATAAAGTAAAATGTACTGTACACAAGAAATCACAATAATATTTAAATTTTTCTTTTTTTGGTGAAGCTTGCAAGTAAAACAGGGTCGTAATATGTAGAACAAGACTCCAAATCCCATTGGATTAAAATATCCACAAATAATTACTTTCTCTTTTATATACAAACAAATGTCACTGTCTAGTTGAGATTACATGTTCTCCATGATAAATGACCGGGACAGTGGCCACATACATGAAATTCTCAAGCCTACAAATAAAACCTGAATCGTGACGTATTTTTAAAAATAATTTCCAGAGGATATGACATAATGGAATTCTGTCCAAGTGCCTCCAGATCAAATAGCTAAGATATTTTTTTGGAATTATTACTGCCCCATGAACCCCGAACATGGGGGAGAGGGACGCTGATTTGAGTTTTGTATAACAGGGCTAAGCAGTAAAAGCATTTAAAATGTATAACATATTTCAGGTTACACTTGAAACACAGGAAACATCAACTAACCACTTGGAATTTTTCATGACCACAAATCCACCTTCGCACTTCAAGAAGAAGGCTGTCCATTTAAACAGCAACTTAGTCCTCAAAGTTAGCAGCCATGGTTATGCTGTAGGGATCCAACAGAAAGCATCACGTGGGAGACACTTCAAACTGATAGGCTGTTGTTAATTGTACCTAAAAAACCTGGTCCACCGATTGGTTTGGGAAAGATAAGCAAGACCAGAGAGGGTATTGATATGATGCCCTTCCTACACACAGTACTGGCAAAATGTAAATCTGCCCAACTTTTCTGAAAAGCAGTTTAGCAACATGCATCTGAAATCCTGAAATGGTATTTTGCCACTGGGAACCCATCTTAAGGAAACATTTAGATGCATGTAAAAATTATTTATGCCCAAAGATTTCATTATGGCATTATTTAGAATAGAGACCAAAATACTCTACAATATGGGACTGTTTACATATATGATGGAGTATTATGCAAACATTGAAGTTATATTTTCAGAGACTTTAGTGATGGAGGGAAATGCCTTTATTATAACATGTCAAAATCAAAATACAAAACTATTTAAAACATTATAAACTTATGTAGAGCTTAAGTAGAAATACTAAAATGTTACTTGTATCTTTTGGTGGTAGAGGAGCAAAGATAAATACTTTTTTCCTTCATTACAATTTAATATATTTACTATTTTTTATGTTTTTCTATTTCATCTATAATTAATAAAAGAGAATAAATTGGGAAAGGATCAGTTTTACCACTGTAAACCTATCTGATGCTTATGCTAATGCCACATGTAAAAATAACAGAATATAGATTTTGAATTCTGTAAGACACACAGGCAGGCAAAGAGGTATGAACTCAAGAGCTACTTCATATTCTTTTCTATTATCACAAAATTGCTAATTTGCCAGTCATGCCTGCGATTTTATATTGTTCGTGTGCAAATATTTCTTTTCAAATTACATGCCTTTGTGGTGGCTGTGGTTCACTTTGATTAAATTCAAGCTGCTTGGCGGAGTCCTTCGTGGACTGATCCAGACTCTATGGAAATCCTGGTGCCCACTAAGAGTTCTGGCAAAGGTTCAGCAGCCTGAGTAATTTTGATCACAGTCAAACCACACAAGGATCAAGATTCTGCTGTTGGGTACAGTCCTGTGTGGGGTAGGTGTGCAGATGGGGGTTGTCAAGGAGATGTTTCACAGAAAAGTACCAGAAATTATAAAGTATGGGTCATTATTCATAAGCAAAAGAGGAATCAAATACAATAAACTTTAAGTAAAGATAAACCATATAAGGACAAAATATTTAAAAAATCCTCTTTTTAAGGAGGGTTAACAGTCTTTGGCAGGTTAGCAGAAAAACAATAAGAAAACTAAATAAAACCAGTTATCATAGATTCCACAAATATTTTGGGGGGATCCCTTAGATGTAAAACCCAATACTAGGCAGGTAGAGCCTATGGGAGATGCAAAGATAACTAAGAGAGAAACCCCACCCTCCTTTCAAGGGTTGAAACCAACAATAATGTCTTTTATTCATTTACTAAGCTACCACTTACTGAGCTCCTACTCTGTATCAGCTGCTACAAACGCACTTTATATTTCTTATCTCGATTTCTCACTAAAATGCTGCTGGGTTGATATTATATAAAGAAATTGAGGCTAAAAAAAATGGAGAAACTTGTCTAGCATCAGAGAGCTAGAAGACTGAAATCTGAACCTGGGTCTGCTCAGAGAATGCCGAATATTGATTATGATCAGCACTTCATAGAGAGTTCTGTTAGGATTTATCAGACCAGTTTAGCCTATGACTACGACATCAATAGAAACCTTATTGGATAATTACTTCGTGCCAAGCACAGCCTGTGGCAATTTACATGAGTCACCATATTTAGTCCTCAGAATTTAGATGTCTTCATTCTCTTTTTCTCTGATACTACCTCTACCCAATGGCCCATGTTATAAACAAACAAACCCAAATTTCATTGAAGACTCCTGCCTCACTCACAAGTACTTGATTTCTAAATGGCCTAAATCCCACCACATTCGTAACTCTTTTAAAAAAAAGATTTTATTTATTTATCTTTAGAGGGGAAGGGAAGGAGAGAAATATCAATGTATGGTTGCCTCTAGTGAGTCCCCTGCTGGGAACTGGCCTGCAACCCAGGCATGTGCCCTGACTGGGAATCGAACCTCAATAGTGTGGTTCGCAGGCCCGCGCTCAATCCACTGAGCTACACCAGCCAGGGCATGAAACTCTTTAGTTCATCTTTCCCTCTTTGTCCTCACAGCCACTACCTTAGTTGGAACCACCATCATCTCCTACGTGGATTGCAGTAGGAGCTTCTAAACTCGTCCCCTGCCTTTCTTGTCTGCCTTCACCATGCCTAGGGTCGGGTCCTTCTAAAACACAGATCCAGATGTGTCTCTTCCATGGTCCTCCTGCCAACATTAAGAAATAAATCTGAACCTGGAGCTTGGTGGTACCCACTCTGGACCCACTCTGGGCTCTGGCCGTGTTGAAGTGCCTGTTCTTCTCTGGACTCAACATGTCTGCACTGGTCTCATGTCTTTGAATGTGTTTCTGAATCTTTTTTTCCTGAGCTTTACAAACCCAACCCACTCCCATTCTGCCTCCCAACTCTGTTCTTCTCCCTGTTGACTTCTACTGGACCTTCAGGGTGGGGATTTGGCTCCATTTATGATTAGATTATTTTCCTGATGTTCTTCCTTATTGTTCCAGCAATCTGGGTAAGATGCTAGGTCTAGGTTGTCTCTCAGCACTCCAAGTTTAACCTTGAAACTCACCTATTATGCTAATGTCTCTCTCCACCAGATACTGAGGTCCTTGAGGGCAGTCCCTGTCTCCTCCCTCAGTCCTCAGCCCCCGCAGTGCCTGGCATGCAGTCAATACTTAATTAACATTTCTGTGTTTGCTTGTTTTCATCTAGCCTATTCCACGAAGGATTTGAGGTATCTCATAGGAAAGATATGTAACAGTGAAGAAAACAAATATTAAAGCAAGAGCAAGAAAACTAGTGAAATAAATGGAAGTAGAATGAAGCCCAGAAAGGAAAAATAGATTAGCAGTTGCTAGCAAGCAGCTAAAAAATTGTCTTGGAATATTTATTCAATATATTTCTTTTTTTAAGATTTTATTCATTTTTAGAGAGAGGGTGAGGGAGGGAGAAAGAGAGGGAGAGAAACATCAATGTGTGGTTGCATCTCACATGCCCCCTACTGGGGACCTGGCCTGCAACCCAGGCATGCGCCCTGACTGGGAATTGAACCGGCAACACTTTGATTTGAAGGCCAGCACTCAATCCACTGAGCCACACCAGCCAGGGCTATTAAATATATTTTTGATAATGCATAATGCTGAAATCATGGCACAATCCTTTTATGGCTTATCATAGTATTTACCAAAGTCAAAATAGCTGAAAATTATTAAAATCCATGGACATTGTTTTCTCAAAAGTTTCTGGGCTATGAATTTTGAAGCCACATTTGTTTTTATGACTTTATCGTATTTTCCCACTCCAAGCTTTCCAGTGATGGTAGACATGCCATTTTAGATTATTATTCTGTACCCAACACCATACCAAATAGGAATACCCACAATTTTTACTTTACTTTTTAAATAAAAGCAAGGCTCCTGTGCATATGAAAACAATGGTATGAGACTATCTTCAAGGACATTTTCTATCTGAACTGGTAGAGGCCAATTATAAATCAGAAAACTAAAAATACTTAGGAAAATTACCACAGGTGATTTGTGTCCGGAGTCATGCCTTTACAGGAGTAACACTGATTAATAGCTCTTAGATTATTTGTTTAAATGTAGGGAACATTCATACTAATTTCTTTTTAAGGCAGTTTCACTTTTAAGCCATCTTCCTTGAAATTACAAAGAACTTTCAGTTGCATGGATAACTACACATCTGAAGGTATTTCCCACAAAATCACCTCAGGTTCCTTATTTTGAAGACCACATGACTCTCTTGGAAATGTCCTGACTTTTACTACCCTGCTTAACTAATTCATGTAAAAATATTCAGTAAAAATATTCAGTGCCACATGCACACTTCTGAATTCTCAGGCCACCCTTTGCAGTGTGAAAATGGTAATCACACAGAAAAAAGGCTGACAGTCACTGTGGTGAGATCTCTTCCAGCATGATTCTAGCTCTCCTTGTTGCCTTCTGGTGACTTCCAAGTATGACAGCTGCGACTCGGACACCTGAAGGAGAAATGCCACCCATGCTTGATGAAAAGGAGAGCCTCAGTGCATAACTAGCTTTTGCTCTGATAATCACTTTAATTTCATTCCACTCACGGAGAAATGGGTACCAACTCTGAGCTATGTGAGCCGTCAGTGAGGAAGCACATCTTCCACAGCGACCTGTTCAACCAAGGAACAATTTTTGTTCTACCCACCCTTCAGTTCCACACTGATGAAATGTACTTTCTGCCAAGAGCCATCCGGTGTTTCCACGAGCCTCACGGCCTCTTTATAGGCTTGTGACCAGCTATGATTATTCTACTTGAAAAGCTGCTTTGATTTATAGGTTTGAGGGGATAGTGTGAGCCTTACATTCTCAGGACATAGTAGGACAATGTGAAGAACTCTGCTTTCCAGGCACCCACAGGTTTCACCTGAATACATTTCAATTCAATGTGGCAGATGTTTGCTGGGGATCCACTGTGTTCGCAGGACAACGCTATGGGAAACAAAGATGGAAAAGAAAGTCTTGCCACAGGAAGTAGAAAAGCCCCCACACACTGCTTGGCATGTGGTGAGTGTTCGATGCAACATTGATGCTTTTTATATGTTAGTGGGACACCTATGATATAAAACAGTGCAGGAAATGTTAGAAAAGAGGTAAAGCAAGTGCTTGGAAGAAATGCATCAGGACAAGATTCACCAATAGTGGAGGAACTGGGAAGGCTTCCTGGAAAAGATGGTGTTCAGGTGAGGTCACCAAATATTCAGAGGATTTTTGTAAGGAGGCATTCTGGTGGCATGAACAATGAAGGGCATGCTTCAGAATTTGTAGTCTGTGGAGGCTCAATCACAGATTGCACTGTACATCTATAGCGGAAAATGTGGACGCACGGGCGGATCCCAGAGGATGAGCCCAGAATTAGGATGATAGTAGTTAAATGCATAGCATAAGCCCAGGCTGAATGCTGGAGACAGGAGGCCATGAGATGAGGTAGGAAACTAAAGCGTGTTCATTGTTATTCAGGGACTTAAAGACCACATTTCAGGGCAATGGAAGACTGAGATACGCTCTCTCTTTTTGTCTCCCTGAACTTAACAAAAGTATTACAATGATAGCTCTGGAAAGTACTTTTCATAATCATTATAGTTTGAAAATAAAATGAAAGGCCTTAAAAGTTGACTAAAATCTGCTTGACTGTAATACTTATTGATCTCTTAAATGTGTTATTTATTGATGGGAAAATTAAATTGAAATATTTACAATGAAGAAAGTTCCCAGTAATTGAACTCTGAATTCTCAAGCCCACAGGGATGACTGCTATTACAACATCGTGTGAATGTGTCTTCATAAAATGCTCGCTCCGCTGAGGCCCTAGGTTCCTATATTGCTGGTTTCATTACCTTCAAGAGATTATGGAATTTAAAAGTATTATCTACACTAAGAATGCTGTGTGTTTCTCTGATGGGCTTAAGGCATTCTACATACTTTAATTAAATCTCCTAATGTCCCTGTGAAGTAAGCAAGGGATCAGCAGAAGGTGAGTCACCAAAAAGTATCCAAGTAAAAGATGGGCCACAGGACACAGGATGAAATCCACTTTCAGTATTATTGTTCTTGTTTCACCAATGAGGACATGGTGTTATTATTCAGGCACTTCCACGGAAGGCAGAATACACTGCTATAAGCTATGTAAGCATCCCTTTGGAGACTATTAAAAAATGGTATAAAATCCATAGGTTTCTCCATGGATTGAGAGTCAACCAACACTTATTTTCTTTAATCCTCACCCAAGGATATTTTTATTGATTTTTAGAGAGAAAGGAAGGGAGAGAGAAACATCGATGTGAGAGAGAAGCAATCCCATATGGGCCCCCGACCAAGGATTGAACCCACAATCTAGGTGTGTGCCCTGATCAGGGATCAAACCCACAACCTTTTGGTGTACGTGGGACAATGCTTTAACCAACTGAACCACCTGGCCAGGGCTCTACCAATGCTTATTAATTAGCACTCAAAATATACAACAGAGAAAATAGACATCACCCTTTTCTTGGGAAAGAACACAGAACGAGAATCCCAGTCAGTGGGATGCATAATCTCTTATTTTGATTGGTTCCTCAGGTCACGGCTGACCTCTCTCCATGGCTTCCTTCCCTCCATACCCATGCTTCCCTCTGCTCAAGGGCGTGAATGGGCACTGGCCTGAGGAGGTCATCTTGGGGGTGAAGTTGGTTATGTTGAAGGCACAATGCAAATTGCAGGGTGAGACAAAATCCAAAAAAGTAGGAAACTGGACCTGTCTTGACCCTTGGTTTTACCCTGAGGCTAGTGGTATAGACTCTGAAGTCAACCTCTGAAAAACAAACATACTTGCAGTTATCATACATGATCTAGTTGATAAACCAATTCCACCTCTGATAGAGGAAGTGAAAGGGCCCAAACCACTTTACAGGACTATGACGCCACTCTCTCAATCCAAACGCCTTCTCACAGCTTGAAAAATACATTCATAGCTCCCAGGGAAACAGAGAGCCCAGTATGAAAAAAATTACAAAAAAAGAAATGCTGTTTTTTAAGTAATAATTTTGTATCACTGAAGTCTAAAAAACAAATTAATATACAAATAATGAAATCCTATGACAATATTTGATTGTCAGGTGGTCCCAGAAATGCGAAATATGTTTAAAATTGTTTAGATAATCAGAAATGAAAACACAAAATAAAAATTGTACTGATATTTTGTGGATCCTTAGGATTAAGAAAATTTGTTTTAAGGTCACCTTTATTACTGGGTCTAGAAAATACGGGAAGATAACAAGTTTTGCCTAGTCCTTAGAGAAAGACTGGGACACCTGAAAGAACCTCTTCTTAGGAAAGCCACGAAGTGATATACTAATAAAAGTAGCAAACAGCTACTCTTAAACTGATTTACTACGATGGGATCAAGGGCAAATTTGTAATAACTGCTTGTGGCATAGAGTAATCATCACTCTTTTCCTGTCTGAGGTGGCCCCCAAAATAAATAAATAACCATGCTCTAATGGAATTCTAAATTCTCTAGATTAAAAAGCCTTACAAAATTGGGAAAATTCCCTACGACCAAATACATTTTTAACTAATACTTTGTCACATATATGCATTTAAATTTAAAGGGGGTTTGATTGCTTATATGTTTCCCCATGAAAAATAAGGTGCCCTAGATTTCGAAAGATCTGTCTGGCACTATACTTTAATTTGCTATCTTAATCATTGCGATTCCCTGCTTTTTAAGAATTCACAGAAAGTACATATTTTAAATATTATTCAACATAACTAGTGATCCATATACTTGTATAATTATGCAAAAGTTTCTTTTCATTGTAGTTCTATTTTAACAATATTGCAGGTAAACAAAAGGACTATAATATGTATATTTTAATCATTACCCAAGGTTATGTTTTTAATCACTACTGAAGGTTATATTAGGGAAACAGGAAGTGAGGCAGAGAGACAGAAAAATCAATGTGAGAGAGAAACATCAATCGGTTGCCTCTTGTATGTGCCCCGACTGGGGGGATTGAACCCACAACATTTTGGTGTACATTGTCCTCAGTGTTCCAACCAGCTGAGCCATCCAGCCAGGGTGAGGGGAGGACTATAATTTTAATCTCTTCTTTGGATTAGATTTATATCTGCAACTTTAATAATTTCAATAAATTCCCTAAATAAAAAGGGTATTTTTAAATCAAATTACACATCTGCTATAACACATCAAAATACTAGATGCATCTAAATAAGATTTTGAATGTAAATGAATGGTTTTAAAGTAGGTGAAATAAATGTATTATTAAGTACTAAAACGATCAATACTGTATCATTAAAGTATGTAAGCTTCAATATATGTTAAGTGCTATTTGATCTCAGAATTTTTGAGCTGAAAGGGACTATGGAGATAGATCATATAATTCCATAACTTCATTTTTAGATGTAAATGCTGAGCCCCTGATCCTGTGAGGGCCAGATGGCCCAGACTACAACCCAGCCTCCCAACTTGTCAGGCAAGTTGAGATAGTTAATGTAAAATAATGGAGATATTTACTGTGAACATCACATAAGCTATCCTGCTGTCGATGAATGTGGAGCTAGTAGTCAGAGGTGGCGCCACCCATTGGCCCGAGAAAGAAGCTGTAGGACCAAAACAGCTTATGCCAGCTCCACTGTTGACTGGGCAAATGAAGCAAGCCACTTAATTGCGCTGTGCTTTCCTTTTCCTAATTACAAAAATAAGGACTCGAGTAATTGAGACTTCTCTACTTAAATTGGCTGTTGCAAGAAGAGGATAAAAATAACTCTGAAGCACATAGCATATCTAAGTGAGAACTCAATACTTAACAACAAAAAGCCAATCTTCACCATATTTAAAACAAGGAGTAATAACCACTCCGACTCATAATTAGGAGGGAGTATATGTTAGCTATTGTGTGTCCTTATATCATTGGAACAAGCTAACACAGGGGTGTATCTTACAAGCTTAGCCACTTAAATTTTCCTAGTTTTTCATAACCTGTGTTTATGTCCACCTAAGCCATCAGCTGAGGACAATCGGGAACTCTATGACTTCACAGGTCTGCTATTCATTCCTAAATAGAGAGAAGTGTTAATGAACTACCTGTGGTGTTGCCAATGGAATCGGAAAAATATAATATGGAGCCATCTTAAAACTGATATATGCAGGGCATAAACCCTGCCAAACACTATTTGCTAGTAGGAAAATATAGTGTCCTGAGTGATATGAAAAAATCTCCCAGTTTGAGCTGACCTTTAGAAAACAAACAAAAACATATCAACTGAATTCTCTTGAATAAGAGATAAACATTGCAATGGGGAGAGATGGGAGAAATTAATAAGTAAGCTTTTTAAATACTGTATAATACAAATCTTAGAAGAAAAAAATAATACATACTACACATAGTGAAGTGTCTGAAAAAAATATGCATAGATGCTCGCTCATTCAGGTCATTGGTAGGTGATAACAATTTTTTTTTGTTTTTTTTCCTACTTTGTGCTTATGTTTTATGTGATTTGGACATGAACTAATTTTGCTATATTTTTGAAAAGGTTACTCTTACCTATTTGCGTTGCAGTTGTGGGAGGTAAGATACAATTATGTCCGCTTTGAAAATGAAACAAGGAGACTTGAAATGTTAAGTGGCGGTAGTGCTAGAGATGGCAGTTGGGTCCAAGGGTCTGTGTCCTGCTCTCGGCTTTGGTTACACAGAGGGCTAGCAGAGAGGGGCAGAGCCTGGGGAGGCCACCATGACTGAGCTTTCACACCCAGTACTCATGGGCACAGCGGGAAATGGTTTCTATCCATTCCTGAGCTTACATTTGACACGAATTCTTTCCCCACAGTTTTTGTTTCTGCATTGCGTGTCTCCATCTTAAATTTAACCAAGTATTGCTTTCAGTGTTTAATTACAATTTAATGGTAACACTACTTGCATTCCAATTAGCTTTTAGTTTTCACATCACGAAAGTGCATCCAAGTTATTGTGTCATTATAATCTCGTGTTATAATGGTTTCATAATGCAAGTCCCTGCAGGGTTGAATTAGTAGTTTCCTATGGTAATCGCCCATCACTATAATATCATAATCACATAGTACAGTCCCCACATGCTTCCACTGCAATCATTTTGACATTGTAAGAGCATTTTAATAGTATTAGCATAGATTCTCCAGAGAAATCATCTCATTGTCACTGCATTACCATATAAGATTAATTGTGATGGAGCCGTGTTGTTCTGATATGAAAGCTTTAAAAAAAGTGGTACTCAGCAATAAAGCATTTCACTTCTAAAAAGCAGATTCACCATGCAACCCCTAGCTGAATAGATGGCCTTCCACATGATGTTAAGATTTTTTGTTTTGGTTGGTTTTCTTCCTTTGTTGGTTTAGGACTTGCAACGTGGATAAACTAGGTCAGGCCCCATGTGGTGCTGAAACAAAAAGCAGACTTGGCCCCTGTCTGCAGGGAGTTTACAGTTTCATCAAGATTACAGTAAATGATATACATCATATACATAAACACAGTTAAGGCTCTTAGGGTGTGCCCTGGTCCAGTAGCTCAGTTGGCCAGAGTGTCATCCTGATCGACCAAGGTTGTGCCTGTGATCCCCGGTCAGCGAATGCATAAATGGGTGAACAGCAAATTGATGTTTCTCTCTTTGTCTCTCTCCCTCTCCCCATTCCTCTCTCTCTCTAACAATCAATTTAAAAACAGACTCAGGAAAAACAAAGTGCTATGAAGGAATATTTCATAGATGTATGAGTAACCAAATAAGCTTTTCCTGAAGATAGAATGTTTGATGAACAACTAAAGCGTTAAACATATTAAACATAAAGACTGAACAGCAGAAATGGAGTGTGTGTAATCAGGGTCCATTCACTGACTCTGGGAAGAAGGAAGGCCACCAAACACACTGGCAGTGGACACTGCCCCAGCCCACCCTGAGGAGAAAGCGAGACAACAGGCTATGGCAGGACACCTCTCTGCACGGCCTCCACTGCTTCAGTGCACAGTGGGAGCCGCACCTCATTGCTCAGAGAAGAATGAGCTGGGGTGTTCTCTGGAAGCATCCGATTGAGGGCTAGGAACAAGGAAACTCCAGCTCAGAAAAGCGCTGCCTGGACCTTAAAACCCTCTCTGGTTTGTCGCCACAGTGTCAAATGACTGTGTTGTGCCCATGACGAATGACACACACTGCAGAGGCTGACAGGGTATTGTGTTCATTGAAGGGCCTCTAATCCTCTGGTTCTCTCTGGAGACACCACTGGAGAATTGCAAAGGGATTATCCTGACTCTCAAGGCACTAACAACGGAGGAATTAACAACTGGCAATGTCTCTGGAATTCTTAAAGACTCACTTGTCTTCTTGGTTATGGCAAATCACTGGCTTTGAAGGGTAATGGCCGCTAAACTTCCCTTTCTCGTCTTGTGGGCGTCTGGAGATCTCAGAACTGCTCCGTGGCGCAGTTTCCTAAAAGAAGTGGCAACACTTTTTAAACTGGAATACAACAAGGAGAAACATATGCTCTCTAAGTGCTCAGAGCTACTCTTACCAGCAAGCTGTGGAGCAATACAGACTTATTACATAAAACGAGCCATCCTTCCTTTGGAAGTTGTTTTTAATTTTATAGGTAAAGTCTGCAGCACTCGCCACCCTCTTCTTCCTTGAACTCTTGTTTAGAGATCTCATGAAACTAAACTCTCACTTCTTAGCCTAGTCTTCAGAGTAACTCATTTCATACATTTTCCATTACGAATTCATACTGAAACTCATTTTTATTACATGTGATTATTAGTTTTATTATTATTTTCTCTTTTATTAAACATACAGGTTAAAAATAAAAAAGTCGGGATGTTTGAATCCAAGTGTACTAACCATATGAACAGAAATTTTACTTATTATATAAAATATATCTTGACACTGCTTCAAAAATACTAGTTTTCCTCTTTTATTCAAATATATTAAAGGCAACAGACAGCATTCCTAACAATATTCAATAGGTTAATCTTTTATTTGCTATAAACAATAGTTAGTAGCTATAAAATATCTGAGTGCCAGCAAAAATTAATGTTAACTTACTAAATTTCAAAAATTAAAGACTGCACACAGATGGAACAACCTAAAGAAAGCTCTTATGAACAACATATCATTATTTTCCCAAGAGGAGGAAAAGCTAGAACTTTAAATATATCTCCAAAAAGTTAATTTGCTAAAAGCATGTCTTTGGGCATATCACCTATTCTGTGGGCCTGTCTTCTCACTAATAAAACAAAGGATTTAAACAAAGTGATATCTTTTAAG
This sequence comes from Sturnira hondurensis, assembly GCF_014824575.4. Classification (NCBI taxonomy): domain Eukaryota; kingdom Metazoa; phylum Chordata; class Mammalia; order Chiroptera; family Phyllostomidae; genus Sturnira; species Sturnira hondurensis. Next base: position 2,461,725 of record NW_028085119.1, on the reverse strand, counting down.
TTCCTTCTGAATGCAAATTCTATGCTTCCACCTGAAGAGGCATTAAATGACCACTAAATCCACCTCAGTGGCAGCTCCACCACTAATTAGTTCACCATGTTTAGATATTAAATGAATGGGGACATATACAAGGTCTGTCCAAGATGTATCCAGCCATGTATTATGAAAAATAGACATTTATTGAAGAAGATACAAGAAACACTGTACATAGGACCATGATGTCTCAGTCCCCTTCAAGGCAGCCACCGTGGGACCTCACCCAGTTTTCCCAACTGCCATCAGCTGCCCTGTTATATTTTCCTGAACCTCAGTAACAGTCTGAAATCTCTTCCCTTTCAAAGGTGATTTTACTTTTAGAAAAAGCCAGAAGTCCCAGGGTGCCAAATCTGGGCTATAGGGAGGCTGAGTCACCTGGGTGATTTGATGTTTCACCAAAAAACTCTGCAGGCCTTCCAGAATGTGGATCACTTTCAGCAGATGCTCAACCACCATTTGTGCCACACTTTACTTGCACTGGACTCACTGCATTGTCCCCAAACACCTCTGAGTCATCCAAATAGTTTCCCCAGAGGAATGTTCAAGTGTAATGCAAAAATTGTTTTTAATATATAATCTTTATTACATTTTTCCCATTACCATTTAACCCACTTATACCCCCTGGCCCAGCAATCACCACACTGTTGTCCATGTCCATGAGTTCTTTTTCTTTTTTGTTAAACCCCTCTAACCCTTAGCCTCCATTCACCCCTTAGCTGTCATCTACTCTCCAACTATGAGTCTGCCTCTGTTTTCCTTGTTAGTTCACCTTGTTCCTTAGATTCCACATATGATTGAATACATAGGGTAGTTGTCTTTCTCTCACTGGCTTATTTCACTTAGCATAATGTTCTCCAGGTCCATCCATACTGTTGCAAAGGGTAAAATTTCGTTCTTTTTTACAGCTGAGTAGAATTCCATTGTGTAAATGTCCCATAGTTGTTTTATCCACTCATCTATTGACAGACACTTGGGCTGCTTCTATATCTTGGCAATTGTAAATAATGCTGCAATGAACATAGAGGTGCTTATGTTCTTTTGAATTAGTGTTTTGGGTTTCTTTGGATGTATTCCCAGAAGTGGGGTCACTGGGTCAAAAGGTAGATCCACTGTCGATTTTTTGAGGCATCTCCATACGACTTTCCATAGTGACTGCACCAGTCTGCATTCCCAGCAATGGTGCAAAAGGGTTCCCCTTTCTCCACATCCTCACCAGCACTTGTTGTTATTGATTTATTGATGATAGCCATTCTAACAGGTATGAGACAATATCTCATTGTCATTTTTATTTGCAAATCTCTGATGATTAGTTATGTTGAGCATCTTTTCATGTGTCTATTGGCCATCTGTTTTCTTCTTTGGAGAAGTATCTATTCAGGTCCTTTGCATATTTTTTTAATTGGCTCGTTTGGTTTTTTGGTGTTGAGTTTTGTAAGTACTTTGTAAATTTTGGATATTAACCCCTTATCAGATGTATCAGCAAATATGTTCTTCCATTCTGTGGGTTATCTTTTTATTTTGTTGATGATTTCCTTTGGTGTGCAAAAACTTGTTTGATGAAGTCCCATTTGTTTATGTTTTTCTTTTGTTATCCATGCCCAGGGTGATATATCTGATAAAAAATTCTCTGAGCAATATCTGAGATTTTGCTGTCTATATTTTCATCTAGGATTTCTGTGGTTTCAGTTCTAACATATAAGCCTTTGATCCATTTTTAATTTATTCTCATATGTGGTATAAAAAGGTGATCTAGTTTCATCTTTCTGCACCTATCTGTCCAATTTTCCCAACACCATTTATTCAATAAATTACCTTTAGCCCATTGTGTGTGCTTGTTTCCTCTGTCAAATATTTTTTTAATTTTAAAGCTTTTATTTAAAAAATTTCACTCTGCTAATTAAATGTAAATAATGAAGCATGCATATACTTTTATTTTAATATTTCATTCCTACCCATTAAATGTTTTTAAATATTTTATTCATTATGCTATTACAGTTGTCCCATTTCTGCGCCCCACCCCCACTCCCCTCCACCCTGCACACCCGCTTCCACCCACATGCTTCCACCCACATTCCCCGGCTTTAGTTAATGACCATGTGTCATACATATAAGTTCTTTGGCTTCTATATTTCCCATACTATTCTTACCCTCCCCCTGTCTATTTTCTACCTACCATCTATGCTACTTATTCTCTGTACATTTTCCCCCTTTTTCCCCCTCCCACTCCCCTGTTGATAACCCTCCATGTGATCTCCATTTCTGTTGTTCTGTTCCTGTTCTAGCTGTTTGCTTGGTTTGTTTTTGTTTTAGGTGTGGTTGATAATAATTGTGAGTTTGCTGTTATTTTACTGTACATGTTTTTTATCTTCTTTTTCTTAGATAAGTCCCTTTAGCATTTCCTATAATAAGGGCTTGGAGATGATGAACTCCTTGAACCTGACCTTATCTGAGAAGCACTTTATCTGTCCTTCCATTCTAAATGAAAGCTTTGCTGGATAGAGCAATCTTGGATGTAGGTCCTTGCCTTTCATGGCTTGGAATATTCTTTCCAATCCCTTCTTGCCTGTAAGGTCTCTTTTGAGAAATCAGCTGACAGTCTTAAGGGCACTCCTTTGTAGGTAACTCTCTCCTTTTGACTTGCTGCTTTTAAAATTCTCTCCTTATCTTTAATCTTGGGTAATGTGATTATGATGTGCCTTGGCATGTTCCTCCTTGAGTCCAACTTCTTTGGGACTCTCTGAGCTTCCTGGACTTCCTGGAAGTCTATTTCCTTTCCCAGACTGGGTAAGTTCTCCTTTACTATTTGTTCAAATAGTTTTCCCCTTGTTTCTCTTCCTTTTCTCCTTCTGGTACCCCTATATATCAGATGTTGGAACATTTAAAGATGTCCTGGAGGTTCCTAAGCCTCTTCATTTTTTTTTTTTTTGAATTCTTGTTTCTTCATTCTTTTCTGGTTGAATGTTTCTTTCTTCCTTCTGGTCTACCCCATTGATTTGAATCCCATTTTCCTTCCCACCACCATTGGTTCCCTGTACATTTTTCCTTTTTCACTTAGCATAGCCTTCATTTTTTCATCTAATTTGCAACCAAAATCACCCCTTCTGTGAGCATCCTGTTCACCAGTGCTTTGAACTGTGCATCTGATAGGGCTGGCTACCTCTTCATTGCTTAGTTGTATTTGTTCTGGAGGTTTGATCTGTTCTTTCATTTGGGCCATTTTTTTTTTGTCTTGATGTGCCTGTTACATAGTGAGGGGCGGAGCCTTAGGTGTTCACCAGGGCAGGGCAACCCAGTCTTTGGGTTGACGCTAAATGTGGGATAGGGGTCTGAGAGGGAACGATGACGCTTGCTCAGCTCTTTGCCAGATCTCAGCCACTTCCCCCACTTCCCACAAGCAAACTGGGCCCTTCTGCTACTGATTCCCATGTGGGTGGGTTTGTGTACATTCTATGACCCTGCAGGTCTCTCCAATGAACTCTCCTGTGAGGCTGGGAGTCTCCCCCGGCACCTCAACCCCCACAGGTGTTTTCAGTTGGTGTTTTGAGGCTTTATTTCCCCGAGCTGGGACCCTGGGTTGTGAGGTCTGTCTCACTCCACAGTTTCGCCTGGTCTATCTGCGTGTGAATGTGGGACTGCCCGGTCTGCCAGCTGCCGCTTTGCTGTGAGTCCTTTCTGACAAGCTGCCCAACTCCCCCCCTCATATGGGTCTGTGTCTTCTTTAACTCTGTTTGTTGGACTTCCATAGAGTTCAATTGCCTGTCAGTTCTGGTTGGTTTTTTGTTTGTTTGTTTTAAAATTGTTGTTGTCCTTATTTTGGTTGTGCAAGGAGATGCAGTGTGTCTACCTACACCTCCATCTTGGCCGGCAGTCTCTTCTGTCAAATATTAATTGACTATAAGTGTGGGTTTCTGGGCTTTCTGTTCTGTCCTGCTGATTTATATTTCTGTTTTTATGCTAGTATCATGCTGTTTTGATTACAGTGGACTTATAGTAAAGTTTGATATTAGGCAATGTGATTCCTCCAACTTTGTTCTTCTTTCTCAGAATTGCTGTTACTAGACAGGGCCTTTTGTGTTTCCATATAAATGTTTGAAATATTTGTTCTAGTTCTATGAAGCACATTATCAGAATCTTGATAGGAATTGCATTGAATCTCTAGATTGCTTTGTGTAGGCAATTCAAAATTTGATGCAGATTCATTGCTCTGCTCAGTCAGTCATTTTGAATGCTATGCCACACAGCACACCTGCTCACTCAACAACGTCTACCTCCCCCACTGACTAGTACAGTGAAGTGGTCATTGTTCACACATGTGCATTTCAGTCCATGCTCCTTGGCTGCCGGGTTACATCAATGACGTGCAGTTCTCTTTATGTCAATAGTGGCTGGATCTTTTCTGGACAGACCTCGTTATGTCATAGAAAACCAGGCAGAACATTTCTCTATAAGGATTGTAAAACCTATCGAAATCTTTCTCTACACTAATTCTTCTTCTGATTTCCCATTAGGACAAACCAAACTCCAACAAACCATATCACAGTATTTACGCTCAACTTCTGATTATTAATAACAGATGAATATAATAAAAATTACCAGAAGTTCCAGACTTTTACTTATTTATTATCACTCTTTATACTACTTATGAGTAAGAGTAAAATAGCATAAAATAAGGGTGACTCGATTAACCCTCAAATAAATGACGAGTTCCTCAAACCATGTGAGGAGCTGAAAAGTCTTGGCTATGTCCCCAGTAACAGCTAAAACAATCTATCGTCTACCTGTGTGTATGTGTGTGTGCATTTACAGACACATAGGAAGTTTTAACAGCTCCTAGTCATCACAGTGCAAGTACAGAACCCATTCTAAAAATTGTTTTGTTCCAATTTTACAACAAAGAATTATTTTGTCTTTTTGTGGAAGGTGAGACACGTAAAGAAGTCAGTCATCTGCTTGTTTTTTGTCAGTGTTTTCAGATGGTGTGCTATACAGCCCACAGGTGGTTCACACTGATTTTAAGTGATATGTGGACATTCAAAAATGCTTTAAACAAGTGTTTGTTTATTTTAATGTATTTTATGAAAAAAGTAAAAAATATTATAAGAATGTGATTTCATGAATATTATGGCCTAGGATGAGGCTGAGGTAAAACAATGGGTAGGTTTGAAGAAAAATATTATGTGATTAGTAGTAATAAAGGTAGTACACAGGCATAGCAAATACTCTTAAAGATGAAATGAGAGTGAATCAAATTTGATATTTGATGGCTATTAATAATAATGAAGTTATTCATTCATTCTGAATATACTGAGTTATTGAAAATTAAATGGCATTTCATGTCTCTATAATGTCCTGAAACACATTTATTTATTTATGGTCAGTTAAAGAACTAACTCCTGTTCTAGGGATAACACCCCCTAGTATATCAGAAATATAATCTTGACTTCTAATTAGTCAGAGAAAGCTATTATCCAATTTTAACTCTCAGACTTTTTTATTGACCTTATAATTGATGTAAATTTTAAATGATGTAGATTTAAATAAATATAAGCTGCAAAGAAAATGTTCAGACATAGAACAGCCACTTAGTAAACTTTCTAGTTTTTCTGGAATAAAACTCTAAAATTTAATACATCATTCTGTGTATAGAAAAAACATATAAAGAAACTCTCCTTTAATATTAATGTTGTAAAATTACTACATTATACACAATAATTACTGAAGGCATATTTCAGTTATGTAATTACTTACACAAAAATAAAAATGAAGGAGTGGAAACAGGTTCACAAAAAAACTACGTATCTTGCCCTGGCTGGTGTAGCTCAGTGGATTGAGCGTGGGCCTGCCAACTAATGGATCACTGTTCGATTCCCAGTCAGGGCACATGCCTGGGTTGCAGGCCAGTTCCCAGTGGGGGACACATGAGAGGCAACCATACATTGATATTTCTCACCCTCTCTCCTTCTCCTCCCCTCTAAAGATAAGTGAATAAAAATTTTTTTTAAAAACCATGTATCTTTATACAACACAGTGAAAATTCCACATAAAAAATCCTTTACTATATTGATTTGTCTATCAAAAAGCAAAGCAATTTAGAAATTAATCCTTTTGACCTCACTGTAGCAAAAATAAGTAGCAGCACAGGTCCATGAAGTAGCCTGAATACTAGAAACTATCTGTTCTTGTAAGTATTTTACATCTAACAATTAAATGAAATTCAGTAGACAAGAATATATAGTACTATAGCGAATCTTCATGGAGATCATTTTTAACTTGGATCTCTTGGCTTAAAATATTTTGATCTTTGTAAACTCATAGACAAAAAGTGAAACGACAGGGTCTGGGAGGAATGAAGAAGGTCAGAATGGGGCCCTGCGACTCGATTTTCAAGAACCTTCTCCCTCTCCAGGTGAAATATGGCTGTACAGTCAAAGTCTCAGTTATGTCAGTACTGAAAAGTGCAGATTATTGACCCCTTAGTCACAGAGTTGCTCCAAAATATGTAGTTACATGGGAGCAAGAGGACCACCTTCAAGATATACTTTTCTGAACAATAATATGGCAAGTTCAAAGCATCACAAGCTTAAGGGAATAGATGCAGAAATGTGAGGCTCATAGGTGAGGCCTAGGGCAGTTCCTAATCCTACATGTGGAAACTGGGAGAACTTGGATAGGTGCTGGCAGTAACAGGCAGGCACAGGGCTTTCAGTAACCTTCCTCTAAGGTACACTCAGCGATCTTTTCTTGACAAGTGTTCGCCTGTAAAGATCCATTTGAAACAGTGGAGAATACTTATGTAGAAAGTATTGGGCAGGAGGCATGAGCCAGGCATGGTGCCTTGGAAGCAAGTGGCCTCTTCATGAATTCCTGTGTTAAATGGATTTCTGCAGTGGCAAATGGAAAAATCTCTGAGGTTCGATGCTGAACATGGAGAAAATGCAGCCTGGGAAGCTCAGGAACTGGTACAAAGGCACTGACTCATGAAGTGTCATACACCAGGGAGAGATAAAAGCATGCCAAATAATCTAGGTCAACACTAGCAAAGATGCTCTTACAGCCTTTCCTGAATGAGGGCTTCCTCAAAACTTTTCTATAGAGTGACTGACAGTAAAAAACTCATTATTCTGCATACACATGTCTTCTCTAATATATGCATGGAAGGAGGCTAAGTATTTCACTCATTTCTATTTTTTTTAATTTTATTTTATTCAACTTTTTAATATGGGTATTTTCAAAAGTTCACAAATGTAGAGAGAATAGTGTAGTGAACCCCGGTCTCCATCACCCAGCTTCAACAACAAATTCCAATTAAAGAGTTTTGCAAGGGGCCTTGGCTGGTATAGCTCAGTGGATTAAGTGTGGGCCTGTAAACCAAAGGGTGGCCAGTTTGATTCCCAGTCAGGGCACATGCCTTCGTTGTGGGCCATGCCCCGAATTGGGGGCACATGAAAGGCAACCACACATTGATGTTTCTCTCCCTGTCTTTCACCTTCCCTTGCCATCTCTCCAAAAAATAAACAAATAACATCTTTTTAAAAAGTTTTACAAGGGGAAAATAATGTTTTGTAGCTCATTCCAAACTGTCAACCAATTATCCAAAATATTACTAACCTACTCCTATACATCCATATGACAATCCTGTAAGGATTTCCGCATATTAATTTACTATGAAAGACATTTTTTAAAGATTTTATCTATTTTTAGAGAGAAAAAAGAGAGGGAGAAAGAGAGAATTATCAATGAGTGGTTGCCTCTTGCATGCCCCCTGACTGGGAACCTGGCCCACAACCCAGGCATGTGCCCTGGGAAATTGAACTGATGACTCTGTGGTTTACAGGCTGGTAGTCAATCCAATGAGGCACACCAGCCATGGCTGTATGAAAGACATTCCTGATTATTAAAAAAACACTATGCTTCTAGTCTGAAGGAACACTGAATGCTGTACAGAATCAACTATAATGTGCATGATAAATGTAGACAGGTGATGGTCAAACTGAAGTCTTTGATGTGTTCATTCCCAATATGTCTTTAAATGTAAGAGCTTTTCCAGCTTCTTAGGTTTCTCATCTCTCTTCAGAGATTCTTCTGTGCTTTTTTTGGGGGGGACCTTTTGATAATGAGGAGGCAATAGTGCACCACACATTTAAACACCATGAAACAAATGTCACCCTCTAGGGGCATCGGAGATAGGACCACAGTGTACTCTATCCTATTGCCTTTTTTTGATGACGCAGTATATGAATGAGTCATAGCAAGTTTTTGATTCAGAGCAGAAATGTTGGGTAAAGATATTTGTGAATTGTTACAACAAATATTTGAATAGTTGTTCAGATGGCAAGGTATACTTGATTATGAATGTTTTATGATTAACAGCTTAATAAACTATATGGAATTCATTTAATAGAGTTTCTTCAATTTTTATCTAATTATGTTGGTGTTTTAAGTCACAAACATACAGCTCTCATCTAAGTAATGTTACGTTCCTAACCTGCTTAGACCCTTCAAAGATCTGTGGTTATCACTTGCTTTCTCAAATTTGATAATTAAAGAAAATAATTCTTAAGAATGGTACTTTCCTGAGGCCATTATTAAGGACTGAAATGTGACACCCCCACAAATTCCTATGTTGAAGCTCTAACACCCAATACCTCCGAATGTGACTGTATTTGGAGATTCGGTCTTTAAAGAGGTTATTACATTACAATAGGGCTGTTAGGGTAGACCCTGATGCAGTAGGGCTATCTTGTGCAGTTATGGAAAGGGATCAGGATGCAGACAAACAGGCAGACAGACCATGTGAGGACACAGGGAGGAGGAGCTATCTGCAAGCCAAAAAGAGGGACTGCATTAGAAACCCAATCTGCCAACAACTTGATCTTGGACTTCTAGCCTCCAGAATTATGAAAAGGTTTGTTTCTATTGTCTAAGTCACCCAACCTATGACATTTTGTTATGCTAGCCCTAACAAACTAATACAGTCAATAATAGAGGTTGTCTAACTTAAGCTACAGAGTGGCCTTTAATTACATGTGGAAGATCTGGGTTCATAAAGTGAGTACGAAATTTGTCAAATGGGCTGGCGAGGCATATGCAATACAGTGTAACCCTTTTTGACAAATTTTGATGACAATGAGGTGGTAACTCAGTGTATGGACTCAGAGTATAAATAAATCACTATTGCTGTTGTTTGTCGGGGCCTCATAGGAAAGCTTGCTGAACAGTTGAGCATATTCCACAAAGGACATATGTGGAAGACGAATAATGTGAGGTACTCCTGAATTGGGGCTCCCACTTTATATTTCCTCCAAACTTTCAGAGACCAAGGCATAACATTTAACTTTTCAGGTATATAAGGTAGGTAGTAGTAATGGGACACACAGATGTGACCCCTGAGGGTTTATGAACATGATGAGCTTCAGGGTTTATGAAAACATTTTAAATATTACAGAAATCAATACATATATAACTTTGAAAATAATAAGCTATATTAAAAAAGAAATCATTGTTGGTACACAATAATACTGAGGATTTTGTGCTTGTAGTGGACATTCATTTATACAAAGGAGCCTTAAATTAACAACAGTATTTACCAATATTCTCTTCAAAATGCCTTTGAAACACTATATAAATATCCAATTAAGATAAGCTATTATTACTCTGGGTTTAATGAAAAGGACTAATAATTACTACTTTAGCAATTTCCATGAAAAATGATTCAGTGTTTGTTTACTGATCACAACTGTGAGAACATGCCACCTTTTTGGTGAGTAGGGAACAGAAAAAAACAAAAGGTTGTTTAACTAAGTGAATTCAAGGAAAGACAGCGGATGATTAAGAACTAAGAACCATGATGGGTGAAAACAGAGAATTTAATATGCATGGCGGAGACCACAATTGGCAGAAGGCTATTTATGAATACTGCCAGTACTCAGGGTTGCAGACTGACAATGGAGAATCTTTGGCCATGCCCTGAACAACATAATTCATCACACTAGTGCTTGGAGCAGTCATGTCCAAGCAATCTATCATCATCATATCACTCATGTGAGTGAGAGAGGGGGAGAACTTTGATTGTGAACCTCTAGGGAGAGTAGATTTATAGCTAACATCCTTAAGGCAGCACATCTCTGCCCACAGCGAAATGATCCCTGCTTCACTTCTGTTTAAGTCAGACTAAAAGAGTGAATGTATTGCCACCAGGACATTGAGAGCAAAAACCCAAGTCTAATACTCTTAGGTCAGAAATTAGATAGCCAGGAAATTGCATTTAAAAATACTCTTTGCAGCTGCTTTAAAAAAATTAGTAGATGGTAACTAGGGATGATACATTTCAAATACCCTTTAATGACAAAACAATTTCTGAAATGCATCCATTGATAACTACATCTGAAAGACTTGTCTCTTAGCAATGAGCCTGTGAATATTCCCCTCCATATTGGAAAACTTGGAAGGATGCTGAAGATTAAATTTGTATGTATATATACATGCAGTACATATGTATAAAGTTTGGTTCTCAAACAATTTGGCTCTTGACCAAGTTGTTATGCAAAAAATGTCTCAATTGTCTAACAAAACTTCAGGTCTTGATTCCATACCCAACAACCCTTTCAAACTGATACCTATATGATCAGTCATGAATCTCTCAGGCAACAAACAAAAATGATTCAGTTTTTAAACAAATCACTTTTCAAACAGTTTTCTGGAACAAATTAAGTCTGAGAACCAAAGCTCCACTATATATACAAACACACACTCATATATCTATATATCTATTTCTAGATATATATAAATATCTAGATTTCTATATATCTATACCTATCTATCTATCTATCTAGATTTCTATATATCTAGAAATAGATATATAGATATATAGATATTGTTTCTCAAAATAAAAATTAGAGCCTTAGTTACTATCCTATCCCTTCTGGGCACTGAACCTTTATATATTTTCACTTTAACATTAGCTGCCCCTAGAGAATGTATTAAACAACTAAATGTCATATTTGCCACCTTTGATTACAATCATGAAGCTGACTTGAGCATTACGGAAACAAGTGCACCTGCCAGCTTACCAACGGTAAGAGAAATATTAGTCATAAGAGCAATCCTCATACAACATCTTCCTTCTTAGGTCCCTGAGGTGTCTGGCAAACTGGACAGACCAAAAATCCTTGCAGGCATCTGGCTCAGACCTTACCTGAATATATTAGTCAGGATAGGATAGGGTATGCTGCAGTAACAAGCAAATCTTCAAATTGTAGGAACTAAAGACAATAAAAGCTTATTTCTAGCTCACACTGTATGTCTAACACAGAATGACAAGGGAACTCTGCTCACTGTCTTCATCCCATGACCCAAGATGTCAGAACAGCCACAATCCAGAAATTGGTGGTTATCCTAGCAGAGGGGAAGAGTGTGTGACACATCTCTCACTAGGTTTTAAAGCTTCTACCTTCAAGTAACACACATCACTCTTCTTGTATTTTACTGACCAAAGCAAGACACATGGCCATACCTAATTGGGAGGGGACAGAGAAATGGTTCACAGTCATGACTGCCACTCTGAGTGGATAGAGGCATTTCTACTCAGACCAATATTGTTTTCATAAAACGGGTAGTCAGAACCACAGAGCCAGTTTGTGCCAGGTGGCCAGATAGGAAGAGGTATTTTATTTTTATTCTTTTTTTTCAATGAGGGAGGGATATCTATGAATGAGAAGGGTTTTTTTTTTTAATGAAAGTCTTTAGAAAAACAGGGATCATTGAAAATACCCTCTAAGGAGCACCTAAAGAAAACAGAGAAAGGAAGCCACATTTGGTGTATGAGAAGCATATTCAACAACCATCTCAGGTCCTCTTATTAACAGTGAAGTTCATGGGACCACTGAGCAGGACACAGCTTAATCAGGAATTCTCAGCATTGTTACTGTATGGTTTTTAGGGTGTTTAAGGCATTTGGAGAGAGGTTCCTCCTATAATAACACTTAAAGCATATGGTAACAAGGATGGATATTTTCCAAGATCAGCTGCTCCTCCCATGCTATACAGTTCATTATTTTGTCTTTAAGCTTAATTTCCAAGAGCAACCTCTAAATGTTGGGAACTGCCCTGCCTTGTTTCAGGAGCTGTAAACCCCCCATAGATAAGGTTGAGCGAGAAACCTCCGGAATGCGAGCCACAAGGAGACAAAGCTTGTCTCTGGTAGCAAATGTTGCCTCGACTTACTCCCCTGCCCCAATGCATGGTCATATAGTCGATGACAGGTAAGACTCCTCAGAGGAGGGGCAACCTAAGCCAGACACGAACATTTGGGAGGCCATCATGGAAGGACTCAGGGGGCTGCAACAAATAGGGAGTGATAGACTCGCACCCCCCCACTATTCTGACATAGCCCAGTCCCCATGTCCTCTGGGAGAAGTGCTTCTTGGCTCTAATCCACTGAAGCCTGAAAACCTGTGATGAGGAGGCGGTGCAGCCCCTTGACAGCTAGAGTGGGATCGGGGTGATCTGGCATAAGAAAGAATCCCTAACAATCCTGTGAAACCTGCTTTGCTAAGAATGCTTTTAGTTAAGTGATAAAAGCCCGAGCAGAAAATGAGTTTGTTTTCCCAAAATCTTGTAGCCCTTTAGCTAATAGACCCTGACGCAGAAGAAGCCCTAATAGTTCTCTGTATGCTATCTACTGTTTACTGCCTGACAATGATTAATAGGTTGTACCTGAACTTCTGTGCAAAAAAACCCCAACAATAAAAGCCTGTCTAGGCAAGGGTCGGGGCGCTCTCCCCTTGAGAGGGTGGCCAGGCCGTCCTGAGGCTCTCCCCCCTTGAGGGAGTAGCCGTGCCATCCTTTTTCCTCCACAGGACTTGGCTGTCCGTGTGAATTTGTCTTGATTTTCCACCCATAATGCCGCGGGCACTGCAGGCCAGTGCACGTGTCATCTAAAAGCCGTATAAGGGAATTTTCTACCTACTACTACAATTCCAGGGAGACAAGGCCAAGCCTCAGGCCGAGGGGTCACTAAATCCATGGGCATAGGCTTTCCAAGAGTTTATATGTTCTATCTGTGTATGTGTTCTATTGCTCTTTGCTCCTGTCTGGATCAAAATTGAACTAGTCACACTTCAAGTTACATTAAATTGCACTTTTTTCAGAAAAATCTTTTCTGTTCAGCCACACTTTATGCATTTCTTGTCCTTTAAACTTGTCCCGTGAAACCTGTCTTCTAGTTAAGTTACCTTAGAATACACATTGTCCTTGTTCCCCATCCTCCTCCCTGGCCATCTTCCTTTGCTGGCTTCTCCTGTACTGACCACTAAACATCAGGCTTATCCACACTGGTCCAGGGTCCTCCTCCCTTCTCGATTTCTCTCCTTGGGTCCTCATGTACATTTCCAACAGCCTCATATAGCAAGATGTATGACTCTGAAATAACTATCCATAGCCCACATCTCTCCTGGGAGCTACAGTAGATTATACCCAACAGCGTACATGACATTTCCCCTTGGACATCTCATGCACCTTGTGGTCGGCAGCCTCTGCAGTAGCCCCAAACAACTCTACCCCTCCTGGGACTCACACCCTCCCACAGCGCATCAGAGTGGTCTGTGTGACCCAAACCCACAGAACCGACTGGATGCCTCATCTGGAGATGAGGCTCTAAACAAAGGGGTGGCTTCTCCCTTGGCTTCTCTTGCCTGGGGGAAGCAGTCCTATGGAGAGGTTCATATGGCAAGGAACTGAAGTCTCTGGCCAACAGCCAGCTGGTCTGTCAATAGCCACACAAAAAGGCCAAAAGCAGAGCTTACAACCCCAGTCAAGCCTTGAGATAACTGCAGCTTTGGCCGACAGCTTGACTGTCACCTCATGAGAGACGCTGAGCCAGAAGCATCCAACCATACTGCACCCAAATTTCAGAACTACAGAAACTGTGAGATAATACACGTTTGTTGTTTTAATCTGCTAAATTGTGCAGTAATTGTTTTAATGAAATAATAGGTAACTAATCTGTGCACAACTTAATACATACTGAGTAAACTTTCCATCTTTCCTACCCCAGTTCCTAGCCTTCCTCTTCTTTATTGGTATCATCATCTACCCAATTTCAGAATCATCCCTGTTTTCTCCCTTTCTTTCTCCAGCACATCCAATTCATCAGCCAGTTCTATGGAATCCAACCCCAAACCATTGATTAAATCCATTCACTCAACAAAATGCCTGAAGAGCCCACATCAGATGCTGCAGAAACAGCAGAACACAAAGCGTGAAGCCCTGCCCCTGCATAGCTGCCATTCTCATGGGAGGGAGTAAATAACAACCTACAAACAAAGTACATGCTGTGTCCTATGGGAAATAAGTAGTGTGGGCAGGAATGCTACAGTGAATAACAGGATGGGGAATGCCAGGGTACGTGAGGCGTGTTAGAAGGTTATTTTAAGTAGGGTTGCCAGGGAGGCCCCACTGATAAAGTGACACTTAAAAACTCCACACTCTGTCTCCCCTGCCACTACCCTAGCCGAGCCACCTGCACTTTTTGTTTGGGCTTCATCACAGCCATCTACATGTCACTGCCCTGCCTACCACCCTGCAGTGGCTTCTCAATGCTATTAGATGACCATCTAGGATCTTTACCACCCCCCTACCCCCGCCACTTCCCAAAACTGGTCCTGCATGACATGGTCCTACCCTGTGTCTCCAACTTCATCTGGAACAAATCACACAAGCTCTACCCACAAAGACCTTCTGGCCATTTCTAAAACATGCCCCCTTCTTTTATGCCTCCTTTGCCTTTGCAGGTCCCAGTGCAGGAAGAAACATCACTAGATCCATCTCATCCTCCTAAATCAGAAGGTCCCAGTGAGGTCTCCTTCTTAACACTATAACCAGTGTGCCCACTCCCCCCCACTGCATTCTTGTTTACCACACCTTTTGTTTGCCATTTGCACCTATTTGTTAATTAACTTGTTTGTTGTTTCCTGGGCCCCTCTGCCTCTAACCAGAATATCAACCCTCACTTGCCCCATTCTCTACCAGAGGCCCAATGCTACCAGGTACACGATGCATGATCATTGAATGGACCAACAGAACCCTGTGTTCTGACCACTTTGTAATTTGAACACCAAATGTCACCAGCAGCATCATCAATTGGTAAACACAGAATCTTATTTTAATGAATCTGTAGCTTTTTAGATCTAGGTGATATCTAGACATCAATTACTTATCAAAGGTACTTCCTAAGTACCTTCCTACTTAGGAAAGATAAGTCATTTGTACAAAGTCAGGATCTGGAACTAGAACTAGGTAAGGTGAGGACACACACACGGGTCCAGAGTCCTTTTAACAAACAACCTCTCTTACTGCCCTGCCTGCTAGTGAAAAAACTAAGTACAGGTGGCTAAGGGGTAAGAGCACAGGTTTTAGAGTTAGAGAGACATAGACTTTTTTTCTCTACACTTTCCAGCAGTGTGGCCGCACTTGTCTGTTCCTTACATTCCCCCTAACGTGAGATTATCTCATGGGGCTGTGGGAAGGATTAAATTAGAGCACATGGAAGTCACTGAGAACCCTGGTGATTAGCTTTTGCTAACTGTCAAAAAAAAAAAAAAAGAAAAGAAAGACACAGGCCTGGATATCCCTATTACTATTCTAAGGTCAAGGGAGGATGATAAGAGGTATTTTGCTATTTTATTCCAAAGATCTACATTACACATGTCTTAGTAAATTGTATAAGAATAAAGCAACCTCAAGCCTCCACAAATACTAACATATAATTTTATAAAGTAGCATGTTGTGAACTTTGTGTTCAAATTACATTTTGTATAATTAAGTTGCTGCCTTGCTATGGGCAGTCAGTAAGTTGTCTGACCTTTGCAGTGTGCAGGGGGGTTTCCTTTGGAAGGGGGCTGGTTGTTTCTGGAATTACATCAGGCCTATGGGATAACTGCTGTGACCGCTCCTGGCGATGTAACATAAAATGTAACAGGACAGTGGGTACCATAAGTCTTACGGCTCTTTTCTTACTGATGTTCCTTCTGTATGACGATGAATGCCACTATCCTTTAGGATAGGAGTAAATGCTTGTCAGTTTCCTCCTGTGTAGCGGTGACATAAGGACAAATGGACTAGTGTTTGTACACAAGGCAGATGTTTTTATCTGTAAACATGCTCAGAGGTGTCACAGCACCTGAGGTGTCCTCACAAGTATCTCAACGAAGTGCACACAAGTGTGTTTGGAATACTTCATGATAGAAGAACCAGGATACCATGGTAAAACACAGGGTGACGCTGAGGCCCGAGGTTTAGAGGTATGATTTCGAAGCTTGTTAAAGGAGGAGAATGGAAGAGCCCCTTGTCCCAGCACAGCTGCCCGAGAGGGACCAGAAGCGTTTCTGGGGAGCAACTAAGATTGCACACCATGCGGGGGTCCTTGAGCCTGACTCTGCACCTCTTGGCCTCGGGTTTCAGGCCAGGCTTCGCAGGCAAACCATAGATTTAGGGGCAAACAGACACCTTCAAGCCAAGACCAGCCTCCTTAAGCCTCCCTCAGATTCACAACCCCTGGACTTAGGCTTTGCAGCTTCCCGAGAGCTCTGGGGCAAAGGCAGCAGCACACCCAGGCCCGGCCTGCTTTAAGTTAAGAGTCCTTCTGCAGAGCTGGGCAGCGACCGCCGCCGCCGCTGGGACTCCCGGCATGGGATATCCCCTCTTCCTACCGGGCCCGCAGATCCTGCACCGGCTCTGGCTCCTGGAGCCTTCTCTCCTCGCCACAAGCACGACCTTCTCCACGGGTACCCTCTGGAGGGCCAACTTCCGGACCGTGATCCTCTTCCCCCTCCCTGCCACTTTCCTCTCCTCTCCGTTCGTCTCCCCGCCCACAGGGTGCAGGGCTGTAAACCTGGCCACGCCCTCCGGCCCTAGCCCAAGCCCTGCGGTCCCAGTCACACCCCAATCTGACCCTAGGCCACGCCCAGGAGGCTGTCCGTATGTCCTAATCTAGAAGGGAACTGCCAGTTTGCAGCTGCGTAATCCCCTAGACAGCTGCACTGGGAAGCCACTTCCAATGCATGAGTCTGTTGCAGAAAGTCCTGAAGTATCCTGGAAGGAGATGTTTTTTTATATCTGTCCAGTTCTGCTGAGTCGAATCAGGATAGATCCTTAAGGGGAAAAGAGCAGCTATAATTCTCCCAGATCCCAATTCTCCGTAGAAAAAGCTTGGAACGTGGTGGAGGTTTTAGTCGTTACAAAAACCCTTGGAGTTTTTCTCCAAGGATACCAAGTCAGAGGGGCTGCCCTGGCAGTTTGATGTCAGGAACGGAACTGGGGTCACCATTCTGAATATAGACAGCTCTGGGCTTGTCCGGCCATTGTCTCTTGTCTCTGGGCCTTAGGTTTCTCAGGTCTGGAGTCTGTAGCAGAGCACTGGAAGTGGCCCCAGCACTTCATGCAACTGAAGCAGCCTTAGTGAATATGGGGGAGTCTGTCTACAAAACGTAGTACTACGAGCATTTACCACAATACAGGGTAGTAGTTTTAAGTGTTACAGTGTATTCAATGAATTTTATCCTGAATCCTGAGAAACAAGCGGATAAGTACTAACATGGGAAGAACCTTATGTTGTCATTTGAAAGGTGGGTAGACTACTACTACTACTACTACTACTACTAATAATAATAATAATAAATAGATGGTGTTTCCTTAGGCCAACTCTGCCAGGCTTTATAAAAGGTACTTTGAATATGGTATCTTGCTTAATCTTTAGAACAACCTGCGTGTCATAGGATCTCTGTTTCCTCCCATTACAGACAAGACAACAGTCTTAGACAGACCAGCCTGGGCAAGGCCAGGGCTAGAGCCCAGGTCAGTTGCTGTCACCCCACCACACTTTTCCTAGTAGAATGGGCACTTTGAGAGGAGGCTGGGAAATAAAGAAATATATTTAAGTCAGGAAAGGACATAAAAGAATATAAATGTTTTGTGGGGAGTTTTAATTTGTTTTTTTAAGGAAAGTAAAAATATGAGAAGTTATGGAGAAGTTGGCTGGTAATGGCTAAGCAGGGAGAAAATATTGAGGGAGAGCAATCGTCCTAAAGGATGGTGGCAGCTTAAATCCCAGGGACAGGGAAAGGGATAAAATAGGGCCCAGAGGTGGGAGAGACCAGACAAAATGTAGAGGTTAAGAACCCCAGAGGGATGAGCATTGAGGAGTCAAGAATTACTAGGAGTGACTGGGGCTCATACTGAGATTGCGTAATGAATAGATGGATTGAGGAAGCCTTCTAGAGTGGTTTCAGTGCCGGCTACCGCTCAGATTACACGCACTGCGGCCACGAAGCCAGACGAATGTGTGCCTGACAATGGTTGTTAAGAGAGGCCTGAAAGTCCATTATTTATAATGCGATGTATTTCACTAGTCCTTGCTGCCAGCCATGAAATTATACACAAGATTCGTGTTAAAAAATGACTTCAGTTTTTTTTAAAAAATGAAAGTTACTAAATTCTACACTGCTCGCATCATACCCATTGTGCAAGATTTGTGATGGATTTCTCATTCAAGCTCTTATTTCTGTAGCTTTACCTCTTTAAAAGCATAGTGCTAAAGAGGAACTAGTCTAGATTTCATTTCTCTTGGACAGAAGTAGCTTCAAAAAAACATCAAATTAATATGCAGGAGTTTTATTTTAGGAACTATTGTGAACATGTGTTTTCAAACAAGTGGGGAGCAATTTATGCAAATCTAATGTACAGCAGTGAAAAAATTTGGTAGCATATAGCATTTGAGTATATACTACAATTCCATTTCATGTCATAAGTGATTTAAGCACTGCTGTTAGCTAAGTATCAAATGCTATCCTATTTAAAAATAATTTGAAATAATATTCTGCCACGGCCGGAGTGGCTCAGAAGGTTGGGCATCATCCCGCATACTGAAGGGTCACAGGTTTGATTCCTGGTCAGGGCACATGCCTGGGTTTCAGGTTCGAGCCCCCATCAGGGCACATGTGAAAGGCAACCAATCAATATTTCTCTGTCACATCAATGTTTCTTCCCCTCTCTTTTTCCCTGCCTTCCTCTCTTTCACCTAAAACAATAAAAATAAAAATAAATATTTTGTAGTGCTGGCCCCCCAATCTACTCGCCCTGAGGATGGGTAGACAGGAACAGATAAAGGTGTTCCTTTATGATGTTCTGCTGTCAAAAATGATAATCTGGTGTCAAGCCTTGTGCCCAACTTCATTTTTCAGCCTTTCTCCCTGGAAAAGCTTAACTTGGAGGTATTTTTGAACCCTAAAATATCAATGTCTGATGAAATAGCCAAGTTAGAAATCACATGATTAAGGAACCAAAGGTTTCCAAATGAATCTCTCAGTTAAGGGTTCAGTTCCAACGCACTCTCATTTCCACAGCACCTGCTTTGTATTTTCATCTTGTCTTTGAATCCTGACAGTACCTGTACTCAGACACACTAAATTGGCAGAGAGAAGGAAATCAAAACCAAACTTCCAAAACCCCTCACCGTTTGGGTTAAACTTTGGAAAAGCATCAGGTTTTCCTCACCTAGTTAGTTGTTTTAAATGTCTACACAAAAAGAGTCTATACAAAAAACCTGGAGAGCGCAAAACATAGAGTAATCCAGATAATTTGTCACATAAACAGCAGGAAAAAAGTGCGTTGGTGCTATCGTTTCACCATCAGGTTTTAGTTGTTCATTGGGAGTTAAAATTTCCAGTGCTATAGACAGTCACCTGCATTAATTTTCAGTTGGGTGCGATAAACCATTCCTATCATTTCTAGGCAATTGATTAGATACCAATGTCACAAGAGGTCCAGCATGGAGCTTTCAACACACCTTTTTTTCTCTATTAAATTTCTATTTTTTATACTGCCCAGAGATTACTAGTACCTACTCAGTATATTTCATTACTTCACTAAGAGGCAAAGGAAAATAAAATCAAACTATTCTAGTTCTCAAAAAGCAATATTGAAACACATAATCCCCCAATTCAGGGAACCCTACAGTGGGGGTTATACTGTTACAGGTGAGTCACTACAAGCTTTTGTAGAAGACGGTTACAAGCTTATCTTTGAGACTGCTCTGAATCTACAGCTGCTGTGGAAAATAATACGCAGTTCCTAAAACACTAAACACAGAATTACCAAATGAACCAGCAACACTGCTTCTGAGCATATGTATCCAGAAAAAGTGAAAGCAGGGACTCAGATAGATACTTGTGCACCCTGTTCATGGAAACATTATTAACAACATTATTAACAAAAGGTGGAAACAGCCCAAGTGCCCATTGATGGATGAGTGGGTAAATGAATACAGTAGATTCATACAATGGAAAATCATTTAGCCTTAAAAAAGGATGGAAATTCTGATAATGCTACAACTTAAATAAACCTTAAAGACATTATGCTAAGTGAAATGCACCAGACACAAGAGGACAAATATTATGTTTTATCACTTAGGTGAGGTGCCTAGATTAGGCCAATTCACAGATACAGAAAACAGAGTGGTGGTAGCCAGGGGCTGGAGGCAGGGGATGGGGAGTTAGTGTTTAGTGGGCACTGAGTTCTAATCTGAGAAGACCAAAACATTGTGAAGGTGGACGGCGGTGACACTTGCCCAACAACGTGAGTGTCCTTAGTGCCACCGGACTGTACACTTAAAAATGATTAAATTGGTAAATTTTAGGTTACGTATATTTTATCAGAATAAAAATATTTTGACTTTAGATAGCTATTTGTAAATAACTTGTAAAGTTATTTCTCTCACTAGATTTGCTAGTATAAATAACGAGTCATCATTTTAAACTATGTTATTATTAATTTTTTAAAACTTAAATCGTATCAGTACTAATTTTAAAGATGTTTAAGTTAAACTGCCTTTTTTTTACGACCAAGCAGTTTCTTTTGGTACTGTGACACAATCGAAGGTATTTGGTGGCTAGATGCTCACTAAACCATTTCCTCTTGCTCCCAGGCACGTAGCTGCACCCCAATTCCTCGCCTCCGGGCAGTTAGGTGAGCTCCTGCAAGTGCTAGCCAATGGCATGTGGTAGAAATGACACGTCCCTTCCAGAACCGGCCCATTGAAAACCTCCCACCCACNAGTTAAACTGCCTTTTTTTTACGACCAAGCAGTTTCTTTTGGTACTGTGACACAATCGAAGGTATTTGGTGGCTAGATGCTCACTAAACCATTTCCTCTTGCTCCCAGGCACATAGCTGCACCCCAATTCCTCACCTCCGGGCAGTTAGGTGAGCTCCTGCAAGTGCTAGCCAATGGCATGTGGTAGAAATGACACGTCCCTTCCAGAACCGGCCCATTGAAAACCTCCCACCCACCCACCACCTTCACTCTCTCTCCGTTCAAGGGCATGATGGAGAAAATTCCTAAAACGTAGAGAACAGAGTCACCGGAGAGAAGGGGGCTGCACCTGAATGGCCACGTAGAGCAGGGCCCTCCTACCCATCCTGACTATGAGAACATGGGAGTGAAAAACTTACTTTTGTGGTCCTAAACCACTGAGACGTGGGGATTATCTGTTCTAGCAGGTAGCTTACCCTGGCTGGTAGAGTCCTGTCCTGGTGGGAAAACCGGGTGGCTCCACATGCGCCCTGAAAACCGCCCTCCTCTGCCAGTCCCTGACAACTGGCATTCTTATACATTTTGGTTAGTTTTTTTTTTCTCTGAATTTCTGTCTTGAATGGCTTCCCCATGGCTTCCAGATCCTTGAGAGAACCATTGCCATGTTAGTGGCAACTATTAGTACGTAATAATGGGATTATTGATCTCTAATAAAAACCAGGGTTGAGAGCAAAGTTAAATGGAATAAAATTAAATCTGAAAAAGTCAGCGGAAAGCCATAACTTAACTGTAAGTCTAGGCCTGTGTGTCTGTGAAGAATACCGAATGGTAGTCTTGTCAGTGTTGAAAAACAAAGTAGTATGGACTCGAAGCAAGCATGAAAAGGATGCCTTGACTTTAAAATTCAAGTAACTTAATTATTTTTTCTTTAAGTAATATGGATGATTTATTTTCATTTCAGTATCTTTTAAAATTGTGTGTGTAAAGGGGAGAGGTTTGCTGTGGAATTAGTTTGAATTGCTATTCATAAACCTTGTTTAAAATGTTTTTGGAAGTTCTTGTAATGGTGGAAAACTGAAACAGTGGGAAATTGTAACCCACCTGACCGTTCTTTTGACACTGTTTCTGTAAGTGCTGAGTCTGACTAATACGTAGCTTGTAGATGAATAGTATGTTTGTATAAGAATCCTAGGAACTAACTTCAAAAGACACAGACTCCGACCTTCAGGCAGCCCAGCTCTGGGAGATGTGCTAGCCTTCATCTATGGAGACGGGATGCTGTGAAGCCAGGATGACTAAACCAGGATGACACATGCCAGCCCATCACTCGCCTTGTCAGAATAAACTGCTGGTCCGCACGTAGAGAACTTTTCAACCCTCTTCCTTGATCTCTTTGTTCAGTTCCCCTCTCCCTCCTTATAAAAATCCTTGCCTCCACTGAGATGTGGACATGGGCTTTGAGACAAGAGTCCCCCATCTTCCAGGTGGCCAGCACCTGAAAATACTTTCTTTTGCTTTGACACCTATCTCTTGAGTAGTGGATTTCATAGCTGCAGGCAGCCAGACCTGCTTTAGGTTACAGTATGTACTTAGTTTACTAAGCCTCCCATGAAAAAAATCAGCACAATCACTTCAGATAAAGTCACTGAAGAACCCATACTCCTACTTTTCATGAGCACTAACATTGGCCCTTGCAGTCTCCCGACTTTCTTCATTCTGTCTTTGCATTTCTTTCTGGTTGTTGTTGTGTTTTTGAGGTCTTCTTTTTCTCATAGGCTGTGTCTTGCAAGTCTATGTTTGGGTTCATTTTTCTTTACCTAATCCAGGGAATCCTAAATCATATGAAAGGTACCAAAATGGGTTCTGAATCCAAACACTAGGACGATGTCTGGTGTGGTCTTATACATTTTGGCTAGTTTTTTTTTTTCTGAATTTCTGTCTTGGGTACTGCTGCCTTCCCACAGAGAAGGACGTCAGTGGCCCCTTATTTCCTCTGAAGTAGTCTGCTGGTCTTGAACTTCCTGGTCCAGATAGTCACTGTGTCATTCATGATGACAGCCCATCTAAAACTTTTGGTACTATGTAAGGAATACATCCTTTGAAACCATAGTTTGCCTGTGTGAATCGTTGGAAAAATTCTATCATGTACTTAGTAAATATTGCTAAGAGAAGTTAACAATATACTAAAATATATAAATGTTATGTGGTAGCTAGAATAACTGAAGAGTGGGGTTTGCTTCCTTATTCTAGCTAAAATGGGGTGCAGGGGCTGGGCAGGCGGGGCAGGGCCAGGGTCTTCCATTACAACAAACCTCCTGACAGGAGCAGCTGCGTGCTCAGTGAACATGGAGAATCAGACAGTACCGACCAGAAGTAGCGCCAACAATAAAAATAAAATATGAAAAAATCTGAAAAAGAAGAAGAGGAGGAAGAAGAGGGAAAAGAGAAGGAGAAAGAAGAGCTCCTGAGTCTCATAGACTTTGGTGACAATTCCTGGCTCCTCTACTTTATTGGTGTGGGACTGCTTCGTTTCCCCTGAGCCACAGTGTCCTCATAGAAAATGATAATACTATTATCACCCTCAGGCAGCTTGCTGGCTGTGCTTCACACCCATTCTCCTCTTCTTTCACTCTAATAATTTAGCTGGGTTTGTGGTCACCCAGTTAAAGATTACACTTGGCAGCCTCTCTTGCAGCTAGGTACGGCCGTGTGACTTAGCAGGTTTGATACAGGCCCCATCCTTCTGGGAGATGGTGAAAATTAAAGAGACCTCTTTGGAGTTTACATGTTGAGGATGGCAGACACCTCGTGCCTTTATAGGGTTTGTGTGGGGATTAAGCGTTATGCTATGTAAAAGTGTCTTCTCTAAAGTCTTCAGAACAATACTGGGAGGTTGGCTAGACAGGAGGGGTAATTAGAATTTAAGTACAGGGAACTCAGAAACAGCAAATAGAGTGAGGTGAATAGTGAGCTTTTAGACAAGACAGCAGGTGGGCCTCAGGGTGCAGCCCTCTAGGAGATCACCCATATGAAGGGCGTCAGACAGAAAAGCCCAGGAGCCAGGGGGTCAGGAGTGGGGACTTGACACCCGGGCTGGGGCAACAAAATCAACTTTGAGAGTTTTAGGGAGGAGTGTAGGAGGAAGGGTTTGGAATATCAGCCTATGTAAGTGGCACTGGCAATAATGCTAATAATAGTAACAAAGTAAGTATCATTTACTGATGGTCTATGTGCCTGTCCCTATTCTAATAGCCCCTTGTAAACATTTTTAAGATTTTTATACTTACATCATCCTCATTTTATGGATGTGGAAACTGAGACTCAGACATGTGAAGTCTCTTTGCTCAAGGTCTCATAGCTGAGATTCAAATCTAGGAGGAGCTGACTCCAAAACCCAAAGGCTAAAAACTGACTACCCAGCCATTCAAGTACTTAGCATAGTACATAGCAAAGGGATCCATAACTGTTCCCTGTTATTGTCTAGATAAATAGATAAGGGAACGATTGTCTGGCCCAGATCAGCAGAAGCAAGATTGGAGCTAAACTACCTGTGAGGCCAGGCTTCCCACGTGCTGTGTGTGTCTGTTCATATGTGTGTGTGTGCGGGGGGCACTGGGGAGGAGTAAGGGCAGTGAGTAGGGAAAGCTGACTCACATTAGAGAGCAAAGAAGTGAGGGGTCAGGGAGCAATCATTCCTAATTCCACACATTCTTCTTTTTTCTTCAGTTGTTTGAAGGAGGAACTGGATGGGTTGAGAACAGATGAGTTGGAAAGACGAGCTACCCCTTTCCTTGATTATCACAGAAGCAGAGGCTTTTAGAACCAAAAGATCTGAAAAACAGTCTAGTATCTAACCCTCTCCTCTTAGAAGGAGGTAAAGGACAGTCACTGGGATTTTTTTTTAAAGCCCCCACTGCTGAGAAATAAGCCAACTCAAAAAAGCTTTTAACTCAAAGCGTCTGAAGTCCCAGAGAAAGGTTTGAACTGTACAGAGGCAGAGTGAGTCAGAAAGCTCTCCATCAGCATGGAACACGTGTGAGGTTAAGGACAGAATGTATCCCTGATAGTAAATGGTGCGATGGGCAAACTTCTGTGTTAGGCGTGGGCGTTCTTTGTCTTAAGTTATCTCAAAATAGTTTAGATCATTNGTAAAGGACAGTCACTGGGATTTTTTTTTAAAGCCCCCACTGCTGAGAAATAAGCCAACTCAAAAAAGCTTTTAACTCAAAGCGTCTGAAGTCCCAGAGAAAGGTTTGAACTGTACAGAGGCAGAGTGAGTCAGAAAGCTCTCCATCAGCATGGAACACGTGTGAGGTTAAGGACAGAATGTATCCCTAATAGTAAATGGTGCGGTGGACAAACTTCTGTGTTAGGTGTGCGCGTTCTTTGTCTTAAGTTATCTCAAAATAGTTTAGATCATTGTTCTGGTATTTGGATGGTAATAAGATGTAGGATGGTGGGGCCATTTTAATAACTATCTTTTCTAACAAAAGGAGCATAAATGTGTAATGTTTCAATAGTTTTATTTGAGCATCAGGCACATGGTGTTTTAACTGAGGTAGAAGAATCTATTTGATGTACATCATGAAAGATATAAAGCCTAGTAATAAAATAAGCATCTGTGAACCCACAAGCCAGCATTAGTAATATCACAGATGCCCCTGCACAGTCTTTTCTCGTCTTTTTACCTCTCTGCTTACCCAGCCCTCCCTACCCCGTGCAGGGCTGACTCTCTCCTAAATTTTTTGTTAATTATCTCCTTACTAATCTTAGACACACCCCATATTTCAGGCATCTCCACCACTATCATACACTGGATGTTGTGTTCCAGAAGAGGCAACGGTGGTAAATCACTTGTTTCATTATTTTGATTGGAGCAGTATTTTGACATCAGTGGCCTGAAAGGTAAGACTGGTTGTGTCTTATTTTGCAGCCAGTTTTGGTGCATTTCTCTGTGCCTTCGGTCGTGTCCCTGGAAATGATGTTCCACAGACGACACCGGCAGAGCTTTTGAGGTGGAGAGGCGGGCGGTTGACATGCGCGCGCTCGGAGACAGACGTTTGTGCTGTGCTCTGTTTCCAGGAAGCCATGTGCCACTGAGAATGTACCATGAAATTCCTCGGCCTGATCCACAGATTGGATAGAAGTCCCTTTGCCTTGGTTGGAAGTCCTTTCTCTTTGATGAATTGCA
The DNA here is from genome assembly GCF_014824575.4 of Sturnira hondurensis. Classification (NCBI taxonomy): domain Eukaryota; kingdom Metazoa; phylum Chordata; class Mammalia; order Chiroptera; family Phyllostomidae; genus Sturnira; species Sturnira hondurensis. The sequence goes on along the minus strand of NW_028085119.1, from coordinate 2,435,413 downwards.
CAAAACCCCAGCTTGGTTCTTCATTGCTCACCCCTGCCCTTGCGGATGAGCCTGCCCTGAGCGATGCCTGTGGTTCTGCTCTGATTCACGATTTGAAGATGGCTTTCTAACCAATGGGGGACACACAGAAAGGCAAAGAGAAAAAAAGGGTAGAGAAGTCAGAATGTGAGATTAATCAGGGACCTATTTAAAAGAAAAGCTACTCCTCATCACTGATATAGAAAACAATGCAAGCTTTCAAACTCTTGGCAAATACGGTATTTTAAAATAAACCACATAGGAACAAGATATCACTTAGACCTCTCAAAGATGGGATTCTTGCTTTCCTTCTGGCATGGGTGAAGTCACAGAAATGTTTACTTAGGAAAAACTTTGCGCTTGACTTCTTTCCTCTTTTAAGTAACAGGACATCCTGGCTTATCAGCATCAAACACATTTCTGTCAGCATCCAAAGCACACGGAGGAAGTGTTAAAGGAGAGCGGTATGTCAGCCTGCACTCTTAACCTAAGCCTAGACACCGAGAGCTGCACTCAATTGAAAAGCTGGAAAAAAAATGCTGCAGGCTGTCATGCTAATTAACAGTTGATAGGGTACAACTATCTCAGTGTATCATGTAACAGGCAGATTGCACCTCTTGGCAGGCTGTAGAAACTCCACGTGAGAATAGTTTGTAGAATATGTGTGTTAGGGTGGAAGGCCTGACTTCAGTTGGGAAGAAGAAGAAAAAAAATCTCTTGCTACAGCAGGACACGTTTTATCTCCCGTGGAAAAAGGGCATAGTTCAGAGGGCATACATGCGTCCCAGCTCCAATGGGTGAAGGCGCTGACGTGGTGGGCTCATCTCCCAAAATAAAACCTCCCGCACCACTTTCTTATGAACTGCATTTACTTACAGTGACAGGCAATGTACAAAAGTCACTTTTAAATTCAAGCGAATCCCTGATTATTTAAAATATTTGAGAACTTTGATTTTCCAATTAGAATGGTGACTGCACATTACTTCAAGTCTTGAATAAAACCTCACTTTACAGTAGAAATTAATTTCCCTCCCAAAACTATTATGGTGATTTTCCTAACTGGTGAAACTTAAACCCTCGTCATAAGAATACAATCAAAATACAGAAGTTAAAATTTGTGTCATTTTGATTACTTGAATAATGTTGTTTCTTTCAAAGTTGTTTTGTCATAATGTTGACGTGGGAAAAAAATACCCATTTCTGTCTGGGCCACTGTCTGTGTGGAGTTGGTATGATCTCCCTGTATCTGGCACAAGTTTTCCCAAGGGACTCCGGTTTCCTTCCTCACCCACAGGTGTGCATGAGAGGGTCACCGGGGGTCTGTGTTGCCCCAGTCCGAGTGTGGGGGTGGCGGTGGGGGTGCGTGGCTTGCGATGGCCGGACCGCCAGTCTACGGCGGGTCCTGCCTCCTTCCCTGTGCTGCCAGGACAGGCCCTAACCACCCACGACCCTGGATCAAAATGAGTGGATTAGAATATCATTCTTACTTTTTAAAAATTAATCTGTGCTTGAACAACAATTCAATAAATTTTAAAAAATAAACTACGCTGCAGCATACAAAAAATAAAAATAAAGGTAATCTGTAAATGTATGGATAGTTCCCATTTATTTCAATGTTTTAATATTTAAAGTGTTTTGGGTTCTTTATTTAGAACTTTGGTGCTTGTTTTCATGACCAGCAATATGTTAACTCTTGTTTTTATCAATTAGCCTAAGTTAAAATTGGTTTTATTATATGTTGTTTCATTTAAGTAGCAGTTTCCAGGAACCTATGGACAATGTTAAGTAAGGACTTACTGCAACAGTTTTAAAATAATGAAATGAACCCCTTTCTCTTAGAAATGAGAAGTTCAAATGTGATCGATGTTAAACCTCAGAGCATTGGAGAATCACAGTATAGTAAATATTAGGCATTGACAGTGTGTACCCGACAGTCTCCACTATTCTGCACACTGTAATTCATTCATTGGCATTTGACGGCAGAAAGCATTACATGCAGAAGACTTAGAGGCAGGGAGAGCTATAACGGTTGGCTGCCTCTGGAAATAAGAAGCAGTGAATTTCTTCCCCAGTAAGGGTGGTCTTCGGCAAAGATTGCCATGATCAAAAACTGCCCGTAATGCCTCCCACCACTTTCCATGTTTGCTTCCATTTTAGTCTGGGGATTGGCACCCGTGTTCTCTGCCCCTGTGTGCCCTCTGTTCGGGCTCTGAGATCTGCAGGAGGCCCCCTGGGCAGTGCCGCACTGAGATAGCCTGCAGCTCCCCTCCCCACCTGCCACCAGCACCCCCCACCCCCACCCCCGCATCCCCACTGTCTTTCACTCCCACCAAAATGTAAGTCCCTTTTTCCTGCTAGTTTCTCTTCTCTGAAGCTCATTATTTTGATAGAAAAGAAGTCCATGCTCAAGTATTTACATATGCTAACGGGCTCGTGAGTTGTCCATCCAGTTAGGACATGTGCATACTATTAAAGGTCTTCTGGGAAAGGTGCATTTTCCGATTTGAGAAAAACCCGTCTAATAAGGTATAAAAAAAGAAAGAAAAGTGTCCATGGCCACCCACATGGGGAAGATACTGCCTATTGATGTCCACTACTGGAGATTTATAACACTTTGTAGTTTTCTCAAGCATGGTCAGTTCTACGGTGAAGACAACTATTTGTTTAAACCTGAGATTTTTCTAAAATTTATGAACATTAATGAACATTATCTGTGTGTATGCTTTTTTCTTAATATAACAGCTATTAATGCTCCATGGCAAGTGCAGGAGCATGAATAGCTGTTAGCATGTTGGAGTTGGAGAGCCTTTCAATACTTCCAAAGTCACACACTGTGTGACTAGCTATCTTCTCAGTCTATGAGCAGTTGATTTTCTCATCCAGTTTACTTTAATGGATGATCAGTTCTAGTTTTACAAATAGCCAACACATGGAAACTAAGTGTTCATGGGTAAATGAATGCCTTAAAAACTTATATATACATAAGTTTTCCATATAAAATATATATGGAAATCTTGCCATTTGCAACAACATGGATAGACCTTGAGGGCATTATTCTAAATAAAATAAGAATGACAAATACTATGTAATATCACACATGTGGAATCTAAAAACAAAACAGAAACTCGCAAAACCCAAGCTCACACAGAGGACAGATTGATGGTTGCCAGAGGTGTGGGGGAGGAGGTGGGCAAAATGGGTGAACGGGGTCCAAAGGTATGAATTTATTATAAAATTAATAAGCCATGGGGATATAATGTACTATGTATTTCCTACAGGTAACAATATACTGTATTATATACTTGAAGATTATTAAGAGAGTAGATATTAACAGGTCTCATCACAAGAAAAAATATTTTACAACTATGTAGTGATGGATGTTAGTGAGACTTATTGTTTTATTATTTGACTCATTGACTATTATTTTTCAATATGTACAAATATTGAATCAATACATTGTACAACTAATATAAGATTATATGTTAACTAGATCTCAATAAAAGAGATAATAATAGTGTTTACATTGTTGCTACTCACTACCTCCTCACACATTTACTGAAATGTAATCGCTCCTAATTTTTTTTTTTTTTTTTTACTTTTCTTTTCAAAAAAGAAGTCCTATGTTTCCCAATACAATGTACAAGCTCATTTCCTTCACACATTTTCTCAAGGAGGTTACTGAATGACTGTGTCCATCATCCGGGGGCTTGTTAAAGGGGAAGATTCCTGGACTCCTCCAAAGTCCTTTCTTACCTGAGTGTTTCTCAGAGTGTGGCTTCCAAAACTGCGTGTACAGGAAATTCTCATGTATACTGAAGTTTCAAATACTTAATTTTCTAAAACATACTTTTCTCTCTAGCTTCTTATGTTGCAAATGGGAAAAGAAAACTTTGCAACCTACAAAGAGCTTATTTTCAAGATGACAGAGAATGAAACAAGTACAGGATTCCCCTTTATCATGGGGATACACTCCAAGACCCCCAGTGGATGCCCGAAACCACAGATAGTACCGAACTCTATACATATATACTATGCTTTTTTCCTATACATACAAAGATAAGTTTAATTTATAAATTAGTCACAGTAAGACATTAATAATAAATAACAATAGAATAATTATGACAATATACTGTAGTTAAAGTTATGTGTGACCCCCATCTCCCTCCCCCATCGCGCGCGCGCACACACACACACACACACACACACAGAACCCAGATAGCTACTAAGTGACTAATGGACAAGGGACTGTCTACTGGGCACAGACCTGGGACGCAGGGATGATTCAGGCCCTGGCTGAGTCAGAGTGAGATGGCTCTTGATTTCATTCCGCTCCTCAGACAGGTGAGCTAGTTAAAACTTAGGAATTGTTTATTTCTGGAATTTTCCATTTAATATTTTTGGACTGTGGTTGACCATGGGTAACTGAAACCAGGAAAAGAGAAACCACAGGTAAGTGGGGGCTGCCGTAGTTAAGAGTATGAATATGCATTACACAATCAAGTCCTTGCATTTTTCTTAAAAAATCAGGATGTCTGAAGATAGGAATTCTCTTAAAAAACAAATATTGAGATGTATGCCTTTTTATAGCCCAGTCTTCTTCTTATGGTTTTTAAAAAAATCATGAAACAGTATTGTATGACAGCAGAAAAGAGTAAAATACAGCTACATGCATCAAATTGGATGCATCTCGGGAAATAATATTGAAAGCATCAAGTTGCAGAAGATTTCAAACAGTGATTTTGTTTATATCAACTCAAAACATTCAAAACTAAACTACAGATTGAAGATACCGACATAGGCATCAAACTACGTGGAAAAGCATGGGAACGATAACCCACAATCTAGGGCAGAGGTGCCCTCCAGGAGGAAGCAGAGGGCGCCCTAGGGGACCTCACAGATGCCACCCAGGGTTTCTTCTCCTGGGTGGTGGGCACGTGGTTGTCAGTTCCATTGTAGTTCATCAGACCTTATGCATGGCATACTTATTCTTTTGTATCTGTTCAATTTACAATAAATAAAAACTAACAATAAGTTGAGAACATACATATCTTGATATACAGTCAGCAAATTTTTCTCCAGTATTGCGTGTGATGCCCTACTCTTTCTCTGTTTCTTTACAGATTTGCATGTTTAAGTAAATAGATGTTTTATGAGGAAAATGAAACAAAACCTTGTACTTTGGTAGTTCTTCATATAAAAGCAACATAGCATCAACAACACAAGGTAGGAGAACATCAACAAATATGTAACAGGTACCTTTGCTAAAGTAAACCAGAACTGTGTAAACACAGACTGTGAGCTGTGCATCGCTGCAAACAGGGAAGTGTGATGCCAGATTCCCAAAGCATCAGCCTCTAGAGCCATTATTGGCTCCTTCCCATTGAATAACACACATTTCTCCTGCCTCCTCGATCACAAGTGCAATCATACATTTTTAAATATCATTATCCAGGCACCACTATTCTCCAAAACAACGCCAGGTTGTATGACTGCTGAGTCTGTACTTCCTAGCTACACTCATAAACCCAGGAGTCTCCCACTAGTAGATGAGTGACTTTCGAGGCTTTAGAAAAATGTTAAATGAGTCATCGTGCCCCCTTACTGAAGCTGGCAAGGCTTCTCAGCTCATGGGAGATGAAGTGTTTAGTGGGGTAGGGAAAACAACAGTGAGATCTGAGATTTTAGAATTTGTGAAATTTTCCTCAAGTCTAAAGACTGTAATTGCCACCATGTTCCCCAGTATACAAATACCTCCTCACTCCTTCCTTCACCAAATCCCAGCCATGGTTGAGATCCTGGAGGTGATATGGCTCTGTGTGTGTGTGTGTGTGTGTGTGTGCGCGCGCGCGCGCGCATGTGTGTGTAAGAGAATGAAAGAGGTATCAGCTTTTTTAAAGATTTTACATATATTTTAGAGAGAGGGGAAAGGAAGGAGAAAAAGAGAAAGAGAAGCATCGATATGTGGTTGTCTCTCACATCCCCCACCCGGGAACCTGGCCTGCGACCCAGGCATGTGCTCTGACTGGGAATCAAACCAACAACCCTTTGGTTCCCAGGCCCACACTCAATTCACTGAACTACACCAGCCAGGGCGGTGTCAGTTTTCTTAAGCACAAATCTAACTTCTCTATCCCCAAGATTCCAAATTCTATAAAAAGAAAATAATCTTATGTCTTATATGAGTACTTAGCACAGGAATTTTGCTTCCCTGAAATTGTATATAGAATGCTGGTCATAATTAAACATAGAGCTAGAAAATAGAAATAATTGACTCGGTTGGTTTTGAGGTACACAAAATAAATTTAGGGGCCTATCTGTGAATGTTGCCAGAATGCATTTAAAAGGTGAAAATCAAAACAGTTCACAGCCATTCATCCTAGAAAATGCAAAAGAAAGCCATATCTCTTCTTCTATCGTGTTGCTATGGGAAGTTTTGCAGTATGGATATGCACCCTGAACGATTTTCAAAAATGAAACAGACAATGTAATAAAAGTGAAATTCATCGTTTTAACATTTAAAGTAGAGGTAGCGTTTGATCATAAAATTTATAGGATTTCTGTTCTATTAAGATAGAAAACAAGTTGTCTCCATTTGTAATTTTTATAGAGGCAAGATCCCTTTGGTTGTTCAGAAACAGAGTGATAAAATGGGGCAGAACAGAAATAACATATATGACACCTAAAAATGGATACGAGGAGGGCTGTGCACAGTGGCCAAATGCAGGACTGAAAAGAGGTGTGCAGGGCACTGACTCGAGGAACCTCCCAGTTTGGTGAGTTGTTACCAGATGCACATTTGTTGCAACTGAAATGAAAGCAGAGAAACACTTAAGTGTGCGGAGAAACAAGATAATTTCTCCCAGGAGCCCCACCTTCTGCTCAAGTCAAATTAAAAGCCCCTGTGACCAATATGATCAAAAGCAGCTGACATTTCTAGTAGAAGTAGGATCTGAAAATTTGGGTGGAACTGCTTGTACCCCTATTCAGAGTCTCAGAGAAAGAGCCTGTTAAGTCCAACTAAATTGCACCAAGTGCCTTAAAGAGGTGCCTGTCTGTTTTAATTTTCCCGACTCTCCTCACTGAGACTTGGTCTAATCGTGATTGCATAGAGCTATTAGAATTGCATCTGGTAGGAAAATTCAATTGCCAGCTACTGCTCTATTATTTTGACGCTATACAATAATTTCTCTCCTGACTGTTGTTATATATATGAAAATATTGGCCTACCAGCTCAAGCCCCTCATTAAGCAACAGTGAAATTTTATACAAATATTAGAATTAAAGGGAAGACTGAAAATGCATTTATTTTTAAACCTTACCTAATTATTGTTTGTGTAGTATTCTAGACATAAATCTACTTTACAAATGAATTTAACAATTCAATGCATCTTATATTTTTCTGAACTCCTAATTCTCTAAACTTGTTGGGTTTTTAATACTTACCTTCCCTTTAAAAATATAGACTACAGCAGGGGTGTCAAACTCATTCTAACTGGGGGGCCATATCAGCCTCAAGGTTGCCTTCAAAGGGTTGAGTGTAATTTTAGGACTGTACAAATGTAACTACTCCTTAACTTTTAAGTGAGAGCTTGGCGCTGCTGCCAGGTAGAAACAAGGTGCTGGGCTGGATAAAACCAGGTGAAGGGCCGGATTCAGCCTATGGGCCTTGTGTTTGCCCCTTGGGGACTAGAGAATCTTTATATGCGACTAAGACGTTTTCACCTTATTTTTGCATTGTTACAAAAATAGGTGCTATGGAAATGTTACATTTCATTAAGATTTTGTTTTGATGTTGTACTGATGAACCAATCACAGAAACACAGATCAGGTAAAAATGAACCGTAGGGAAATAGAGAGTTCTTTTACCAACAAGTGAGCATTTCCACATTAGCTAGAAAACCACTGAGATGAAAGGAGTTGGCTAGTGAAACACAAGAAAACAAACAAAAAGGATCGATCGCCATTATATCCCTTGATTCTCTCAACTTTGCCTACTTTTATTTCCATCTCTGTTCTCCAGATGTTATATTCCCTGACCCTGATCATCACAGCCACAAAGCTGCCTGCAGATTCCCAGGTGACCTGCACCCACTGAGTGCCTTGCCTGTTTCCCCTGACCATGCCTTCATCCTGCGGATGATCAGATACTACTTCAGCTCCACTGGCTTCCTGTTACACCCTCAAATTCTTCTATATTTCTTCAAATTGTTCCATATTTCTAAGCAATATGTTTCCAATTTTGTAAGCTATCATAAAATAAGTGCCTCCAGATGTTGGTAGGGATTTTACATATAATATCATTTAATGAGCAACATTGCTATATGGTAGCTATAATTGTTCTCCTTTTTATATACATATATAAAAAATAAACACCCAGAAAAAAATGAGTTGCCTAAATGTCTCGCAGTGTCTAAGTGTCAGAGGCAGGATTTGAACCTAGGGCTCAGCAACTTTGTTATATTCGTTAGAGGCCTTAAAGCAACGTGGTGAAGTTGTCAGCCTAGTACCTAAGAAAGCAAAATGGTCTGTGCAAGACTCATCTAAGAAGAAATAGAGGGAAGTCTGTAAGGATAAGATGGACTAGCACATTTGAAGGTGAGGCCTGAGATACTTTGAGAAGTTGGTGATGATGTCAGATGAGTCTTACCGGATGTCCGAGTGGACAGTAGGCTATGTACCCATGAAAAGTAGAACAGGGTTTAGGGCAGTGGTTTTCGACTCGGGCTGATTTGGGATTTCCCCCTCTCCTGTCTCTGGGAATATTTGACAATGTCTAGAGATGTTTTTGGTTGTTACAACTTTAAGGGAGGGGCTTGGTGCTACTGGCATTTAGTGGTTAGAGGCCAGGTAAGCTTCTAAACATCCTACAATGCCAAGGGCAGCCCCCCACCACAAACAATTATCTGGCCCAAAAATGTCAATAGTAAGCAACCCTGGACTAGGGTGATTTGAAGGTATTAGAGTGAGAGAATATTGCTCAATATGGTCCTTTTCACTCCACTGATTTTTCTTTGTGAGGCCAACTATTTTTACTTAATTATTTCCAATGAGTTGGATTTAAATTATTTTAAAATGAATAAAGCAATCTTCAGCTGTTCATTTCTGACAGGCTGATAGCTGATTCTCTGTTACACTACAGATGCCAAGTCTTCAATAATCTATCTTCTCTGGATGTTCTTTGACCCTAATGACTTTGAAGTTACTACTACCGAAAAATAACCCCCCGCATTGTCTGTGATAGAAGGAACATCTCACTCTTTCCATTGTTTTTAAACCAGAGGTAAAAAAAAAAACAACAAAAAAACACTTCTTCTGCAACCCCATCGTCTGTTGCTGTCGAATCCTACAGACATCTGGAATGCTATTATGGCTGGTGACAGAAAGCAACTTCTCAGAATGTGGTATCACATCTCCAGTCTTTAAGTGGAGACACTTCCTCTTTACTCTTGGTAGGTTTCTTTTCAAAACAACATAATGAAATCATCCCTTTTCCCTCCAAGATGGAATCTTAGATATAGTAACATATTAGCAGCTCATATATTCATCAGACATTTTTATTGAAGATAAGGTTTCTTCTGTGTCGAATATGAAAAGGCATTTTAATGCTATCTCTCTGACATTCTCCTGCACTCTTCCTTGGATATGCCCACATTATTCACAGCAATGCCCACGCTTCTTTCTTTTTTCAATAGTGTGGCTTTGAAGCTGGGCAGCCCCTGGTGGAAACGATCAGGGAGGATTTCATAGAAATACTGCTTCTCCAGTACAGCTTTCGTTCTCCCTCCTAACAGCTTGAATGGGAGCAGTGTTTGCCCTCTCTCGGCTCCACCATGGGGAGAGTGTTTACAGTCCTCTTTATCCAAATCCCCTCCTCTGGAGATCTTGAAAGACAAATCAGAAATAAAGTACTTTTTTTTTTCATTTCAGCCATTGATATGCCATTCAGTGCTAAAGGATATTGATTATCATCTTGGGTAGAGAATAGAGCGGGACAGAGGGGAGCAGTTGGCTGCGTTGCTCATTTTCCTCTGACAAGCTGATGCCTTCACAAAGCAGAGTCACTCAGCCTTATGTCACTGGGGGCCTCACAGTGCCCTCATTTGCTACAAGTAACATGACCTGCTCCTCCGCATTCCCCATCCCTAGACAAGGTGCTTGACGCTCTACAGATAAGAGAGGGGGATGGTCAGGAAGATCAGCTATTCAGCATATATTTTCGCAGCGTTCACTTATAACCAGATCCATGAGGATGGTGCCCAGTTGTTCCCATGCAAAGGATGTGGTCTGCTCCAGACCTACGGCCATTGCTATTGTTGTCATAATTAAGGACAAAGGCCAGAGGCCAGGAACACTATTTTAAGGATCAAAGGTCAAGAGGAAGCACTTAAATTCAAACCTTCTCACTTCCAGGGACCCCCCCTGAGTTGAAACAGTATGAGAGAGGCAGGGCCTGCTGGTGAGGTATTGTCTCATTTGTTATTGTGTAAAAGTCATTTCTCTCTTCATCTCCCTCCTACCTGCCTCCCCCAAATGATTTGCTCTAATCCCAGCAGGCACTCTCTTTCCATATGACATTTTCTCTTTGTTTGACTTTTTTCTAGTTTCACCTTTTTTCTTCTAATATTTATTGGGCATTAATTGCATTCTAGGCTTAGGCATTCTGACATTTCTAGGAAGCTACTATTACTAGCTCTCATTTAGGAGGTAAGAGACTGTGGTTTGGGTAGTCAGCAACTTTCCCAGAGGTGCACAGGGAGTAAATGGTGGCACTCAACTTTGAACCCCTGTGGTTTTAACTTTAGGCGCAGTTATGCCCACACTATATGACAGACAGGCTTGTTCTACCCAACCCGAGAAATGAAGTTGTATTAGTTGGTCAATTTACTCTCTGAGCCACCCTGGTGGCTATAGTGTGAGCAATGCCCCGGCACTCATGACTACTGAAGATCAGCCTGCTTACTTCAGTGAATGAGTAATTCTTTCCTTTCCTTTCTTTTCTTTTCTTTTCTTTTCTTTTCTTTTCTTTTTTTTCTTTTCTTTTCTTTTCTTTTCTTTTTTCTTTCCTCCCCTCCCCTCCCCTCCTTCCTCTCTTTTTATTGAAAACTAAAAAGGACTGAGCCCTGACTTATAGTAAGAAGTTGAAGAACTGGAATCAAAATCAAAATTTGGGAGAAATGTTTTATTTCTTCAAAAGCAAAGTGCACCATAAATAAAGTCAGGGTGATTTTGTTTATGACAACTTCCCACTTAGTGTCGGGTAAAAGGGAGACCCAGTGGCTCCTGGCTGCCTGGCTTCCTTGCTGTGCTTGTCTCTAGTGGAGAGGAATAGGTGGCTTTCTTCACCACACCTGAGGTGGGTTTCCAGGGGGGATCAACACTTTATTTTCTGGGAATTTTTGGGGGGTGCGACCTGGTTTACTGTCTGCTGCTTCTTAGACATGTTTGTTTTTCCATGGTGCTTAAGTGAAATGACTTTTTTGGCTTCTTTGTTTCCTAGATAAACCTTCATTTTGCTTAGAGAAAATTGAAGGCTCCTCTTGCTAAAAATAAGAGAGATGAATCGATATTTAAATTTATTAAAGAAAAAATTATACTTGGCTGAATGTGAGAATGGCAAAACATAAAAAGTACCATTATAATATATTCCACTTCTCCTAATTTGACACTAAGCTGCTTGCTTGCCTTTATACATAGTCAACATCAGCTCACCAGAAGGCTGGTAGTTAAGAAACAAGCTGTTAAATATTAAAGCTGCATCTATGTAATTGAATGTTTTTGGAATGGCTGTGTTCTAAATATAAGCTATCAAGATACTGTCCTACAAAGATATTTAATTACTGATATCTAATCATGTTACTGTTGTTTCCTTAACCAAGAAAAATATGAAGTGCTTAAAAGAAAACAGTTTCATTTTGAACAGCAACATTTTGTTAATCTCAGCAATAAAGCCAAACTCAAATCTCTGAATGCAATCATTCCATTTTTAAAGATAGCACTTCTCGGTTTGGTAATCCTTGTGTATTGCCGAGAAAGATGGCTATGCTTAATGTGTTAAGACATTCCCACAAATAGTGCATGCAGTAAAAGTTAATTATGCCTATTTATCACATCAAAATAAAATCTAAGCTATGAAATTCACAAGGAGAATTTCAGAGTCAACTATGGAGCCTTTTTATAGACATTTATGACCATAATGTTTTTAATACCATGGACAATTTGTGTAGACATTAAGGCAACAATCAAATAATAGCACCTTTTACTTGTATAGTGTTTGCACAAATCCACAAACATAACCTCATTTTGTCATGACAGCACTGCTATGAATTAGGCAAGTAAGATGGAGTTATAATTTCACATTTGGGGAAACTGAGGCCACAGACATTCACGGGACTTGTAGTTCACACAAACGACAGAACTGAAATTATAGCCCAAGGCTCTTAATTCCTGGGAATTTGGAACTAGGTTAAATGTTAACAGTTTTATAAGTGGTTTCTGAAATTAAATCTTATATTAAAAAAAATTAAAGGGGTATTCTCTTAAAGTGATACAGCAAAAATGATTTGACCAATGACTATGTTCTGTCCAACCAAACATTCTGAAAGTTCTACCTTCATGCCAATACCAACAATACTGGTTTTAAAAAATAAACTACAAAACCATCCTTGTTAAAAGGTGACATTTTGGAAAACAACTTTTTTTGATTTCCTGACTTTTGTTCTTATCCTCATGTAATTTCCTCTTACAAATAGGTTAACTCCCACCGAAGAGAATCAAGTGGATTCTCCCCGACATTGGTGAACACCTTCAGAAGGAAGTGGCAACACTGTTTCCTGAATGCTGTGGTCCTTTTTTAGGGGCCACTCTTGGAGTGACCAGATGCTTCAGTCCACATTCACAAGGCAGGAGTTCAGAAATTTGACATTTGATCTTCCTTAGAAAGGGGATACACCCCCAGCTTATCTTAGCTCTCATGGACAGATTCAAAAGAAATCAACTGAGAAGTTTTATGATTTCATGGCTGGTTTAGAATATCATCCTGTTAATCTAATAGGTCAAAGGGAGCCCGGTTACACGGGTAGGCATTCAACTGCCATGATGGTTGAATATGAGAATTCAGCTTTCAGAATGCTTTAATCCTACCTGCCTTGAATAAAATTCTGGTTGAATCTTTTTTATTTGATAGTCCAGGAGTCAGCTAAATGTTTTGTGTAAAGAGCCAAATAGTAAATATTTCACGCTTGCAGGACATACTGTCTCTATTGCAAGAACTCAACTTTGCCACTGACACACAAAAGCATCCAAAAAAGTAACAAGTGGACAAAATTGTTCCAATAAAATTTTATTTACAAGGACAGATAGCCCTGGCCCTTGCTGGGTGGCTCAGTCGGTTGGAGCATTGTCCCTGTACACCAAAATGTTGTGGGTTTAATCAGGGTCAACTGATCGATTGGTGTCTCTCTCTCACATCCATGTTCTTGCTCTCTCCCTCCCTTCCTTTCTCTCTAAAATCAGTAAATACATCCTCAGGTGAAGATTAAAAAAAATAAAAATAAATTAAAAATAGCGGGTGGCCACAGGCTGGGATGTGCGCACCCCAGCCTAGGGGTGGTCTTGGACCTAGGCCAAGTTTTGCTGTTCTGTAATTAGCTATGAAACATTATGCCAACATGCTGAATTTGATTGCAGTTTTCCAACTTTTTGTTCTGATGTCCATGTAGATGCAAAATCTATTTATTCTATTTTATTGTCAGATAATAGCGTTACCATTAAGTAGTCCCCACTGTTCTTTTCCTGACTTTGTTTTCCACAAACATTTAGTTAGATTTTCTGAACAACTGGAAAGTAAGAAGCAAAACTCCAGGCACTGGAGAAAAAATGTAAAGCCCCAGGGTAGCTCCTTCTGGGAGAAAATAGCCTGTTCCAAATAACACATATCCCAGTGTTCTGTGGCTAACAGGGATGCGTGACACAGGAGAGCGCAGCCTCAAAATGAGGTGTGGTAGATGGAACAATGGCCTGAGGAGAGGTGCGCATCCTCATCCTCAGATCCCGTGAGTTGTTACTTTACCTGCAAAAGGGACTTTGGAGATGGGATTACCTGAAGGAATTCTGAGGTAGGGAGAGTAGCTTGGGCTACCCAGGTGGGCCCGATGTAATCAGAAAGGTCCTAACAAGGGAAGAGCTCGGAAGGAGAGGCCCTGCACCAGGAAATGCCCGCAGCCCCTAGGAAATGGAAAAGGAGACAGAAGGAATCGGATTCTCCTCTACCACCTGCAGAAGGAATGCAGTCTTGCCAGCAGGACCTGAGGATTTGGGCCTCCAAAACAGTAAGATAATGTCTGTGTGGTTACAGCTGCAGCAGGAAACGAGCTGCGGGCGAGTTCATTCTTCTGCGAGTTCATTCTTCTGCGGTGGAGTGGGGTGTGGAGAGGATCGTGGTTCCTGAAGTGCTTTTTGAAGGACGAGTCAATATCTGGAGTCAGGGAAAGGTTGGGGGAGGAGGCACTGCTCCAGGCAGTGCAAGAACAGACTCGGAGATGCTGAAGAGCTTGGTGTGTTTGGGAAACTGAGAAATTTGCTAATGTGCTTGTTACTTCAACATCAGGACTTTGTTCCAGCCGGGCTGCAGAGAGAGAGAGTGAGGTAGGGTGGATATAGAGGAGCAAGGGATACATTTGTAAGTCACTGTGGTGGTAAAGTGCTACTTTCTGCCCCAAAGTCCTCAGTGTCCTGCCTGAAAGAAGGGCACCAACCCAGCATGTCTGCTGGCTGTCACTGAAATTCGATTGCCAGAGGCTGTGCCTTCCCATCTTGGTTGCCTGTCAGGTGCACCTTGCAGCAGCAGGTATGGGGAGAAATGCTGCAAAAAAATGTATTCTGATGGTAGTGTTACTTTATTGAATCAACTCTTTTGGACCCGAAACTTTGGGAGCCCACCAGAAATGAAAAGACAGCCAGGAGGCAGGAAAGTGCGTACACAGCTCAAAGCAGATCACCACACTTTAGGCAGAAAAAGCAAAAAGGCGTTGGTGTTTTCAAGAAAGTACATTAGCAGGCATTTACAGGCATGCCTCCTTAGCTTTGCTTTATTGCACTTCACAAATGTTGTACATTTTACAAATTGAAGGCCTGAAGGAGGAGGCACCAGCAAAACAATTATAACTCACTTTATTGCAGCAGTCTGGAACCAAACCAGCAATATCTTTAGGTATGCCTGTACTAAAAATAACTATTTTTTACACTGTGCTCATATATGAGAATTGACAGGCAAAAAAAGACAATCTGGGGTTTTGGCCATATATGTGGAGACAAGTTTGTTTTCGGAGAGATATGCCTGTCTGACCCTTGGTTATTTTGCATCTGTGATAAATGATGTGTTAAAGTTTAATTGATCACTGGAGAAACGACTTTGCTGTGATTATACTACTTAAATGAAAAACAGACTTGGATTTTTGCATTTCAAATCATGAACCTGATTCCAGGAGAACACATTCCAGTGGGACCAGCTCTGATTTAGGCAGACACTATCGAAAGAGAAGGATTAAAAATAAAAAGATAATTTATTTGTGTTAAGCTCAGACATATGCTTACTTTTCCTCTATGAAGCTGGAGTTATGCTCCCCTGAGTTTAGTCCAGGGTGTTGTAATTGAGGATAAAGTACTTGAGGGTGAGAATCCTATCTATCCTTCATTGTTGCATCTTCCACAATTCCTAACGCAGCATCTTACCCACTGTCAGCATTCAAAACAGTAAATGAATGAATGAAGACACGAATTAATAAAAGGATGAAGGGATTTCTCTGCTTTATGCTGGTGGAGTTGGGATGGTGAAGAGAATGGAAGCAATGATAGCATTTTCGCCCTGTTTCTTGTTGCCATTGTTTTATCTTTTCCAAATTACCTTGTTGAATATAGGATTTCTCTTTCCGCTTGCTTACACCCTTATTAGAATCCTAGCACTCTCTTTTCTCGGGACCAGTGAAAAGAGTGTCACGAGGTTCACACCAGCTTCATAGGGCTTCAAACAAGAATTTAATCCAAACCTAGCGAACTACTGAAATTCAGATCTCTTTCCCAATCCGTGTCTGTGCTGCATGGGAGGATATCATGTTGCTGAACTTGCAATAAGAGTCAGTCATTCTGATAAATATAAATTATTTATCACCTATGTTCCATTTTATGGCCTTGATGGTATTTCGAATTATATTACCCTGGGCCATCATGCCCTCATTCCACTTCCCACAGCATTGAGCCCCTCTGCGAAAGGGACAAGTTGGCAAACGCAGCAGAAGAGTGACAGGCTTTCAAACAGATAGATGACGTGATTATATAATTTAATCCCAGACACTTACTGCATAGAAGCCTTTATGAAAGAGAGAATCACATTAGCTATTTTTCCCTCTCAAGGATAGAAGCAAAGGGACATTAATCTTCTGTGATTGAGATATTGGTTTGATTGGTCGACAAGAGTGTGACCGAGTGGTGCACATAGCGTGAGCTATGTGGGTTGTTAGTCTTCTGTAACAGCTTGGGGAGAAGCCGTTAGAGAGCTCAAATCAGGGCCTGTCTGGGAAGAGGTCCCCTGGCAGATAGCTGAGCGTCTAATTCCAGGGGGAGAAATATGAGTGTGCTAGGAGACTAGCGATCAATGTACAGTGGCTTGCTTGCTGGGGTTATTAACTCAGACACCCTCACAGTTGACCTTCAGAGCCCAGTGACTTGATTTCTGGAGGTGAACAGAACTGCACACAAACAAGAAAGAAAAGCAGAGAGAAAATGGGCAGCTTATCTGATTATGTCAGACTCTTAGAGCTAGAGCCATTCCCTGCTAGAGGTGCCTGTGGACAATGAACAGTCCACCGTAAAAGATACAAAAGGAAATTGAAATAATACTAAAATCGGGATCTTGCAGATGTTTGAAGTTCTCCTAAAGCAAAGTAAACAGAGCCAGGGTTCAAGAAAATTATTTAGTCAGAGATAGGAAACAGCAGCTGGGAGAGATGGGCAGCTGAATATGTGATTTGGGTGGACAGTATGGTCTTGGGAACATCAAACAGGTCCACAGTGATAGAACCAAGAATACATTAGTTAGAAAGGAGGTTCAGGGCAAAAGACAAGAAAAATGAAATAATCAATATGTCAAAGGGAACTTTTTTGCAGTGATGGATGTAACATCTGGTAGGTGCTGACCTCCTGTAAGTAAGTCAATATTGATAGAGTCAGATAGTCATTTAAGAGTGTTCAAAAAGTGGATGTGGCCAGAAAATGTGTCCTCTTGAAAGGAATAGACTGCAGTGCTTTGGAGAAGCCAGTGAGAACTTACTATGGGATAGATTTCATTAATATGCAATTAGAGACTTATTTAGATTGAAAAATATTCATTTGAAGAAGTCCTCCTTGGCACAGTTATGCTTCCCTTTTACTTCCCATATTTTCTTTACTTTATTCTGCATTGTCATAGCAGGAGGAACTTGACAAGCCACCTGAGACATTGTCTCTTACTGGAACAGAAGAGGGGACTGGATTTGTTTTCTTGCTGTAACCCCAGTGCCTCGAATAGGACCTGGTACTAACTAAGTGCTCCATACATACTTCCTGAATGTCTATATTCCCCTTTGGGTTTTTTTTCCCCCCTCCTAGTTGCTTTCTGCTCATGGTCCCTCTTCAAGTTGCCACCAAAACCTAGAGCTAACTAAAATAAAACATATCATGGAAACATTTCTATGGAGTTCAAAGCACAGCAGATTTATCCACTCCCCTCTCCAGATAACATTAATAGAGAGAATTCATTTTGTAACAGTTCTGGCTGGGCCATCATTTAGTACATTCTTGATTACCTTCACAATGGTGAGCTCACATCCACTGTGGATTTTTCCATTGCATTTTTTTAAGATTTAGCTCTTTTATTGTTTTGTGTTTTTTATAGTTAACTTAATATGTCACAGTTAACTTACAACTATTACATACTCATGGGTTTTTTTAGCACCAGTATACCTACAGACAATTCATTCTTTGAAGAAGGACAAGTCTTAGGGAATCACAGGGAATAGATATTAGTTTCTGGCCTTCTCATCTGTTAGGAATCCTCTTTTGGCTACGTGGTAATTTGAGGAGTCTCCTCTTAAAATGTCAAGCTCAGAAATAAACCTGTTCCAGAAAATATAGTTTGACCATCACAGAATAGAGTAGAACTATTCCCTTCCAAGAACTGAAAAAAAAAATACTAGTGTTAGAGTAACAGTAACAGTATTAACAGTATCTTACCATTTCCTCACACCAAACTTGCATCCATGATACATGCCTGAAACAGCCCGGGTTTCCATCATTGCCAAGAACTTACTTGGTTTTGTTTCTCATCCCAGCCTGTTGGAATTCCTTAGTAGCTTGATTTTTACCCTTTTTGGACATTTATTTCTCCCATAGTTTACATCATCTGCATAATTGTAGCATGCTTCCTAGATCTTTGTCTAAATTATTGACCACAAGGTTGAATGTGTCAGAACCAGAGAGCAAACATGTTGAGCTTGCCCTAGAAAGCTTGTTTCAGGTTTTCATGGTTGGTAATCCACTTTCTTCAGAAGAATTGTATCCTTCTGTGCGGTAGCTACACATTTCAGCTACCATTAAACCAATTTATCCACAGTATGTAAAGAAGTGCTTAATCTTGCTGGAATTGTGATGCATGTCTGAATGGCATGCTCTTCATCTACAGTGGTAGTAGACCTGTCAGGACAGAAAATGCACAAATCAGACACTTGCCTCTTACTGTGGAAGAGAAGAGTTATAGTGTCCGTAGAAAATTGGTTGTCTTCTGAGCCAGGCAGGAGCATGTACAGGGTGAGACAAAAGTAGGTTTACAGCTTTGAGTGCATGAAACAGAGTTTATTCTTATATTATTATTTATTAATTATTGTGCTAGTTTCCATACTAACAACCACAGAACTACTTTTGCCCCACCCAGTATGGAATCAGTTGCTTATTTCAGGTTCAATCTGTAAGCAAGGGTTCTTCAACAAACTGGAATTCAGAATCACCTGAGTGGGTAGCTTGTCAGGTACCCTGGACCCCACCTCCAGAGGTCCTACTGTGGTAGACTAGGTAGGGTGTGGGAAAAGTTTGTGTTTTCCTCGAAGTGCTTTAGGTGGTTTAATGTTGATGGATGACAGAATACATGTGGACAAATAGTGTCCACTGAATCCATGGGGAGCATCAGTCATGGCTCTTGTTCATTAGCTCCCCACTCCCTCCGTGATGAGGTCTCCTCCTGGGACCCTTGCAAATGGCATCATCGCTGTTGACTTTTACCTTTCTTCCTCAACATTTATGTTGACCCATCTTGCAATTCACTTCTTGATATACCCAAATATAGTTACACATTGGATATCAAGGTTGAAACCAGATGGGTTACTAGAGATTGGGTCAGGCATCTCAGTAGGGTTCGGTGTGGCATGTTTTAGAATAGTAAAAACTTTGTATAATTTATATGTAATGCCATTAAATGGTAGACTTCTCTGCATTTACTTAATGCCAGGCCCAAGATAAAGCCTGTAAGTCTGGTGACAATAATACCGTTTATTTGACAATTGCTATGGGCCAGTTATCTTATATGTATTATCTTGTTTAGTTGTCATACAATAGTAGATCCACAATTTGTGGGGCCTGGATTTTATTCAAATTGGGAAGCTCTGTTTCAGAAAGGGAATACATAGTACAAATGCAGGGCTTTGAAGAGACCCAGGAAAGTGAGCAGTGCTGGAGTTAATTAAGCTTCATTAGCTCCACTGAGAATGCACTTGAGTCTTCAATAATGCTAAGACATAGATGCCTGTGACCCAGGGCACAGCTGAGAAAACTGAGACTTAGCAAGCTCGGACACCTCGCTTGGTGTCACACAGCCACGTGTGCTAGAAGTGGGGTTTGAACCCAGATCTGCCCACTCCGGTGGTTGCACTTCCCTGAGTCACAGTGGGCCTCTTCAAATAAAATGTGCCTGTGGCTCCCGGCTGCTCTTGGCTTTGGTGGCCCTGTATGCCTTGAATTGAGGACAAGGAGGAATGAAGAAATTGAAGTGGGAAAGGACACTTAGTTGACTGGGAAGAGAGATGTTGCTGATGTGGTTCGTAGAAGTTTGCTTTCTGCCTCTGTCCTTCTAACCAGTTTCCCAGAGATTCAGTAAATTGTGGGCCCAAGAATTTAAAAACTACTTTTGTGTGCATTTTATTTTTATGACATAGGAAATGGAATTAAAATAGAATTGTATTATTTAAGAGCATTTAACAGGAAGTCTTGACAGAAAGACTGTTGTGACCGAAGAGATACCCAGCACACAGGCCTCACAGCACACCATGGGCTAGAGGCACACATCTCAGTTTCTTCAACGATGGAGGAAACTGAGACTCAGAGGTTAAGTAAATAGGACAAATCTATATTAGCATCACATCAAAGAAGAGGCCGCTATTAATTTTATGTGGCAGAAGTTTAAAATAAAGAGAATTTCTGCAAAACAGCATGTTGAATCCACATTTATTTGAACACAAATTCACATGAAACAGTGGCTTTCTGAAAAAAAAAACTAGAGTTTTATTTTCACAGATATGAGCTATGATTTATCATATATGGTATAGCACTGTTGAAATTAATTGCAGTCTATTTAAGGGGTTAGCTTAAAAGAGTTGGAAGGACCTATTAACACCCAGTGCAAAAAAAAGTGACAGAATAGTAAGAGAACAGACAATCCAGCTTCTAATTGTGAAGTCATTCCATGTTTGGGGTCAGCGTGGTTTTCAGCAAGCTCATTAAAGTCCTGTGAGGCATCATGTCTCTACCCAGAACTCACTGCATGCTGCAGTCTCCCAGAAAGCAGTCAGGCTGCTGTCACATGGGACTGCATGTCAGCCTCCGACCTCACGGCAGTGGGAATTTCCCATGAGGCCTCAGGAAATATTCCTCTCCCTGGAATCTGTAGAGGACTCTCCCTACATCATTCTCAACACTAAAGGGAATAAATGGCTGTGAATGCGCAGTTTGAAGGCCTTTGAAGGCACGGAGTAATAAAGAAAAACAATAGGTAATGTGAAAATGGAAACATTAACTTCCTCCTGGAAAAACTTGATCCCAACTTTGTGCAGCATAAACAGGCCGACTTCACACGAAAATAGGAAAGTAGAATTTTTGGTCTTGTTTGGCCCACTGGGCATGTAAGTTATAACATAGAGGTTATGCAAAATGGTTGTATATTTTCTTTTGTATTTCTCCCTCATCCATATTTTAGTTATTCTCTTTTAGGATGTCTCAAACAAAAGTTACAAATCTATTTTGGGGAAATATAGCAGAAAAATATTGACATGGATATAGTTCATCCTTTAGTAGTTATAATCTGCATCAAGTATTGTAAAATCTAACAAAATCTAACAATTATAATTATAGTAGCATTTCTAGTTAGGCTCACATCACTTTCTAACAATTTTGGAGGATCACATTTTTTGGCTTTCCATCCTACTGTATTGCTAACAAAGTGGTTTAGTGATTTCAGGCCAGTTGTATTTCTACAAGGATCATCATTAGTACCATTTCCTGGGGCCGAGCAGGTCTTGTTTGTGGAGCACGGACCCAGACCACCTGAGCAGAGGCAGCTGGCCCAAGTCAGAAGTTGGCATGTTTTCCCCTCTCAGTGTCCAACCATATGCCTCTTTCCATGCTCTGGCACAGGGGCTCTGTGTGTGTGTGTGTGTGTGTGTGTGTGTGTGTGTGTGTACAGCTTAATGGCAACAGCAGCCTGCTCCAAGGAGGCAGCCCTTTGGAGATAATCAGATAAGCTTCCTCTACGGTGCTGTGAATTTTACCTTGCCCCTCTATAGGGTGAGAGGCTCTGATTATTGCCATGGTGATCAATTTGTCCCCCAGGAACCAGCCAGAGACCATCAAACTGATTCTATGCAGGCCATTAGGTAATGCCGAGAACCTTGGAGAGAATTGCATTTTTGTATGAAAGGAATCCCTGTAGATGACCAACCCTAGGTTTAATTGGATTGTATAGTTAATGCTGACTGAGAGGGGACAAAGGGTCTTTGGAAATAGTCACGGAAGCGACCTGACTGATGGATTAGTCATATTCTGCTCCATTGTCCTTTTCCTCTCTTTTAAGATATTTAACAAGAATGAGGTAAATCTCAGTGTTTTAGGGCCAAAAGCTGTAGGCTACTTGCAAGTAATGGATCTGCAGATAACAAATAGTTGGGGCATTTTTCCAGTACAGTGTGTATTTAGGTCTTCATTGACAGGACACCTGAAAAGTAATTGTTGCTTCTTTGGGACCAATTACTAGACATCAGCCCGGCTGGAGATCACATTGCCTCCCTGCTCAGCTCTGGCTGAGCTTCTGCCATAGAGAACTCAGTATTCATGAACAACATTATGAAACTTAGGAACCTCACCCCCATCTTTGCAGACGTTACCAAATCAACCCTGTTCTGATACCAGAAGGCTCACTGTGGGTTTGAGCTCCACAACCCTCTGTGAGCTCCCACTACTGTCTTCAAACACTGATTTCAGGGTGAATACTTAAGCTGTTAATGAGAGTTTAGGTGGGTTCTTAGGTTTGATGAATTGATTATTTTCTCTACCACTGGTGCATGCTGTTCTATGCTCTATCTGTAGGCTCTGAAGGAAAAGCCAACAGTGACTTGACTTGAATGGTCATACAGAGGAAGGTTAGTAAGGAACTGGGAAAAATTCCCTGGCAAGGGGAATGAGGATACTGAAACAGATGAGTGCACAAATGGCCAGAATGGCTGAGCAACCAACAGCTAGCTAATAATTCACAAGATCCTATGCCCCCTAACCACAGTTGCCTAAGAGCAGATGATTTAAGTCACCAAAGTCAGGGAAGTAGATAACAAAAACAAGTTAGAATCAGACTAATCCAACATGGAGGTGAAACTCACCAGAGAATGAACCCAAGCTCTGCTATACACTCATTTTAATGCATACTAAACAACACACCCTTGTACCATGATTGAATGGAAGATCCATGAAGAGTCACAAGATGGCTGACAAAGATCTTCTGAGAAACCTCCACTCCTTTCTGGGAAATCTAATGAATATTCTTTTAAGATCCTCCCCTGAGACATCCCCTAAAAATCCCACCTATAGAAAATAGATAAAAACTATCAGGACAAAGAACATCAGTGTGCACTTTTCTTTGAGCACACCAGTGCCCCTTTCTCAGACACGTACATTTGCTTCCTTTGTCCTAACCTGTAGGGGTCCCAACAAGACTTGCAGCCAGGGGAGCAGTTGACAGTGGTGGCTCATCCCAGGCTTACCTCTAATCCTGTCTTCAAGGGCCCTTCCTTTCCCTCACTATCTTCAGCTTCAATACTTACCTTTACTTTTCACCTGACCTCATTCTTGAATTCTTTCCTGCACGAGTCAAGAATCTGGTCCTCCCAGACTGTTCCAGAGCAGGACCCCAATTGGAGGAGAGAGTAAGACTGATATTAAAGTTTTTGCTTTAAATCAGGTGCACATGGTGGCCACAGGATTGCACTTGCCCTAGTTGCTACTTTTTTCTGTTGAGATTTCCAACTTCAATGTGAAGTGGTCTAGTAATACACAATTCCAACTCTGCTGGCTCCTATGTTTACATGCTTTCTCCCCGCATTTAGCGTTTCATGACCTCCCCCCCAACAATAAGATTGTCAGGAAAGAAGAGTACCACATTCTGGAATATTCTAACCCATACAGCCAAAGCCCCACCCTGCAAGTGGACTTTTATAGTCATCTTACCTCCATCTTCCCTGATGTCTTCCTGTACTTCAGCCATGGCTTCCCCTTATCTCTGACACATGTAAGAGTGTCAGGCATCCACAACTACTTAAATTGGCAGTTGAGGCCCTGCCTAGAGTCCTCTTCTCCCCAGGACACTGAGCTGTTTCTCTCTCATCCATCACCAGAAATGCTCTTCAATTTCCTCCTCCCCTCATCACAGAGATGAAGATAGAACTCACCATTTCCTTTCTAGTGAGCATGTTGAACTCAGTGGCTACTTTCCATGGTGCATTCACTTGAATTGCACCTCAGTGACATATTCCGGACCATATCTGATCATTTTTCCTTATACTATATTCCTGTACATGATAACATTTGCCAGCCTAACAAAACAACTAGCAAACTATTGTGCACTTATATGTACCAAAGTGATGTACTTGGTAAAACTTAGAATATACAATTTTTTTTGCAAAAGAAACAAAGGAAAAAGGGTGAACAGGACGTTCCCCGTCATGTACAACTGACATTTACTAGATGCTTCTGGAAGATGTTGGTGATGATTTATGACATTTGGTAAGCAAATTACACCTGCTCAAATGTGATAGAAAAATTATCTATTTTTATCTGATGGCCTTAACACTCTAAATAGTGGACACTGCTACTACTACTCTTTCTTTCTACACATTTCTGTCATTTTATTTAATGACAGAAAGTTTTATTTAATGTCTGTAAAGTTTTTAAGAAGATTTTGTTTATTTCTAGAGAGTGGGAAGGGAGGGAGAAAGGGAGAGGAACATTAACGGGCAAGAAAAACATCTATTGGTTGTCTATCACATCCCTCCAACCGAGGACCTGGTTCACAACTCAGGCACATGCCCTGATTGGGAATCCATTCTGTGGCCCTTCCATTTTCAGGTCAGTGCTTAATCTACTGAGCCACAGCAGCCAAGACTAATGTCTGTAGAGTTTTATTCTTTCTTCTAAAGATTCAGCTTTCTTGATTTTTTCCTTTCCTTTTCTGATTTTTTCCTAAGACTTATGTTTCATATTTAATTTTTATAGTTTCAATACTTCCTGAAAAATTCTTTTGTCATCACCCTGCAACATCCTTCCATCACTTCTTTATGTTCTGGTTGCCATAGCATTGTCTCTTGGTGCAGACACTATAAGTAGCAGAGGGAGAAAAGAAAAAAAACATTCTACACTCATTAATCAATTGCTCAGTTTCCAAGTCAACTGAGCCCATAGCAGAGGTTAATCATGAAGCAGGTGTCCATCCATATGGGACAGTGCTCGTGGACTGTGGTCACCACTGACTCATTTCTGAATCACAAATTTCTGTAGATCATTATTTACTTTTCAAGCGAAGGTCAACCATTTGGTCTGGGTTAAGACTTTGGATGAGTCAAGAAAATCAGGGGCAGGGCAAAAATGGGTCAGCAATGTAGTAAAAAATAGTTTTTTGTAGTCCTGGACCTTTGTGTTCCTCAGTAAGTTTTTTTTTTTGAATGTACCTTTATTTTTCTTTGTCAAAAGACTCTTCAGACTAAGCATAGTTTCAGATTGTCCTCAGGTTTCACTTCTAAAAATTCATTAAATCACATTTAAGTTTGTTTTAGACCTTATGAGAATCTCCACCTTATGAAAATTTCATCACTTTTTAAAGTTAATTCCATTAATCTTCCAAGTCATTCCTTGATCTTCTTAGGAGATATAGACTATTATTATGAGCTCTTCTCTGTAGAGAAATATGTTTATATCTCTGTTTAAATTCCTTGATAATTTCTATTGAAATATACTTAAAATGTTAGGATGCGGAAAAGAGTTTATCACCCTTCTTTTTAACCAATCTATCAGAGATGAGGCCATACTGGTTTTAATATATAGGCTTAAATATTTATACTTGAATTAAAATGTACAAAAAGAATAACTTGAATGGACAGAGTTGAAATAGAGACGAAGGGAGGGGAGCTATTTCAATAGAAAATTGGAAGCATCAGGTAGACTTCCAGGCAAAAAGAAAAACATGAGAATGATCTCTGAAATCTAGCAGACGTGTTTTTGAGTCTCGGTGAAACTGCATTAGCTGTGTGACCTTGGGCAGGTACGTTAACCCTCTGTCCTGTCCTTCTCACTTGTGCAGTGAAGGTGATAATAATACTTTATAGCTTTATAGGGTGCTTCTGAGAAATAAATGAATAGAGTGTTTAGCAGTATGCTTGGAATATAACATTACTAGTACTTCATTTTTAAGAGTTATTATTCACTCTATGCTTTATTTATGTTTAGATAAAAGCTTTCTGATTTGTTTAGAAAGCTCATTAGGAGTCAAGGATACAACTTAAGAAAGAGTCAGAGATACAGCTCAGTCCTGAGTTATACAGGAAGAATCGTCTTCATTGACTCTATGTGAAATTTAACCTAAACTCAACCTGGATTAGCCTCAAATGAAGAAATTTTAGAGTAAATCAGGGTAGACATTGCCCCCCTTCCCCATGTATATAAGCAGTTCAGAATAAGCAGAAATTGATACAGAAGTGTGCATGTGTATTTTTTAGCATTTTTTTCTTTTTTACAAGAGACCTGTTGAATTCAACAAGAAAACACTATACTCATATGCAAGCTTTGCAGTTTCATTGAATTGTGTTTTTCAGTTGAGACTGGGAGTTGAGCAGCACCTGTGAGCATTACATCTGTAACATTTAGATTTGTTATTGTGGAGCAAATTAGTTTGTATAATTTTGTAATAGTCTCATTGGATGGATCTTGCAGTGGTCTCAAACCTGCTGCCAACAGTGCAATTTAGCCAAGAAATTTTTTTTCTGGCCGTACTAAGACATGATTAACAAATAAAATTATGTATACTTAGGTTGTGCAATGTGATTTTTTAACAATATGTTGATTTAATAATGTGTGCAATATGTTGATTTAATAAATGGACACCACAATCAAGTTCATTACGCATCCGTCACTGAGCATAGTTATTTGTCTGTATGGTAAGAACAATCAAGATAGATTCTAAAGTGATTACAAATCATTTTTCAGTTTTAAAACCTTCAGGAAGGCAAGATCCTTTTAGTTTGTCACAGGTCCCACCATTCCTGCTGTGTTACCTTTCAGCCAGTTTCCCTGTTTCTCCAATCTCTGACCTACTCATACAAAAAGAAGTTGTGAATTTCGTGAAACACACGAGTTTCAACTTTTGTGGTGGTGGTGGCAGCGGGTGGGTAGAGGGGTGGAGTCCTTCAGTCTAAATTGCATCCCTGAACTTTAGGGTGCCCTATATAATTACAGATACCCACCACAGATAAAGGCTGGTGCTCAGTCTCTACAAGGCTAAATCCATAAAACACCTAAACATCTGCCATGGTGACTCACACCCCAGGGAAAATTTATCTACATTCCCTGATTTTGCCTTGGAGGTTTGTGGGTTTTCCACTTTGGAGTGGACTTTGAAGTGGGCTTTGGAGTGCTGGGTTGGAGAAAAAGTTGGGGCATGAGGTGAGCTTTGAATGGTGGAAGCTCTTAATTGAGGGAAAGGCTAATTAACTTACCAAATCTCTCCTGTAAGGTGCCATGAATACAATACATTCTTGAATGACAAGTGTAATTTTCAGTAGTAACTACAGTCCAGTTTTCAACTTTCTGTCCTTTTGCCATCCATGGTTTTGAAGTTATTCACAAAGATTTGTAGTATGTGCAGTAGTTACAGGTGCTGGCAGGAGAAAAATACTAAATATTTCCTCCCACCCTTAAATTTACATACAGGTAGGTCTAGGTATGTGAAACATAATATCAATTCCTTACAATGGCAATTAGATGATCATTGAACCCTGGATTATGAATAGTTTTATTTTTAAATATATTTAATGAGATTTAATTGAGTTGTCAAAATATTTAAATAATTTTGCTTAAAAACTTAAGTTGATGAAATTAAAACTTTGGGCCCTGGCTGGTGTAGCTCAGCGGATTGAGTGCAGGCCTGTGAACCACGCAATCGCGGTTCAATTCCCAGTCAGGACACATGCCTGGGTTGCAGGCCAGTTCCCAGCAGGGGACTCACGAGAGGCAACCATACATTGATATTTCTCTCCTTCTCTTCCTCTCTAAGGATAAATAAATAAAAATCTTAAAACTTTGGCTATACATTAAATGTAATTGGTATTTTCTCTTTATGTTAGTTAATACTATAAAAGAAACTATCTTTAAAAACACATGAAATGGTTTTAAATTATTTACATTTACATTAATTTATATTTTGGATAAAATATATTTAAATGTTGTCAATTAAAATCTCTACAGTAAATAAAACTTTAGGTGATTACTGATATTTGAACAAAAATTACATACATATCTACACTATAACAACGTAATTATGGACTTTGTAGAAAGCAAAATAAGGAAACTAACTTTTTGGAATTACTTCTATTTTGAGTTATGTGTCTTTATTATCAAAATATCAACATATACAAAGATAATTAAATTTGGTCAGTTGCTGTTTTACTGATTTTTAGTGTTACAGAAGCCATAAGTTTACATACATCTTTCCACTTTGTTATTGTGAAGGTATATTTGTTAAGGTGGAAGCACCTATTTCAGAGCCTGACTGTTAACGTGTAAATAATTAGACAAATATAACACTTCATGTCTCATTTGTCATCTTAAGCCCTAACACCTCAAAGGTTAAGGGCAGAGTGGTGCATCCACAGGAAACAATTGCTTTCATTTCCCTCCTGAATTTGAGTAGATGACTAGAGAAAAGTCCTTCGTGGCCACACAACAGACGTTGCTTTCTCTATACTGACCTCATAGAAGTTTACCCATTCACCTCTGTCAGTTAATTGTGGTCTCACTTCCAGATTCCTCGATCTTAGAAATTTCTGTAGCTGCCACTTTATCTGGAAACACTTGCTCACAGACTGTCCAATACTGATCTAGAGAACAAAAAGGAATCAGAGGGTGGAATTAATAATACCCACTATTCTAAACAAGAAAAAGGGGCATTGGTGTCATCTTGTAGGAGACATTTAAAACATGTCATTTTATCTAAAACTGTGCTTACATTTTGTGTCATTTTGGGAACGAGCGTATTTATGTACTATTCCTCCACAAAGACCACAAAGACGTGAGGCACTTACCTACAGTGGCATTTAAATGAAAAAAGGAATCATTGAGGATACAGATGCGTTAGTAACTGTCTTCTCATATGAGATATGCATCATAATGTTACTACATGAATTCAAGATAAAAATACATTCAGAGTGCATTCTTTGCAAAATTCATGTTATAATTTCAGTTCTATTTTTTTCCCCTTTTGAGTACTTTCAAAGTGAAAACAGGGCTTTTGGTACTACAGAAAAAAACACGTCTGTGAGAATGTGGCTGCGTCTGTGCTGACTGAGGTTTGCTGAATTCTTCTCATTTTACTACTCTGTGGTCAATGAAATTAATCTGGAGAGTCCTAAAGCAGGTCATGTGACTTGCCCTTAGGGAAATGTCTTCAACTTTTCTGCCTAGTACCTGAAAGAAAGTTGCCCTTCTCTCCTCTTCTGCTTTCCTCATTCCTTGGTTCCCAGGCCCTAGCTCAATCCACTGAGTTACACCAGCCAGGGTCCTCATTGCCTCGAAAGTGCTAGGAAGGAAGGGAGCCTCCTCGGAACAACTCTGCGGAGTGAGTTGAGGCCTCCTAGTTATTCCTAGATCCTCCCTCATTCCCCAGCAAAGAAAAAAGATAAAGGATGATCCTGAGCAAAACTAATCCTTTAAATCCAATGGTCACTGTCTTTATTGGGAAGATGTCCCTGCCCCTGACTATCTGATGACTCTTATCATTTTATCTCTTGAACAGTTGAGGAGCTTGACATTGCTGATCTCTCATGTTTCTTGTGAACTTTAGGGCTGTTCTGTGGGAAGTTTCCAGGATACAGAGCTAAACTCCTTAACTCTCACAGAGGAAGGAGCCTAATTCCACCTTTCCAGGTATCCCAGCTGTAATATTTTAATTTTCTAATAATCCCTGAAGCACCTTTTGCCTGTATATCGGCTCCCTCAGACTCTTATGAAACATGGGTTGTAAATATTCTTGACTTTTCACATCCTTAGATAAATGGAACCTACAAATAAGTATTAAGAAATAAGTATAATTAGGGATGGAACCTAATGAAATTTGTGTCTGGATGTCCATAGCATACATTCTACATGTCGATGATATCAGTGCAGAGAGGTAGTTTTGTGCAGTGATCCAAGCACTTACTGGTCATCAAAATCACCTGTATAGCTTTTGAAAATTTAAATTTCTTGGTCCGCTGTTGATCTACCAAATAAAAATTGGAGGGCAGTAGAAGTATTTGGGAGAGTTGGGAGTCATGCTATAGACGTTCCACTTGCCTGTCCTCATCCATGCTTCAGTCTTCTCCAGTCTGCTTTGTACCCAAGAGGCTGATCTATACAAACAATATTACTGAACATCCTCGCCTCCTGGCTTCCAGTTGTGTCAGCAAAGGGGAACCCGAGC
This sequence comes from Sturnira hondurensis, assembly GCF_014824575.4. Classification (NCBI taxonomy): domain Eukaryota; kingdom Metazoa; phylum Chordata; class Mammalia; order Chiroptera; family Phyllostomidae; genus Sturnira; species Sturnira hondurensis. Next base: position 2,405,112 of record NW_028085119.1, on the reverse strand, counting down.
AGAAGACGAGAGGGAAGGAAGAGGGTGAGTGTGGGTCTTTATTCCCCTTACCCTCACCACTTCCTGCAGTTTGTCTCTAGCTGGAGACTTTCCTCTTAAAATCTTATTAAGGCAAACCTGTTCCTGGGATTCTCTTCTACAGCCGGGAAACCACTCCCTTCTTGTCCCTGTGCTCTCAGGGCACAGCACTTTCTCTTAAGTTTTCTTTTTCTTTTTCTTTTTCTTTAATAATCTGCCCATGTCTTTTCAATAAATTATTTTATTTTAAAACTCCTTAAGAAATTCTTTTCAAATATCTAATTTGAATATGTCTAATCATGAAACAAATATCACACAAATCCCAATTGAGGAAAATTCTGTAAAATACCTGAATAGTCCTCACCAGAACTTGCAAGGTCATCAGAAGCAAGCAGGGTCTGAGAAGCGGTCACAACCAAATGGGGTCTACAGAGGCCTGACAACTAGATGTGTCCTGAATGGGGTCTTAGAACAGAACAAGGGCATTGTGGGAAAAAATGAGAAAATCTGCATAAAGTATATAGTTTAGTTAATAATAGTGTATTAATATTGGCTCACTAGTTGTGACAAATGTACCATACTAATGGAAGATGTTGATAACAGGCAGCTAAACTTGAGTGCCAGGTATATGAGAACTCTTGTACTATCTTCATAATAATTCTATAAATATAAGACTGTTCTAATATAGAAAGTGTGTTAAACGAGAAAAGAAGACATGTTATTAAACCAAATGATTTTAAAACTGAGTTAATCCATCCTTCCTGATAATGTTTTGGTTTTGTTTATCTGGTGCCCTACCACAGTGTCAACTGTGCTCTAACAGAAGGAGAAGGGATTTGGAAATGGAGGTCTGTTTTGGAGTTTCAACTCTGCCATTTCCCAGCAATTTGCGTACTTGTCAGTGAGGTCGCTTAATGAATCTGCATCTCAGTTTCCTCTTCTATTCAATGAAAAAAATCATTTATCTTGAAGTTTAAAGGCATAAGAAATTAGATGGTAAATTGTTACCTTACATAGTCTTTATGTACTTTGTACTAAAGAATTTCTATAATCATTTTCAGATTTACTTTAGCTATCCACACACCAAATCCTATGGAATGACTTTAAAAAAACATTTGATTGCACTGTTTTAGAAGCAGGGTGAAGTGGCTGATTCTAAGGACCTCTGAATAAATTAATTAGTCTTACATAGACATGACTTTCCCTGAAATAGAGGCTAACAGGCAATAGCCATTTCAATAGAACACCTACTTGAACTTTTTAAAGAACTCTGCCCTTATGATTAGCCTTACATTTAGTTCCAATGGAAATGTGTGTCTTTACCAAAAGAACCAATGGCTTCTGCAAGTTATTATTACTATTCAGTCATGTGTCTTTGCACCCAAACACAAATGTTAATATAAACAAGGAGAAAAGTAAAATAATACAGGCTAGTGAGTTACTAATTTCCAGAAAAAAAATGCCCTCTAAAATTCCCCTGCTGAAGCTGCACAATGGCTCCCATTTAAGTAATCTTTTCCCAGTCACGTAGGAGCAGTGATCGTTCTTTTCAATAGGACTTATATGGTCTGCTTTCTCTTGCTGTGGCTCTGATTACCAATTCATAAGCGGTGGCTGTTTGGGCTGAATTTTGATTTTCCTTAGACTAAGCTAGATACTTTCTTGTGGCTCATCCTTAATGAAGACATTGAACGTGGAAGCTGTAGCTGGGTTTAGAGGGTGAAATGTGGTGGGAAAACCTACTGGGAATTAAATAATGGCTAGTAATCCATCTGTGACCTTTGTTATCCCACACAAGTTCAAGATGTGCTAACATTTCCTAAAAACTCCACGTGGCTGCATTTTCTATTCTTCTCTGTGTCTGAAATGACATTGTACAATGTTTTCTTGTATGCAAGTTAGTTAATAGCTAAAATTCAGTCAAAATCAATTTGAAGATAAGTAAATACCTCATCATAAATAACACTCTCAAATTACATGTATTTTCGATTGCTCTAACATCATCCAATAAGATCTGTCAATATCATTTTACATTAGCTTCTATCACGTTTAAATGCTTTTATATGTTAATGGGGCAGTTTGTAATTTTGTTACACCTATGCTATTTCTCAGATATATGGCACAGGACAGATAAATAAGATGTTCGTAAAGGTAGTTATAGCAAATGTTCACTGAGGGCTTCCTCTCTTACTGCCCTCACACACAGCCACTACCCGGGAGATGAATGTGCCAGGATAAGTTATCTGGGGCTCATAAAATCTTTTTCAGAAGATTGAAATAAAGTCAGTGCTTGCAGAAGACAAATCAATTGTGACATTTCTGAATAGAGTGCGATGCATTTAATTAGCACAAGACATACTGGCAAATGCTGAATTACCCAATAAATCACTGGATGCTGGAACCCATACAGAGCGAGGAGTCAGCTGTCTTGTGAGATGTACAGCAAGTGATAATAGGAAGATCTGGCCACTTGCATTGTCACTCGGCCTCATTTTCTGCTAAATATTTTTCTATTTTGACATTTGCACATGGAGCTTCTTTAATTATTCTAAACTGTCTGCGAACTCTGTCCCCACCTACTTTAAGAATATTTTGCAAATATTTGCAATTGCAAAGGACATTCACAGCTATCAATGTGGTTTGGCAGATGTGGTATATAGGTCCTCTGTGAATAGCAGGGTAAATGCCTGTAAAAATCTTCAACACAGACATTCTGAAAAAAGCAACTAATAGGGTCACTGGATTACAGTTCATTGAAAATATCGAAGGTGTTACTTCACCCATTTTTTAAGTTTCACAATGATATCTACCAATTCAGGTAGAAAAATGGCTCACTTTAATGTTTGACACCTTTGGTATAAAATTTTTTTAACCTTTAACTGAGATGCTACTTCAGTCTGTCTTTTCAACACTACAGCTCAAGGGCATGGAAGCTTCAATGCAACATTTTGGCTATTGCAAATCTGGGAAAAAATAGAAAATAAATTCCTTTTTTTTTTTAGTCTTGCTGGCTCTGGAAGACAAGGCAGAACTTTTCCTCCACCTGGAAGATATTTTATACATAAATTGGTGGTTCTTCTTGTGAGCCTTTTATTGCTACTACTCTCTAATACAGATATTAAGGTCACTTATCAATAAGCACCAGACCATGTGGAAGACCTCTGCTCCACACACACCCACTTCACTTGGTTTTTCCACCTCTGAGACTGTGTTAAATGGTGGTATTTTTACTCTTCAATGTAGACAGAGGTAATGATGTTGCTGACTAAGGAAATATGAGGGATGCAATGTAAGGAAGCAAACAAGACTTGATTTATAAAGAATCTCAGGTCTGCAAAGCTGGAGTCTGAATTTCCCAGAAAGTGGAAGATTTAGGTATACGTGCACCCCTTGTCCAAGTCATGGAAGTCTGGCTTGTGTTGCTGTCGCTTCTGATCAAAGGCAGAGAGGAGAGAAGGAGTCTCAGAATCACCTGGGCTGCTCTCATTCCTCCCCACCCCACACATCCTCAAATGCAGATTGGGAAGAGATCCCTTCACCTCAAGGAATCAACAGGGGAGAAGACATAAGCATCAGCTATAAAATAAAGCCCAGAGGAATCCAAATGTATCTATAACACAGACACCATCCAAATCCATCAGCACCCTGTATCTTACCTGTCCTCACTACTGTGCTTAGGGGAGATGACTGACCAGCCGCAGGGGCTGTCTCTTCATGGGGTTAAGCCTGTCATGTCAGTCCCCTTTCCCTTGCCAATGATGGGTTATGTAAAGGGGATGTCATTCTGTTCTGACCAATGGGACACTGGAGAAATCTGTGGGACAGGTTCTAGAATAGTTTATTGGCTCTTGTATAGTGGCACAAAAAGAAAAAAAAAACACTTTCTGTCTCTTCGAATGCATTCGAATCAGAGGTAACGTAATCATATTTAACAACAAGAGCACATCCTGAGGACTAAAGCTAACACTCTGAGGATGGAAGTAGCATTAGGGTGACTAACCATTGCAGTTTGTCTGGGACCAAGGGTGTTTCCAGGTCTTTGAACTTTAAGCACTAAAAGCAGGAAAGTCCTGGGCAAACCAGGATGTGTTGGTCACCTCAGGAAAGAAAAGCTGGGTCTTTGGCAAAATCATTAAGCTGTTCAGTTAACCAGCTCTGCAAAAGGCCTACATCTGTACCTGAATCATTGTAATAAATGTCTTTATTATTTATGTCATTCTGAGTTGTGTTGTGTTTCAGGAACCTCGAAGTCCTCTAAATGACCAATAAGCAAGGGATTTTATTCTAAATAAGACATAACAGAAATGACTAGTGCTACAGTAATAGGAAGATTGGGCTTTTTATAAAAATAAAGATTTTATTTATTTACTTTTAGAGAGAGGGAAAGGGAGTGAGAAAGAGAGGGCGAGAAACATGCGAGAGATATCTTGATCAGTTGCCTCTCATGTGCCCCCAACTGAGGACCTGGCCCACGACACAGGCATGTGCCCTAACTGGGAACCGAACCAGCAACCTCTTGGTTTGCAGGCAGGCACTCAATCCATGGAGCCACACCTACCAGGACAGATAGGGACTTTTAAATGCACTCTTCTTAATTCTAAACCTTTCAGACAGTCATTAACTAATTCATGGGTACTTAACTAAAATTCACTTAATGAGAATGAATAATTGGTTCATAACCAGTCATATTTTTATATTATCATTTTGATACTATAAATGATATATTGTCATATTTTAAATTATCATTTTATAGGGCTACTCTCTGCTCTTATCATACTATAAATTCTTAGAAATATAAATATCCATAAACCAGACCAGGCATGTACTACTGTTCAAACATTATTTATATCAACAGTAGTAAGTATCAAATGAGCAGGAAGAATTCAGGAAGAAAAATAGAGTCTTGATTAGCTACTTCAAATGACCAACACTACAATATAACAAGCACCGGTACAAATGGGGCCTCAAAATAATCGGTTTAAATTAATTTTAAATTTTGGATGACTGTAGATTCACTGGCTATTATTGTTTAATTGTCTGGAGGTATATTTCTCATTCTGTGCCTCCAGGGAGAAGGGTAACATTAGCGGTGTG